>NW_028241807.1:0-600000 GCF_964263255.1 Lissotriton vulgaris
GAATGCTATCCCCGTCGCCAGAATTGGCGAGGGGATAGTATTCCAATTCGTATGACACCTTACTCGACATGTTTTGATAAAGCCAAACCAAAGTTAGCATTTAACCGCGAGGATTATAATGCACTTAAGAGTATATGGTATGGCAATATCCCGGAACAGCTTAGGGAGTTGTTCCCGACAGCTGCAGACAGGCTCAGCTCATGCCAGAGCACCATCTCACATATTTCCAAGCACTCTGCCTCCAGGATTGATGAGGCCTTCCATAGGAGTGGCTGATAGGAACATATGTGTCCAGTTTAGGGTTAGGCACAGACATACTGTACCTAAGTAAGAGGTGGTTACACCGACTTACCCCAGCTGAGTGGTCAGCCAGTTGTGTCAAAGATGGAGGCCAGGCCAGGGGTGGCACAATACGTGCTGCAGCCCCTGGTAGGCCTTGGATACACCTATGCCCTGGGCACCTAGGGTGCACTATTACAGGGGCTCATAAGGTGAACCAGTTCCAATTCGTAATACACCTAAAGTGCATTGGCATCAATTTAGAGAGAGAACAGCAGGCTGTGGGTCTGATTAGCAGGCCCACAGCCACATTAAGTCAGAAACCAGTGAAGCAAAAAGCAAAAATTTGGGGTGACCATAGGATAGCAGACCCTACTCTCCTACATAACCCCCCCCCAAACGCAGGGACATTAGACTAACCTTGACCAGTTGTGTCTTCATGTTCTAAGTGGAAGTACCTGGAGAGACCATCTGCGTTGCCATGGTCAGTCCCTGGGCGGTGCTCCACTGTAAAGTCCATCCCCTGTAGGGAAATGGACCACCTGAGTAGTTTGGGGTTTTCACCCTTCATCTGATTAAGCCATAGGAGGGGCTTATGGTCGGTCTGAATCTTGAAGTGAGTGCCAAATAAGTATGGTCTCAACTTCTTCAGGGCCCACACCACAGCAAAGGCCTCCCTCTCTATAGCTGACCAACGTTTCTCTCTGGGGGTCAGCCTTCTGCTAATGAAAGCAATGGGCTGGTCCTGGCCATCTACATTAAGCTGTGAAAGCACTGCTCCCACTCCCAACTCAGAAGCATCTGTTTGGACAATGAACTCTCTTGAGTAGTCAGGACTCTTCAGGATAGGTGCAGAGCACATGGCCTTCTTCAGGTCATCAAATGCCTTTTGACAGATTTCTGTCCACTGAACCTTTTTGGGCATCTTCTTGGATGTCAGATCATTAAGAGGAGTCACAATGGACCCATAGTTCTTAACAAACTTCCTGTAGTACCCAGTCAGGCCCAAGAAAGCTCTGACCTGAGTCTGGGTAGTTGGAGGGGACCAGTCCTTGATGGTCTGGATCTTACTCTCCAGTGGTTGAACCTGGCCTCCACCTACAAGGTGGCCCAGGTATACAACCTTGCTCTGCCCTATCTGGCACTTTGTTGCCTTGATAGTGAGACCTGCCTTCTGCAGAGCCTCAAGCACTTCCTTCAGGTGGATCAGGTGATCCTCCCAGGTGGAGCTAAAGACAGCAATATCGTCCAGATAAGCTGCACAAAAGTCATCCAACCCAGTGAGGACTTGGTTCACCAACCTTTGGAAGGTGGCAGGTGCATTTTTCAAACCAAAGGGCATCACCACAAACTGATAATGCCCACTAGGGGTAGAAAATGCTGTCTTGGCTTTAGACTCCTCAGCTAACCTGATTTGCCAGTAGCCAGCTGTTAAGTCAAATGTGCTCAAATATTTGGCAGAAGCCAACTTGTCAATGAGCTCATCTGCCCTTGGAATAGGGTGTGCATCTGTCCTGGTGACAGCATTGAGTCCTCTGTAATCCACACAGAACCTCATCTCTCTCTTGCCATCTTTGGTGTGAGGTTTGGGGACCAGAACCACTGGGCTAGCCCAGGGGCTCTCTGAAGGCTCAATGACACCTAATTCCAGCATCTTTTGCACCTCAGTCTTTATACAGTCCCTGACGTGGTCAGGTTGCCTGTAAATCTTGCTCTTTACAGGAAGACTGTCACCAGTGTCCACCACATGGGTACACCAGTTAGTCTGACTGGGGGTCAAGGAGAACATATGCCTGTATGCCTGTAGAACTTGTCTGCAGTCATGTTGCTGATGTTCAGTGAGGCTGCCACCTAAGGCCACACCATCAACTGAGCCATCCTCAGGGTTCTGAGTGAGCAGGTCTGGGAGAGGGTCACTCTCTTCCTCCTGTCCCTCATCTGTAGCCATGAGCAAGCCCATGTCTGCCCTGCTGACATATGCCTTCAATCTGTTCACATGGAGCACCCTGTGGGGGCTCCTGGGAGTTCCTAGGTCCACCAAGTAGGTAACCTCTCCCTTCTTTTCCAGAATTGTATGGGGTCCAGACCATTTGTCTTGGAGTGCTGCTGGGGCCACTGGCTCCAACACCCATACCTTCTGTCCAGGCTGAAATTCAACAAGGACAGCCTTTTGGTCATGCCAAGCTTTTTGTAATTCTTGGCTAGCCTCAAGGTTTTTGGATGCCTTTTCCATGTACTCTGCCATCCTGGAGCGGAGACCAAGTACATAGTCCACTATGTCCTGTTTAGGCTTTTTGAGAGGTAACTCCCATCCTTCCTTCACAAGACACAGGGGTCCTCTTACAGGGTGCCCAAACAACAATTCAAAGGGGCTGAATCCAACCCCCTTTTGAGGGACCTCTCTGTAAGCGAACAAAAGGCAGGGCAGAAGGATGTCCCATCTTCGCCTGAGCTTTTCAGGTAATCCTTTAATCATGCCCTTGAGGGTCTTGTTAAATCTCTCAACAAGCCCATTGCATTGTGGGTGATAAGGAGTGGTGAACTTGTAGTTTACACCACATTCCTTCCACATAGCTGTCAAATATCCAGACATGAAGTTGGTACCTCTATCTGATATTACCTCCTTAGGAAACCCCACTCTGGAGAAAACTCCAAGTAAGGCCCTGGCCACAACAGGAGCTGTTGTGGTCCTAAGGGGAATTGCCTCTGGGTACCTGGTGGCATGATCCACTACCACCAGTATGAATCTGTGCCCAGATGCTGTAGGGGGATCCATTGGACCAACAATATCAATCCCCACTCTCTCAAAGGGAACCCCCACCACAGGTAGTGGTATCAGGGGGGCCTTTGTTGTTCCACCTGCTTTACCACTGGCTTGGCAGGTTTCACAGGAGCGACAAAACTCCTTGGTGTCTTCAGACATGTGAGGCCAGTGAAAGTGAGGGACAAGCCTGTCCCAAGTCTTGTTCTGGCCTAGGTGTCCTGCTAAAGGAATATCATGGGCCAAGGTGAGTAGGAAGCCCCTAAATTGCAGAGGTATAACCAACCTCCTGGTAGCACCAGGCTTGGGGTCTCTAGCCTCTGAATAAAGGAGTCCATCGTCCCAATATACTTTATGGGCACCTTGAGCATTCCCAGCAGCCTCAGCAGCAGCCTGCTGTCTGAGGGGTTCAAGAGAAGGACAGGTTAACTGAGCCTGCCCCAAGTCTGCCCTAGAAGGTCCCCCTGTCCCCAGAAACTCAACCTGATCAGGTTCAAGTTCTTCAGGGACAGTTCCTTCAGGGGTCTCTAGATCAGTTTCCTGTGAAGCCTGATCCTCACTTGTAGGCAGTTGGGAAGGCACAGCCTTAACCCTCCTGTTCTTCTTCTTGGGAGGTACTTGGTCCATTGTTCCAGGATCCAAGACCTGAGGTTCAGAGAGGCACTTTTTGGCCTGTGACCTGGTCACAGCAAGGACATGTGATGATATCCCTAACATCTCTGCATGAGTCCTGTACTCAACTTCTGACCATAGAGAGTTCTCCAGGTCATTGCCCAACAAACATTCTACTGGGAGATCAGCACTAACCACAACTTTCTTTAGGCCAGTTACCCCTCCCCAGGAAAAGTTAACAAGTGCCACACTATGTGTAGTAGTGACATTGCTGGCATTGGTCACCAGGTAATCATCGCCTGGCATGTATTGTCCAGGGTCCACAAAGTTAGGTGTCACCATAGTGACACTGGCACATGTGTCCCTGTAAGCTTGAGCCACTTTGTTGTTAATCAAAGGTGTCTGTCTGTATTTGCCCAGGTTACTGGGACTTATGTCAGGGGTCAAATCTATGTCCCCTTCACAAACCAGAACAGCCTGTGTAAGGGTTCTGACTAGGTCAGAATCTCCTTCAGTTCCCAAAGTGATTCCCACTAAACCCTTGGCTTGAGGACCAACACTGCTAACTGTACTAGTGGGTGCAGGTGCCTTAGGGGCTGCAGTGCTGGGGGCTCCACCCTTTTTACACTCACTTGTCCAGTGAGAGGTGTTCTTACAAGTTTTACACCAGGGTTTCTTCTGACCTTCTTTCTTCTTCTTCTTGGAAGTTTGGGACCCACCCTCTGTCTCAGTTTGGGGCCCTGTTGAAGACTTCTGGTCTTTAGTTTTCTGCTCCCCACCCTTCTGGTCTGTTTTCTTCTGGTCACCACCCTGGTTCTGGTTCTGGTTCTTTTGCTTAACTCTGGTTCTTACCCATTTATCTGCCCTCTTTCCCAATTCTTGGGGAGAGGTCAAATCTGAGTCAACCAAATGTTGATGCAACTGCTGGTTCTGACAATTATTTAAAATTTGTTCTCTCATCAGCAAATTATACAATCCTTCATAGTCTGTAACCTTGCTTCCCAGCAACCATCCCTCCAGAGCCTTAGTGGCACACTCAACAAATTCAGACCAGTCCTGAGTCTGTGTCTTCTGGGTATCTCTGAACATTAACCTGTACTGTTCAGTGGTTAAGCCTAACCCATCAATCAGAGCACTCTTCAGGACCAGGTAGTTTCTAGAATCCCCATCACTAACTGTGAGGAGTCTGTCTCGGCCTCTACCTTCAAAGGAGAGCCACAAGATTGCTGCCCACTGCTCCTGAGGGATCTGCTGTACTCTGCAGGCTCTCTCCATTGCAGTAATCCATTTATGGATGTCATCCCCAGCTTTGTAGGGGGGCACAATCTTACTCAGGTTTCTATTATCAAAAGACCTGTCTTTATCCTTGTGGATATTGCTGCCACCAGTGGGTTCTATTACCCCACTCTCTCTAGGCTGTCTTGCTCTAGCAAGTTTCTCCTTAGCCAGGGCAACCTCTAACTCTTGCCTCTGGATCCTAAGCTCAGCCTCTCTCATCTTGGCCTCATGTTCCCTTCTCTGAGGGCTAGTCATCTCCTTTCTGGAGTGACCATGAGAGCCTCTAGAGACATGGGAGGTGTTGGATTCACCTGAGTGATGCCTTCTCCTCCTATGGCCCTGGTTAAGTCCACCTGGGGGTCTGAATGGGTTGTTACCTGATTCATTCCCAAGTTGACTTAAGTTAGCCTGGTTCAGTCTACTGACCAGCACCTGACTATCTCTGTCATCATCTGACTCACTGCTTTCCACCTCCTCCTCCTCTTCTTCTTCCTCTTCCTCTACATCTACTTGAGGAGCTCCAGTGGTGGAGGCTTCCTCGTCTACTAGGATGATAGGGGCAGGGGTGTCTACAGTGTCATCCTCTGAAGGATGGCCTCCTTCAGCATTCCCTGTGGGGTTTGCTTTAGAGGTCTTTAGAGCTTCAGACTGATCCAAGAGCTCTCTTAGGTGGTCTGTAGTAGGGGTAGGCCCTGTCTTCAGACCCCTTAAGACACAAAGCTGTCTTAATTCCTTAAAGGGAAAAATAGCAAACTGGGATGGTGCCCTTGGAGGGTCACTCTCAACAGGAGTAAGTCCACTGGACCCCTCTGTTCCAGACATTGCTCTAGTGTGGGTGGATGTGTTGCAATCTACCTACACTGGTGTTTACCTACTAAACCTATCTAGTAGTTGTAGCTAGGGTGTGCTACTCCCTTTGCTCTACAACAACTAAGTTCAGTAGAACTTAAGTATACTAGTCTTGTTTTATATGTACCTAGCAGGTACCTGTATGATCTTTCAAATGATAATCTCAAAGATTGTAATGGTAAAACAACAGCAAGCTCAGATCCCAATCCGCTGCTCACCAATGTGAGAAGTTGGCCTGGTATATAATGCTCACTAGTTCTAGTGATCACTTTGTACCATGCCAAGCAACCCTTATGATGATGGTTGTAATTCAACCTTGTAGACCAGTTATCCTAGTGGTAACGTGGACAAAGCAGTCTTAGGCTAAACTCTGAAAGGCATGTGAAGCCAGCTGTTATACCATACACAACCCCCTTGAATACCAAATGAAAGGGACACCACACAGATATATATTGAAAATATATATTGATTTATTAACTATTAAAATTCCCTGGACTCTTTATGAGCACAGAAGCACATGCGTTAAATCACAAGACAGTTTAAAATACACAAAAGTTGCACAATATGGATGAGCCCTAGGGGCCACCTAAACCATATACTAAATAAGTGGTATAAGGGATACCAGGAGGAAAGTGAAGAGGCCTAGGGCCTTGGGAATCGCTGGAGCTATTCGAGACTGGAAATAACTAAGTCGGGAAAGGCCCACGGGACTCGGATGCAGTGTTCAAAGTGCACGCACTTTACAATACAAAGTCTATGGTGCGTAAAAAGCACAAAGTTAGAAAGTTAGGAACCTTCCGAGTGACCTACGGAGCTGAAACTTAAAACACAGGCCCTTGGGATGTGTACCAGTGCAGGAGCACCGGCGGAGCTGAGTTACCTCACCCACAGGAAGCGGGTGCACAGGGTCGAAGATGTGTCGGGTTTCGTCACGCTGGTCGATGGTGCTTGGAGCAGGAGATGCTGCAGGCGGCTCGATGAGAAGAGTTCCGGTGGATCCAAGGGTGGATCTGTAGATGTGAAGACCTGAAAGCAGAGGGGACAGTGTTCAAAGTCACTAGCCAGTGACTGCCGTGGAACCAGAGTGGAACCAGGTGATGTCGGGTGCAAACAGGCGTTGTCGGGTAGCTTCTTACTGCAGCCACGTGGATACCCGGGGTCGAGGACGTCCAGGAGTCGGTCACGAGCTGTCCCACGTAGGCTTCTCGCTGTTGGCGGTGTCGGCGACCTGATCGGAGCAAACAGGCCTTGGCAAATGCAAGCCACGCAGAAGTCGAAAGATGCTGTTCACTCGGACCAGCAAGGTCAGAGCGGGTGCTCCTTTTCACAGGAGCTTGGGTAGGTCTGGAGCAACCAGACCTGCTGTTTAAATCTTCGGGTTCGTCGCCAAGATGGCCGCTGGCCGCGTGGCTAGTGGCCGGGATGGCGCGTCGAGTGGCACAATGCAAAAGGGCCCCACGCAGATCGTGGAGATGCTGGAGGGCTGATCTTCGGTGCAAGGGCTGCTCGGTGGTGGGGGTTCTCAATCCCCAAAGCACAACGTCGAGGATGCCTCAGAAGCTGCGCAGTCAGCTTTTCGGGTGTCTTTCAAGAGGTCCGGTCCCACGTCACTCTGTGCCTCCACGGGTCCCTTCTTTGCAGGGACTGTGGATCGGGCTCTGAGAGGTCTGGGAATCTGGTTCTTGTCGGGCTCTGGGCTCGGGCTCCGGCGGGAGGCGGCGGCAAAGCAGACGTCGAGTTGCTGGTTGGTACCTGTGTTCACAGGGTGGTCACTCCTTGGCCACAAGGGAGATTCTTCTTCAGTCTTCTGTGCAGCAGAATGTCGAAGTCCAGTCTTCTTCTTAGTTTAAGTTGATTTCGGGATGATCTGCTGTGCAATGGCACTGCTCCCCCTCTTATTCCAAACTAGGGGGTGGATCACCTACTAGGTCCCTCCTCTGGGAGGAACCAGGAAGGGGGGCGGTTACACCCCCTTTCCTTTGTCCAGCTCCGCGCCAGGACTGGGGCTGGAAGGCCCCAGAACCGGTTTGGACTGGCCTATGCACGGGGACACCTTGTGTGCCCCGGGCATGTCTGATTCTTTTCAGCCCTGTCCTACCTAATACACAAAATCCTGTCTGGGGTGGTGCTCGCACCTCCCAAGGCAGGAAACCCTTTGTCCAGGCCACCATCTGCCGAGTTTCGGTCAGCAGCAGGAGGCCAGACTTGTGTCTGTGGTGGCAGCGTCCATTTTGTGAAGCTGAGGCTCTGTTTAACTTTAACCGGGGTTAAGGCTACGCACATGTCGTGTCCCTCTAGAAGGGTGGAATGCTATCCCCGTCGCCAGAATTGGCGAGGGGATAGTATTCCAATTCGTATGACACCTTACTCGACATGTTTTGATAAAGCCAAACCAAAGTTAGCATTTAACCGCGAGGATTATAATGCACTTAAGAGTATATGGTATGGCAATATCCCGGAACAGCTTAGGGAGTTGTTCCCGACAGCTGCAGACAGGCTCAGCTCATGCCAGAGCACCATCTCACATATTTCCAAGCACTCTGCCTCCAGGATTGATGAGGCCTTCCATAGGAGTGGCTGATAGGAACATATGTGTCCAGTTTAGGGTTAGGCACAGACATACTGTACCTAAGTAAGAGGTGGTTACACCGACTTACCCCAGCTGAGTGGTCAGCCAGTTGTGTCAAAGATGGAGGCCAGGCCAGGGGTGGCACAATACGTGCTGCAGCCCCTGGTAGGCCTTGGATACACCTATGCCCTGGGCACCTAGGGTGCACTATTACAGGGGCTCATAAGGTGAACCAGTTCCAATTCGTAATACACCTAAAGTGCATTGGCATCAATTTAGAGAGAGAACAGCAGGCTGTGGGTCTGATTAGCAGGCCCACAGCCACATTAAGTCAGAAACCAGTGAAGCAAAAAGCAAAAATTTGGGGTGACCATAGGATAGCAGACCCTACTCTCCTACATTGCCCAAAAAAGGAAAACGTAGCCATTTGTAGCCTTTGTAAGCTTCGATATAGTCGTGGTAAGCTTGGTTCTAACTATGGTACCGGAGGCCAGAGAGGTCATCTTGAGAGAAGGCACCCTGTCCAATGGTTTCCGCACCTAGAGGCGGTCAAGAAAGCCGGAATTGCACGTAATGAAAACGTTGATTTGTCATCTGCTGATGACGAGGAGGTAGAAGAAGACGATCCAAACACTTCACTTACACCCAGTTCCCATGTCAGCAGCACACCCCATGGGAGCCACACTAAGAGTGTGGGAGAGAGTGAGACATCAATGCGGAAAAGTTCATCAGCGAGCGTAACTGGGTCGAAGAGATCATCATCCCGTAAATCATTGGTCCAGGGCAACATTAAAAAGATGTTGTTTACAGAAGCGCAATATGAACGCAACCACCCAATGACCCGTCTGTATAACACTAAGCTGGCTAAAATGCTAGCTCTGGACCTTCTCCCTTTTTCTTTTGTCGAAGGGGTTGGTTTTCTAGAATTAGTGACAGCGCTCTGCCCTAAATGGAAGGTTCCTAGCCGGTTCTATTTTGCCCGAGTTGCGGTTCCAGCACTACATGAAGATGTTCTGAAGGCGATTGGGGCAGCTTTGCAGAAGAGTGCTGTTCACACTATACATCTGACAACAGACATGTGGACCAGTGGCGCAGGCGCTGATTACATGTGCATCACTGCACACTGGGTCTCTTTTTCAGGGGCTAAAGCAAAGCTAAACTCAGGTGTTGACACTAACATTGTTTTTAAAGGTGCTCGGAAACATGCAACACTAGCCATGTTTGGTTTGGAGAAACGTCACACAGCAGAAAACATTTTGGATGTCTTTAACACAAAGGTCCTTAACTGTCTGTCCCCACTAAAACGCAAGGTTGGTTATGTTTCCACGGACAATGGCTCCAATATAGTTAAGGCCATGAGGGACGGTTACTATTTCAGAGTGCCGTGTTTGGCGCACTGTATAAACCTGGTTGTCCAAAAATTCTTGGGTAATAAACTCAGTGCAGCGTCCAGTGTATTGGAGAACTGCCGAAAAATTTGCAAGCATTTCAGGCATTCTTTTAAGGCCCGCAAGCAGCTGAGGAGCATGCTATATCAATGTCAAATGCCAGTGAAAGCACTCATCCAGGAGGTGGTAACACGTTGGAACTCAACCTTCTACATGCTTGAGCGTCTGTATGAGCAGTATACGCAACTCGATCAATATTTCTTGAAAGAGGGTATAGAGGAGCTGAGGATGGGTGGGCCGCAATGGAACATAGTTGAAAGCCTAACACGCATGCTTCGTCCTTTTGAGGTCTTCACGCGTGCAGTCAGCAAGGAGGACTCTAATTTGGGAAAAGCTATCCCATTGTTGTACATGCTGGAGGACCAACTGAAGGAGGTGTGTTCTGTGTTTCGAAAAGATGACAAAAAGAAAGACTCTTCTTTGCTTCTGGCTGAGCAATTATTAGAGCTCCTACAAGGTGATGAACGTCTTCAAAAGATCCACTCAGAACAGCATTACATTTGTGCTACTATTCTGGATCCACGCTACAAAAAGGCGCTGGCAGGCAGAGCATTCTTTTCTTTTGCTGATGAAGATGTTACAAAGTACAAACGTTGGCTAGCCTTGTCAGCCAAGAAGTTTGAAACAGAACGGCTGGAAATTGAAGGAAATGGCAGTACATCAGCAGGCCATCCCCAGTCAAAACAATCCACTTCTGCACCTGTGGCTGTGGCACAAGTGACCTCTCAGCCGTTAAAGACACCGGCAACCGCATCATCTGCACGAAAGACAGCAGAAACATTGGAGGCTGAAGAGGATTGGCTAGCTCTGCGTGGGTTTGGTTCTCAAAAGGCCAGAGGCACAGCAAGAGCTACGCAAAGTGGAGGAACCTTGGAGGAGGACCTTGAGTCGATGGTGAAGGACTATCTGAATGACTCCACAGAGGTCTATGTTAATTCTGACCCATTGGCGTATTGGCATGGGAAAAAAGAATTGTGGCCACAGCTCACCAACCTGGCTTTAAACTACTTGTCTTGCCCACTCGCAAGTGTGTCTTCTGAACGGGTTTTCAGTGCGGCTGGTGGGATTGTAACTCCCAAACGGAGCCGCCTCTCGCCCAAAAATGTGGAGAGGTTAACAATGATCAAGATGAATCAGCACCTCATACCACCAGATATAAGAGTACGAGAGAGCGTGCCGGATGAAGAGGAGGTGGCCAGCACCATAGATGAGGGAATTTCTACTCTGTCAGGTGGCACTGACCTCACCCGGGCTGAATTCGCAGAGTATGATGACGAAGCCTTATTCTTATTCCTGGACCGTGATTCCGACTTCGAGCCCTGAAAATGAGACAACGAATCAATAACTTTCTTTTTCATCCTTATTCACTTTTATTCCTGTGTGTCTGTCTTTCTTTGTTGTGCACAGTTAATATAATTCAAACTTTAATCAGATTATCACAAAGACAAGCCCATCAGCAGAACTGTCTTCACTTGTTTGCTAATTTATTTGAAGGTGCCGCAGTCTGCATTCCTCAGGTTCACAAGTTCAGAAGAACATGCTCCTCTATCCTCCTCCTCCAGACTCCTATTTCCATCAAAGCAGAGGGCTGGTTTACGCCCAATGAAGAAAGACTCAGCACTTGTGGGGGTGTTGTTCTACCTCTTTGCAGGTGAGTTGACGGGTCTGGGGCCATTGCTGGGAAGCACTAAAAGTGGTTTGTGCCAAATCCGAGGCGGAAATTTTTTTGTGTTTTTGATGACTTGCTTGCCTTTGAGGTGCTCTTAGGGGGGGTTCCGTCTGTTTGTGGGTGAGTTTCATGGTCTGAGAGCATTGCTGGGACACTCTAATCTTGATTGCATTTGCTTTTCAGGAAATCCGTCGTGCCAACCCCGACTTATGGCCTAGCTACGCAGCGCGTTTGGACCGAAGGCCCAGAAATATTGCAAGTATGAGATTTTGCTTTTGGCCTGTTTGGGGGTGTTATGCTTCTTGGCGGGAGGGTTGCCGGGTCTTGGGGCATTCCTGGGAAGGTCTAATACCGGGTAGAAGTGGTTGGGACAAAATCCAGGCCGATTTTTTTTGGGCTATTTCAGACATTTTGCTCTATGTAGCGTTTTCGGGGGCCTGTTTGGGGGGCTTCCTGGTGTTTGCGGGTGAGTTTCGTGGTCTGGGAGCACTGCTGGGACACTCTAATCTTGATTGCATTTGCTTTTCAGGAAATCCGTCGTGCCAACCCCGACTTATGGCCTAGCTACGCAGCGCGTTTGGACCGAAGGCCCAGAAATATTGCAAGTATGAGATTTTGCTTTTGGCCTGTTTGGGGGTGTTATGCTTCTTGGCGGGTGGGTTGCCGGGTCTTGGGGCATTCCTGGGAAGGTCTAATACCGGGTAGAAGTGGTTGGGACAAAATCCAGGCCGATTTTTTTTGGGCTATTTCAGACATTTTGCTCTATGTAGCGTTTTCGGGGGCCTGTTTGGGGGGCTTGCTGGTGTTTGCGGGTGAGTTTCGTGGTCTGGGAGCACTGCTGGGACACTCTAATCTTGATTGCATTTGCTTTTCAGGAAATCCGTCGTGCCAACCCCGACTTATGGCCTAGCTACGCAGCGCGTTTGGACCGAAGGCCCAGAAATATTGCAAGTATGAGATTTTGCTTTTGGCCTGTTTGGGGGTGTTATGCTTCTTGGCGGGTGGGTTGCCGGGTCTTGGGGCATTCCTGGGAAGGTCTAATACCGGGTAGAAGTGGTTGGGACAAAATCCAGGCCGATTTTTTTTTGGGCTATTTCAGACATTTTGCTCTATGTAGCGTTTTCGGGGGCCTGTTTGGGGGGCTTGCTGGTGTTTGCGGGTGAGTTTCGTGGTCTGGGAGCACTGCTGGGACACTCTAATCTTGATTGCATTTGCTTTTCAGGAAATCCGTCGTGCCAACCCCGACTTATGGCCTAGCTACGCAGCGCGTTTGGACCGAAGGCCCAGAAATATTGCAAGTATGAGATTTTGCTTTTGGCCTGTTTGGGGGTGTTATGCTTCTTGGCGGGTGGGTTGCCGGGTCTTGGGGCATTCCTGGGAAGGTCTAATACCGGGTAGAAGTGGTTGGGACAAAATCCAGGCCGATTTTTTTTGGGCTATTTCAGACATTTTGCTCTATGTAGCGTTTTCGGGGGCCTGTTTGGGGGGCTTGCTGGTGTTTGCGGGTGAGTTTCGTGGTCTGGGAGCACTGCTGGGACACTCTAATCTTGATTGCATTTGCTTTTCAGGAAATCCGTCGTGCCAACCCCGACTTATGGCCTAGCTACGCAGCGCGTTTGGACCGAAGGCCCAGAAATATTGCAAGTATGAGATTTTGCTTTTGGCCTGTTTGGGGGTGTTATGCTTCTTGGCGGGTGGGTTGCCGGGTCTTGGGGCATTCCTGGGAAGGTCTAATACCGGGTAGAAGTGGTTGGGACAAAATCCAGGCCGATTTTTTTTTGGGCTATTTCTGACATTTTGCTCTATGTAGCGTTTTCGGGGGCCTGTTTGGGGGGCTTCCTGGTGTTTGCGGGTGAGTTTCGTGGTGTGGGAGCACTGCTGGCTATATATACTTTACTTTGCAAGAGGTTTGAAGCAAATCCATGGTGGCTGAGGGGACTTAGGGCCTAGCTGCAGAGCGCGCGCGGAGTGATTTGGGAAATTTGTGAAAAAGTGACTAAGTCCCCATTTTTGTACTTTTGCTCTTTGGCTGTTTGGGGGTCTTCTACTCGTTTTCTCCTGGGTTGACGGCTCTGGGGCCATTGCTGGGAAGCTCTAATACCGGATAAAAGTGTTTTGGACCAAATCCCAGGCGGAATTTTTTTTGTGTTTTTGATGACTTGCTTGCCTTTGAGGTGCTCTTAGGGGGGGTTCCGTCTGTTTGCGGGTGAGTTTCGTGGTCTGGGAGCACTGCTGGGACACTCTAATCTTGATTGCATTTGCTTTTCAGGAAATCCGTCGTGCCAACCCCGACTTATGGCCTAGCTACGCAGCGCGTTTGGACCGAAGGCCCAGAAATATTGCAAGTATGAGATTTTGCTTTTGGCCTGTTTGGGGGTGTTATGCTTCTTGGCGGGTGGGTTGCCGGGTCTTGGGGCATTCCTGGGAAGGTCTAATACCGGGTAGAAGTGGTTGGGACAAAATCCAGGCCGATTTTTTTTTTGGGCTATTTCTGACATTTTGCTCTATGTAGCGTTTTCGGGGGCCTGTTTGGGGGGCTTCCTGGTGTTTGCGGGTGAGTTTCGTGGTCTGGGAGCACTGCTGGGACACTCTAATCTTGATTGCATTTGCTTTTCAGGAAATCCGTCGTGCCAACCCCGACTTATGGCCTAGCTACGCAGCGCGTTTGGACCGAAGGCCCAGAAATATTGCAAGTATGAGATTTTGCTTTTGGCCTGTTTGGGGGTGTTATGCTTCTTGGCGGGTGGGTTGCCGGGTCTTGGGGCATTCCTGGGAAGGTCTAATACCGGGTAGAAGTGGTTGGGACAAAATCCGCGCGGAAAAGCCTTTAGTTTTGGCACTTTTTGTAACTTAGGGTTCGTTAGGGTTAGCCCTAGCAGCAGGATTGCATGTGTATCGGGGTGTTCTAGATTTTTCAAACTGAGTTCTGGGGTCTTAGAGCACTCGTGAGAATGTGTAATTTTGGTTGCAAGTCATTTGAAGAAAATCCATGGTGGGAAAGGGGGGATTTGGCATAGTTAAAGAAAGCCTTTGCCACTATTCTTAACTTAGGGTTCGTTAGGGTTAGCAGTATTTCTATTGCATGTGTTTGAGTGGGGGGGATTTCGAGTCTTGGAGCGATGCTGGCTATGGCTACTTTTGCTTGGTTGCTTGCAAGTGGTTTGAATACAATCCACGGGGGGTAATGGGTAATTAGGGTACTTCGGCCTACTTTTACTTTCAAAGTAAGTTTTGTCTCCAGTTTTCTGCTAGGCCTCGTTTTTTGGGTGGGAGCACTGCTAGGAAGATCTATTTTTGTTCTAAAACACAGTTTACAGTACACCTAGCTTGAGGGGCAAGATCCGCTACATTAATTTGCCCATACTTACTTATCCTTCAAAAGGTGACTCAGAGTACGCACTTTCAAAAACATTGTACTGTCTGTCTACTAGGAAAAACAAATTGTGACTTTTTGCACTCCACAGCCTACATACCTTATATTTATTTATCAGTGGTGTTGTAATATTATATCACTTCCTGTTTTTCGTTGAATAATTACAGGCCGGGTTTCAGTCTCTGCAATGGGGAAAAAAGGATGGAGTCAGGCTTCACAGTAGCGAGCCACAATTCAGCATCAGGCAGGCAGTGGACAGGGTGTCTTCTGGTGACCAACATCGGTGGACGAAGCGTCGGCTGCAATGGAGGAGTGCCGCTAATAGGAGGATTTTTTTTCTGCGGGCAACTTACTTACCACTTCCAACAGGACCACTACAACCACATAGATACAGTATCCCTTGCCTTTTTCTCTGACTGTGACTGCATTTCTTTGCTCTCTCTCGGCTTCTACATTGATCCCTTAACACATCACTTAGTCCACTCCACTATCTGCACCACACATAGTCATTTGTAAGTGCTCCTACGTAATTCGCAAGTCGCAGCACGCCCCAGGCCGTAGAGGACTGGGATGGCCCCAATGATGAAGCATGTCACCAAGGGGCAACCCTGGTGAGTGAGGGGACACCTAGAAAAAAAGCAATTTCTCCTTTTCTATCTACTATACCTTCTGTCAGGTTACGCAGCCCCTAAGCGCCTACCGTACTATGAAACTACATTTCCCATGAGTAGGCGGGAGACTTGCAGACTATTTAGTGAGACTATATGAGAGTACCCTTGTATGTTAGGACATCACTTCACTGATGCCTGTCTTGTCTTCTCTTACAGGTATCCTTTCCCTGCTGACCCTACCTTTACCCATCCCACATTTTTTATTTTAGTTTGTTATTTTTCTCCCTCGCCTAATGCCTCGAACACCCTGTGTTTACACTTCTGGGTGTTGGTGACATTTGGAGGTGGAACCATATTTGCATCGACTGGATCACGGGGAGTAAACGTGACACCTTCCAGACCAACCCCATTGAGTGTTGTTGTGAATGGATTTATAGTGACCAGCAAGGCTCTCGGGTATCTGGCTACAGAGACCTTATGTTGAATATAGTTATCAATAATTCCACACAGGCCCTGTACTGTCGCATTCTTTCTTTCCACAGTTGTCGATGATATATTCTTACTCTGCTTGACAAAGAACCATTGCTAATGTGAAAGAACTTCAACCGAATTAGTAGTTATACTTTACCATTTGTTAGGCTACAATGTGGCACTGCTCTACTGTACTTCTGTCACCTGCTATATTCTCAGTTGTACCGTTGAATTGCTCAGGAGGACAAACCAGATTTCATTTTCTTTTTTTTCATAGGCATGCAACTGCCACTGTGTCACACCACTACTACCACCGCTATGAGGAAATTTTATCCGACCAAGATTGCCAACGTTATTCGGTGTTTCCCGTGGAGCCAGCCCTGGGCCTAGCCCTACTTTCAAACACAAATTACAGGTAAGATAAGCGTTTGGTGGTTTGGGGGTATAATGGAGTATTAGTACGAGAGACGAGAGCCTGAAGGTAGTACTACTAAAGTCCTAGGACTCTTGGATTCACTTCACTTAGTCTGTGAGAGGCACTTAGTGTTGAAAACATTTGGGCATTTACACTTAAAGGAAGAAAATGGAACTAAACTTTCAGGAAAACAGTCAACGTTAAACCCCCACCCACCAGGCAAGCAGTAAAAAACAGGTATGCTCAGATAAAGTTTGAAAAAGTATATTTATATCCCTAACAAAATAATCTCCCGCAAGACCCTCCCTAACCCCAACGATTGTCCTTCAAAAGTCCCCAAAAACCCAACTCCCAATTCCCACCCCCCAAAAGTCTCTAAAAAAGGGGCAAGGGACACTATGGGTGGATGCTGTTAACTTTTTGGGCCAGGGCATCATGCTCCTCGCGGAGCAAGGCGAGCTCCTGCTGAAGGCGGGACACCATCAGGGTAGTGCGGCGCAGGCGTGCCTTCACTGCCTTGCAGGTGCAAGGCCTGTGAGAAGCAGCTGTTGGCCTTGCTGCTCGGCGGTGGCGTTTGCCTTTGGCAGCCCGGCTCAGTCTCGGTGGACCACTGTGCTGGGTCACGGTGGCAGCCGGTGAGGCCACGGAGGACGACGTTGTCGTTGTTGTCGACCGCACACTTTCCACGTCCTCCAGGGCCACCAGCCGCCGATATTCCGCAACAGTGGCCTCGATTCTCCGTTGCCGGGCCGCTCTAGCCAGCTCCTTCCTCCTTGTTCGTTTGGAAGGAGAACCTATATGAAGAAAGAAAGACATAGTCTGTAACCAATGCTCTTTAAGATTAACTCAATCATTCAGCAGAAATGTGTGCTGCAGTACAACTAGCAACTTGCAAGCGCATTACATAACTATTGAGGCCAGTATCTATCTAACCTCACACTTCTTCATCCTTGCTCTAACATTAGTGGGAGTTTAAGGAACAAATTCTATGAGCACTGTGGACTTCCATTGGAGTCGACTATGAAAGTACACCAGTCTTATTCTTCTTCTTGTCTCTTGTTTTGGAAAATTGGTACGTTATTTTCTGCAAGCCGGCATAATGCCAGCGCGGTAAACTTGCACCCGAGAAAAAGAGACGCACGCCATGAGGAGTGACCTAGACTTGCGTTGCCGTTGCGTTACTGTACCCGTCCAGTACATGCAGGTGGTGAATCTCTTACTTTTCTATTACGGGTGGCACTGAGAATACTCTGTTACAACTCAAGGGCTACTGCTTAATTAATTTAACTTTCACCCTACAGTGGAAATGAGTACTAGAAATGGAAAATTGAAGAAGATAAATAATCTGATTATCTATCACTTCACATGGGATGTTTTTGCTTATATATGGGATGACTTTAGGTGCTTTGCTTTTTATTGAGTGACAGGCAGTGATACATCCACACATGAATGACTGAGTACTACTAAACTTATTAAGAGAGGTAGGGAGTGGCCACCATAATAACCGGATCTATGCAGTGCTTGCAATACAAACTACTGCTACTACTTATGGTAGTATTTGGACAAAATTAAAAGTTCTTTTCCTTGCCTTTCCTACACTGGAACGGACGTGCGGGTGCAGTGTTACATGCTCTTCAAAGTTACACTTAGTTCATCCACTGACCATCTACTCTCTCTAGATCATGGGTACTCACAAACTTTCTCTCAGGGGCTACATTTACAGTGTAGTTTGTGGCCGAGGGCCGCACTGGTGGGGGCGGAGTCAGAGGGGGCGGGGCTAAAGCAAAACGATAACTTGTGACCATGAGGTTGCACACAGGTCCCTGCAGCAGATGCCCTCATCCACTGAGCCACCAGACCCAGCATTTACATACATCTCTCTCCCTCCTGCTGTCCCTCCTGCCCTCCCTCCATCTCTCTCTCCCTCCTGCCCTCCCTCTCCCTCTGTCATCTCACTGTGTGTGTGTCTATCTGTGTCAGCCTTCAGCCCGGGTTGAGACCGCTTCCTCAACGCGCACACACAGACAACAACACCAAAGTACTTAACAGGTCTTTAAAAGACCATTAACATATTATTGAGGCTTTGTTTGTTTTAGCGCCCCTGCTTCTCCACCCTGACAATCACTGCTTGCCCGGCCCCACAGAGCAGAGGCTTTGTTCTATTTCACCTCTTTGTGGCCTTGCATCTCCACTCTGCTCTGTGGGGGCCGGGGGAGCAGTGATTGTCAGAGTGGAGATGCAGGGGCGCTAACAGGTGAAATACAAAAAAGCCTCTGCTCTGTGGGGGCCGGGGGAGCAGTGATTGTCTGCAAGGTCTGCGCACCGCCAAGGAAGGCTTGCCGGGCCACCACCGGCCCGCGGGCCGTACTATGAGTACCCCTGCTCTAGATACACATATGCTATCTAAGAGTCAGATAGTAGCATGATCCAGGTATATGGACACATACAGTTTCTGTGTCACCCACCCAGGCTGTTGTCCTTCCACCCATCATTGCTTCATCATTCACCCAGCCATGCATCTCATATTCTTGCCTTCCCAGCTAGTCTTCAATCTCAATAAGTAAGGAATATATAAGAGCTTACCTCTGGCCGCCACCACCGTCTCAACTCTCACAGCCGGCGCCGCCGCCTCCTCCCCTGATGATGAATTGCCCTCCGCCTCCGTGTCGAGCACCACCACCACACTGGCCCCGCCACCAGATGTTCCACCTACAAAGTACATTTAAGAATCTTAGAATAAAGCACTCACTAGTCACTAGTATTTGGTCTAGGAATGAAGACATGTGAAAACAATGTAATTTGTGACTGTCTACGTTAAAGTTAAAAAAAATGTCCCTTTTTCCAGGGAAGGTTGTCTTGCTGCACTTTTTGGCACAACTGATGAAGGCTGATTTTTTAACACGCACCATTTTTCTCCACACAGACAGAAGATGGACTTCTAACAACAAGATCAAGTTGAAACCAGGTGAGAGCTCGGCTCGACCACAAGAAATGTCTTCAATTAATCGTCAGCACTAACCACTTTTCCATTATCAGTTAAACGTTTAGTTTTATTATGACTTCATTTTAATAAATGTGTTTACTTTTAATAAAGCTTTTAAATTTAAATACAATCTGTGTTTTTTGGTCCTCCAGACTAGAGTGACTGAACGAAAGGTTTTGCAATTTTTGCAAGCATGAGTCCAGATAGAACACTTCAAAAGACATTATGGACAATCCCAGAGGACTGCACTAAGTTGATAGAGCTATTGCTGACTAGAATCATGGGAGTTTCGCCAACCGTGCAATCTTAGTTAGCTACACAGACAGACTAATAAGAATAATCTAGTAATACCACAGGGAGTCATAGTAGAGGCAGGATAAGAATTTAGATACAGTCTACAAGAAGAGCAAAGACAATTTTGAAAAAATTCAAATGAGGAACGCTAGGAAAAATAGGTACTAGTCTAAAATGAAAACTTACTGGGGCCAGCAGAGGAGCCCTCGCCTGCCCGATCCTGGCCCTGTTGATGAACAGCATCCGCCGCCTGCTGCTCCTGTGTCCTCCTCTCGCCCCTGGGGGGAGCTGACGTACAACATGAAAGAAAGAACAGAAAACATGGATGATTGTTGCTTGTCAATGTCAACCAAATCAAACATTTCAAAAGAACAATAACAAAATATTTCCGCGAAATTATATTGATTATGGTTACTTTTTATTTATTTGCGGACCTGTGACTTCGAAAGTCACGTAACTCACTAAACAAAGTACTGAAACGTTCACCTAGGACTGGCAGGCAGCAGTCCGCAGGCAAGACGCAAAGTGACAGACAAACTCCATTGTGATTTCAGTCAGATCAGTGACAACACTAACAGTTGCCTGCTACATTACCAGTCATTTAAATAGTCAAACTATCAATCCACCGCCACTATTTTCCTTTTGTCAGGGTTACAAAGGAAGGGGCAGATTTAAGCCCTTGCGGCTCTTTTGCGCCGTTCTTGCGTGACTTTTGTGACGCAGCAGCTAAACAAAAAAGGGCGCCATGGTGCGGCGTATAATATTATAACAACGTGACGCATTTGGGAGATGCATCCCGTTATAAAGCCCTGCGCCATCAGGGGGCGTTCCGGCGCAAGGGAGGGCATTCCTGCGCTGGAACACATCCTAATAGTGGCTGAGGGAAATCTACAAAATATCAATCAGTCACCTTTAGGACAATGATGCGTCACACAAACCCTGCACCTGCTTGAAGCAGACGTACGGCTTGACCCAGCATTGGGGAGATAGGGTACCCCAGAGCATTGATGGAGCTGCGCCATCGTTGCGACGCAACTCCAGCAGTAAAGCTTCGGTGACGTTTTGGGCCCATGGGGAGCCGCATTGCAAATACGGCGCACCATGTTTGGTGGTGGTAGCGGGCCGCACAATTAATGGCGCATCCCTGCTACTTTGCAGGGATGCGACGGTAATTGCAATTCTGCCCCTTAGGGGCATACTTACTTACGCGTTCTGGCGCATCTCCAGAGATGCGCCAGATCAAATGCGTCACGCAAAACTACCCTTGCGACACGGCAGATGTGCCTCATTTACAATGCGGCGCGCCCTGGCGCAAGGGTAGGCACTTGCGTGACGCATCTCGTCACGTAAGAGCGGCGCATCGCTGGAGTCACGTCGCCAACGCAATGCAACTCCAGTAATGCTCAGGGCCACCCAATACTTTACATGCTGTGTCAGTCCTTTCGCCTGCTTCGAGCAGACATAAGGAATTGAATTGACGTAGCAGCGTCGCAGAAGTGCCTGCGTTAAATCTTGTAGATTTCACGCAGGCAATTTTGCGAGGCGCACAGCCGCTGGACCGCCCACCCTGCGTACTAGGAACGCACCCATTGTGGTGCAGGCCCATGGCTTTATAACGTGACGCATCTCCCTAGATGCGTCATGCTGTAAATGACTTGCAGGGATGCGGCACGTTTACGCCGCTGTTGCGTCACGCAAGGCAACGTAAACGTGGCGCAAGGGGCTTGTAAATGTAATCTGCCCCCTAGTGTCTAGCATTACGCAGTTCTGTTAAGTACACTCATACATAATAGTTACTCAGGCCAATGAGACCACGAAATAGAAAACAAATAAGCATAGTAGCAACCCCACTGAGAAGGAGAGCAGTGCACCTGAAATGCACAGAAGATTTTGAAATATAATTTAACTACAATGTAATCGTCATCAGCGGCATTATTGGCTTGCTCCATGTAAAAAACAAATATTTGCAATACAACAACACAGAGCAGGAGAAAACATCATAGTAGTGAGTGATTAAATGCCAATGGCTACTACTACTCACCAAGCCCGGGGATCTCCAAGCCGAGCTGGTCCAGCAGGTCGCGCTCGCGGTCCAGGAGGTCCGTCCAGCGATGGGTGACCTGGCTGTAGGTGCGCTGGACCCCGTAGAGGTGGGATATGGCCCAGCACACCTTCTCCCACCGCTTCCGGCGCTCCCGCATGTTATAGCCGCCGGCCGCGATCCTGCCGCCTCCCGCGATGGTCCTGGGCAGGCGGCGCTGGACGAAGTAGACCAGCGCGCCCACTTCCTCCGGGCTGAATATCTCCCGGCGCGTCACCTGCTCCCCCCTCGATCTCACGCCTGCTGTCCTGCCACTGGGTCCAGCACTACTCCCCGCCGCCGCTGCGGCCCTCAAGTGCCTGGGCAGCTTCACGGCGCCTGGCTTGACCATGGTCTGGGCAGGTAAGGTAGGAAGAAGTAGAAAATTAAGAAAGAATAGGATAGGGAAGAAGAAAAGAAAAGAGTTTACAAAAGTAGTTTAAAAGTAAAGAAAAATAGCAGAAAAGACAAAAATATACAGCTAGGAAAAGAGAGGGATAGATAAGAAGCAAAATCGTAAAAAAAAAACTGAAAACAAGCAAAGGATGGGAAAGATATCAAGAGGATTAAACACCATGCCCAGACACAGGAAATGAATGAAAAACAAGATGGCCGGCGCCCGTTTCCGAGCGCGAAAGTCAGTTCGCGCGAGATTTTCCTCGCGATCTCGTGCGAACCTCTAGATTTCCCGCGCGATCTCGTGCGAACCTCTACTCGCAATGCGCTTACTGCGCGAGATTATACATAGCGGGCGGAAACGGAAATACGTCACGCAAACAAAATGGCCGCGCCCGTACTCGACCTTGGGGTAAATTCGCGTGTTGCGCTGCAAGCGGCTCGCGAATACTGCAAAAAAACTCGCGAAACAACAAGCCGCAAAAAAATAAAATGCTCATTCGCACGAATTGGCGGCTTCCGCGGTCGGTTTCGCACGACGCCGCGCCCCGCGAATAGCGCGAAAAAAACCGCAAAACGATTTCAGCAAAAGCAAAAGCAATGAGCAGGTGCAAAAGGTCAACCTCATGATTTGTAACGATTCTTTGTATTGCTTCCTGAGGGGGCCCTCCAGAATTCGGTTGCCTGCTTGCAACTATTGTGTGACCCTGCTCTGACCTTAACTGTATGCCACAAAGGTCCTGATTTACAGCTAAAGGAGCAGACAAGCAGGTGCCAGGCTGGAACTTTAAATTCTTTCAGTGACACATTAATTAGCCCCTAATTCATTATTGTCAGTTGGGGCAGGGCAGGTGTTGTAACTAATTTTGCAACAATGAAAGCACTTAGCAAGTGCAAAAGATCACTAATCAGGGCGCACTAAGGAAGCAGGTGCCAGCTAAAAAAATATTCTGTGACACATTAATCAGCCCCAAATTAATTCAGGTCACTTGAGGCAGGGAAGGTGTGCTTTGCTTTGCCGAAAATAATGTACACTGGACAACCAGAGGGTGTGGTGATGAAACAGAGGGTGGCATGGGTGGGCCAGAGGGTGGCATGAGTAGTCAGAGAGTGGCAGTGGTGACAGAGAGTGGCAGTGATGAAGAAGAGTGTCCCAAACAGGCTGGACATGTAGAAACAACAAGTTCGCAAAACTTGCGACCCGACAGGTAAGTTCGCAAATTGCGAAATTGTAAAAACCCTCGCGAACTGGCAGAAACACGGGCGAACACAAAAAAAAAAAAAAATCCGCAAATTCGCGGGAATTCGCGGATTTTGCGGATTGCGAATCCGCAAATCCGCAAAATTCGCGAACGCGAGATCCGCAAAATTCGCCCATGCTTACGTGCAGCTCGCGTAGTGCGAAGTTGCACAAACTTCGCAAACTCCGCGAGCGTAGCGTAGTGCTTCGCCTAGGGTTAATCACAACTTCTGTCTTGTCAGGGTTCAGATTGAGATTTCATCCAATCATTGACTTCAGACATGTAGACGGGGAACCTGGTTCAAGTGTTCACGGTTTTGCCAGAAAAAGAGAGTAACAGCTGTGTTTTGTCAGCATAAGATAAGACGTTGATTTCACGAGCGCAGATGATATTGGTGAGCAAGATCATATATGTGTTAAAGAGACTTGGGCTGAGTGATGAACCTTGAGGTACTCCACAACCCCTCGCTCCGATCATTCAGGAAAGCTGTAAAACCTGGCTTAGAGCTCTATATCATCAGCAGTCTTTTCTACATCGACTTAGCGCCAAGATGCCCTTGGGCATTCGCGCACTCTACAAATTTTCAAACCAAATCAAATCAAATCACAGATGACGATGCAAATGTCTGGGCAGTAAAGGGCAGGCTGACTGGCAGGTTTAGGCCAGTCAAGAAGGAGCATATCCAATGGAGTGTGCGGCCTTGGATGCTGGCTTTACGCAGTTACTGGATGAGGATGATATGGGAAACCATGTTGAAGGCCACAGAGAGGTCCAAGACGATGAGGGCTGCGGTGTCTCCTCCATCCATAATTATGTGGAGGTTGTCAGTTATGGCAATGAGGGCTGTTTCTCTGCTGTGGCCCTTTCTGAAACCAGATTGAGTGGCATCAAAGTGATGGCTATCGTTGAGGTGGGTGGCTAGGTGCTTGTTGATCAACTTCTCCAAGACTTTGACTGGGTAGGGTACAAGAGAGATAGGTCTTTTAGTTGACTAGGTTAGTGGGGTCCAGGGGGAGCTTCTTGAGAGAGGGAGAGTACTAATGTGGTGTGCTTCCAGGTGCTTGGGTAGGGTGCTGTTTTAATGGAGGTGTTCAGGATTTTTATGAGGACTAAGCTGGTGGGTTCTAGTCCTTTGACGAACACGAGGTGGAGGCAAGGATCCAATGGGGGTCTGGAGTGGATAGACTGCAGCATGCTCGTTGTTTCTTGTGTGGTAATCTTGGGCCAGGTTATCAATGAGGTGGGGATGTATGATGTTACAACGCATGCTTTTACCACGCATGCTGTTACAACGCAGGTTTTACTACGCATACCATTATAACGCATTACACTTTTGGGGTGCTGGATAGTGAATAGTTTAATTTACTAATCCAACTCCAGTCCCCGTGGACACTAGGGAAGGTGTTGGATAGTAAATTAAACGTATTCCTTATCCTAGAGCGCCCCCCATTGTAATGCGTTGTAATGGTATGCATAGTAAAACCTGCGTTGTAACAGCATTGCGTGGTAAAAGTTGCGTTGTAAAGGATGTTCCCCATGAGGTGGAGGTGCAGGGGATGGAATCCTTGAATACGATGGCAATTCCACCTCTCGGCTTCTGTGGTGTGTCCTGTATGGCACTCTTGAAGCTGGGTGGAAAAGCTGTGGTAATGTCTGGGTCAGACGCAAGGGTCAACACATGTTTTATGAGGTAGAGCAGGTCTGAATAGTGGTTGTGAAGCAGGTGCAGATGTAAGTGCGCGTTTGTTGAATAGCATGCATGACGGGGCGGATTGCGGTGTGGTAAGTGTCTGGTGTGTGTTGGGTGTTTTTGGTGCAGGTGTGGTGAGAGGTTGGTGCGGGAGAGTAAAGGAGCGCTTGCAGGCGGCACAGGTGAATGACCCTTCGGCGTTGGGGTGGTTCGGTGTGGCAGCAGCGCAGTGAGCAGCATTTATTGTATCAAAGGTCGCAGCAGGATGGGGGGGGTTTGTGGAGGACAGGGTTTCTTGGCGTTTGGATGCCATTAAGTAGGTCCAGTAGGGGGAGGACAGCTGGGGGCGTGGTTGAGAGAGGACACAGGAGGCAAATAACAGGATTGCGCAGAAGGCGGGGAAAAGGTCAAGAGCACACAGTAGGCTGAAAGAGGGCAAAAGAGTTACATAGGGCAAGAAAAAGAGGGGGATAAAGTGACAAACGGGCACAGAGAAGAGTGGACAAAGAGCAGAAATGGAGCAAAAAAGTAGTGAAACACAAGCGAGATAAGCAAAAAAAGAGTGAGAGGCACAGCAAAAAGCGTGAAAGTGGAGCAAAACGGGGAAACTAAGGAAACCGAGCAATAGAGTAAAAAAAACAACGCAAAAACAGAAGAAAGATACTGAGAGAGAACAGTGGCAAGAAACAGGCACCAACAGTGAGAGAGAGAGTGGAGAAAGAGTGAGAGAGGTGTGTGAGACAGAGAGCGCGACAGAGGAGAGGAGCAGCAGGAGAAGAGACAGGAACCCTCACAGGAGGGAGATCCTCAAGGGTCTGGCATGGTCGGGGGACCAGGCAGAGAGGAATATCCCAAGAAGCTCCTACTCGATGCCCTTGAGGCAGGGAAAGGACAACTGAAGGAGCACTTCGTGGGCTCTCTGGTGATCACAGTATCTCCCAGAGATTACAAAATTCTATGCTGTGAGAGCCTCACAGGACATCTACCCACACCGAGGAGCATCAAACCTCACGAGAGCAATATTGGCATGCTTTCTAGACCTCTGCGCAAAGTGAAAGGTATTGGCAGACTCCTGGAACAAGCATTGGTAAAGCATCGGTTTTGCCAATGTAATGAATAAAGAACGTCTGTCGTCAATTATCGTCTGGCAGAAGGGAAGAGCTACCTGACAGATAGCACGGGAGTGGAGAGGATGTGGCGCAAGGGCCAGAGTGGCTGACTCGAGAGCTGGGGATCCCGGTTCGAGTCTTGGCGGCACTGCACAACATCCTGTGATTCTATGCAAATCACTCTGGGGCAGATTTATGAGGCCCTTGCGCCACGTTTACGCCGCTGTTGCGTGACGCAAGGCGGCGTAAACGTGGCGCATCCCTACGAATGATTTACAACGTGACGCATCTAGGCAGATGCATCACGTTGTAAAGCCCTGCGCCGCTTGTGGGCGTTCCGGCGCAGGGTGGGCGTTCCGGGGCAGGTGCGCCTCGCAAAAGTGGCTGAGTGAAATCTATGAGATTTCACTCAGTCACTTTTAAACCAATGCTGCGTCAAAAGCCTGCGCCTGCTTGAAGCAGGCGTAGGTCTTGACGCAGCATTGTTAAAATGGGGCACCCCCGAGCCTTGCTGGAGCTGCGTCGCATTTCCGGCACAGATGCGTCACGCATTTCCGGCACAGATGCGTCACACATCTGTGCCGTTTTTGCACCATGGTGCGCCGCATTATAAATGCAGCGCACCATGGCTGGCGGAGCTGTGGCGCACTGTGGCGCATGTTAACTGGCGCATACCTGGGGATGCGCCAGTTAACATAAATCTGCCCCCCTGTCTCTCCAGGTGATAGATTGTTGCATGCATAAGCTGCAAGAGTAAAAGGCAAAACTTTATGAAAATATAGTTCCACTAAAGTGGATGTTAACAGTATTTTGGCAGCGGGAAACTGATAAGAGAAGCAGATGAGGAACAAGCATTAATAAATTTAAGAAAATATGCTACAACCAATACAATTGGAGGAAAGGTAAGTAGCACACAGGAACTAATAAGAAGCCAGGAGGCGGGATTTCAGCACCTTTTAACTTTGTATTAAAAACAATAGATTTCTCAAGCACAGCGCAAGCACTGTGCATGCGAAGTCTAAAAGATCATAGCTTATTTACGATGGTTTTAGACAATGATTAAACAATATGTACATAAAGGAAAAGGCCACACTTCGGGGATCAGAGGGGTCTCTCGGAGAAAAGGTCGCTAAGTAACTACTGTGTTTCCTTCTAGGCTGTGGGTATGGCTGGATAAAGAGCAGCAGGACTTCCCAAATATCACTGAAGCAGCCTCAGTTCTTAAGGCGCTCGGATTCGCGATCTCTATGGAGATGTTGTCAGTGATGGAAAAAGACAACAATGACAATTAGATGTGACAGCAGGTGCATTGCTCAGGGCATAGATGTCATTTAGGGGTCACCAGGGGTGACAGCTGCGCCCCCTGGGTTGCCTCTTGGTATCCCTGGCACTGCCTTTGTGATCCCTGGTCTAAAAGGTGGCAAAATCAGTGTCTGAAACACAGGGGTGCACTCCTTAATTGTTTTCCATTTTTGTTATACTGATAGTGAAAAGAATCTTTGGTTACAGTTGAGTATGATTGAGATCTTTGGTTGCAAATTGGTGGAATGGGATATTTGGCTTCAGGTGGGTGGAATGGGATCTTTGGTTGCAGCTGAGGTGGAACGGGATCTTTGGTTGCAGGTAGGTGGAATGGGATATTTGGCTTCAGGTGGGTGGAATGGGATCTTTGGTTGCAGTTGAGGTGGAATGGGGTCTTCGGTGGCACCTGAGATGGAATGGGATCTTTGACTGCAGGTAAGTGGAATGGGATCTTCGGTTGCAGGAAAGGTGGAATAGCATCTTTGGTTGCAGGTAGATGGAATAGGATCTTTTGTTGCAGGTAAGGTGGGATGGAAAATTTGGTTGCAGGTAAGATGGAATGGGATCTTTGGCTGCAGGTAGGTGGAATGGGATCTTTGGTTGTAGGTAAGGTAGAATGGGGTATTTTGCTGCAGGTAGGGTGGAATGCGATCTTTGGTTCCAGCTGAGGTGGAATGGGATTTTGGCTGCAGGTAAGGTGGAATGGAATCTTTGACTGCAGGTAAGTGGAATGGGATATTTGGTTGCAGGTAAGGTGGCATGGGATCTTTGGTTGCAGGTGAGGTGGAATAGGATGTTTGGCTGCAGCTGAGGTGGAATGGGATCTTTGGTTGCAGGTAAGGTGGATTGGGATCTTTGGTTGCAGGTAAGGTAAATGGAATCTTTGACTGCAGGTAAGTGGAATGGGATATTTGTTTGCCGGTAAGGTGCTATGGGATCTTTGGCTGCAGGTAGATTGGAATGGGATCTTTGACTGTAGGTAAGGTGGAATGGGATCTTTGGCTGCAGCTGAGGTGGAATGGGATTTTTGGCTGAAGCTGAGGTGGAATGGGACCTTTGTCTGCAGGTAGGTGGAATTGGATCTTTGGCTGCAGCTGTGGTGGAATGGGATTGTTGTCTGCAGCTGAGGTGGAATGGGATCTTTGGCTGCAGAGGTCCGCCTCTTCATCGGCAGCTTTGGCCGACTTGCACTGGCTCCCAGTCAGCAGAGAATAGCGTTTAAGGCTCTCTGTCTTGTTTTTAGGGCCCTGCATGGACTGGGACCAATACCTCTTCAGACTCTCTTTCTCTGGTACCAGGCAGCCAGACCTTTAAGATCCTCTTCGGCGTTCTTGGTAAAAGTCCCTAAAATTAATAGAACGAGAATGGGTGGTCGCGCTTTTAGTTTTGCGGCTGCCACGCTGTGGAATACTCTTCCCCTGGCATTAAGGAGCTGCCCTGATCTGCTCACTTTTAAAAAGAGCCTTAAAACTTACCTGTTTCCCAGAGTAATGTAGCTTTTTAATAGATGTACGGTTAGGTCTCAGCGCCAGGATACCCTTTGGGTGACAGCTGCGCTCAATAAGCAATAAATACATACATAAATACAGTTAAGGTGGAATGGGATCTTTGATTGCAGGTAAGGTAGAATTGGATCTTTGGCTGCAGCTGAGGTGGAATGGGATTTTTGGCTGCAGCTGAGGTAGAATGGAGTCTTTGGCTGCAGGTAGGTGGAATTGGATCTTTGGCTGCAGCTGAGGTGGAATGGAATTTTTGTCTGCAGCTGAGGTGGAATGGGATCTTTGACTGCTGGTAAGGTGGAATGGGATCTTTGGTTGCAGGTAAGGTAGAATTTGATCTTTGGCTGCAGCTGAGGTGGAATGGGATTTTTGGTTGCAGCTGAGGTGGAACGGGATCTTTGGTTGCAGGTAGGTGGAATGGGATATTTGGCTTCAGGTGGGTGGAATGGGATCTTTGGTTGCAGCTGAGGTGGAACGGGATCTTTGGTTGCAGGTAGGTGGAATGGGATCTTTGGTTGCAGTTGAGGTGGAATGGGGTCTTCGGTGGCACCTGAGATGGAATGGGATCTTTGACTGCAGGTAAGTGGAATGGGATCTTCGGTTGCAGGAAAGGTGGAATAGCATCTTTGGTTGCAGGTAGGTGGAATAGGATCTTTTGTTGCAGGTAAGGTGGGATGGAATCTTTGGTTGCAGGTAAGATGGAATGGGATCTTTGGCTGCAGGTAGGTGGAATGGGATCTTTGGTTGTAGGTAAGGTAGAATGGGGTATTTTGCTGCAGGTAGGGTGGAATGCGATCTTTGGTTCCAGCTGAGGTGGAATGGGATTTTTGTCTTCAGGTACGGTGGAATGGGTTCTTTGGAAGCTGGTTATGATCTTCGACTGCAGGTAAGTGGAATGTGATCTTTGTTTACATGGAAGCTAGAATGGGAAATTTGGCTGCAGCTGAGGTGGAATGGGATCTTTGGCTGATGCTGAGATGGGATGGGATCTTTGGCTGCAGCTGGGGTAGAATGGGATCTTTGGCTGCATGTAGGTGGAATGGGATCTATGGTTGCAGCTGAGGTGGAATATGATCTTTGACTGCAGGTAGGTTGGAATGGGATCTTTGGTTGCATGTAATGTGGAATGTGATCTTTGGCTGTAGGTAAGTGGAATAGGATATTTGGCTGCATGTAAGTGGAATGGGATCTTTGGCTGCAGATAGGTGGAATTGGATCTGGGGTAATGGAATATTTGGTTGTAGGTAAGGTATAATGGGATCTTTGGCTGCAGATAGGTGGAATGTGATCTTTTGTTGCCGCTGAGGTGGAATGGGATATTGGCTGCAGGTAAGGTGGAATGGAATCTTTGACTGCAGGTAAGTGGAATGGGATATTTGGTTGCAGGTAAGGTGGCATGGGATCTTTGGTTGCAGGTGAGGTGGAATAGGATGTTTGGCTGCAGCTGAGGTGGAATGGGATCTTTGGTTGCAGGTAAGGTGGATTGGGATCTTTGGTTGCAGGTAAGGTAAATGGAATCTTTGACTGCAGGTAAGTGGAATGGGATATTTGTTTGCCGGTAAGGTGCTATGGGATCTTTGGCTGCAGGTAGATTGGAATGGGATCTTTGACTGTAGGTAAGGTGGAATGGGATCTTTGGCTGCAGCTGAGGTGGAATGGGATTTTTGGCTGAAGCTGAGGTGGAATGGGACCTTTGTCTGCAGGTAGGTGGAATTGGATCTTTGGCTGCAGCTGTGGTGGAATGGGATTGTTGTCTGCAGCTGAGGTGGAATGGGATCTTTGGCTGCAGAGGTCCGCCTCTTCATCGGCAGCTTTGGCCGACTTGCACTGGCTCCCAGTCCAGCAGAGAATAGCGTTTAAGGCTCTCTGTCTTGTTTTTAGGGCCCTGCATGGACTGGGACCAATACCTCTTCAGACTCTCTTTCTCTGGTACCAGGCAGCCAGACCTTTAAGATCCTCTTCGGCGTTCTTGGTAAAAGTCCCTAAAATTAATAGAACGAGAATGGGTGGTCGCGCTTTTAGTTTTGCGGCTGCCACGCTGTGGAATACTCTTCCCCTGGCATTAAGGAGCTGCCCTGATCTGCTCACTTTTAAAAAGAGCCTTAAAACTTACCTGTTTCCCAGAGTAATGTAGCTTTTTAATAGATGTACGGTTAGGTCTCAGCGCCAGGATACCCTTTGGGTGACAGCTGCGCTCAATAAGCAATAAATACATACATAAATACAGGTAAGGTGGAATGGGATCTTTGATTGCAGGTAAGGTAGAATTGGATCTTTGGCTGCAGCTGAGGTGGAATGGGATTTTTGGCTGCAGCTGAGGTAGAATGGAGTCTTTGGCTGCAGCTGAGGTGGAATGGAATTTTTGTCTGCAGCTGAGGTGGAATGGGATCTTTGACTGCTGGTAAGGTGGAATGGGATCTTTGATTGCAGGTAAGGTAGAATTTGATCTTTGGCTGCAGCTGAGGTGGAATGGGATTTTTGGTTGCAGCTGAGGTGGAACGGGATCTTTGGTTGCAGGTAGGTGGAATGGGATCTTTCGCTGAAGGTAAGGTGGAATGGGATCTTTGGCTGCAGGTAAGGTGGAATGTTATCTTTGATTGCAGGTAAGGTAGAGTTGGATCTTTGGCTGCAGCTGAGGTGGAATGGGATTTTTGGCTGCAGCTGAGGTGGAATGGGATCTTTGGATGCAGGTAGGTGGAATTGGATCTTTGGCTGCAGCTGAGGTGGAATGGGATTTTTGTCTGCAGCTGAGGTGGAATGGGATCTTTGGCTGCAGGTAGGTGGAATTGGATCTTTGGTTGCAGCTGAGGTAGAATGGGATCTTTGGTTGCAGGTAAGTGGAATGGGATCTTTGATTGCAGCTAAGTTTAGTAAAAAATGCCTTTACGTGTATGTTGTCTGCTAGCATGGTGAGTGTGTGGATGTGAAAGAGAGCGTGTGTAAGTGTGAACAAGTTTGAATGTGTGTGTAACATGTGTGTGAGTGAGAGACGTCGCAGGTAGTGAGTGAGACTGTCTGACATTGTGTGAGTCATAATGAGTGGCTGCAATTGCGTGAGTAAGAATGATTAAGAATGAGTGCATGGGAGTCTTGGAGTGTGTGAGTGAGAATGAGTGTGAGTGATTAAATGTAAGTGATATCTGAGTGTGGTGTTAATGCTGCAAGTCTGTCATTGGCCCTGTCCTACTGATGGTAATTATTCTCTTGAGACACCCAGGGCAAAATACTGGTGCTGGCATACTTGAGGCAATTCATGGCATTACAGATACCATTGACAAATTACTGGCACTGGTACACTGGAGGTAATACTTTAAAAATATATATATTTTTATAGATTTTCTGCGTACATTGTAAATTAAACCATAAACAATCAAGGTATGCAATAAATTCAATCAGTTGAGCTGGATACATTACATCGCCATCTGAACCCTCTTGTACATCAATAATTACATAGAATTTAAGCCCAGCGAGACCAAACCCCGCCTCCCTCCCCGTGGTAGTTGTGTCTCTGTCCCTCAGGTCCTCTCGCTCCTTGGTTCAAACAGCCCCTCTACGTTGTCTCATCCCTGCAGTGCCTGACTGTCTATCTGGGATCATTGGTCTATCTCCCCATCTATACCATAATATGTCCTCCATTTCCCCATACTTTTTTACATTTTTGGGGGCATCCCCTAGCTCTATACGTGACCCTATCAGCTGCCATGTATTAGTTCATCCCAGACTTCCACTCCCCCATCTGTGGTTCCTGTGCAGATCCCCATTTCCTAGTGATGTCTCGCTTAGCGGCAACCAGGGCCAGGGCGACGAATATGAAGTGGGGGCAACTCAGATCCACATCTCCTGGTATGCCCAAGAGGATAAATTTTGGGTCTAGTGGTAGGGCCTCGTTCAATACCTTCCCCAGTTCCATCGTCACCATTTTCCAATATGTCTGAATAAGAGGGCAGTCCCACACCGTGTGATAAAAGTCCCCCTGTTCGTGGCCACACCGTAGGCAACATGGGTCGCTCGCTCTACCCATCCTGTGTAGCCGGGCCCTATCATATTAAATCCTATGTAGGAATTTATATTGTATAAGTCTTAATCTGGACTTGATTGCCACTTCTCGGGATGCATAAGGGCTGATTCCCAGTCCGTGGTGTCAAACGGCCCCACATTACTTTCCCATGTCTCTCTCAATTTTGCCAGGTGATCTGGGGTATTAGTAATCAGGGTTCTGTAGGTGCAAGACACTGCTTTTTCTTGTAGATCCTCCTGTAGTAGTCATCCCTCCAGTGGAGCAAACTCTTACAGTGGGGAGGGAAAGGGGCCTTCCGCCCGCCACGCATGTTTCAGTTGTAGATATCTATAGTGTTGTGTGGCATTAAGTCCAAAGTCCACTCAAAGTTTTTGAAAAGTTTTAAAGGAGGTGTCCGTCATTACGTCTCCTAAAGTAGATATGCCCGAGTTTTCCCACTCTTGAAATCCGCGTAGCTTGTGGATTTCAAGTAACCATGTGCAGTGCCAGAGTGTAGTCTGTCTCGTAGGTTTGTAGTGCCAACCCATCGTTTTGTTTGCACTTTGCCACAGTGTGATTGTTGTCTGGGTGGCCTGAGGCAATCCTGCATACTTTTTCCCACCATATAGATAATGAAGAGGGTAGTGCTTGCCCATTTTATAGCATTCTAATCTATAATTGGGGTGGGTTGCTTCCGCATGAAACCAGTCCGATATCGGGGGGTGAGATGTGCCCCTCTATAGTATGCCTCGATGTCTGGGAGCGATATTCCCCCATTATATTGATTGTGGCATAGCGCGGTGAGGGAAATTCTGGGTGGTTTCCCTAGCCACAGCAGAGACCGCAGCTCCGCGTTAATCGTTTGGAACACCTGTTGCAAGAGGGGGAAATACTTATTCTGAAGAGCATATAAAAACTTTGGAAGCGTAATCATTTTGAACATGGCCGCTCTGCCTAATATGATAAGGAGAAGTGTCTTCCATCGTTGAGCATTCTCTTTGAAGGCAAGGAGGATGCGGTGTACATTTTCTCTATAGGACCGTTGTTTGTCCGGTGTGAGATAGATCCCCAAGTACGTGAAGCCATGGGTTGCTACCTGTGTGTGTAGTGTGGTGTAGGAATGGCCAGGAATGGCCAGTCGTATCCTATCCTATAATTTGGACTCTTTATGAGCCTCATGGTGTGGCCTTTACTATAAGGGACCACTTGTAGTTGTTTTTCGGATTATGAATAAGATTTGTCACTGAATGACTCAGATCACGTCTATCCTATCCCTGACACTTCCCTCACTTCACTCCTCCCCGTTGTGAATGTGGGTACACACATGTTAATGAAATTTGTTGATTATAATATGAATCAAAAACCTATTTGAATAGTATGTATATGCAATGTTGAATTAAACTCTCTTTGCATCCAATAACTTTGTTTTCTGAACTAATTTAATATAATGAAATGAATTTGTAAAGTGTGAGGACCCCTTCCTTTCATTCTAACTGTTACCCAGGTCCCCACTGACTTTATTGGGTCTAACCCTGTTTTTTCATAATGTAGTCTGTACAGGCGCTGGCCTGTGAGGTTATGCTACCTCCCGGGTGGAGGTTTCCCCATGTTTTCTAAAGTTTTGAATCTTTTGTTATAAACGGTTTGTTTAAGTTTACATGATTCACCAACATGGTAGATAAGGAAATACTTACCTACAATGAAGATTACATTGATCAACTATTACATGATCCCGCAAACAATTTTCTGTCGGTTGGCACACCTATCATCGACATTACCCTAAACGATAAAATTTCTCAGTTAGAGAGATTAGAAATAAAGTCGATTCGCACAAAACTACATGGACACTTTCTCGCTCAATGTCTTCAAAATAATATTATACCTGCAGGCCTACAAGTCAGAGTTGAACCTGCCATTTTTGTAGACATCCCTAAATTTCGTGAAGGATTTAGTTTTGTTGCAAATAATTGTTCAAGACACTGGTTGGTGTTGGGGATAGAGACTGCAGCAGAACAGGTGGCGATCCTTACTAAACATATATCCGAATTGAAGGCAAGCATTTCAGGCGACAGTACCCTCACCAATTCCAAAGAGGCTCTATCTAAACTCGTTGCGACTCTTCAAGATTTCGAGACCTCAACCATCAAGAAGAAGCTAGACAAACTAGCCCTTGATCTTAAATTCTACGAAAGTAAATTTTTATAAAAGCTCCTCGTAATTGAAACTTTAGCATAATTATAATTGAAATAGATTGTTCCTTTTTTCATCAATTTCCAGGCATAATCCACTACTTCTCCACCTGATAGATGTTCTCATCCTTCAACAAAAAGCGGTAACTTTTATAATCAGGATCATTTATAGCCAGTCTTTCTGCATAGGATCCGCATGCAATGAATAGTAATGAACAATCCGTTTCTTTATTTATAATTAGGGTTCCGTTTACCCATTTCAAGATAAATCTATCGTAAAACACGACCGACTGGAATAGTTAACCATATGCAGACTCCATCTTGATTGCCAGACTTTACTGTACAATAGTGGTAAGCCTTATAAGATGTCTACCTGCTGTCACTTTCTGTTTGATAACACTTGTATAACAGAGTGAATACTCTCTTTCCAAAAAAGACCACATAGTTTGTATTTTGTTCTCTTTTCCTTATCCAGGCCTCTCATATAAATTTGTAGTTAATCTACATGGAATAGTTTGAAACTCTGAAGCAACGACTTAGAGGTACCAGTCAAGCAAAGTTATGCATATCCACCCTACAAACTAGATGATAGCGGTAAGCCCCCCGCGTGATGACTCCTTTAGACATCATGTGTGGTTGTAGTGAAGATGCTCATACAGAAAAATCGTTTCCTTGAAGATTAATAACTTCTCTTGTTCTGTAGGCTGGAAACCTAACCCTACCGATAGGAAACTCTGTCAGAACTCGATAAGACTTGCACGTTCAGAGGCCAACTAGGTAAACTACAATGTGGCATTTATCCAAATGTGCTCCTACTGTCTCTATTAGCCCAGATGTCTGCGCAAATTATGACAAGGGATGACCTATCAATCTCACTTTATTGTTTATTTTTCGTTTGTATTAGCTGACATCCGCTAAAGCTGTAAAAATATCCTGATTGTCTACAGTTACTAACCCTGACTCCGGACCAAGAATATCCATCTTTTAGTTGATCACACCCTCTCGCCCACGGCGAAAGGTGAGAACTAGTCTCCTGTCTAATGTTTAACTTAACAATGTGGGATTCAGACCCAGAAAGATAACACGGTTTTTAATTGCTTATTTTGCTACACCCTCCTTTGAATTCATAACTGGATGGGTTGGTTTCTAATTAGTTTTTTAATTGTTCCCTAGGAATTTGCCCACCCACAACTTCATTGTCCTGATGAAGACCCGCTCGTAAGGAAAAGATTCCTACAGTCTATTTGGGTCGAAACGTAGACGACTACACACCCATCGACCAACTCCGGTCCCAATCTAGACACTTATCGCTTTTGCCAGTTATAATTTGGACTCTTTATGAGCCTCATGGTGTGGCCTTTACTATAAGGGACCACTTGTAGTTGTTTTTCGGATTATGCGCTCTTTGCCTGCTCAATAGAATTTTAATATCCCGTTTTGTATTTAATTTTAACTTTTGTTTATTCTACCTTGTTCTTAATTGTAGCGCCCCCCCTGGCCTAATTTCTTGCACCTTAAACCCCCCCCTGGGGACCATCACCACTGCCTTTGGCGGGTCCGGGATCACGGGGTACCGGGGACTAATCGGAGCGCCATCTTGGATCGGGCTGGGGCACTCTCGCGCATTCTCGCGAGATTTCGGCCTGCAGAGCCTATTTCAGGCAGCGAGTGACGGTAGGTCAGCCTGGAGAAGGTGACCACTTTACACCGACCTCGTTAGCGCTAGTCGCGCTCTTTGCCTGCTCAATAGAATTTTAATATCCCGTTTTGTATTTAATTTTAACTTTTGTTTATTCTACCTTGTTCTTAATTGTAGCGCCCCCCCTGGCCTCATTTCTGGCACCTTAAAACCCCCCCTGGGGACCATCACCACTGCCTTTGGCGGGTCCGGGATCACGGGGTACCGGGGACTAATCGGAGCGCCATCTTGGATCGGGCTGGGGCACTCTCGCGCATTCTCGCGAGATTTCGGCCTGCAGAGCCTATTTCAGCCTTCTATCGGTCGCGCAGCGGTGACGCGCAGCGGGAGCGCCTCCATCGCGCCTGAGTCCAGCCAGAGTCCTGCCTGTCTGCGCTCGTCCGCGTTAGGCAGGGCTAGGCAGGGCTCTCTGGCGTTCCAGGATGATATCTTCTGTTGATTTACGCTCGTTGCGACGAGGGGTAAGTGGATGCCGCCATGGCACTTTGGATCCTCTTGGCGGTCCCTATCAGTGTCCTATCTGCTATTTCAATCTTCCGGCTCCACAACCCATCTTGCGTTTTCAACCTAAATCCCCTAGAGCTCGTATCTCTGGCTCTGTACGGGGCTCAGGTATCAGTTCGCCTCTTAAAATTTTTCATTTGAATGTAAGGTCATTGGCCTGCCACTCGCAAGAAGTTTTCTCACTGATTACTGATGAAAATCCAGACATTTTCTTTTTTACCGAAACGTGGCTTCATGACAATTCTATGGCTGTGATTAACTTAGCCCTACCAGTAGGCTACACCATGCACTCATCCCATCGTAATGGTAGAGGTGGAGGCATCGCAGTCGCGGTAAAAACTTGCTATTTGTGTGCCTGGTCTCCCACCACTATAGCTGGATGCGAGAGTGCGCACTTCAACATCACTGTAAGTCCCCATTTCACCTTTGCGGGACTCTTAATCTATAGGCCTCCTGGTCCCGATGGAGCGTTCCGTGTCAGTCTTCCGGAAGTGGTCTCCTCTTTAGTTTTGAAAACCAATAATTTTACGATCATTGGTGATCTTAACCTTCATATGGATGCTCCTCTTTCCAACTCAGTCCAAAGCTTGCTCTCTGATCTCGAGGCTTTTCAATTAGTCCAACTGGTTGATCTCCCGACCCATATCGGCGGACACCTGTTGGATCCTTTTCTGACGAACATCTCCCCTAATATTGAAGTGCTCCAGCCAAAGCCTATGGTCTGGACTGATCACTATCTGATCGAAACGCACATTACTATCAATATCCCTCCAGCCAATAATAACTTGCCTAAGATTCTCAAGCGTCCTTGGAGAAACTTGAACCTAGAGCACTTTCACCATCTTTTGCTGCAGCATCATCCCCAACCTCCTGAGGAAGTTTCCCGTGGTTACGACGACTTTTGCAAGTGGCTTGAGCAGTCTCTGGATACCCTTATACCAGCTAGGTGGAGCAAGGCCAGGTCTAGCTCCCCCAGTCCCTGGTATGATGAATCCCTTAGGTTATTGAAATCATCTTGTAAAAAAGCAGAACGTGCTTGGCGCAGAAACTATGATACTGATCTTAAAGCAGCCTACAGATCCTGCACCAGGACGTACCATAGGGCCATATGTTCAGCTAGGGCGGCTTTTTATTCACAGGAGATAAAAAACAGTATGAACCCTACCAAGACCATCTTTAGGGTGTGCAAAGACCTCACTAATAAAAGAACTGCCTCCACGTTCATTGCTTCCATGACACACTGCGAAGATCTGGCCTCGTTGTTCGTTGAAAAAGTGGAGGCCATATACAGGTCGTTTGCTCTGCCTTTTGTCAGGGAAATTAATAGTGTCCCTCTGGTCTCCAAATCCCTGTTAGCCATTCCAGGTCCCACCCAAGAGGAGTTTCTAACTCTGACGATCAAAGTTAAATCTGGTTCTCCGGATGACCCGATGAGACCCATGCAATTCCGGGATCTCGCCGATTGCTGTTACCCGGCGATGCAGAGCTTAATTGATCTTTCTTTCAGAACTGGTAGTGTTCCCACTGCTTGGAAGCAGGCTACTATTATACCAATCCTTAAAAAACCTTCTCTTGACCCTTCCAAATCAGAGCATTACCGACCTATTTCCCTCCTTCCTTGGATGGCTAAAATAGCCGAAGCTCACGCCAATAGGATTTTATCCTCCCACCTGCAAGAATCAAACATACTGGACAACTCCCAGAATGGGTTTTGAGCTGGCCATAGTACCGAGACCGCCCTCTTGGCGGTGGTGGAACACATCAGGAAAATATTAGACCAAGGTCAGATGGCGGCACTGATCCTATTGGATCTAAGTGCCGCCTTCGACACGGTCTCTCACCAGATCCTTTTACACCGCCTCGTGGAGGCAGGAGTTGGAGAACAAGCACTTGAATGGTTTCGATCATTTCTTACGGATCGAACCTTTAAAGTTTCTACACCTCCCTATATTTCTGCCCCACGCCCCATTCTGCAGGGAGTCCCACAGGGTTCGGCTCTTAGCCCCACCCTTTTTAATTTGTATGTTGCACCGCTGGCGCAGGTAGCTGCCAGTTTTGGTCTTACAATGGTGTCATACGCCGATGACACACAGTTGGCTGTGTCACTTAATGGCGACTCCAATATGAACGCCCCCACCTTTCAGGCAGCCCTTAAAGCTGTGGCCGGCTGGATGGCGAATAATCGTTTACAACTTAACGCCACCAAGACGGAGGTCATTATCTTCGGTAGGGACAGCGGGCTCTGGGGAGACCAATGGTGGCCTTCTGAATTGGGTCCTGCTCCCACCCCTGTAGCCGAAGTCAGAAATCTAGGCATATGGCTTGATGATCAACTGTCTTTTATTCCTCACATCAAGCGTGTCGCTGGAACTTGTTTTGGCGCTCTACAGTGCCTACGGCCTATTTTTAAATTCTTTGACGCGGACACCAGGCAGATCATAATCCAAGCTCTGGTGTTGACCAGATTGGACTATGCCAGCTCCCTGTTTCTGGGTGTGAATCAAGCTGAGCTAGCCCGCCTTCAGCGGGTACAAAACGTGGCGGCCAGGATGCTGGTCGGCCTCCCTAAATTTGTTTCTGCTCGCCGCACTATTTACGACCTCCACTGGCTCCCAGTAGGCCAAAGAATTAAGTTCAAGGCTTTGTGCCTTACTTTCAAAATTCTCAATTTGGCCTCCCCTCCTATTCTCACCCAGACTATTCTCCACTATGTCCCCTCAAGAGCCCTTCGGTCTACAGGGTCTAATTTAGCCATTATTCCTCGCTTTAAAAAGTCCCGAATGGGTGGACGTTCCTTTTCGGTGATGGCGGCTACACTATGGAACTCTTTGCCTGCATCACTTCGTTCCATCCCTGATTTGTTTCAGTTCAGGAAACTATTAAAAACCCATTTATTCTCCTCTGCTTAGCTTCAGTGTTACCTGGTCCTCTCTGTTGTGTTGTGTGTTTCATCTCGAAAGCGCCGGGACGCCTCTTGGCTGCGGCATCTGTGCGCTATACAAAATAAAATAACATAACATAACATAACATAACATTTGTCACTGAATGACTCAGACCACGTCTATCCTATCCCCGACACTTCCCTCACTTCATCCCTCCCCGTTGTAAATTTGGGTACACACATGTTAATGAAATTTGTTGATTGTAATATGAATCAAAAACCTATTTGAATAGGATGTATATGCAATGTTGAATTAAACTCTCTTTTCATCCAATAACTTTGTTTTCTGAACTAATTTAATATAATGAAATGAATTTGTAAATTTCTTTGTTCTAAGTCTGAGGACCCCTTTCTTTCATTCTAACTGTTACCCAGGTCCCCACTGACTTTATTGGGTCTAACCCTGTTTTTTCATAACGTATCCTATCTTGGGATTGAATATGACCGATTTGTGCCAATTGATGGTGTATCCTGAGTACGTGCCGTATGTGTTCAGTGCCTCAAAAAGGATGGGGAGGGTAGTGTCAGGGTTGAAGCAGTATGTTGTCAGTGTACAGGGAAATGCTTTCCTCTGTCGCATCTGTCGCTGACAATCTGAATCCTCTTATGCCTGGGTGTTGTCTCACCACACATGCTATCACTTCTATTGTTAGAGCAAAAAGGAGCGGGGAGAGGGGACAGCCCTGCCGAGTGCCCCTCTGTATTGGGAATTCTCGGGACAGCCGGAGGTTCACCCTCACTCGCGCCATCGATGCCGTATACTGCAGTCGCACCCAGCTCCGATACAATGGTCCAAACCCGAATCTATCTAGAGTCGCTTCAAGAAAGGGCCAGTGGACCGTGTCAAACGCCTTTTCGGCGTCTAGGGAGAGTAGGAGATCGGGTGGCGCGCGAGATAGTGTCTACGGGCCCGATTCACATAATGAACTTAAGACTCAGTCCTAAACTTACTACTATTTTGGTATTCACAGAATGCACTTACTACTTTTGGCATTCACAGAATGAACTTAAGACTCAATCCTAAACTTACGACTATTTTGGTATTCACAGAATGCACTTACTACTTTTGGTATTCACAGAAGTTAGGATTTTGTCTTAAGTCTGTCTTAAGTCTGTCTTAAGTCTGTCTTAAGTTTGTCTTAAGTCTGTCTTAAGTCTGTCTTAAGTATGTCTTAAGTCTGTGTTAAGTTTGTCTTAAGACAAACTTAAGACAAAATCCTAACTTCTGTGAATACCAAAAGTATTAAATTCATTCTGTGAATGCCAAAAGTAGTAAGTGCATTCTTTTAATACCAAAATAGTAGTGAGTTTAGGATTGAGTCTTATGTTCATTCTGTGAATCGGGCCCTCCATCATCCAATTGTGGGTTCGGCGCAGGTTCATCCGGATCGCCCTCCCGGTCATGAAACCCGTTTGATCTTTGTTCACCAGGTCAGTAATGACCGGCCTCATGCGCAGGGCCAATACGGTTGCTAGAATCTTCACCTCTATGTTCAGGAGTGAGATGGGACGGTACGAGGCACATTCCATCGGTGGCTTCCCTGCTTTGTGTATAGGGACAATGACGGCTCTGCGCAGATCAGGCGGGAGGGCCTTCTCATCCAGCGCACTTTTAAACAGAGACAGGAGATGAGGGGCCAGTAGATCTGATCCCTTTAAAAAAAATTCTGCCAGTAAACCATTTGGTCCCAGTGTCTTGCCGGGTCGGAGCCTGGCGATGGCCTGGCGGATTTCTTCGAGGTCTTTGTCCAAGCTATCCCTGTCTTCCTCCAGCAGGCGAGGCAGGTTAACTGCCTCCTGATATTCCATTATGGCTGGGGTCTCCCGCAGGTCTGGGGCTTTGTAGAATTTGCCATAGTAGGTGGCAAACGCCTCCGCTATCCCCTTGTCCTGTTCTATTTGCACGCCCGCCTCTTCTAGTATTGCCTCAATCCTGCGGGCTTCCATTTCCCTACGGCTCAGCTACGCCAGCAGCTTTCCCGATTTATCACTGACATCATATAGCCTGTAAAGCATAGCTAATCTTTGTGTCTTCGCTTCTTGTGTCACAAGGGCCCTGTAATTAAGTTGTGCGTCTTTCAGGCGATGCCTATGTTGTTCATCATTGTGGGTCAGGCATATTCTTTCCAGGATCAGAATCTTAGCTTCGCATTCTTCCATCTTTTCCCTCTCATTTTTCTTTGCCCACGACATCCTGTTCTGCGCCCGGTCCCTAAGCACTGTCTTGTACGCCTCCCATACCATCGCCCCTGACTGGACGTTACCTATATTCTGAGCGAAATCGACTTTCGTATCTGCCCGAAGGCCATGCAGTAATTCCTTATTCTGCAACTTCCATGCTGAGAGGCGCCACTCCCCTTTGGGTCGAGATATGTCCTTACCAATGGTGACCTCAAGTCGCGAGTGATCCGAGAGACCACGGGCTCGATACTCCGCCCCTCTGATCTGTCCCTTTAAGCCTTGCGTCATGAAAATATATTCTAATCTGGAATATACTTTATGTGCCCCTGAGTAGTATGAGAAGCAGGTGTCTCGCGGGTGCATCGTTCCCCAGACATCTACAAGACCCAAGGATTTGGTGAAGCGCGCTAAATGCATCTCCATCTGTGACCGTGTGGCGTTCCCGGTCCTGTCAATGGCAGGGTGCATTACGTCATTAAAGTCTCCTCCGATCACCAGTAAAGCGTTCGGGGTGTCAAGCAGTATGTCAGTGACTCCCGTCAGAGTTCTGGCCTGTAACTGGGGGGGGGAGGGGGCATACACAGAAATGATCGTGAGTTCGGTCCTGCCCCATCGTCCATTGACTCCCACAGATGTGCCCTGTTCGTCTATCCATGTGCGTTGAATCTTAAGGGGGGGGGGGCTTTTTATTAGAATAGCCACCCCTCGGGACCCTGTCGTGTATCCCGCATGTGCTAGGACAGTGTAAGGTTTTCTACCCAAAAAACAAAATTTACTCCCTCGAAGGTGGGTCTCCTGGAGGAGCACTATACCAAGGTGAGCACCTTTGATATGAGCCTGCACTAAACTTCGCTTAATTCTGTTGCCTAGGCCATTCACATTCCATGTGTAGATCGAGTAAGGGGCTTCCAAGCGTTGCCCATTAAGTGACACCAGCGGGGCCATTCACCTTCTGGCTATTTATCATTGACCGTCTTCTGGCAATCCAGCCATCATCAGCTACTGGTGTGACATTACCTTGTGTAAACCCATAAAACATACCAACATGTATGAACAAACTGACCACAACCCTCCCCGGATCCCTCCCCGCCCCACCCCCCTCCCGCTGGGACTCTGTCGCCAATGGCTGCTGGTCCCTTCCAGTGGCGGGTGCGGCCCGTCGCCCACCCATGGTCGTAACCCTTCGCACTACAGTGTAAACAGAACACCCTGCTGTGGGTCCCACAACTTTTACTCTAAATCCCGCAAGACGGTGGAAGGTTCAGTAGCAGTCGGGGAGCCGACACAGAGTGAAGAAGAAGAGAAGGGTAGGTGGGAGAACGGAAGGTAAAGGAAAGTCTGAGATGTGAAAAGAAGAAGGAAGAGGGGGTGTGTAGCCATCCTCTGTCGGCCCCAACGGGCAAGGCGATACCAATGCCCTCCGGGCTAGATTCCGGAGTCACGAGTGAGAGTCCGGCAGTTCAGCTTGTGAGTATTCCATGTTGTTGTCTTGTTCCATTGCTACAATCTCCGCTGCCAAAGGAATGTGTCAACGTTGTGCATTGGTCGTCGTCATCTACAAGTCTTTCGTCTTCTGATGTGCTTCCTTGAGGGTATGGGTCAGCATTACCGTCCGGGCCAGTTGGGAGCGGCAGAGTGTGGGAGCGCAGTCGGGGCTGTGAATTCAGAGGTTGGTCCTTGGCCGGTACTGGGCGGTTAGTAGGCTGTGACGGATAGAGAGTAGGCGGATTCCTCCACTGTCCCCCATTGTCCTGGGGTCGCAGCGTCCTGCCCTGCTCTGCCTCTGGTTGCCTCGGGAGCGTATCCGGGGGGTCCTCAGCCGTATTTGTTCCTACGTCCGCTTGAGGCGTGGCCGCTCCTCCAGCCATTCCCATGCTGCCTCCGGGGTTTGGAAGAAGTGCACTTTTTCTCTGAACATTACCTTCAGCTTGGCTGGGAAGAGTAGCATGTATTGTATGCCTTTTTCACACAGTTTTGCTTTGACGGATACGAAGGATCTCCTATTAGCTTGCACTTCTCGACTGTAATCTGGGAAGATCATAATACGTGTATTGTCTATTTTGATGTCTCCCAGTTTCCTAGCTTCTTGGAGGATCATGTCTCTATCGAGGAAGTTTAGAAAACGGGCTATGAACGTGCGGGGCGGCACACCTGGGGAAGTTTTGCCTGTAGTGCCCTGTGTGCCCATTTGATCACAAAACAGGTTGAGAACTTTTCAGCAGGGAAAGTGTCCCGGAGCCATTTGTGTAGGAATGCCGCCGCGTTTGTCCCTTCAATTCACTCTCTAAATCACACGAAGCGGAGGTTGTTCCATCTCGCCCTGTTTTCGGCGTCATCCACCCTCCACTGTAGGTCTTTAGTGGTGGTCTGGAGTTTCGAGAGGCTGCCCGCAAGTCCCGCAGCCCATCTTCTGCCTCACGTATTCTCGTCTCCGTTTCGGTTACTCTAGCGGCCATGTTTCTCATGTCCTGACGCAGGAGCGAGACCTCCGCACTGACCTCACCTATCTACCCCTCTAGGGCCTGTCTCGAGTCCCTTATAGCGTGTAGGAGGGTCTCAGTATCTCCACTCCATTGCGGGGTGACCAGGGCCGGTGGTTGGTGTTGCGTGGTGAATTTATCCATTTTGCACTGTCTAGGTGGTTTGGTCTTGTCATGCTTTTAGTTGCACCGGCCTCCAGAGGCAGTCCCGCCCACTCAGGGTGTACCCCGAGGTATCTGGGGCCAAGCCTGTGCCATGTCCAGTCGGGTGTCAGGGATCAGGCCGGTCCGTCCCGAAGTTCTGTGACTCTAGTGTCAGGTCGAGTGCAGCATCCACGAGGGATCCACAATGATCCCCTGGGGTCCTCCTTTCAACAATGAGACCCTCAACTTAGCGCCAGAGTAGGCTGTATGCACGGGAGGGCAGCGTTGTAGGGGCTCACTCGGGGTGACAGGATATGGGTATCGGGTGTTTTCCCCCTCTTTACCGTCAGTCATACATACGGGGGGGGAAGAAGCACCAAGTCAACACCTAGGAACAGCGCACGTATCCTGAGGGGCGAGCAGGCACTGCCCCGCCCGCTGGTCGGCGTGTTTGGCGCAGTCCTCCGTAGCCCAGCCGAGGCCTCCTCCTAGTCCAGGGCCTCACCTCTAAGCCTCAGTCCCGACCGTTCCGTTGTCAGAGGGGAATGTCAGCCTTCACGGTGGACAATCGGGTGTAGGATGTGGCCCAGCCTCAGGCCTTGCTCCCCGGGGGTGTATCAGATGCTTGGCCCCGGATGCTGCGCCCCGGTGGTCGATGGGTGTTCTGTCGCCTTCCTCCCTTCGCCGTGGGCCCTTGTCAACGTGCAGACCCGCTTGCGGCCATCGGCGCCTCCCAGGCTCCCTGCTCGCTCTCCCGGCTCTTCACTCACCGCTGGCAGTCGAGCTCTCCCGGACTCCCGACGAGGTCTCCTCCCGCATCCAAGGCCGACAGACTTCTTTAGGTCACCAGCCCCTTTAGACGGCTGCAGTCCATCGCCGCTCCGGATCTTCTCTGGCCGACCTCGCCCAGCGCGGTCCGATCAGCTCACAACACAGTCAGGGGTCTCCGGCCACCCAGCCAGATCCGGATCCCAGCACTTCTCCGATTCCTTGTGTGGTAGTATGACTCCGTCACCGCTGCGGCTCTGTTGCTTCCCCGGGATCTTAGCGAAGCACTCCTCTCCGGGGTTCAGCAGAAGATGGCGGCCGCCACTTTGGGGAACCTCACGGCCACCGGTATCACTGTCGTTTTTGCCCCAGGACGAGTCGTGGCGCTTTTCCCTCAGGTCTAACACAGCCATGGGGATCTCGGACCTCACGTGTAGCGTTTTGGGACAATTGCAGCCCGTTTTGGCCCAGGATTTCCGCAGGATTATTGAAGTTTGCTGGAGCCGATGTCGGGCACGTCTTACCCAGTCATGCTCTTGGCCACGCCCCCACTGGAGGTAATTCTTGCCATAATGTGCACCCATGGTAAATACTGGTAAAGGCATACTAGAGGTAATTCCTGACATCTTTGGAAAAATGCTTTTACTTGCACGCTGGAGGTAATTCTTGGCATCAAGAATGTGTTACATCTAGCTTATGTCTTTCATTTCCCTTGCTTAGACTTCCCTGTTGCTTAGCCAGTGTAGGTGATAGAATGCCTGATGACATCATAGAATGTTGGTGCCTGGCTTGTGTGTGTGGAGTGGCAGTTTATGGCAGGCAGGCTGAGCGACAGGAGAACAGCTCCTGGTGGGGTTACAATTACATCTACTTATATCTTTACTAGCAGCCCACTCCAGCATTGCCTGGGGCAGAAGGGGGCTGGGGGCAGCATTTCAGGCTTGTAAGCACTCATGGCTCCCGCCCGTCCCTCCGCCCGTCCCTCTGTGCGCACCTGCGGCTCTTGGCTGCTTCACTTACCTCACCCGCGGCTCCTCCCGGCGCTGCGGATTTTACCGCTCCACTGCTCCTCCGCTTCTCGCTGCTCCTCACCGCTTGACCGCCGCTCCCCGCTCCTCCCCGCGCTCATGTCCTCCGCTCTTCCTGTTTCTCCTGAGCGCCCGTCCTCCCCGCGCTCCCGATATCATCACGCAGACGTCGCGGCCGGCGCTACTTGCAAGGCACTACTGTATTTTTATTTCTTAATTTTTTAAACAACGTATATTTTTTATTTTTATATAGCCTATGTCCTTCTGCTTGCCCTGAGGTTTTCAAATATGTCTTGGGTGTTTGGATTGGTGGTGTACTTTTCGAGTTTACCTGGCTCAAAGGACACAGTTCTCTCTTTATAATAGTAGTATAGATTATTATCTTAACCTGGAACTAAGCTTCAATAAATCAAACCTATTTATACATACTGGATTCAAGAACTTTTAATTGTTATATGGGAGGGGGCAAGAATGACAACATGCCGCCCTCACAAACTGAGGTAATTTTGATATAAAGTCAAGTCGAGTGTTTAACCAGCAAATCCGTAGAGTGTGCGGCCCTGGCGCTTCAGGGCATAGACCACATCCATGGCGGTGACGGTCTTCCTCTTGGCGTGCTCGGTGTAGGTGACGGCGTCCCGGATCACGTTCTCCAGGAAAACCTTCAGCACTCCGCGGGTCTCCTCGTAGATGAGGCCGGAGATGCGCTTAACTCCGCCACGGCGCGCCAGGCGGCGAATGGCCGGCTTGGTGATGCCCTGGATGTTGTCCCGGAGAACCTTGCGGTGCCTCGTGGCGCCGCCTTTGCCGAGCCCCTTCCCTCCTTTGCCGCGTCCAGACATGTTCTCTTCTCGGGGCTGTGAGCAGATATAAAGTCACATATGGTGTATGGATGGCATATATAGAAACTTTCTGGCACTGGCACATTGGGTCAACCAATGCATATGGAGCCATCTATGACTAAATGATAGCCCTAGCACCATGGAGCTAATTTTTTACCTATGGTGGCATCCATTGGAACTCACAGAACAATCAGCCCTCACTTAGGTCTCATGCCACCCCGCTTTCTTCTGTGCACGGTATCTCTACCCCTGCTTGTCTAGTTGTTACTCTGCTTTGTAACTCTATCTGTGCTTTTGGTTTATTTGTCACTCTATTTCGGCTAGTGCCTTAATGTTACTCAAGCAGTGAAGTCTTCCTATCCGCATGCTCATTAAACTCCAGAATGAAAGCACTCTGTTTAGTCTGAAAGTGCGGTTCCGGAGATGTGGAATCTAGGAGAGCTAATTCAGCCTCAACTTTAGTAAGGCTCCCCCGAATCACACGCAATATCACTGCCTATTTGGAGATAACCACCCCCAGAATGTATGCCTTAAAGGCATCCCGCAGACTGCTGGGAAAGACCATTTACGTTCCCAACCAGCCGAATGCGGGATATTAACATGAATAAGCACCAGTGCATGATCCAACAGTGTCTGCGGTAATGTGGTCACATCCCTGGTCCATCAGCAACCTACCCATCAGTTAAAATATAGTCTATACGAGTGTTTGTAGAAAGGGGTGCAGAGTAGAAGGTGTAGCCAGGGGTTAGAGGATTGTGCGTGCATCAGAGATCTCGCAAGTGCAGAGAGTGGATGAGGTCATTCATCACCTCCAAAGAGCGTGTCTTGGGAGTAGCGAGTGGGTTAGATGAGTCAAGCGTCCAATCAAGCCAGAGATTCAAGTCCCCACTAAAATAACAGTATCATAATTAGGGCTCCCGGTTTTATGGTATTTATTTCTTTGCCATTTCCGTCTGTATTTATCCATATTTATTTTTCGGTCATTTTTTCTGTATTTATCCACATTTATTTTTGCCACAAGCAAAAGATGATGCTACAGCTAGTATTTTTCCACATTTATTTAAATTGACAATGCAACGCGAGGAGCTTGTAAATAAGCCCCAATCTGTGATCTGTCGAAGGCCTGTAGGCAGGCAGGACACAGCTCATGTTGGGTCATTAGATTCCTGCTTGGGGAGAAAGGAAGATTGCTGTTGGGTAGAACTTAACCCCCACTCTTTGTTCCTGTTTAAAAGACTTAAGCCTATTGACTTGAATTCCCATGATACAAACGTGCAGAGCTGTGTTCAGTGTGGTAATTTGGTTTTTGTTTAATACACGCCTGGCAGTGCAGGTTGGCGCACAGAGTGCACGTCACGCGTGACACGCTTTAGAATGATTTGTAATTATTTAATGCACATGCACATGCACTCTGTGTTGTTTAATGAAACAGTTAATTTCGCTTCATGCAGCCTGCCTGTTGGAATGCAACAAACATTTTAAGATATTATGAAAGCCTTTAAAAAATAAAACGGCACGGTGTGTAATATACATAGTTAATTGTTAAAACGCAATTTTGTAAAGTGATTTTCCGCATGTAAAATTTAGAACAAAATAGTGTCTCCATGTTCACAAGATCAAGAAACATTGAACCTCGACTTCTCTCTTCTACCTCCTCCAACGCTCCCTCAACCACCACCCCTTGCTTCACCACTTCCATTCTCCCTCGAGGGTTCCCCTCACATATCATATTGACAGGGCAATCCTGTTGAACCAGCCGACAAAGCATTTTACACAGTGGCCATCATGACCTGTGGAGCGTCTATGATGTCGATCCCCCAGTGGATCTCTTTCTAGCTAGGCCATCACCCCCAAATCACACACCTACTTCAACAAACGGTTTCTGCTTTCCACAAGTTGTGTAGTGTAGTAATGTCCGGGCCATCATATTATTTACATTGCTAGTCACATATTGATTGCAATCACATTACACACAAGCCAGTGACTGCTGCTCTCACGGATATCACACCACAGAACAGGGTAGCTTATGTACCCACACGAGTGGGAAAGTGATCAGCTGTAGAGGGACCACAATATGGAAAGAACAGTTGTAGCTTGCCGTCTAGAAAGGGGAAGGGGGTGCACATTTTATATCTACATCAAGCACCAGCTCTGCAAACCCAGAGGCAGCGGCTGCCTTCCAGACCTGCTAATTACATCAGAGAGAGGAGTCCGTCCTAATCTGACTCTGGCAGGGGCTCTAAAAGGGGTGAAATAACAACAAAGCCTCATTACCAAATAAATGGTCTTTCAAAGACCTGTGAAGTACTGGCAGCTCTGTGCGTGCAAGGGAAGCTGTCACCTCTTAACCCTCTAAGGAAGGGGAGACACCAGACGGCAGCACAGCAAAATATACTAGTATTTTGCAGTTTTTATATATAAATACAGATAAAGGAAAACTTGTTTTCCGTCTGTATTTATATGTAAAAATCCGTAAAAACGGAAAACCGGGAGCCCTAATCATAATCATAACGAGTAAGCAGCATGTGTAGTCCTTCACAAAGCTGGGATCACCCACATTGGGCTCATATATATTAAGAAAAAGCACGGTTTTGCCCATTAGATTGGCCATTACCAATAAATACTCCCCCTGAGCGCCTGATACGGTCTCTTTTGTGGATACGGGAGGGAAAGGTGAATCATAAGACAGACCCTACAGGAATATGTACTATAACTAGCAAAAACCTGCGTGGCCCCCATGAGGATACAAAGCGAGGGGGTTCCCTGTACTGGAAGGTGAATTTCCCACAGAAACGCTATTTTGACATCATGCCGTCGGAGATATGCCAGCACTAATTTGCTTTTCCGTGCATTATTGAGCACACGGATATTCCAAGTGACAAATTTAACATCTACCGCTAGAGCCTCCGTCGTGCCCGTAAGGAAAGGCGATTGTATCTATCTAACCTAATTCCGTGTCTCCACTCCGGAACAACAATAGAAGGGAACCTATAAAGGGGCATATATAAGGGAAAAGAAAATCTTTGCCATTGCTACTAATCAACAAATGAAATAGCACATTACACAAAAAATGCAAAACCCTCCCACCTCCCACACCTAGACCAAAGGGCCCCAAGAATACGAACCCCCCCCAGAACTCCTGAAGAAAAGGAAATAGAAAAAATCCAAACTGAAATGGATCAGGAATCATCCTAGGGAGGCGGGCAATGCCTCGGAAGCCTGTAGCCCATATCGAGTAACACGTATCTGTAGCTATATAAACATTTCGAAACAGCATAACATTGTACCGTTAAAAGGATGTAACTCCCCCAGTAATAGGACATTCAATTTAGTAATAGGTAGGGCTAAATTGAGCAACAGAGAGTTTAGAACTATAGTTCCATGACCTCAGTCCGTAGTGAAGAGGTCAGCACTGGCTGCCCACTGTCTGTTCGCAGAGGTGTGTCACGAAGAGTACGCCAGACTTCGGCGCGCCATCCCCTGACGTTGTTGACAGAAGGCAATGGTATCATTTGCATTCTCAAAGAAACAGGGTTTGTCATCCATTAATACTCTCAATTTTGCTGGATTTTTCTGGATAGAGCATAGCATACTGACTGAGGACTCAGGGCTCGCAGCTGTCATTTAGCATCTTGTAATTTCTGTTGGGCTTCCTGCACTACAATGGTATGATCCGGGTAAAAAGAGAGCTCAGCCCCTTGATATTGCACTGGGGATTTCTCCCGGGCCAGACGTACAACCTTTGTCCCAGTCCCTGTAATAAAGTAGCCGCGCTATAACGGAGCGTGGATGGCTTCCGGGCAGAGGTCGTGCACCCCAGGCTTGATGTGCCGTCTTTCAAACATTTTTCAAATTAAAGGTCTTGCACACCCTTTATTGGTGGATTCCGCCACGCCCATGATACGGATATTACTTTTGCAGGATCTGGCTTCTTCAAGGTCCTCATTCTTCATCGCTACTGTTTTTAACCATCGCTCAACCTGTTCAAGCCTGATTATCATATCCGTGGTCTGGTCGTCTTGTGCCGAAATTCGTTGCTCGGACTCGTTAAGTCTGGTGTTTATGCCCATCAAGTCTTTCTCCCATCTTATCTAGACGAGAGGAGAGCGTGTCGAGTTGAATAATACCATGAACAAGGGGACCCCTGTAGTAAAGAGTGACACAAATAGCTTAAGCTGAAGTTCTTTAATTTGCATGAGTAACTTCACGGACTGCCGTCAGCTTGTCAAATACATTGCTCGGGTCACTGTGTCAACATTCCACAGTGAGCGCCCCTGCTGTCATGTGGGAGATACCATCAATCTACATAAAGGAGGGGGGAAAACCGGGAGAGGGTTGGGTGACCGCATGTTCAAAGTTACAACACATCATCCCCCTTAAGGGAAATTGAAAACAGTGGTATGTGAAGGATACATAAAAGTGGGTGAAAGTATGAACCTGAATGTGTGTCTATCTCATTGTGTACTGTTTGTGCCACTGGGGAGATGTTCTGAGTCTATCACTCCTTCTGTCTTGTCTTATGTTCTCTCTGACTTCGTCACTTCCTGCCCTTCTCATTCCTGTCCTCTGTTCTCTCCCTTCTGCTGAAACCACACGATCATGGCTCCATAACCTCCCATCTTCCAGGACCACCGAGTTTCTATTGGGCCTGCGGATGGTCTTGGGGGCATAGAACTTGTCGCCACCTCTCCATAGTCTCTCCGGTTTCTTTACATAGACCTCTTGACCTTCCTGGAATTTTCTCTCCTTCACTCCCCACTTCTTGTCGTACCATTCCTTGTATTTACGTTGGCTGGATTCTATCTTTCTCTTAACTTCTCCATGCTCGATTTCTGTTGTCTGTTTTCTCTCCATCCATCCTGGAGTGAGTTTGGTGCCTGCTTTTCTTCCTCTCAGTAGCTCAAAAGGCGTGCTTCCAGTGGTGGATTTTGGCGTGGTGTGATATGCCCACAGCATGTCCCTTATGGCTTCCTCCATGTTCTCTCCTGCGCGGTTGGCCAACTGTATGCATTCCTTCAACATCCGGTTGACTCTCTCCACCTTTCCGTTGGCTTTGGGACAATACAGTGGCGTACGAATGTGATTCACAGAGCAGTCTTTGAGGAAATCCTTCATCTCTTCTGACACCAGTTGGACGCCGTTGTCGGTGATCAGAGTCGAGGGTATGCCTTCTAGGGAGAACACCTCTTTGAGGAACTCCACAATCACCTTTGTGCTCACGCTGTGGACTAACTTGCAGGTTATCCAGCTAGAGAAGTAGTCTACTAGGACCAATAAATAACAGTCTTGCGGTCCTCTGCCATGGATGGGACCTGCAATGTCAAATCCTAACTTGCTCCACGGCACTTCTGGAACTTCCACTGGTGCCAGTGGTGCTTTTCTCGTGACTTTGGTTTTATCGCTCAAGGCGCATGCGTAACAATCACGCACCTTGTCCTCCATCTCTCTGTCCATTGTTGGGAACCAGTAGTCTGCACGTAGTCGGGCCTTGCACAAGCTTCTCCCAAGATGTCCTTCGTGTGCCAGTTCCACTACTTGGTTTCTTAGGGCTTCTGGAGGGACTAATCTTCCTGATTTCAGTACGATATCCCCTTCCACCGATAGCTCCTCCCTCACATTCCAAAATGGCTGGATCTCTGACTCTACCTCCTTGCATTTCCTTGGCCATCCTGCCAAGATATACCTCCTCACCTTCTTCAGAACTTCATCTCGTTCCATTTGTGTTTCCCAGGACTCTTTTTCTATCGCTGCTATTCGTACCTCCAGGATCGAGCTACCCTTCTCCTCTTCTTCTTCTTCTCCTTCTGTTGGCGCTCTCGACAGGAAGTCTGCAACTCTGTTTTGTTGCCCCGGAATGTAAGATACAGTGAAGTTATAGGCTTGTAGGCCCACAGCCCATATGGCTATCCTAGGCGTCATGCTTTCCATGTCCTTTTTGGTGAACAGGGAGACCAACGGTTTGTGGTCCGTCTGCACTTCAAACGGGGTGCCCCAAATGAAAAATTTGTAGTGGCGTACGGCCCAGTACACCGCTAGAACCTCCTTCTCTATGGTTGAGTAATTCTTCTCCGACAAGGTGAGGGTTCTAGATGCAAAAGCTATCACATTTATCTTGCTGCCTTCTTTCTGTGCCAGGGTTGCTCCAATGCCTCTGTTGCTCGCATCTGTGGAGATGATGGTTACACCATTGGGATCAAACTTCCCTATATACGGAGCTTCGATGATGGCTTTCTTGATACTCTTCATGGACATCTCCTGTTCCTTACCCCATTCAAACACACTGTCCTTTTTTATGAGGTCTCTCAACGGCTGTGAAACCATCGCAAAGTCCTTGATGAATTTGGCCATATATTCCGCAAGGCCTAGAAAAGACAATATGTCGTCCTTGCTCTTGGGAGTTGGAGCATCCTCCACAGCCCTCACTAGGTCATGTTTTGGCTTGATGCCGTCTTCGGATAAGGTGTGTCCCAGGTAGTCTACTGAGCTTACTCCCAGTTTGCATTTGGAGGGTTTAGTGGTGAAGCCTACCTCTTTCAATTTTTTCAAAACTCTTCTAGCCATTTCGTTGTGTTCTTCTTCACCACTTCCATAGATGAGTATGTCGTCTTGGAAGCAGACGGTGTTCCTGCAGTCTTTCAATGCATGCTGCATAACCCTTTGGAAGGCAGCCGCAGCCGATGCCAATCCGAATGGCATTCTCTGAAACTTGAAATTTCCAAATGGGGTGGTAAATGCAGTGAGGATTTGGGAGTCTGGGTGGAGTTTGATTTGATAATAGGCCGATGATAGATCCAGCACACTGAAATACTTGGCCCCCTTTATGGCGCTCAGCATCTCCCCTATCCTGGGAAGGGGAAACCTGTCCACCAGGATGTTTGCATTCAAGTCTCTTAGGTCTACACAGAGTCTTATGCTGTTTCCTTTATCTTTGGCCATGATGACAATCGGTGCAAGCCATGCAGAACTCTCAATTTCTGTGATGACCCCTTCACTGACTAGTCTCTTGAGTTCCTGCTGGAGGGGCTCCCTCATACGCAAAGGTATAGACCTGGTCTTATGCACTACTGGCACTGCCCCCTCCTTTAACACTATCTTGTGCATGTAGTTCTTGAATACACCCAATCTATCACTGAACACTTCTCTGAACTCATTGGTGAGGTCCTCGGATATTCCTTCTGGTTCAATCAACAAGACCTGCTCTCTATTGTTTGGATCAAGGGTAATCCCCAACTGCTTCTGATGTCTCCAGCTCAATAGGGTCGAACCTCTTGTGGAAACATATATCTTCCCAACCGTGTGCCTATCCTTAAAAGAAATCCTCATGATCGCCATGCCCTCCAGGGGAATCTTCCCTTCGTTGTAACCCTTGGGACTGATATCAGGAGGTAGCAATTTTACAGGGTGGTTGGCAAATTTGTCATCAAACACTTTCTTATCTACTAGTGTATATGGGGAGCATGAATCTGCATACATACAAAACTTGACCCCATCAAGGAAAACATCACATTTTGGATACACATCATCATTATTCTCCTCATCCCCCACTTGAAAAACATAAGACCTTTCCCTTTCCTCTTCCTGGGATGTCTCCTCAATGACATGTACTGCCTTCCCCGGGGCCTTACACACTTTGGAAAAATGGCCCCACCGGTTGCACTTTCGGCACTGTACATTCCTTGCTGGACATTTCCAGTTATTGGCTAAGTGGTTGGGACTTCCGCATTTATAACACACTGACGAACTGGGCTTGCTGCGTGTGATCTCTTTACCCTTTTCACCTACTTTGCAGACTGTTTCACTCTCTGTACTAGATTTTCCCTCAGCCCTCTCTCTGTTAGAGCCCTCTGAAACCTTCATTTCCCTCATGCAGCGTGCTGTATGTTCTAGGCCCTTTGCTATGTTTATTGCCTCCTCCAGATTGGGGTTTTTTGTAAGTAATTCCTCTTGTATCTTTGTCTCATTGGTGCACCTCACCAGCTGGTCTCTTATTAAAGAGTCTGTGAGCTGACCAAACTCACATGTTGCTGACAACCCTCTTAGCACTGCTATATAATTGCTCACCTTCTCCTCCCTCTTTTGAACTCTCTTGAAGAACTTATGCCTTTCCATCACTACGTTTATTTTCTCCTTAAAATGAGCCGCTAATTCTCTCAGAGTGCTTTCATAAACGTTGACACCTTCCTCCACCACCTCTTCCTCATCCTCTATCAATCTTCCTGTAATGTCCTCATATATTTTCCTTCCATGTGTACCTAAATTGTGTAGCAATATATGTTGTTTACGTATGTTAGTGTAGTTGCTACCTCCAATTGCTATTAGGTAGGATTTGAATATTCCTTCCCACCTTCTCCAGGGAATGACTGGTTCACCTAACTCATTGAGGAATGGGGGTGGTTGGCTCATTCCTGCTCCTGCCATGGCCATAAAACTTCACTATCTATAGCTAAATTTATTTTCCCACTGGAACTACTACCATTAATATTAGGGAAAACTTAACTCTCTTGCTTTTACCACTGAGGTGAACCCACATGCAAATGTTAGCCTCTGCCCCTTATTACTTTACTTTTATTCCTCAGTGTGAGACACTATTCATGAGAACTGCAATACATTCACTTTGAACCCATGTTTGTTCAGTCCACTTTCTGCCTCTACCAGTGTACTGTAACTCTCCAATTGCACTGCTGCTTTCTCTTGGCTGGCGGGAACTTCCTGTGCTGAGGGTTTTCCTCAGCGTTGTTCCTGTGAGAAGAATGTTCACTGCCGGCCGGGCAATGGCTTCCTGAACCTGCCCCTAAAGAAACGACGCTCCAGACAGTCTATTTTTCGTTCACACCAAGTTTCAGTGTGTGCCCACCAAACCGAGTCTTCTCCGCTTTCAGAAGGACAAGCGGTGAGTACGCTGCTAGAAATCAGCCCAAACGCGGGAGCGCTGTCAGTCAGAAACCGGTCGCTGAGGTACTGCTTCAGCGTTACACCAGAGCGTCCTTTTTTATGAGCGCGCTGGGAAAGGTGCCGTGGAGGGAATGTTCCGCTCGTCTTCAGGCTGGAAGCGAGTGGATTACTGCTCCGATGGTCCCCCTTACGCTTTTGTTATTATTGTCAAATCCGCCTTTGGTTTGCCGGTCGTTTCGTTGCCCTCACGCTGGCTGCGCGACTGGGCGGCAACGCTCCTTCCCTCAGCTGTGACACAGATTCCCTAAGCGAGAACAGAGGTCACGATGTCCGATTAGACACCCGAAAGTGGGAATGAACCTATGACCCCCGCAGTTTAGCTTCGCTTTACGCTCTTGACATTGTCACCATAAATCATCCGATGCCCGATGAGGCATCCGAGCTAAGCCTGATCACGCGGGCATAATCAAAGGAACTGCAATGTTCTGGGGCAACGCTGCAGAATCGCCTTACTTGTTTATTATCTCTGCTCCCACGTCCTCCTGCGCAGCGATGACACTCCTGTTGAGCTTAGATCACAGGCTCCTTTAATATTCTTATAGTTGACAAGCACTTCACAGGTCCAGGGAAACGGCAGTCAATGTCCCTGGCTCAGCTTCCTCCTCCTCGTCGCCAGGAAAAATGTAGTAAAGAGTGACACAAATAGCTTAAGCTGAAGTTCTTTAATTTGCATGAGTAACTTCACGGACTGCCGTCAGCTTGTCAAATACATTGCTCGGGTCACTGTGTCAACATTCCACAGTGAGCGCCCCTGCTGTCATGTGGGAGATACCATCAATCTACATAAAGGAGGGGGGAAAACCGGGAGAGGGTTGGGTGACCGCATGTTCAAAGTTACAACAACCCCCTCTCAAGGTACTTCAGGCCAGGGAAAAGATGGGAAAGTATAAACACAACAGAAATTAATTCCCTCACGGCCTATATACTTTATACATTATGCGACCAATATGAGATTAATTTTTTGAAAAAAGCCCTTTTTACCAATAAAGTCTCCGATATCCTTCCAACCGATCAAAAATACAATGCGGATGTAGTTTTGATCGGTTGGAAGGATATTGCAGCAGACACAATGAACCTTGTGACTGGGACATTAAGAAGAGTGTAGCAATAACAGAGGTCAATTTAAACATGAGAAGAATTCTGGAAAATACAACGTGTGATTTACTTAAGAAGCTGCAATCTAGCTATCAACTACTAGAAAACAATTACCATTTTATTAAGACTAATAACTGAACAAGTACATCTTTGGATATCAATGGGCCTTTCGGCTTGCAACGATAGTCTTTATTAGGACTTAATATTTTCAGCCTTTTTAGTGTATGCCCTGTTTCCACAAAAGAAGAAGAGAGCATATCTGTTGAGGTCCTGAAGAAGGTGGTAATAACCCACCTAAACGCACGTCGACCTGGCGTGGAATCCCATAAAACATTCTGTGGTTTTGCATCCAGACAGAGTAATTCTCTGCCGGATAGTACACCTTATGTACAGATCTTGAATGAAAGTGACTAGTGTGAAAGTGTATGCTTCTGTGTGTGAGTAGTTTGTGAGTGTGATCAGTGTTGTGGAACCAGGGTTTTCTGTCTTTTTTACTCCATGTTTCTTGGAAAAAGTTAATACTGATTAGTTTAATGTGGAAAATGTGTTGAATCATAATTTATGGCCCTGATTCACAGAATGAATTTAAGACTCAATCCTAAACTTACTACTATTTTGGTATTCACAGAATGCACTTACTACTTTTGCTATTCACAGAATGAACTTACTACTTTTGGTATTCCCAGAAGTTAGGATTTTGTCTTAAGTCTGTCTTAAAACTAATTTAAGACAAAATCCTAACTTCTGTGAATATCAAAAGTAGTAAGTGCATTCTGTGAATACCAAAAGAGTAGTAAGTTTAGGATTGAGTCTTAAGTTCACTCTGTGAATCGGGCCCTACGTATTTAAATGATGAAAAACTTCTTTTATGTGATATCTGTTTAAAATGAGCAAAAGAATAGAATGAATTCAGTAAAAAAGGATAAAATAAAAGTAATGATGCAAAAAAGAAATACATTTTTTAAAATATAAACAAAGAAATTGTCATTGCTGTGAAGGACATAGAAAATGAAATAAACTACGGTATGTTATAATGTATAAAATATATAGGCCATGAGGGAATTAATTTCTGTTGAGCGTGTCGAATTGTGCATCAAAGCCACAGAAACCCGCGCGGAGCTCCGCCATGCTAGCCACAGGCCCATCTATGGATGGTGGAGGGTCCCCCCGCTCCAGGACCTCTTCCCGGTCAGAGTCACGGTCAGGCCGATCCGAGGGGTCAATCTTCTCAAATGGGTTCTTGCGTTGTTGTGGGTCTCCCCGGCCCATAGTTGCGGAGGACAATTGCCGGTTTTGCCACCGAAGGAGGGCCCACACCAAGATCAGGATGGGCTGTACAGTAGGCCAGACCAACCACTACGGGGAGTAGTTATGTCCCCCAAGTTCTTGCCCCACCAATGGCAAGTGGCGCAGCCGACAGAGCTGGGACTCATATCAGGTTTTCAGGCAGACTTGGCCCCTCTATGGTAATTAGCGCAGCACGTCAGCTCTCTGCAAAGCGATAACACCGGGCCCCCTCCCTGGTGAACTGGAGTAACACTTATATCCGTGGTGCAGAGAGGATCAGCACGGGCCACTGCCCCGCAGTCAGGCCCCTCCGAGTCACCAGCAGGCTCCGGTGTCCAGCAATGGCAGCGGCTCAGTCCCACCCACCCACATGAGCCCCGCCAAGGCTAGCAGGGTCAGGAAGGGCGCGAGAGGGTGGGGGGCCAGAGACTCACCACGTGCCTCGCCTCCCCGGTGCCAGTGTTGATGGATGCTTCAGCATGACGCAGCCTGTGGGACCGCAAGTGGGTCACTTGTTCTTGTTGCAACTGCGGGAGCATGCACAGGATAGCGGGTAGGCCATCCCAGTAGCAAACCCTTGCGGTCACATCCAATGCCCTGTGATGGTGGGAAGGAGGGAGGGGAGGGCCACAAGCGAGCAGGGAGCCACGGGGAGCCGGCAGAGATCTTTTGCGGTTATCCACCGCGCCGCAGAGATAAGGTGAGTAGCAGGTGGGCTTAGCGTCCCGCCCCCATCTCACCTCGGATAATTGGCAGTGGCTATGGCGGGGGTAGCAGGGGGCGGTACTCGCGTATGTGTCGGTGCCCTCCACAGCAACCTGTTCCAAACCTGCATAGAGGGGCAGTGGAGCCCAGTGGAGTTCTGCAACTCCGGCATCAGGCTCCCCCGAGGACCCTGTCTCCAAGGGGCCTCCTAGGCAGGCTGGGCCTCCATTGCACACCTTCCGTATCGCTCGTTGTCGGAGATCAACCAAGTTCCCTCGTCACTTCTCTGGCTACACGAGGAGTCTGAGCATAGTCTGACAGGTCTCTGCGGCGTTTTCGGGGGATTTTGTTAAAGCGTTCAAGCTGTTTCTGCGTTTATACGGGCCTCAGGTGCCGGAGCTTCAACGCCGAGCAGCCATCACGGTTGTCGGCTAGGCCACGCATACTTTCCTTACTTAAACATGTGTGTAATTGGTGTATACATGATTGGCGTATTTAATTTACTTATAAGTCCCTTGTAAAGTGGTATACAATACTGTAAGTTACATGCTACTAGTGGGCTGTAGCACTGATTGCCCCACCTGCAGAAGAAGTCTTTCAAAACTGTCTCATGCCAGCCACCCCTGTGTGTGCAGTTTACTGGCACTTCGACATGTCGTTTAAAACAACTTGCCATTCCTTAAGCTCCCCTTATATTACATATGTCACCACTAAGGTAGGTCCTTGGTAGTCCTAAGGGCAGTGTGCTATGTAAATAAAAGGTATTATGGCATGTACTGTGATGATTTTCATGTCCTGGTTGTGACAAACAGCTAGATTTTGTTGACATTACCGTGAGGCCTACGCCTCTCATAGGTTAGCATTGGGAATTCCTTAATACTCTTTTACGCTGTAATTCCTGATCACAGAGAAGTAGCTTTTTCATATTTTATATCTTTGGAATGGTGGTTATAAATCCTCCTTGCTGGTGAAGCTGGATTTAACATGACTGCTTTAGGAATGCCACTTTTAAGAAAGTGGACATTTCTCTGCACTTACTGATCTGCATGCCAGACAGCCTGTCTCCAATACACATCTGGGCTGGGTGACTGCTACACTTTGTGCATTCCCTCTAGACAGCCACACACACAAGAAGGATGGGTGTGTCTGAGCACCCATCTAAAAACATCTGCATTCTGATGGTCACTTCCAGGGGCTAACACTTCACTTCAGTAAAACAAAGGGCTGGCTCACCCCCCACACATAGCCTTGCAGACAGGACTGGGAAGAAAGTGAGACCTGTGTACTTTAGAGAGCTGCTTTGAAGCCACTCCCACATCAAAGGCACTTTTGGTTATAAGTACCGGGCCTCTGACCCCTTCTAATCAGACACTACAGGACTTGTAACTGAAGCTCTGTCAGAGTGACAGCTGTGCTGATTAAAGGACTCAACTGGACTGCTGATCTGGAAGGCTTACTTTTCTATGTGTTGCATTGCTGCTTGCTGCTCTTTGACTTTGCTGAAGGAGAGATGGACTCTGCCTTACCTCCAAGTGATCTCCAAAGGCTTGTTGGCTTACCTTCCGTTGCGTGAGACTCAGGGATATCAAAGTCTCTGCCCATGCTCCTGTGCCTGGCTCACTGGAAGTGGCCCAGATTCTTGCAACATGGATTTCAATGCATCTCCTTTCTGACAGTAGCAGAACTGGCGCATCAATCTAGTTGTGTTGAATTTGCCCTAGTCCAGTGCGACCTAAAGTAACCTTTTTAGCATTGTTTACTTCTAAGCACTTTACTGCATTTATTCTTTTAAAATTTTATATTTCAAGTTCGATACATTGGATTTTTGTCATTTTGGTCTTGTTTTGTTCAGAGTATTTTAATCTGGTATTCTAAACCTGTGTGGAGTCCTTTTTTGGCATTTTCAGTGTGTTACTGTGTGTGTGTGTATTGCTCAAATAGTTTACACATTGCCTCCTTAGATTAGCCTGACTGCTCAGTGCCCAAGCTTTCAGTGGGTGGGCACAGATAATCTCTAAGGGCCAGATTCACAGAATGAATTTAAGACTCAATCCTAAACTTACAACTATTTTGGTATTCACAGAATGCACTTACTACTTTTGGCATTCACAGAATTAACTTTCTACTTTTGGTATTCACAGAAGTTAGGATTTTGTCTTAAGTTTGACGAAAGACAAACTTAAGGCAGACTTACGACAGACTTAAGACAGACTTAAGACAAAATCCTAACTTCAGTGAATACCAAAAGTAGTAAGTTCATTCTGTGAATACCAAAATAGTAGTAAGTTTAGGGTTGAGTCTTAAGTTCATTCTGTGAATCGGGCCCTAAGTGTGTATCAGATTTACATTGACTAAGATTGTGGTTCCTGCTGACAACCAGTAGCCCAATTTCTAACAGTTAACAACAGATGCCTTTTGTCTGTGAAGAAATTTATAATCTCCACTAGAAACTTTTCTAGAGGTTAAAACTGTCCCAAAGGTCAAATCTAAGTGACTGCATCTGGCAATAAGAATCAGACTCTAATAACAGGTCTGACCGAGTCATGGCAATATTTACCTGCAGCAGCTCAGTTCTTTCTGCGAACAGTCAATAGACGTCTTCATGGCTCAAAGAATTTTGTGAGGGTTTTTACCAGTGTAATGGAGTGTTTTGAAGACTAGTTTTGAAGTGGTTGGATATTTCCTAATTGAGGGCCAACCCTGTTGCATGATTTCATAAATGTTGCAGGCTGTCGAAGAGGTGGTTCTCTGATCCCCTGTAGACTACAATACGATCATTATCGCTCCTTATAATCTGCCAATTAACTAGTCAACACATACATGAGGTTCCCACCCAAGGGGATCTTGACCTATCAATTTATTTTCAAAATCTAAAATGATATCAAACTGCATACAAACGAACAACCACAAAGTGACAACCACAGCCTGAAAGAGGTGTATCGATTGATGAAGGAGAGGTGTCACTGACTGTAGTGTTCAGAAACTGAAACCCTGAGTATAGTCGGCCTCTGACTTTATAGATTTCCATTTGACTGCACAGAGGAACTATTGGCCATACCAGCTCTTCACAAACACAAATAAATAATTTGGCTTACGGTTCAATTAGGACTTTCTTTTGATTATACCACACCGGGGACCAAAACATCAATTTGCATTTACAGTGGTCAAGAATGATCCACAGTTTGCTGCAGCTCCCTCACTATGTGGAATTTGCCAGACTCCTGGGGCCTCATATATGAGGCCCCTGGTGCAGCCGGAAAGTCACTTTCTGTGACGTTTGTGGCGCAGGAGCCCCCTCCATCTTTACAAGGCAGCACTATTTTGGGCTTCAATGCTGCCTGGTAAATATTGTTCCCTTTAAAGCAGCTTTCTGTATTAAAGGGGCATGCAATGGGTGTTGTTGGGGGCGTTCCAAGCAACATCTGTGACTTTTTGACACTGCCCCAGATTTATGAGAAAACATAACTCTGACGCAGCGCCAAAAATGTACGCTTTCCCATGGGAGGCATATACGGGGCACAACGAAGAGAAATATCTTCATTTCTCCTTGTGTTTCCTTTTTCTATGTCTGCAACACACATAGAAAGAGGAAAAAGCCTTTTGTGATTGTGACAGCGCAGGGGAAAAGGACAGGAATATGCCGATCTGATTAATGTGGCGCATTCTGTCCTTTTCTTTAGCCATTGGGAAGCTCAACAGGAAGGCCTTCAGCGTTGTTGTACAGCAAAACTCCATAAATAAGGCCCCCAGTGCTCTCGAAACTGGGCATTCGCAATATTGTTAATGCTGAAGCACAAGAAAAAGATACAGAAACTTCAAATGATGCAAAACAAACGAGCCAGACTATTTTTTTCATAGCACATTAGCCCTTGACAATCTGCATGGGATGCTGGGGATGCAAAGAAAAACGTTTTAAATCCTTTTTATGGTCTTTAGAGTTCAGGCAGAAACGATTCCCCTTTGTTCATAACTGATACCACAAAGTGGAACCTAAGATTCAATAGTGCAAATCTGCTCTTGCAAGCCACACTTAACTGAATGACCCTTAGAGGACAATCTCTCAGGGTGGTGGGTCTCAGCTCTGATAAGTGCTAGACCCAAACATAAAGAGTCAGGACCTATTGGCTTTGCAAATTCCTTTGGGGATGTGCGACACAGCTGTGCTTTTTTCCAACAGTGTGCAGCATCGTCAAAAATAAATAAATTAACCTAATTGAAGGGGCAATGACACGACTGCAACTGGCAGTCGCGTCTTTCCACTGGCCTCATGCGTACTTGATGACACAAGCACGCACCAGCGGAATGACGTTGTGGCCAATTGCTTTACATTTTTATTCACCAATCAAAGATGGCAGGCGCCACTTGGACCAGTAGATACAAAAATGAAGATTCTTTTAGAGCAAAAGGGCACATTTAAAACTAAAAAGGACCACAGTGTGGGTATTAATGGAGGAGCGAAAGAGTGAGGAGGTGGAGGTGAGGAGGGCAAAAGCATCACAGGCGGGAGAGAGAAAAACAGGATCTGGGAGGAGACAAAGAAAGAGAAGGACATAGAGCACTGGGGCAGGGGACAGAAGAGAAGATTATGGAGCGCAGGGGTGCGGGAGAAGCACATGAAAGAACAAGAAGCACACAAAAGTGACAGCAGCGCGGGGAGCAGGGGAGAAGCACACAAAGGTAAGGAGGAGGTTCAGGGAGAAGTACTAGAGAGAAAGGAAAATGTAACAAAGTGGGGAGCTTACAGGTGGAGGGAAGGAAAGAGCTGGAAATCATGCTATCTCATAGAGTGCTTAACCAAATAGAATAAAATGGAATCTAAAAATGAGCAGTGTACGTATAGAAGCCAGCCATTCAGCGAGATTTGTAAAGAGAGGGTAAAGAAGCTATGCTCCAGGGGAGGGACTAATACAAGATGGACAAGCTACAACAAGACAAGCCATTGAATAAGAAACAAGCACATGAGTGACAATAAAGCCAACCAATGGTAAACAATAGGCGGCTGTATTCCCCTGTAATTCTTGGTAATCCTACAATATATTTTTGGCAACCAGACAGTTGCGTAGACTTAACCTACACATAACCTAACATGGCAACTGTTATGGCAGGGTTTTTGGCTTTATTTAGCAGTGATAATAGATCATTATTCTTGCTCGCATCTAGTATAGGCATTCTTAGCCTGTGTTGGCCCTTTTAAGCCCTTTTTCCAGACCTAGAAGAGGATAGCTGCTTAATATGCCTTTATTCTTGGCTTTAACCTGTCTATTGATGGTTTATGTAGGTATTCTGACAGAGCTAAGGAGCATTTCACCCCTTTCAGGCCTAAAGCTAGAGAGACTCCATCTTGATGGAAGCAGAGAGGCTTTTTAGGGCAAAGGCAATGTTTTCAGTTAAGGCTGTTGTGCTGGAGGGAAAATCCAGTTAGGACTGCTTCTTATCCGAGAAATGTGTTTTTCTCTTGGGCCCAGACGTAACATGCAGAGGCGCACTGCGGTTGCGTGGAAGCCTGGGAGCTGGCACAGGAATTCGGTAGGAGACAGCCCTCCTGTGGAAATTTCCATGAGGGGAGAGGAATCCATATTAGCGAGCTACAGGAGAGGAGGAGTGTTCATTCCAGCTTGTGTGCAGGTCAGTTCAGTTTTGGAAGTCAGTGCAGCGTGGTGTGCAGTTCAGCGTGGTGCTCAGACCAGCTTGGAGCACAGGACTGCTGGGAGCCCAGAACAACTTGGAGCTCCGAATAGCTTGCAGAGAGAGAGAGGATGTCTGCTGGGAGCTGCAGAATAGAGTGCAGTTCTTGAATGGAGAAAGAAGGCAGACGATTACTGAAGATGAGGAGAGAGAAAGCAGTGAAGGCTGTCAGCTGGAGCAACTGAACCAGAGGCGTGGTGATGTGGTGAAGGAGGGAGAGACAGAGAGAGCCCTAATCCCACCAGAGGCAGAGAGAGAAATCTTCCTTCTAATAGGTGAGGTAGTCTGAATTAGTTACACTTACACTTTCTAATCTTTTCCTTTTCAGTGGAGTGTTCCTGTTATGTTTAATCCTTCTCTTTCAAGCGGTGTGTTCTACCTATAGTCTTTGTCAGTTACATATCTGTATATGTGTATTTTATTAGTGTAATAATAAACATCCCCATAACTACAGTGCTTGAGTTCTTTCATGATAAAGTTATCCTGGCTTCAAGCCAGTTGCTGTTGAGCCACTGATGGATCAAAAAAGGGGGGTAGGAGCGCTTAAATCAAGAGACAACTCAGTCAACTGGTGTGTAGCCCCTATTCTTGTTCACTGAAGGTAAATGAAGCTCCTAGGTGAGCACTAGATATGTGAATGGATGAGTAATCCCAATCAGGTAAGTGGTGATCACATAAATAGGGAGTGAGTGGACCTTTGATGCCAAGAGCAGGTATTACACAATAATCGGGACCCATATTCAAAGTTATTATTGTAGTTTCATCCCGAGTAGACAGCTGAGATAATATCCCAATATATATATATATATGTATAGGTGTTCATAGGAATGTGGTCGTCGTTGATATGCGGCGTTAATGAGAGCGTCGGGAAGGAGACCGGCGTGTAAATCCACCAGATTGTGGCTTAAAATAAGTGAGAGCGTCAGGAGGGACACTGACGTGTAAAAGGGAGCATTGGGTTCTGCAGGCCCGTGTGTAGTCGCACCGGATTGTGCGCAATATCTGCCCTAGGGTAGACCGGTCTGGGTCAGGGTGGCCGCGAGACCAACTGATGTAAATAAGTGTGGTGTAGGGTATGGATATCCCTAGTAATCAGTGAGTATTCTTAGTATCCCTATAGATTTAGTGGTGTTTTTGATAATATGAGCTTGTATATTGCGAGTTCCCTATCCTCAGGTAGGTACCAGGTGCCTGGATAGGTGGTCCTGAGGACGGAAGGTGAGTACGTTTTGGCTGGGTCATAGGGGCCCCTGGGGGCTGATCCCATCTAAACAGAAAATCCAGCCATTACATTTTGGCGTAGTCGTCATCTTACGAACTCTGTGTGCCTGGCCATGTGTTTAGATTGTCTCCCATGTGTTGTGTGGGAGTGCCCTGAACGCCAATAACATTTGGCGTAGTCGTCATCTTACGAAGCCTGTGTGTCTGGCCATGTGCTTAGAGAGGTTCCCATGTGTTTTGAGTGAGTGCCATGAACGCCATTACATTTTGGCGTAGTCGGACAGTTTACGAACTCTGTGTGCCTGGCCATGTGTTTAGATTGTCTCCCATGTGTTGTGTGGGAGTGCCCTGAACGCCATTACATTTTGGCGTAGTCGGCATCTTACGAACTCTGTGTGCCTGGCCATGTGCTTAGAGAGTTGCCCATGTGTTCTGAGGGAATGCCCTGAACGCTGGTTCCATCTGGCGTAATGTTGCAGTTTATGTAGCCTGTTAGACCTATTGGCTTGAACAGTTGCAGCGTGAGGAGATTGCATTACATCATGGCATTTGGTTTATTCAGGGTGGAAGGAATGGTTTTCATCTTGGTGTTTAAATTGTCAGAGTTGAAGGATGGCATTACATGAGGAAGCCAGTTACATCTTTGTGATGGTCCAATTGTATAAATGTGTTTAAAAAGTGCTTTTAAATTGCCCATTAAATTGCTTGCTGCATCTGCTTATGCTGTGCAATGTGAAATGTGTTCATTTTAATATGATCTGTGGAGTTTTTAGAATATAGCTCCTTGTAAATATGACTTGTGAATAGCGCCATTTTAATGTGCCTTATGAGGTGCATGTTCTCATGTTGATCTGTTGTGTTGCTTGTGAATGGTGCTTTGAATATATTCCTTGTGAAAAGCGTGTCATTTTTTGAGTTTGTTTACTGTCTTGTAAATATGGCTTTAGAATAGCGCCATTTTAATGTGGCTTGTGAGGTGCATGTTCTTATGTTACTTTGTTGTGTTCCTTGTGCATTGCGCCTTGGAAATGTTGTTTGTGAAAGGCTTGTCTTGTAAATATGGCTTGTGAATAGCGCCATGTGGTCATGGCTTGGACAGGGCAGGTTATCATTACGTTTGGCAGGAGAGAGCTGGATCTCTCTCGGGTGCTTGGGGATAACGTTTTTGAAAATATGTGTACGTGTTAGCTGTGAACGTGAAGAAATGTGATCATGATTTTCCCATGTATCCATGGACGTTGGGAAATGATTGTGCTTGAGCTGCCAAAGGGTTAATATCTTGAGTTGAGATGGCAGTCTTTATTTTTTACATGCTGTCAACATGCATGGTTATCTGACCTGACTATAAAAGTCAGTGAATTATTTTAAGGATTTTTGATGGTTTGATTTTGACTTTTTTTTTGGTTCCTTGGTCAGCCTACGTGCTTTGTCAGTTTCTTGACGGAAAGGTAACATCTTGTGTTTTGAGAAGGGTTCTGTTCATTTCACATTCCTTTTGAAATGCGTCTACGAATTTGTGTGGGTTCACCTTGGAATTGATGTGGTTATAAATCAACCTTACGGAGAAAGCTGTGTTCTTTTAAAATGAGTGAAATGTTAAAAAGATGGCCCGTTAGAATGCATGCTACGGGCTGTTTTCATTAATTATTTCTGTGAGGGGTTTCCATCTAGACAGGAATGTGATGGTTGCAATAATAATAGGTTTAGAATAATAAATCTTGCCCGACAGTGCGTGGTAACATGTGCTTTTAATTAGTGTGAGGCAACCATGTGCTTTTGAATGAAAAAAGTTAAAATGTGACATTATTATTTTCCCAAATGTGAATTAAAATGTATGCTTTTATAAATGTGAACTTAAATACAATGTTGAAATGTATCTGCATTTTATGTTGTTTTACAAATTATTTCTCTTTGACAAATAGACCCTACATAAGTGCCCATATTTTAAGTGTCTTGCCTTTAGTTGAATTAGTTGGACAAACGTCTTTTTAAAAAAAAATTGGAGCTTTTTTAATTGGCAATGCACTGTAACAGAATAGTTTTTTTTTTTTTTTTTTTTTATTAGCCTCCGTTAGTTTGAGAATCAGGCCATGAGAACAGGCAAAAGGAATTTGTTTTTTGACCTTGGCAGACCAGCTGGTCTGTGCAGACGAGTATCTTCCCTTCATTCTGCAAGTTTCGATCACGTCCCAGTGTGTTATGATTGGCTACAGTTCAATTTTCTTCCGCGCACGGCTTGTTTATTTAAGGGCGGGGTGGCCTGGCTCTTCCCTTGGTGTTAGTTATTGTAGGGAGCCTGGGCGGGCTTCTTTAATATGGAAAACTGGGAGGCTTGCAGTGCCCTGCTGATGCTGTCATCATTTGGCAGTATTACAATTTTTTTTTCACATTGTAAGCATGGCTCTTGCCCTGAAGGGTGGGACTGGCTTAGTTAGGATTAGGGTATGTTAGGCCCCACTCAATGTTACTAAAAGTTAAATTTTGAATATTTTTAATTATTTAGGATATTTTCTTTTCAATAATGAAAGGCACCCGGGGTGCTTTTTAAATGGAAAATTTTATTTTACAAGAATAATGATACTTCTTCTCTTGTTTCTAGGATTGCTGCAGTTGGGGTGCGTGCGTGCGTCTGCCCACTCCCCTCCCACTCCCTTTATTTGTTTTAGCTTTTTATTTTCATGTTATTATTTTAGTTTATTGTTTTTGGATGATGGAACCAGACCAGACCAGACCAGACCGGGTGATGGATGGCCGCATTGGAGGATGCAGGGTGGTGGCCTACACTGAAGACTTTTGGACAGAATTTTAAAAAAATGGACTGTGTTATTAATACCTTGGCCTGCGTCTTTTTATGGACATCTCTACGAGCAGGCCCCACTTTTTAAAAAAAAAAAATATATAATACACATATGTTTTATTTGGGACAGAATTATACATGTATTTTGATGAATAATCCCTTGGACAAGCAGGCCCCACTTTTAAAAAGAAATGAAACCCAAAAATGCTTTATTTGTTACAGGATTATAAAAGGACTTGATCCATACTCCCTTGTACAAGCAGGCCCCACTTTTTAAAGCAAAAAAAAAAAAAAAAAAAAAAACGTGTCACTTATTATGACTAAGTTATTTAATTCCCTGGCCTGCAATTTTGACATCACTACAAGCAGGCCCCACTTTTAAAAAAAATATGTCACCTGTTATAGTTTTCCCAAATGAAGGACTTTTTTCAATGATGGCGCACACATGTGCTCCACTGTGTGATTTAAGCTTGATGTTACACTAGTTATCTTGTAGACTGGGGTTGTAGTTTTCTTTATTGTTCTTGCATTTTCACCTTGATTGATCAAAGGGTGGTTACCTTAAAATTTAGATGGTTCTGGGTGGTGTGTCTTTTAGTATGATTATGTGTTAATGTTTATCCAGACCTTGCAACAGTTTGTCATGTTTATTTCTCAGATTTCACTTTAAATTGACTAATGTCAGCAGGTAGGCCTCATTTAGGCCTATTGTTATTTTCATCACACAAATAAGCCCCTACACCAATAGTTTCATGATTCATCATTAGCTTAACTTGCCTATAGTAGGTAGAGCTCATTTAGGCCCTTTCTTGTTTTCTCATTAGAAGTTGAAACACATTTAGCCTTAAGTTGTCCGAAGTAGGCCCATTTAGGCCCCTTGCTGTTTTCATTCAACACATAAGTCCCTACATCACTAGATTTCACCAGTTATCATTAGAAGTTGAGGCACATTTAGTTTGAGGATGCTTTGGTTAGTTTCTGTTGTTATCAGATCCAATCTCAGATATTTTCAGCATTCAAGTCAAGGGTGCTTTGATTTGTTTTTAGGTTTCTATTCCCTACAATTGAGTTTCAGGTGGAATTTCCTTGAGTTGTCATTGTTTTTAGGGAGTTTTTTAGGTCTTGATTTGTTGATAGAGTGTGTTGATGTTTGTTTATTTAGATGTTATTGTTTGTCAGATGTTCGCAAGATAAGGATCTAAGGGTGGATGGCAGAGATATTTAGCAGTGATATAGATCTTAATCTTGTTCACATCTAGGATAGGTATTCTTAGCCTATGTTGGATAGATTATGTTGATGTTTGTTTATCTAGATGTTGTTGTTTATAAGATGCTCGCAAGATAAGGATCTAGGGTGCAATGTTATGGCAGGGTTTTTGGCTTTATTTAGCAGTGATAATAGATCATTATTCTTGCTCGCATCTAGTATAGGCATTCTTAGCCTGTGTTGGCCCTTTTAAGCCCTTTTTCCAGACCTAGAAGAGGATAGCTGCTTAATATGCCTTTATTCTTGGCTTTAACCTGTCTATTGATGGTTTATGTAGGTATTCTGACAGAGCTAAGGAGCATTTCACCCCTTTCAGGCCTAAAGCTAGAGAGACTCCATCTTGATGGAAGCAGAGAGGCTTTTTAGGGCAAAGGCAATGTTTTCAGTTAAGGCTGTTGTGCTGGAGGGAAAATCCAGTTAGGACTGCTTCTTATCCGAGAAATGTGTTTTTCTCTTGGGCCCAGACGTAACATGCAGAGGCGCACTGCGGTTGCGTGGAAGCCTGGGAGCTGGCACAGGAATTCGGTAGGAGACAGCCCTCCTGTGGAAATTTCCATGAGGGGAGAGGAATCCATATTAGCGAGCTACAGGAGAGGAGGAGTGTTCATTCCAGCTTGTGTGCAGGTCAGTTCAGTTTTGGAAGTCAGTGCAGCGTGGTGTGCAGTTCAGCGTGGTGCTCAGACCAGCTTGGAGCACAGGACTGCTGGGAGCCCAGAACAACTTGGAGCTCCGAATAGCTTGCAGAGAGAGAGAGGATGTCTGCTGGGAGCTGCAGAATAGAGTGCAGTTCTTGAATGGAGAAAGAAGGCAGACGATTACTGAAGATGAGGAGAGAGAAAGCAGTGAAGGCTGTCAGCTGGAGCAACTGAACCAGAGGCGTGGTGATGTGGTGAAGGAGGGAGAGACAGAGAGAGCCCTAATCCCACCAGAGGCAGAGAGAGAAATCTTCCTTCTAATAGGTGAGGTAGTCTGAATTAGTTACACTTACACTTTCTAATCTTTTCCTTTTCAGTGGAGTGTTCCTGTTATGTTTAATCCTTCTCTTTCAAGCGGTGTGTTCTACCTATAGTCTTTGTCAGTTACATATCTGTATATGTGTATTTTATTAGTGTAATAATAAACATCCCCATAACTACAGTGCTTGAGTTCTTTCATGATAAAGTTATCCTGGCTTCAAGCCAGTTGCTGTTGAGCCACTGATGGATCAAAAAAGGGGGGTAGGAGCGCTTAAATCAAGAGACAACTCAGTCAACTGGTGTGTAGCCCCTATTCTTGTTCACTGAAGGTAAATGAAGCTCCTAGGTGAGCACTAGATATGTGAATGGATGAGTAATCCCAATCAGGTAAGTGGTGATCACATAAATAGGGAGTGAGTGGACCTTTGATGCCAAGAGCAGGTATTACACAATAATCGGGACCCATATTCAAAGTTATTATTGTAGTTTCATCCCGAGTAGACAGCTGAGATAATATCCCAATATATATATATATATGTATAGGTGTTCATAGGAATGTGGTCGTCGTTGATATGCGGCGTTAATGAGAGCGTCGGGAAGGAGACCGGCGTGTAAATCCACCAGATTGTGGCTTAAAATAAGTGAGAGCGTCAGGAGGGACACTGACGTGTAAAAGGGAGCATTGGGTTCTGCAGGCCCGTGTGTAGTCGCACCGGATTGTGCGCAATATCTGCCCTAGGGTAGACCGGTCTGGGTCAGGGTGGCCGCGAGACCAACTGATGTAAATAAGTGTGGTGTAGGGTATGGATATCCCTAGTAATCAGTGAGTATTCTTAGTATCCCTATAGATTTAGTGGTGTTTTTGATAATATGAGCTTGTATATTGCGAGTTCCCTATCCTCAGGTAGGTACCAGGTGCCTGGATAGGTGGTCCTGAGGACGGAAGGTGAGTACGTTTTGGCTGGGTCATAGGGGCCCCTGGGGGCTGATCCCATCTAAACAGAAAATCCAGCCATTACAGCAACTTAAAAAAAAATCTGAAAACAATCTTCTTCCAAGAAGCCTTCTCAGCAACGTTTGGGCCAGCAGCGCATTTCACTGTTAGATGTTCATGGCCATCTGAGACACACTCTGTAAAGATATGATAAAGTTAACTTAGAGCATTTGATTGCAGTGTCATGACGACCACAGGACGTTACCTACAATACACACCCACGCCATTTTGATGGTTGCTCACTTTGCAGCAAGGGATTGCTAGCAGTGTGAAAGCTGCCATATGACAATAGGAAAGGTCTAGCAAAGTTCATTCTTGTAATTATAGGATCTGGCCTTTTTGTTTTTTTAAGCAGTTTTCTACAATTAATTAATTCATTCATTTAGCATGGATTGTGCTTATGTTGGTAGGTGCAAAAACATGCTATTTGACATATTCTATGATTTTGCCAGATTGTGTTGCATGCTTGGCTTGTGTTCGATTTGTAATCTAATAAAGGAACATTTTACATTGACTGGCGAGTTAGAAGTGATGCTTGCTTGGAATATAGATTCTTTGCCATCTACTCCATGAGTTTTATGCTATTATCTGAATCTCACTGCCATGTGTTATCACCACTCTAATTTTTCTCACACATCTTTGTTTTGGTTAGTTTTATAACTTTGAATCAGCATTTTATTCATTACGATGATCATATAAGTAGTTAGCATTGTACCTGCAAGACCAATAACAAAGCACATGTTTTCAGTAATTAGACACGATTTCTAGTCAGGTGTCTCTCAAGCAGGCTGGCTTTTAGTTGCATATTTATTATTGCTGTAGGAGGGCAGTTCAGGATTTTATAATTAGTGTATTTGGCCGGCTCTCTTGCGACGGCCAGCCTGAGATGCATACTTTAAACCTCTCCACCCAGCTGTCACAGACAGCTGGGTGGAGAGCAAGCTCAGCCTCCAGTGCTGTAAGGAGCTTCGCACCAGCATGCTCCAACCAATCCTGGTGCGTCTCTCAACCTGCCTGATCTGCATGAGAGAAGCATCTGGATTGGTAAAGGGATGTTTCTGGCTGGAGTAAGCACCAACACACTCCAACCAATCCTGGTGCTTCTCTCAAGCTCAAATAAACACAACAATTGGTGTGATACCATCAGAGAAATGCTGTTTGCTTAATCAGCAAGTTAGTACCAGAGACCCAGTCAAATAACAACATTTCGAGATGGTCACAGTGTTTACTATCCTGGAAGTACGCAACACGTAGATTGAATGCTATTTCATTGACGTTTATTACAGAGAAGTTTGGTTTCCCAGTTTTTAACTTAAGGTTCGTTTTTAGGTATAGTACTTTCCTGATTTTGTCCCTTGTACCTTCCATAGCCTGGAACCTGTACAGCAAAGATGTATATCTAAGACAGTGTAATGGATCAGACTTCCTAGCAGGATAAATTGTTGTCAGCAAACAGGTTATATGTCATCTAGCAACCACCTATTGGACATGGTGTGACAACTCTAAAAGATTAATAAACAAAACACAGCTTTATATGACAAAAAAATCCAAAATACATGGCAGTTCTCTTTGAAAAAGAGCAAGTTAAATGAATGTCCATGAATTGATTACACCAGAGGTTAGGTTGAAGTATCACAAAAAGAAAAGGGATTAGGAAACTACGTGAGGGTAGATAAGTGTATGGAAATGCACCAATGTTATAAAACTGCCCTCACACACAGCAAGCTGTGTCATGCTTCATCATAGGGCTGTTAACACACCTCCACGTCAGCCAAACGCTGGAGGTAGAGCAATAGGGAGGGGAAGACAATACAACACAAAATGTGATATGTGAAATCACAAGTGAGATAATGGTGCAGAACAAGTGATGACAAGTGATATAAAACTGGTAACAGGGAGTCCTTATCATCATTTTAATATTAGGTACCCTGTCCAGAGTAAACACAAAATCTTGGATGGTTGGTTGGAGAGCTTATAATGAGATTCCAACCCCTCCACTCTGCATAGGTGTCGACATGTTTCAGCCAGCCAAACTAATACCCGAGCTTTCCTCAGGACTCTCACCACTGTAATCTCTAGGTGCGGAACCTCCCTCCTCAGAATTCAGAGGAAGAAGGGGATATTTTTACACTCTCCCGAAAGTGTATAAACCAACAAGGCCCCCACCGGGGAGGCTGATTGTTTCGGGTATGGGGTCATTGTTGGAGCCGTGTCACAATTTTGTGACTTCTTCTTTAAACCCATAGTTCAATCAAGACCAGCATATCTGAAGGACACGGCAGAGGTCTTAACTTTACTGAAGGACGTGGAATTTGACCCCACAGAAGATTTCTTGGTAGGTCTGGACATGGAGTCCTTATATACAAACATACCACAGATGGAAACACTAAGGGTGGTTGAAGATATCTTGTATACATTGGACTGGGAATATAGCATGTCCAGACCTTTCATTCTACACTTGGCAGAAATTTCCTTAACCAGAAACTTTTTTGAATTCCAGGGGACCTATTATCTCCAGACCCATAGGACCTCCATGGGGAGCGTTTTTGCCCCTAGCCTAGCTGGGTAGAATATGTCTGCCTTTGAGGACCAGTACATCTATACCCATGGAGGTCCTTGGTTTAAATACATCAAGGTCTGGAGACGGTTTATTGATGACGTTCTTCTGATATGGAAGAGAGATAGGGATTCTCTGGACAATTTTTTGACTTGGCTCTATAGTAGGAATTCTTTTCATTTTCTTCATGTCTACTGTCTTTATGGGCAGCCTACCATTACCAGTTACCCGTTTTATATCACTTGCCATCACTTGTTCTGCACCATTATTTCACCTGTGATTTAACAAATCACATTTTGTGTTGTATTGTCTTCCCCTTCCTATTGCTCCACCTCCAGCATTTGGCTGACGCGGAGGTGTGTTAGCATTCTATGATGAAACATGACAAAGCTTGCCGTGTGTGAGGACACTTATCTACCCTCACGTAACTTCCTAATCCCTCTTCTTTTTGTGAGATTTAAACTGTTGAACGGGAGGTCGAAGAGGGTGTTATCATTTTACCCCTCTGTACGTTGTGTATTCTTAGTTTGAAGTATCGATAGCGTTTATTCATAACTGGTATATATATAGAGAGAGAGTTTTGGATTGCAACTCAAAAGATTTAAAGAATGGACGGTCAAGCTGAACCAAATGGTTTATGAATAAACATCAATGTTTGAAAAAACATAATTTTGCAACAAGCTGGTATTCATCAGGAGAATAATTTGATTTTTCTGAACTGCTGGTCAGTGCTCACCAATATTATATTGTAGTTACATGTCTATAGCGTATTATACCCATGATTAGAGTATTTCAGTGGGTGAGCGGCAAGCTCCTCTATTGGTTGTGTTTGGTTGGAAGAGTAATGGATTTTAATATGGCTCACATGGATGTGTTTTTGTGTTGTGTGTAATGATGCAGCGGTGATCTTTTTTTTTTTTACAGAGTTTTATGTAGCGCAAACTTGACCTGAATCGGGCATCAAGAGTGCTTTACATAGCACCAGTTACGTTACATGAAGACACACATTAATTTTTGTTAGGCATGGGGAGATTAAGTGATTTGCCCAGAATCACAGGATGTTCAGCGTCATTGCCGAGACTTGAAACCAGTTCCCCAGATTCGAGGTCAACCCTAGCCATTAGGCCAACTCCTCTCCCCAGATATTGTTGTGCCATTTGCAGCTGAGCCTAAACTTGGAGATGAGTGAGTCGAAGGCCTTTTCCATGTTGAGGAAGACCATGACCGCAGAGACCTCCGGGCGTGTATGTTGGAACGCCGCAAAGACTGACCTAAGGGTATACGTGAGATTACGAACCGGCCGGGTCGCCTTGCCGCTCAGCAGGATATCTCTGCTCCAATCCAGTCGCACCAGGGTAGTAAGTTGTAGAAGCTTCAGGGGTCTCTCAGATGCAGGGGGGGGAGCGCAGACCGCAGCCGAGCCGCACCTCCCCCTCCGTTCCCCCACTGCCGCTCTTGCTCCCAGACTCACCTGCACAGCGCTCGGTGTACAAGCGGGCACACTCAGGCCATCACCGCTCCCCGGGCCCGGCCACGGCCCAATCCTCTATGTCGAGCGGAGTGCCCCAAGAGCGTGTCCGCCGCCTCCCAGTGCCGTAGAGGCCGCCTGTTGCAGCGGCGCACACCCCTGCTCCCGCACAGACTCCCAGCCCGGGGGGGACCAGGCTACTAATCGCCTCCGGAACTCTTCAGTCGTCAGGGCCCCCTTCGGCAGGTGCAGGCAGCCGCAGCTGCGCCGCTCATGTCAGCCCGTCCGTGGAGTGGTGTGGCTCACTGGTTAGAGGCGGCAGACCCGAGAGCAGAGAACGGCCCGCGATCAGCGGACTCGATAATTCTCGCATCGGTGCCTACTCCAACCAGAGATCACACTCGGCAACTCTGGGCATTAGCTTGCCCCATCTCCACAACAGCCTGGTTTCACCTTGGAGACTCCCAGGAGGGACTATCTCACAGGGAAAGCCAGGACGGGTTCCCCAGCGGTCTATAGTGCTACGAGGCCTGCGGTGCGGGTAGCAGTGCGCTTTACAAGACACACAATTTACAATTTACAATTTATTTACAATTTGCCTCCTCCGCCCAGGCCGGAGGTCGCAATCGCCGCTCGCGCCAGCAGGCCGCAGATTCCGCTACTCAGCCAGCGGGTGGGTGCGGGGGTCAGACTCGCCCCCACCAAGGACCGCAGGGGTCCAGCGTTGCCAGGCTGTGACCAGGGATCGTACATAGCAAGTTAGCACACAGGATTATTTCAGAATAGTTGTTGAGACAACGGGAGCTCTGGGCTCAAGCAGCCATTTTGGTTGCAAGCTAACTCCGCCCCCCACAAAACAACATGTTTATGCAAAATGTTTTACACAGCACAGAGTTAAGTAGTTCAAGTAACAGTGTGAGTATTGTATGGCATGAGCTGGCAGTCTTAGTTGCTGATACCGGAATGTCTGCAGGGTAGCATCTTTAGCTCCTTAAGCTGTTTGAGAGAGGGTCGCAGTCTCAAATTCTTGAGTCAAAGCTACCAACAGTCCCCCACTCACTGGAGCTTAAAACTGCTGCTGATCTTTTGTACCCAAATCTGCTCTGCAAGAAAACCAGTTTCACCGTCTACAACCTGTGCAGGCTGTTTGGAGCTGACGCTGATTGCTCACCGTATCGTGACGCTGCCTCCCCCTGACTCGCTGGTGTGAGCGTGAGCTGCACTCGGCACGCTCTGCCTGTCGCTCCCAGCTGGAGTCAGAGGGGTTGAGGCCAGGGTGCATATAGCGAGTGCACCTAGCCTGGGGGACTGCGAGGACCATAATCCTTAGCGGAGATCACCTGGTTCCTCTTCCCCCAGGCGACCCGCCCACGGACACGCCCCCAACGAGCTGGTTAAAATTTCGTGACACCCGCTTCGCGGGCGCCACTCACTGGAGCTTAAAACTGCTGCTGATCTTTTGTACCCAAATCTGCTCTGCAAGAAAACCAGTTTCACCGTCTACAACCTGTGCAGGCTGTTTGGAGCTGACGCTGATTGCTCACCGTATCGTGGCGCTGCCTCCCCCTGACTCGCTGGTGTGAGCGTGAGCTGCACTCGGCACGCTCTGCCTGTCGCTCCCAGCTGGAGTCAGAGGGGTTGAGGCCAGGGTGCATACAGCGAGTGCACCTAGCCTGGGGGACTGCGAGGACCATAATCCTTAGCGGAGATCACCTGGTTCCTCTTCCCCCAGGCGACCGGCCCACGGACACGCCCCCAACGAGCTGGTTAAAATTTCGTGACACCCGCTTCGCGGGCGCCACTCACTGGAGCTTAAAACTGCTGCTGATCTTTTGTACCCAAATCTGCTCTGCAAGAAAACCAGTTTCACCGTCTACAACCTGTGCAGGCTGTTTGGAGCTGACGCTGATTGCTCACCGTATCGTGGCGCTGCCTCCCCCTGACTCGCTGGTGTGAGCGTGAGCTGCACTCGGCACGCTCTGCCTGTCGCTCCCAGCTGGAGTCAGAGGGGTTGAGGCCAGGGTGCATACAGCGAGTGCACCTAGCCTGGGGGACTGCGAGGACCATAATCCTTAGCGGAGATCACCTGGTTCCTCTTCCCCCAGGCGACCCGCCCACGGACACGCCCCCAACGAAACGTATAAAATAACATCTCGCTCCCCGCGACGCGGGACGCGCGCGGGACCAAGCTCGGGGATAAGCCCGGGCAAAGGGCGGGCCGTCTGTGGCCGTCCGGGGACGTCTGAGGACGGGCCGGGCCCCCCCCTTTTCATCCCGACTATTACTACAGAGAACACCGCACTCGGTAAGTCAACTAGCAGCCTACACCAGAGCTTACATCGGTGTTATTGTCTGAGAACCCATAACCCATAACAATCTAAAGTATATAGGTAAATAAATGGGCTTCAAAAAATTACGTTCCCGCACGATATTTATGAAAAGAATGGGGACAGAAAATGCTGTTAGGAAATCTACCGACAAGGCAATTAAACCTGGTCGGATAACGTTAACGCCGGCAATTAGCACATACTTTACTACACTTACAACTAAAGACACTCAAGAATCGAATACATCTACCAGACAAACCTCTCCCAACGTCTCCGTAATCTTAAGGGAATTAGAAAGCACTCCAACGATACCTAACCAACAATCAAAACTGTGTCTTCTGGCCACCGATCTAAGTAGTAAATCACCTTGCACTCCAGTTGATTTACTAAACCCTCAACAAGAACAAACTACTCCTATCAAAAATGGAGGGAGTTCAGTGCTATTTGACAACTCAAATATCAATAAATCAGTTCTAGGACTGCAAAACTTGGAACATGCAGCAAGCCAGAACAATAAGGATAAAACATCTCTTCCAATCACCTTAATCGATCTCTCATCCGATCCTTTCAATATCAACTTCAAAACAAATAATAATATTATTAATACGACATCACCCATATCAAAAGCCCTGTTTTCACTGCAAGAGATTCTAGAATCGGTTCTCTCCTTCCTGGGAAATATTCTTGATAATTCTGATCAAACCCTGGACGTCCAAATAGGGATACTAAAACATCTAGTTAATAAGAAAAAGAAAAAAGACCTCCTCTTAGTAGAGGCAAACAATTTACCAACGAAAACAAAATCTGAGCAAAATGATATATCGAAAGAACATAATAATGAACAAAAGAAAAGTACACGCGATTTCGGTACCCAAACTTTTAAGACTCAAACACAACAAAAACAAAAGATGGAAAATCCAAATGATACAACAATATATTCCTTAAAAAAACTTTTCAAAGAAGAACATCGGCAAAAAATTAACAATTTCCCAATATTCAAAAAAAGAAGCGAAACAACTACACTGGTAAATAATTCTGTATCAGATAACCAGGAATTACATACGTCTAATATATCAGTACAAGATATCGGAAAACTTGAAGATAAAAAGAATCTGGAAAGTAACATAGAAGGAAGGAAAAGAAGGAGAAAAAAACCAATCAGGAGGATTCAAAAAAAGAAAGCTCACAAACTAAAATTTCGACAGTCAGCTATAAAACAAAACCCTGAAGAGGAAAAAGTTGGAAAAATAATAGCATCTGAAAGTATTGCAAAATCAGTAACTAGGAAAAACCTTGAAGAGAAGTCGCCACAACTAGACCCAAGAGCGCAAGAATTTGTCTCTTTCAGACTTCTAGAGGAACCAACTCAAATTAATAATAATAAAATCATGGAACATCTAGACAGGAACAAACAAAGAGAAAAAGAGTCTTCTCCTAAAATTATACAATTCGAAGAACTTTTTCCTAGTGACTCATCCCCACTCAACAGAAGAAGGATAACACATCTACTACGCCATATTAAGCCTCTACAATCATTGGCAAGGGGCGACCAATCGGTCCCCCCGAACGTATGGCAGAGTACCACGATCCCCCCGGGAAGCCATCTTGGGCGGGAGGCGAGTCTCGGCTGGTATGCCCGAAGCGGCGTAGCCGGGCGCGCCTTGTCCCGCCCTAGAGTGGGTTGGCCTAGACACTGACGCGGCTGGCCACGCCCTTGGGGCAGGCAGGGGCGGGATTACGCCCGCCCTGAAGACGGATAAAAGGAGGAACAAGACCAGAAAGCATCCTCTTGTTCCTGTGCTCTGAAGCTGCACCTCCTCGCTGCACGTGAGCTCGAGACGGAACGAAGAGCCATTTTTGAGCGTTGTAATCTTTCTCGTTTGTTTTACAGATACTCTGTCGGAGAATGCCGAAGAAGGCGGGAAAGCGAATGACTACCGAACAGATGCTGCGTGTTCTCATGAAGGAGATGACCGACCTAAAGAGGCGGATGGATAAGAATGAAGAAGGGGGCCCGAAACGTCCTTTGGAGGGAACGGCCCCGGGAGGAAAAGGCAAGAGGCCCAGGAGAGGAGCAGCTGTGGGAGATACCCCGGGCCCCAGTGCCCCGCTAGAAACACCCACTCCTGTGCCGGAGGAAGGGAATCCGATTCCCGTAGTGGTCACCCCCGTGTCCGGGGAAGACATGCCGCCCGAGCTGGCAGCACAAGTAGCAGCGTGGTTGGGTAAAAGTAGCAAGGGCGCCACGGCTGTCAACGCGCAGGTGTTAATGAAGCAACTGCGGGAAACTCGTGAAGCAGCGAAAGTATCCACGACGGCTGCGGCCGTAGAGAAGCCACAGGGGACGGTTTTAGTCGCAGAGACAGCGTCCAGTTCAGGTAAGCGGCCATTGCCGATTGCGAGGGAAGAGTCGGCACCCTCTCGAAGGGAGAGGTTGGGTCAGCATGTTCCTTTAGCTATTAAAGAAAAGATATGGGCAGGGGAATATGTAAACATCTTCTCGTTGCTTACTGATCATTATGAGATGGAGCATGTTAAAGGTCAGAAGGATCTCATGCATCCGAGTGTTTGGCGCGCAAAGATGGCCGCCTTTAAGGTTAGTGAAAACGTTGGCAATTGGGGCAAGGCATGGGGAATTTTCACATCGATCTTGGGAGAACGGAGGCCCGAATTGCTACCCGAGTTGCCGAGTTATCAGTCACGGATCATGGGGTACTCGGTATCACACGAGGGTAATCATTGGTTTTGCTATGATAATCTTTTCAGAAAAGCAAAAGAACATGATAAAAACTTAACTTGGGATTGTTATGATTCTGTGTCCTGGTCTAAAATGAAGGAGACTGGTATGTTGAAAGTGCCATTAGTAGGGAGTAATGTGGGCGAATCCTCCCGTCAGTATGCGGGGACGCCTTTTCGATCAGGTACGGGTACCGACAATCACTCGAGGCCTACCGGTAATACAGGTAAAAAGGGGGTTTGTTGGAATTTTAACAGGAGTAAATGTACTAGGCCCCAGGGATCGTGCAAATTTAAACACGAATGTAGTGGGTGTGGGCAATCATCCCATCCTGAGTCCACGTGCAGAGCCAAAACGGGTGATAACGGGGGTAGAGGAGGTGCCAAACAGGTCTAACATAGTCCGAGGGGCGCCTTTACCTACCCCGATTGATACCTTGGCAATGATTCCCTGGCTCAGTGAATACCCGGATCGTGCTTCCGCTGGGGTGTTGCGGAACGGGTTTTCATATGGTTTCCGCATCCCAGTGGGGGACTTTCAGGGTGTGGAAAAATGCAAAAATCAGATATCGGTCTTGCAGCATACGACCGTGGTACAGGAAAAGATCCGGAAGGAGGTTACTCGAGGTCGAGTCGCCGGTCCGTTTAGTGTACCCCCGGTGGCTAACTTTGTCTGTTCGCCTTTAGGAGTGGTCCCCAAGAAGGACCCGGGTGAGTTTCGGCTGATACATAATTTGTCAGCCCCACGTGGTCTTTCCGTAAACGAAGCGATAGACCCGGAAATGTGTTCGGTACGGTACGCATCTTTCGATGAGGCCGTGGCCATTTTGAATCGCCTGGGGCCCGGGGCGCTGATGGCAAAATCTGATATCGAGTCAGCGTTCCGGTTGCTCCCGGTACATCCAGACGATCAGCGTCTACTGGGTTTCATGTTTCAGGGTCAGTATTATATGGATAAATGTATGCCGATGGGATGCTCAATTTCTTGTGCCTATTTCGAGAAATTCAGTAGTTTTCTACAATGGGTCTTCACAAAGAAGACGGGTTTTCAACATGTGATGCATTATCTCGATGATTTTTTGTTCCTGGGGGCAGCCGGGGATCCGGAATGTGGGCAAGCTTTGGCTGCATTTTGTGTTTTAATGAATCAGTTTGGCGTGCCATTGGCACCAGGTAAGACGGTGGGTCCGTCGACTTGCCTCGAGTTTCTGGGGATCGAGTTAGACTCCGGAGAAGGTTGTTTCCGTTTACCAAGTGATAAAGTGTTAAAGTTCAGGGCATCCCTGCAAATGTGTTTGAGTGAAGCTAAGGTTAAGCTGCATCAGTTACAGCAGTTAGTGGGCCAGTTGAATTTTGCCCTGAGAGTTATACCTATGGCCCGCCCCTTTTCCCGTTCGATCGCTCAAGCCATGGTCGGATTGAAGGAGGGCCATCATCGCACGAGGCTCTCGGCCGAGGTCCGCCAGGACATGCGCATTTGGTTGGCATTTCTGGCGGATTTCAATGGTCGAGTCGTCTGGAATAAACCAGCCGTGTCCTCTGAGGAGCTGGGGCTGTGGACAGATTCGGCAGGGAGTGTAGGTTTTGGTGCCATTTTCGGTGCTCGTTGGTCTGCACAAAAATGGCCGGCATGGTGGCATAACAGTGGACTGACAAGTAACATTGCTTTCCTGGAACTTTTCCCCATTTTCGTGGCCCTGAGAACGTGGCCCGAAGGGTTCAGAGATCACTCTGTGGTATTTTGGTCTGACAATATGACCGTGGTTGAGTGTATCAATAGTCAGGCAGCACGATGCAAATGGGTTTTGAGGCTGCTCAAGGAGATCGTATTACTGTGTATGCAACTGAATGTGTTATTCAAAGCAAGACATGTCCCTGGGGTAATGAACCAGGCGGCTGATGCCCTTTCTCGTTTTCGTATGCAGGCCTTCTGGGGTTTTCTGCCCACAGCGGACCCGGAGCCGGCACCCTTTCCCGAAGCTCTTTGGTCTCTCGGTGCCCCGAACTTCGTAACCTCGTGGGAGAGAGTTTAGCACCCAGGACGAGGAAGGCATATGAAGGGGCGTTCCGGTCCTATTTAGCCTTTTTGGGGACTGCTAGAGAGGAGCTTTGGGGCCAGGAGGAAGGGGTTGTGAACTTTCTGATGTCATTACATCTGGCAGGAAAAACGGTGGCCACGGCCCAGAAGCATCGGGCTGCCATTTCCTTTGTTGCTAGGGCTCATGGGATCCAGGACCCGACAGCGTCTTTCATCGTGCAAAAAGCGCTACGTGGGTGGCAACGCCTTGAGGGTCGCAGAGTAGATGAGAGGCGCCCGATAGGTTTGGATAGGTTGGCCCAGTTATTATCCAGACTCCCTACAACATGTTCGTCTCAGTTTGAGACAGTGTTATTCCGAGCCGCTTTTACGCTGGCATTTCATGGGGCTATGCGGGTAAGCGAATTAGTGGCAAGGAACAAGCAGGATGTGACGGGAGGACTGTGCGCAGAGCACGTTCAGATCAGAGGGGAGACGATGACTGTCTCGTTTGTGAGGTCCAAAACCGACCAGAGTGGGATGGGTGAATGCATAATTATACGCAGGATTCCCGGGTCATCCATGTGCCCAGTGAAGTGTTTAGAGGATTATTTAACACGAAGGGTGGCATCATGGGGGGGGACCTTGTTGAGACACGCGGACGCCACCCCACTGACAAGGTTTCAGTTTCAGCGGGTGCTTGCGATGTCGATTACAGCTGCGGGCTTGAACCCGGGCGAATTTGGGACCCATTCCTTTCGGATAGGGGCTGCTACAGAGGCTACAGCCAGGGGTCTGAATGTGGAACAAGTTAAACGTGTGGGGCGTTGGTCCTCCAATTGTTATAAAAGGTATGTGCGTTTGCACATGTTGTGAAGCCGTAATGATGTACTCACGCTTCTTGTTTTTGTTTGGTTTTCAGTTACGCAAGCCTACGAGGCGGGGCGGACTATGCAGTCGACCCAACACCGGGCCAGCGGTCAGACATCACCGGCTGTTAAAAAGGAGGTGTGGGTCGTGGGCCACTCATACGTGAGGCGTGCCGCGGACGTATTCAAGGCAGGTGACATGGTGCACGTGGCTGAGGAATACGGGTACAGTGTGTCCTTCTACGGAAAGGGCGGTCTCTGTATTGACCAGTTTCAATCATTTTTCGAGGGTTTGCTAGGGCGGACGAGGTCACCGCCGTCTGTAGTCATAGTACATCTTGGGGGCAATGATTTGGTCACCACTGGTAGACGACTTCTCCTGGAGGCGATGCTTTCCACTGTAAGTTGGTTAGCGAGGAGAGTTCCAGGGTGCACAATTGCGTGGTCCCATATGATCCCACGAAAAGTGTGGCGGGGGTTTTTTCTGTCTCTGCTTTAAATCACTCTGTGAGGAAAATTAATAACAAAGTAAGTAGGTTGTTCCGTTCCAATGCACTGCATTCTATCGCGCATGGATGTATTAATGATGACAGTATGTACTTGGGGGATGGTGTTCATTTGTCTCGGATGGGGTATGAGTTACTCATAGGAGACTTCATAGCTTGGCTGAAGACGTTAAACATGACCTTTAGGTAGGAGTGTGGTGGGGGGTCCGGATAGCCGGTCAACTATCCGGACCTGTGGCGGTAAGGTCATGATCGGTGAGCACTAATTGGAAGATCCCTATGAGTGGGCGTCACCCATTACGGATGGGGGCGCTCGGGGGAGGTGGCCATTGGCCGCTCAACGGGGAGGCGGTCCCTTCTAAGGATGGGTCGCCGAAAGGAAAGGGAAGGCGGTCAAGGCCCCTTCATGGGTAGGAGGGGTTACAGCCCCCTCCTGGGGAATTTCCCGGGGCCAGTACGTCTGCGACGGCAGATGTGGTAAGTTGTGTGGGGTTTGGGGGGGGGTCTACGCTACCTTCTAGATACCTCACACGTGTCCTCGTACGACCTTTAAGTGGCGTCGAGTTTTATTGGGGCCCCCGTCAAGTCAAGGGAAATTGGTAGTTGCACTTGAGGTAAGCCTCCGTGCCGCCCCTCTCAAGTGAGGGGGATATGTCTGGGTTAGGGATCTTGACACCGGTTACGACCTTGCCGTTGGCCCTTAAACGTTAGGATGTACAATTTCAAAAGTTAAGTAAATGTTTGGTAGGATGTTAGTTCGGCTAGGAGAACCTTTGTACTAGAGGATATGTTAAGGTTAGCCCAACATCGCAATGTGGTAATGAAATTGTACATAATATGAAACTGTTTATTTTAATGTTTTTAATTTTGTTTCATATTTTAATAAATACGGCCCGGGAGGGTCACTCCCTCCCGTCTCCAAAAACTTCAGAACTGTTTCCGGTTTCCCATCCTTGGGGATTGTGTTGAGAGGGGGTGGCGGGTATCTCAGCCATATGGCAAGGGGCGACCAATCGGTCCCCCCGAACGTATGGCAGAGTACCACGATCCCCCCGGGAAGCCATCTTGGGCGGGAGGCGAGTCTCGGCTGGTATGCCCGAAGCGGCGTAGCCGGGCGCGCCTTGTCCCGCCCTAGAGTGGGTTGGCCTAGACACTGACGCGGCTGGCCACGCCCTTGGGGCAGGCAGGGGCGGGTTTACGCCCGCCCTGAAGATGGATAAAAGGAGGAACAAGACCAGAAAGCATCCTCTTGTTCCTGTGCTCTGAAGCTGCACCTCCTCGCTGCACGTGAGCTCGAGACGGAACGAAGAGCCATTTTTGACCCACCCACCAGCCCCTGAAGACAGCGAGTGGTTTTAAATAAAGTTTGATTGATAATTCTGATTTTCGTTTACAGGTTGCGGTATTATAGTGAAGATTTTGAGTATGCAATAAAGAATGATCGTTTTGTGTTATGTTTTGCAAATAAAGTAATTCTGCTTTAGTGTTCATCAGTAGGCATGCTTTGAATAAAGTTGTTGTTGCTACTGTCTGTTATATTTAGTCTTTAGTTATTTAATTATCATTGTCGTATTTATTTTGGTCGGGCGGTAAGGTCATGATCGGTGAGCACTAATTGGAAGATCCCTATGAGTGGGCGTCACCCATTACGGATGGGGGCGCTCGGGGGAGGTGGCCATTGGCCCCTCAACGGGGAGGCGGTCCCTTCTAAGGATGGGTCGCCGAAAGGAAAGGGAAGGCGGTCAAGGCCCCTTCATGGGTAGGAGGGGTTACAGCCCCCTCCTGGGGAATTTCCCGGGGCCAGTACGTCTGCGACGGCACATGTGGTAAGTTGTGTGGGGTTTGGGGGGGGGGTCTACGCTACCTTCTAGATACCTCACACGTGTCCTCGTACGACCTTTAAGTGGCGTCGAGTTTTATTGGGGCCCCCGTCAAGTCAAGGGAAATTGGTAGTTGCACTTGAGGTAAGCCTCCGTGCCGCCCCTCTCAAGTGAGGGGGATATGTCTGGGTTAGGGATCTTGACACCGATTACAACCTTGCCGTTGGCCCTTAAACGTTAGGATGTACAATTTCAAAAGTTAAGTAAATGTTTGGTAGGATGTTAGTTCGGCTAGGAGAACCTTTGTACTAGAGGATATGTTAAGGTTAGCCCAACATCGCAATGTGGTAATGAAATTGTACATAATATGAAACTGTTTATTTTAATGTTTTTAATTTTGTTTCATATTTTAATAAATACGGCCCGGGAGGGTCACTCCCTCCCGTCTCCAAAAACTTCAGAACTGTTTCCGGTTTCCCATCCTTGGGGATTGTGTTGAGAGGGGGTGGCGGGTATCTCAGCCATATGAGTATTAACAAACTTGATTTAGTAACTTTTCCCATTAAAGACAACACTAAATTAGCAAGGGTAACATTTTGGTCGTCTGTTATCCCAGAAATCATCCTGAATGATAAGGAGATACTTTACAAACAAGGCTATGATGTGGTGGAAAGAAAAGAATCAATGGTCAGTACAGTTCCAATTGGGTATGATGCCCAAATTAGTGCACTCGCCAATTCATACAGGAAACAATTTCCAAAACATTATGAAGCGTTGGAAGATCAAGCAATCATGCACTCAGATACTTATTCTGTAGGGCAAGAAAAACTAAAAATTCTGGTGAACAAAGGTCAACGGGCCGTCTGGTATCAAGCTCCTAAGATACCTGTGAACGATAATAGCACAAAATCTTGGGCTTGGGTTTCAGAGACTCTAAATAGCAATAAACCCAAGAGATCTCAACAACAATCTGTTTAGCACTGGCATAAAAATAACCTCCTGGAACATCGCAGGTGGAATTAAGAACAAACTGTCAACGGCTACCAGAAATCGGCCGGATATCTTGATTTTACAAGAAACATGGGCAACCGAACCTATCACTGTTCAAAACTATTATGTTTACGAAATTCCAGCAATAAACACTCATCGAGGTCATGCTAAAGGCGGTTTAGCTATTCTATTAAGTGAAGAATATCTGTGGGCCCAGGAACTATTAGATACCAACTTAGAAAACCTACAGTGCATCAAAATCTCCGCTAAAACATGCAGTACAGCTCACCCTAAAACAATTCTCCTCTTTAATGTATACGCTCCCCCAGGTAAAAAACATGATATAATACTCTTAAATATCATGGAAAGGATTGAGATCATAACAGAAAACGATCCTCACTCATCCTTTTTAATTGTCGGCGACTTCAATAGTAAAATTTCTAATTTTGAAATTAATAAATGGGCAAAACAACACTCAGAAGAAGGTCTGGACATCATAGCTCCACAATTCCCGGAGGGCATACTGACTGACAAAAGAGGGAAACTGTTATTATCAACACTAACAAACATAAATGGAGTAATATTGAATGGTAGCATGGAAGGGGATATCCCTGCAAATTATACCAGACAGGGAAATGGGACATCATCTATAATTGATTATATAATCACAAGTAATGATTTGCTAGAAACAGTCTCATATCTGCTCAACCAGTTCTGTCAAGAAAGCGATCATACCATGATGCACCTGACAACAGATTGGTTACCTAAATCTTCTGCAGCCTGTCACATAATATATCAAAAAAGCAATGTAGTGGTGAACAATGAAAAGAGACGCATATTCTGGAACTCTCATACCATCGACAAAATTACGTCTCTGATTGATCATTCACAATTCTTAACGAGAATATACTCAGAAAATCCCATCGAAAATTTTGAATCCATTATAAAAGAGTTTAGATCTCTCATCCTTAATATGACAGCAAAGGATTCAGCAGGCAACAGCAAGAATAAAGATAAAAATCAGCGCACCGTTAAGAACTCTGAAGTAAAGAAAAAACTAAACAAATACATACGTGCCCAATATCAATTAAGACGCGAGAATCTGAGACATAAAAAAACCTTACAAGATCGTAACTGGGTAGATATCCAGATAGCGGCAAACAAGAACGACCAGCGCAAATATTGGTACCTAATAGGAAAACTTACTGGATCCAAAAAGAAATTACAATCAATACCGGTCCCTCCGGATGCCTGGGAAAGTTTTCTGACAGACCTTTACAGACCAAACTTAATAGTCCCATCGGAAAGCAGTGGGGTCTACAATAAAGAAAAAGTTAAACTTCCATTAAGTAAAATCACTGCAACATCTGTCGAACTAAACATACGTAAAGCAAGATCAACAGGAGCGTCTGGCCCTGATCAGATTCTGATCAAAGCACTAAAAATCGCCCCAAAGGAATGGAGTCAGTTGCTATATCCCCTTTTCAATTATATCTTAGATACTGGCCAAGTTCCAAAATCATGGCAGGGAAGTATAATCATTCCGATCCATAAAAAGGGAAGTAAAACCCGGGCAAGCAATTTCCGTCAAATAGCACTTATGGACTCCGTGGGCAAGGTATTTGCAGCTGAAATCTTACACCGTCTAAAAGAATGGGCCTTCACGACTGGCCAGATACCGATGTTTCAAGCAGGTTTCAGACCTAAACATTCGGTAACTGATAACATCGCAGTTATCCAAACCATCATTGACAAATATATAACACAAAAAAATCAGGTTGTATACGCTGCCTTCATAGATTATTCTACAGCATTTGACCGGGTAGACCGACCAACATTGTGGGAAAAATTGAGGAAACTTGGCATAAACGAACAACTATTACAATCTATAATTAGCTTACACACCAATACTTGGTGTCAAGTTCAAATGGGGGGAGAAAGAGGTTATACGGAAAGAATTAAAACTGAAAACGGACTAAAGCAAGGGTGCCTCCTAGCCCCAATATTATTCTCCCTCTACCTAAGCGACCTGTGCCATTACCTGCAATTGGGCTCCAACCTACCTCCAAAAATTGCCGATCAAAAAATAATTGCTTTACTGTATGCTGACGACATAGTGTTGTTGGATCTTACCCCCTTTGGACTACAAACGTCACTTGACATTCTGCACAAATACTCTAAAGAAAACTATCTAGTCCCAAACATTCAAAAAACAAAAGTGCTGGCCTTCTCGGGGAGGAAACAAAGCGCAAAATATACCTGGAGATTAGGAGGGGAAAAGATAGAAGAAGTTAAGGACTATCCTTGGCAGGATCCTTTCAAAAAACGTATCTAACACCGCGCAACTGAATAATTTGTCAAGGAAATCAGATATACATGTCGCGGCCCTCCTGAGACTCTATAGCGCAACAGGGAATAGACATTTTTCCTCTCTGATAAACCTCTATAAAGTAAAAATATCTCCTGTACTTTCTTACGCGACGGAGTACATCCCCATAAAACAATGGGCTTTTATGGATCGAAAAGAGGGGAAGATTTTAAGAAAAATTATGAAACTGTCAGATGCAGTTCCTGTCCAAGCACTGAGACTGGAACTATCAGTGACAAGTTCCTATGCAGTAGCAATTGCAAATGTAATAAGGTGGGCCTACAACTTATTGCACGCAAAAGAGAACACACTAAGGTCGCTGTTGAAAAAAGAAACCTTTGAGTATGATGCTAAAAAGCAAGTCTTCAGAGAGAACATGGTTGAAGCATTTCGTGTAGCAAATATTACAGTTGAAATGCTGCTAAATTGGTCACCAGCACAACTAAAACTATTCTTAAAATGCTTCACCCCAAAGCTTAGCTACGAAGTGGACTCTCGTCACTGCACCAAATTACCTACCTATAAACCATTTGTTGATTCCTTAGAATTTAAACAAAGTCGGCCTTATATTGGGCTAACCTTAACACATGGTGCAAGGAGAACAATTGCTATGCTTCGACTGGGCATCCTCCCTTTACTTTCATTTACCTCAAGATGGTCCCCGGGGGAATCTGCTTTATGTACATTGTGCGCTGGGGGTGATCAGACTCTGGAACATGTTCTATTTGTATGTCCGAACCAGATCTTAATTTCTGCCCGCACTAGATTTTTAGCACCAATATATTGCTCATGTAGAATAACGACAGTGAGAGAACTTATCGCTCTTTGCAAGCAACCTCCGAATGAATTTGTTTGTTTTAACTTGTATAAATTTCTAAAATCGTTTTTATCTCTGTATTGACAAAATTGAATCTCTTTTTACATGTAACTTGTGTAATATATTTTGTGGTCCTCTGTTGAGTACCAGAACAAATAAACTTTTTGACTTTGACTTTGACCAACAGTCCCCTAATGGTTTTTAATTTTTGCATCTACAGTTGGTGCAGATTCCATCTACAACAGTAACCTTTTCAGCTAGGTTGTCTGCTTTCAGGAATCAGCCTGCTTTGCATATATCTCATACTTCCGTCAGCAAAGGTAAATGAGTCTTCCACTAAAGTGTCCTTAGGTCTCTTTTGGTAACAATGCTTGAGCAGTATGGCCACGCTCGAAGGTAAAGAAAAAAAACAGTAGATGTCACAAATTTCAATACAGTGTAGTAAAAAGAGACAAGCACCTTCAAAATTCAAACCATGTTTTGATAAACAAGAATATTTATTAATTATTCAGAAGCAAAATCAAAAGCAGGTCTGTGATTTAAGGAGTTTAAATAGCAAATACAACTGTCCAAAAGGAAATAAAGGATATGGTTAGTCTTGTATTTACAACCAATGATGGGCAATGAACTTCGATTCTAGCGGAGGCTGCAGAGATTTGTTAGCTAATCATTACAGTGAAAACACAAATTCATGCAGTCATTTCATGCACTAATTCCGACTTCTCCATGTAGCAGAATTAGCTACTGTACCCACAACCCTTTGATAAGACAACTTTACCTTTGCATGCTACAAAGCATATAACCAATTCACAAAAACGAGCTTTGAAAAATATCGGGCACTGAGAGAGGTGATGATTTTGGGGTCCCCCCTAACCTAGGGGGTCGACCAAGCAGATCCCTTGAACACAAAGAGCATATCATGCTCAATGATTGTGTTGGTCCCATCCTCCTAGGACCACCCCAAGCAAAGTTATGGGCAAAAATACAATGCCAACCAAAGGCCCAGCAAAGCATTATGGGGTGAGATTCAACATCCTGTGATCCTGGCAAATCACTTAATCACCCGTGCCTACAAAAATGAATGTGTCCATCTGTAACGAATTCGGTGCTCATGTAAAGCGCTCTGATACCCGATTTTCTCTGGACTAGTTCAGGATTTATAAAAAGGAGACCAGAAAATCGTCAAACCAAGATGCTGATTTCCCTTTACTTCCCTTTTTTAGAGTGTTGTTGGGATCAAAATATCAAGGGAATTATTGATCCTCCCAGTCACCATGTTATTGTCTACCTGAGGATCAATTCCCAATGCTGGTCTGGAATCAGCAAGTATTTCTAGACAGGAGTTTTTCTTCAGTTTTGACCATGTCTGGACTTCACTGATTGGTGGTTTGACGCCAACCAGAGAAACGGGCCCTTCTAGAGTAAAGGAAATGAGAGCATGGCCAGTCCAAGCCATTGGGTGAGGACTTTTAACAATAAAGCTGGGCTCATTGCTAAAGACTGGGTATAAAGGGCAGCTTTCCACAAGAGTAGGTCCATCCACCCTTTGCTTCAAAAGCATACAATCTAGAACCTGAAGGTTTGTAACCCATGGAGTTTTGGTTTCTTCCAAATGTAAATTAAAGTCTTCCAGCAAAGTGAAATGATTTTTCTCTGTGATCAATACAGCTATTAGCTCTGGTATGGCTTCCACAAACCCTGTGCAGAGCCCGGGGGGCTATAAATTAAAATATCAGAGGAGAAAGTGGGAGAATAGTAAAACCCACATTTTCACAATCAGGTATGTTAAGAGGTGTGCACACACATTTAAAGGCCTCATTTAAAATAATGGCAATACCTCCACTGTTTTTGTGTAGCTGATCTTGTTTACAGATATAACAGGGAGGGGGGTTAAGGGGAGTGCCTGATTAATATCGGGTGTGGACCATTGGTTGAGCCAGGTCTATGTAAGGAACAATGCATCAAACTTCCTTTTTTTAGGGTAAGAACCTAGTATTTATGGCAGGGGAGGGACCTACAGTTTATTGCCCTATGTGCGATGTAATAACCTTTCAGTTAATGGTCCTAACCTCCTTTACAAAGTGTCAAATTAAAAACACTGGGAGCATTGTTGTACTCCTTTTTCAAGACCTAGAACTGGGCATTAAAAAAACTGGGATCTTTGGCCTAAGTTCAGGAAGCATATCGGCAGAGTAGCTCACCTTTTTATGGTGGTTAGGCCAGGGGTCCTGGCCTCTGGCCAAACTACTAAAGTATTCCCCATTTTCCAGTTACTCCCCTCTGTACCTCCCGCATTTACTACTAAGACGAATACTTAAGTGTGCAGAGACTCTGCAGTCGGTGTGGAGATCTATGCACAGAAAGCGATAGGCGAGGTGGAACGTCCATAAGTTGGTTTGTGAATGGCGTTTTGTAATATTTTAGTCTTCCTATTTTAGTGCTATAAATGTACAACAAAGCCCAGTTTGTGAATAGGCCTGATTATCTGTGAGCCTCTCTAGGATGTTAGTGATGCGATTCTAAAGCTTGTGAAACTGTCCACAGCAGAAGGTAAGCAGATTCCATTTGTAGCAAAAAGGAAATGGGAAGATGCCACTAAAGTGGATATTTGTAATACTAGGCTGTGTCCCCTCTTAAGAGAAGTGTTTAGGACAATCTAGTAAGGGTGGGCGTAGTTGGCGGAGTACCACTACATAGAATTCTGCAGAATTGATCAAAAACTCTGTGAATTCTGCTCCGCAACTCCCTTCCGTCTCACCACAATTTAAAAAACAGAAACTTTACAAATAACTCTAATACTACATGCTAAATTGCATATAATCATCTCACAAAAGTGAAAATGAAAATACAACAAGCAGGGAGAGAGGTGATGATGTTGATGTCCACACTAACCTAGGGAGAGAACTAGGCAGATGCTGAACGATCATGCTGAACGATTGGTGGTGGTCCCATCCTCCTAGGACCACCCCACGCACCTACAATCCCAACCAAAGGCCCTGCAAATGATTATGGGACAATATTCTAGGGTGCAGTGAATATTATAGCATCCAATATCAAAACATTTCCTCAATAGATAATACTATAATATTCACTAAACTCTAGACTCTTGCCCCATAATGCTTTGCTGGGCCTTTGGTTGGCATTGCATTTTTGCCCATAACTTTGCTTGGGGTGGTCCTAGGAGGATGGGACCAACAAAATAATGGAGCATGATCTGCTCTTTGTGTGCAAGGCACCTGCTTGGTCCTCCCCCTAGGTTAGGGGGGGCCCAAAAGCATCACCTCTCTCATTGCCTGATGTCTTTTAAAGTTCACTTTAGTCAATTGGTTATATGCTTTTGAGCATGTAAACGTAAAGTTGATTTACCAAAATGGTTGTGGATACAGTAGATAACTCTGTTGCGTATCGGAGTGGGAATTCTTGCATGAATTCCGTGTTTTTAATGAAATGCTTAGTTATCAAATCTCCACAACTTCCGCTAGCGGAGCGGAATTTATTACCTATGCTTAGGGTGGGGCCAAGAATGGTTTGCATACGGTTGACCTTGTCTGTAGTAAAAAGACAAGAGAATGATGTAGTGGGATGTTGCTTAGATTAACCACAGTCCTTCCATCACTGTTAGTTTTTCTCGATGATCAAACTGAAGTGCTACATGTATGCACAGATGTTGGTCCCAACAAGACCCATGACAAAGGCACTCCTGCTGCAGCTCCCTGGTGAGGCTCATTAAGGCTGGAAACAATTTAAGATTACTTGCATTCCTAATCAGACGGAATGTGGCTTCAAAGTTCTGGATCGACTAGAACTTGTGGGTCAGAGCCATGACTTATTAACACTCAGGGAGCAAAACAAATTGAATGGAATGAGGCCGCAAATAGTAGCTAAACAATGAGGTTAATTCAAACATTTCCATCCCTCACTGAGAACATTTTGTGGTAGACAAGTTGGTGGACAATTAATGGATTGGTGTCTTTGTGGCTGCTTCATCTAAGGGTTTTGCGATGCTGAAACCTCCTACCAGGTTTGATAGTAAGTACCCCACGTTGTCTCTCTCCTATAAAGAGGCTACATTTAAAATGAGATTTTTGACACATTGAGAGAACTGATAATTTTCTTTCTCGTTGTGGATTCTATGATGTTGAATCTAACTGAATCTCCAGCTGACACATCCTTTGCATTTAAAAAAATATGTTTTTATTGGCATTTCTCATTACATCAGTACATTTGCAGTCAAATACATTACAGTAATATTCTCAAAAGCTCTGCTGCTTGTCGTGTTACAACCCTTATATTTCACATATTTTGATTCTCAATGTACTTACGATAAAAATTATAGCATAATTCTATATATACCAATTGTCAACTTTTATATTATCACAACATGTGAATGGTAACTTATCCTCCCGCCCTCCCTTCACCTAAGGTCGTGTTGTAGTGTGTCATTTTAGGAAGAATAGAGGAGATAATTCTGTGTGGTTCTCATTTCTATGGCGTCCTCAACCACGGAAGAGTCTTGTAGTTTTGACATAACTATTGTCTCCCCTGTTCCTGACTGGACTGGGTCTGTCTCTTCTCCCAAAGAGTCATGCTCTTTAGACATATCAGCCATCATGACATACCAGGCCCTCGCGTCTTCCTCATGTTTCTCATCTCTTTGTAACTTTTCTCATTCTTAGAAGTTCTGCCGTTGCCCACTTGTATGTATCTTTAACCCAGCTCTTAACCGCAGGGGGGTCCGGGCTGAGCCATTTAATTGCTATTCTTCGTTTTGCTAGCACCAACCACAACTGAAGAAATCTCCTGCTCAATTTTTAGGTCTTGGGCATGGGGAGGAGTCCCGAAATCACGGTCCTAATATTAAATGGTATTTTCCATCCTGTGGCTGTCTGCAAACTGTCTACACCTCCCTTCCCTGGTATTTAGAACAATGTCAAGGTTTTGTCTAGTGTGAGTTCGCTCATGTTGAGCAGGACCAGATTTTTGTCTGAAGCTTTTCCAGCATTCATTGCACGGTTAAGGTTTTACCCCAGTGTGGATTCTCTTGTGTTGAAAGATATTGACCTTAGTGTGCGTTCTCTTATGTTTAATCAGGTGGTGTTTTTGACTAAAGCTTTTCGGGCATTCAGTGCACTGATACGGTTTTTGACCAGTGTGTGTTCTTTCATGTCGAATTAGACTGATTTTCTGACTAAAGCTTTTCTGGCATTCAATGCACTGATAAGGTTTTTCACCAGTGTGTGTTCTCTCATGTCGAATGAGAAGAGATTGTTGATTAAAGCTTTTCTGGCATTCAGAGCACTGATAAGGTTTTAGGCCAGTGTGGATTGTCTCATGGTGAATAAGACTGAACTTGCAACCAAAGCTTTGTTGGCACTCTGAACACTGATAAGGTTTGTACCCAGTGTGTGTTCGCTTATGTTGAGCAAGATTACCTTTCTGACTGAAGCTTTTCTGGCATTCAGTACACTGATATGGTTTTAGCCCAGTGTGTGTTCTTTCATGTTGAGTGAGATGCTCTTTCTGACTAAAGCTTTTCTGGCATTCAGTGCACTGATAAGGTTTGTACCCAGTGTGTGTTCTCTCATGTTGAATGAGATTGGGTTTCTGACTAAAGCTTTTCTGGCATTCAGTGCACTGATAAGGTTTTAGCTCAGTGTGTGTACTCTCATGTTGAGTGAGATTACGTTTCTGACTAAAGCTTTTCTTGCATTCAGTGCACCAATAAGGTTTTTGACCAGTGTGTATGCGCTCATGTCGAATGAGACTAGATTTGTGACTAAAACTTTTCTGGCATTCAGAGCACTGATAAGGTTTTTGGCCAGTGTGGATTCTCTCATGGTGAATAAGATTGGACTTATAACCAAAGCTTTGTTGGCACTCTGAACACTGATAAGCTTTGTACCCAGTGTGTGTCCGCTTATGTTGAGCAAGAAAACCTTTCCGACTGAAGCTTTTCTGGCATTCAGTACACTGATATGGTTTTAGCCCAGTGTGTGTTCTTTCATGTTGAGTGAGATGCTCGCTCTGACTAAAGCTTTTCTGGCATTCAGTGCACTGATAAGGTTTTAGCCCAGTGTGTATTCTCTCATGTCGAGTGAGATTGCTTTTCTGACTAAAGCTTTTCTGGCATTCAGAGCACTGATAAGGCTTTTGCCCAGTGTGTATTCTCTCATGTGCAATGAGACTGGTTTTGTGGCTGAACCTTTTTTGACATTCAGAACATTGATAAGGTTTGTGCCCAGTATGGATTCTCTTATGTTGAATTAAACGCGCTCTCTGACTGAAGCTTGTCTGGCATTCATTGCACTGATAAGGTTTTTCCCCGGTGTGGATTTTCACATGTAAAATGAAAGAGGTTTTCTTACAGAAGTTTTTCTGGCATTCAGAACACTGATAAGGTTTGTGCCCAGTGTGGATTCTCACATGTTCGAGGAGAGAGGATTTGTGAGTGAAGGATTCCTGGCATTCAGGGCACTGATAAGGTTTTCGTCTAGAGTGAGTTCTCTCTTCTTTAGTGAGGTGGGATTGATAACTAAAGTGGTTCTCACATTCATTGCTCTTATTCAAATTGTACGAATCTCCAAGTTGGGTTTGTTCCTGGATACATGCCATCTTAAGTCTGAAACTGTTTTCAGAGTCTGTACTTGTTTCTGTTACACTCGGCATTAACTTCTAAACTACACTGTAGATGTTCTTCTTAACATTTGTATTTAACTAGTCATAATCTTTATCTGGAGATCATCGTCCTACCTTTAAAGGCAGCCTATATAACGTGTCTTTATAACTTTCACTGAGGAGCCGCTTGCATTTATTAGGATGCCCCTCATGGATTCATTTTCTCCAAGTTATGCCCAGGAGAGTTCTCTCAAGTTGAGTTAGACTCATTGTGTGACTCCAGTTCATTACATTTGAATTTGGAGTTTTAAAAACACTGATAGGGTCTTTGAGGTTTAGTCTTTGCCTGTTACGTATATTTGTTCATACAAGTATTGACAGGAGATTAGGGCATGCCAGGGTGGTTTTATGAATTATCAATAGCAAAGCACTGTCCCTTTTAAGCTTTCTGTGCCAGTGTATGCTTTTTTTACTCAAAGGCTAAGGCAGGCACATGATCAACTTTGGAGGTCCGAGACACTTTAAAACGACTCGGATAAACCTAAGAGACTGAGACATCATTTGTACGGATTCTGATGTGTTGGGGAGGGGTTTGGGTCTCTAAAAGCATTTCTCATAAACCATTGGGCAGAATTTACAACACTGAGTATTCTCAAGTTCACTGTGTGGGTATCAATTGTTGCCAATGTTGTTTGTTCTACCAATCTTGTACTGTTTCCTTTAAGTGAAACTATTCTTATAATTAGTAGGTGCAGACTTTCAATTTACTCTACTCAGCCTCTCTGATATTTGGTAAACATTTATGGCCATTTTACTTTAAGGATTTGACAGCTATCACATTCATCAGTAACTTGCACTCGAAGTTCCTCACCATTCCTGCCACATGGAATGTGTTTCTTCGTTATAACTCAATGATGTTTTAACTTTCCTTAAAACAATCCTTTTAATTGGGTTTCATTGAATTTAAAGATTTATTTTTATTCATGCTTCAGTCACCTGTAAAATAAAGTTAGAGATTGTAAATAAACATGCAAAAAATATTAATGACCTTATACTTTGCAGAAAAAAAGCATTTACAGAAACAAGATAGGTAATCAGTCTGAGTTGCATTTCTGACAGTGTTGAAAGAGCTCTGGGACACAGTGTAGATAGGGAGCTTGGAACCACTGGAAATCAAGGCAGTGAGAACAAAAGAAGTACATATTTAAGAATGAAATGAAACACAATTTACACATATATTGTGACACAGATTGTCAGAAGCAGCCAACACCATCAATTTACACTTTCTGTAGCAACAACTGGCCTAATAGTGAGATATTTGTAATACTTTTAATGAATTATCAGATAGTATTTACTCCCATAACCACTTAGACTTTTCATCTATTTCTTTTTTCCATTGATCTAGGAAGGGACATTTTATTGACCAGAGGAATTGGCCTTGTTGTAATCACTGTTTTAAATGCCAACTTAGAGAGAGGCTATGTCCAATTTGATCTGTGGAAGTCACCATTTCAAATTGTGGGGAAGATAAAGACTTACTTGGTGGCCCAGAACTCATCACATTCCTCCGACAGGACCCGAACACTGCAACACCTGAAAAGGGGGGACAAAACCTCACAACAGTGAAGGAAACCAAAAACATATGAGAAAAGGCAAAGAAAACAAACATATTGAAAAGAAAAAAAGACTATCTTCCAGTCTCATGACAGGGACTCAGCATGGCCCCTGAAGTGGCAGACAAGACAGAGAAGGGCAGGATGGGAGGATGTGAAGAGGTGGAAGTTCAATGCAGAGAGAAAAGACGCAGAAAGAACAGACCAAGGGAGGATAGTATCACGTGGTGTAGAGGAGAAGATGAATGGGATGATAGTCAAGGAACTGCTGAGCAACACGGAATGCAAGTACTCATTACCCAGTACCTTCTAACTTGAAAAGGACCTGCACTAGCACCAGGCTTCCACATGTTCCAGGAGGAATATGGCTCCTTCAGGTGGGTGCCAGGGGACACAGGTGGTCAGCCAAATTAGAAGCAAAGCAAAAATCTTAGGAGGACTGTTAGATCTTATTTTATATGCTTTCTTGATTGTAAATATGTATTTATATGTAGCAATGATGTTATTGTTTAATTGTTTTTCTTATTATCTTTTGAATGTACTGTATCTGTGGTTCTTGTAACCATCTGGAATGCAGAATGTTGGTATGGGAGATTTCCAGGAGCTGCGAAAAGGTCCTTTGATGCTGTGCTGACCAATAAATACTAACATCTACAGTTGGAGAACTGTCCTCATTTACAACAAGGACATTTGATGGAATACAGGGAGGTAGCACACCATTACAAAACCTTGAGCAATGATGCACTTTGTCAGAGAAATCTTACAATTCATAACAACCCTAAAGTATGTGACAGAAAAACATAAATAGCACAATTTATGAAATTGGAGATAATTAGCTGGGCGCTTGAGTATGCTAACTTTTATAAGGAAATATTAGAACGCGAATTTCATAAAAGCAAATCCTTTTTTATAATCAGGCATTATTTGATAAAAATAGGAATATTGTAGAAAGGGAATCTAATGTGAAAGTTGAAGAGACATTAAAAAAAGAAACTATTGAGAGTGAGAAGAGAGAAAGAAGAAACAAGGGAAAAGGAAACTTAGGGTTATAGTAAACCTCACCTGACAGTTATTTATATAATCCTTCAGGGTGGCAGCCGCACCACACCACCTGTTTATCCCAGAATACCCTGAAAGGAAGTAAAGAGATGCTTCAACCAAAGCTTATTGTCATCAGACGACAATCACACTTCATCCCATCTTCCAAATAACTGTCCTGAACTTACGAAACAAAAGGAACTCTTGTTCTCTAGAAATAATTTTAAAGCACATAGGGTTTAAAAACACTTTATTGTCTATCCATCTAGCTATCTATCTATCTATGATCAAACCCACAAAACACATCTTCCTCCATATCCAAACCTTATACCACAAGAACACACCAAGAACCATGCCCTGTTGCTGGAAAGGTCTCTGTGAATATGGAGCGCACACACAGTGTCAGAGAACAGACCCTAACAAACCAGTCTACTTCTTCATAACCTCCATCTTTCCATTTACAGCTCAGGAAACTTATGAATCAAAACAATCGGGTTCATAAAAGGCATGTTAAAGTCCTTGTAAATAATTCTGCCCACCCTTCATAAATCAGTCTACAACACTCTTACATTTATAGAAACCATGCTCTCTGAGCAACAGAATTTCAAGTTCAAGCTGATGCACTGTGTGAATGCTGGGAAAGGGAAGCAACAAGGCATCAATGTGTTGGTACTTTTTATTTGTAAATTATTTGAAGGGGAAATGCACAGGATCGGAGTCTTGTTAGTCCCATAGGGTGGCAACCCAACACTGGAAAGTTGAGATCTCCATGGAAGACAATGGAGCAGCAGCAGCCTATAAAAACTGATATAGGCCTACTGTACTCGAGATTACAATGCCCAAATACACAGCCTCTGTCTCTATCTCTTTTCCCTGCCTCTCCAAAATATTTGAATTGGGCAGGGGAAAGAAAAAGTTAGTGCCCGTAGCAGGACATAGAGGAGCCTTACCACCCTCTTCCTCCCATAGCCCGCAATGTCACTGGCATCTCAGAAGGAAGAGGGAGGTGTTCCGCTCAGCTCCTGCATCTCACTGGCTCACCTGAATGATGAAAAGCAGTTTAGCTGAGCCCAGTGAGAACCCAGGGCTGACTTCAGCCTCCCTTTCATAGCTGTGATTTTTCAACAATTAACCGTTCCGGTCCTGCAAGCAGCTGTTAACTATTGAACATTCCTAGTAACAGCTGTGAAACAAAGGTTTTGGTGCAGCAGGAAGGAGGGGAGTTTCAACTCCCTCGGTCTTAGGGACATCTTTGCTTAATTAGTTGACACATTCATTCCTCAAGGAGCAAATGTTGTAGTAGCCCTAAAGTCCTCTGTTATCCATCGCTAGGGTTTTACCTTTCTCTCCTGAATGGACCAACCAACTAGCGAGTTTTTCTCATCAAAAAATTGTAAGGATTTAGTACTCATTCTCAGGGAGAGGGTGTCTCCTGAAGACTTTGAGTCTGCTGACTGTTCAGCCCCGGCTGTTTCCTATGTTACAACCTGAAGTTTCCGTTGATATCATCAAGAGTCTGGAGTCAGGGTCCGCTGCAGATCCTTCCCCAGCAAATCTGTTGGCTCTGGTGGCCAAGACATTAAATCCTGTGGCTAATAAGGTACTTAACTTCTCTCTAACCACCAGCTTTGTGCTGGCCATTTAGAAACGTGCCGAAATTCTCCAGCTGCTACAGAAGCCCTCAGCTGACCCCACAGACGTCAAACGGCAGACCCAGCTCACAGTTGCTGTTTTTTTCCAAAGCTTTGGAGAAGTATGTCAATACAGTGATTTCAGACTATGCCGGAAAAAAAAATCTTCTCCATCCGAGCCAGTCGGGTTTTAGAGCCAACTATAGTACAGAGACCGCCCTGCTGGAAGTCTCAGAACTTATTAAGGAGAAGCTGGATCAGGGGGGAAAAACTATTCAGATTTTAATAGACTTGCCTGCGGCCTTTGACACTGTTCCCCACTGCAGACTCTTAGACATGCTGCAGGACTGTGGATTAGGTGGCCCTGTTCTGAAATGGTTTTCCTCCTTTCTTGAGGATAGAGTCCAGGAAGTTTGTACTCCTCCTTTCGGGTAATCGATTCCCTGTCTGAAAGTTGGAGTTCCTCAGGGCTTGATACTGAGCCCTATCCTCTTCAACCTATATGTGTCCCCTTTGGCACCGCTGGCGGAGGCCTGTGGCGCTACAAAAATCTCTTAAACTGATGATACTCAACTCCTTTTCACCTGTGGCAAGGGAGCTGGTTTTAAGGGAGAGCAGATCAGCACCTGCCTCTCAAAGGTGTTTTAATGACTCGTAAGGAACTAGCTTAAATGTAATCCAGAGAAATCTGAAGTAATCTTCTTTAGTTCCCCTCCCGTTGATGAGTGGAAACGCTGGTGGCCTGCGTATATGTCACCTCCTCTCAAGGCGCAAAGCCATGATAAAAATCTGGGCATCTTGGGTGATGGTACTCTCTCGATGAAATCCCAGGTCCAGTCGTTAGCGGGCACTTGCTTTGGGCTGCTGTGGATGCTCAAGACATTTCTTTCCCTTCTGCCATTTGAGCACAGGAAGAATGTAGTCCAGGCGCAGGTTACCTCCAGACTGGAGTATGTCAATGTCCTATACCTGGGTCTCCCGGAGTATCTGCTCCCCCATTTACAGGTAGTCCAGAATGCAGCAGTCAGAGCTGTTCTCCTGCTTAGGCCCAGGACTCATATTACCCCACACCATAAGGCATTGCACTGGCTCCCAGTAAAAAGAGGATCAGCTTTAAAACTCTGGTGCTATTTTTTAAGGCCCTTCATGGAAGTAGTGTGGAGTACCGCAGAAGGAGAGTCTCGCATTACGTGCTGTCTAGAGTTTTGAGGTCCTCCAACATCCGACCCCAGGATTTGCCACGCCCGATCAGGCGGTCGTTATTTTGTGTTTTAGGGAGCCCAATCCAGGAACCTTCTTCCCCTGCCCCTCAGATCTGTGACCAACTTAGCCGTTTTTAGGAAAATGCTTAAGACCTGGCTATTTCGCAAATAATTGAGCTCTCCTCTTCTCTAGCTACAATTTAATCTTGATCTCCCGCTGTTTGTGGCTGCAGCTGGTTTGACAGTGGCATTTTAGCACCGGGACACTCTTCCTGAGTAGCTGCATGCTCTACAAATGCTGTTATTCATTCATTCATTCATTCATTCATTCATTCATTCATTCATTGTAGCAGGCTATACCAGCCATTAAAGGACAGCTCTCATGGTAAAGGCCCTTACCTTTGGGTTTACAATAAGCTATAAGGCTACATTAAAGATGTAAAATAATTACAGAGGACAAAAAACATGGTTACTCTGTCAGAGAAATAATCACCACAATATTTGCAAGAGGATCACATAAAGTTAACATCTAAAGTATATCAAAAGTCAGAATTGGAAAGAACTCGAAATGTAAAGTCAATAGACAGATCAACACAACAACTGTCTGTAAAAGAAATGGAAAAAAGTTCTTCTATGATATAAGATACTAAACTGACCTAGAGTCTGCTTATCTTCTGCCAGTTTTTCTGCCTCTCTGAAGTAGTCTTCCCTAAAGAAACAGTTTCTGCGAATACGCAGAAACTGCCCAAAAGGCAGACCATCTCTCTAGCCTCTTGGATGGTTGCTTGAATATTCAAGCAGCGTATTGCGGGCAGTAGGCTTAGTAAATAGTTTTGTTGTTAATCTACCTGCATAAGGGAAAATCATCAGGTCCAGAAAGTCAAACCTGGGTGTTACTTGCATGAGAAGTAAATTTCAAATCAGAAGAAGAAAAGTTCAACCAACTCAAACAAGCATTTACAATGCAATAGGTCTCGCATTTACAAGAGTTTGAGCTATTGGCAATGCAATAGCTTAAACTCTCGCAAATGTGAGACCCATTGCATTGCAAATTACTAGCGCCCATGCGGGCCATTCACATTCATGGTGAGCGCCCATTCAGTGCTTTCACATTCATGAGATAGATGGCAGGATGGGTGAGAGAGGTGGTAGGATGGGTGAGTGAGTGAGTGAGGGTGTAGGAGGGGAGGGGGTGAGAGAGATGGCAGGATGGGAGAGAGGATGAGGGAGATGGCAGGATTGGAGAGAGATGGCAGGATGGGAGAGAGGATGAGGGAGATGGCAGGATTGGAGAGAGATGGCAGGATGGGAGAGAGGATGAGGGAGATGGCAGTATTGGAGAGAGATGGCAGGATGGGAGAGACGGTAATAGAGATTGCAGGATCGGAGAGAGTGTGAGGGAGATGGCAGGATGAGAGAGCATGAGAGAGATTTCAGGATAGGTGAGAGGGTGAGAGATGGCAGAATGGGAGAGAGGATGAGAGATAGCAGGATAGGAGAGAGGGTGAGAGATGGCAGGATGGGAGAGAGGATGAGGGAGGTGGCAGGATCGGACAGAGATGGCAGGATGTGAGAGAGAGTGAGAGACTAGCAGGATGGGAGAGACAATGAGAGAGATGGCAGGATGGGAGAGCGCATGAGAGAGATGGCAGGATGGGACAGAGGGTGAGAGATGGCAGCATGGGAGAGAGGGTGAGAGAGAGAGGATGAGAGAGATAGCAGGATGGGAGAGAGGATGAGAGAGAGAGGATGAGAGAGATGGCAGGATAGGAGAGAGGTTGTCAGACAGACAGCGAAGGAGTGGGAGGAGCCACCGGCGGGCAGGAGCGGGAGAAGCAGTGACGCTTTACAGACAGAGCGAGGGAAGGAAGGAGAGACATGATGGGAGGGAGAATTGGCTGCTATTACTGACACTTCAGGAGAGAGGGTGTGTGAGGAGAGCAGAGAGTGACAATGCTAGCAAAGAATGCCTAAAGGGCATGAAGAAAGGAGACGCTTATAATAGAACCAGGATGTGAGCTGAGCATGGTGGGAACCAGGATGTGAGCTGGGCATGGTGAGGACCAGGATGTGAGCCGGGCATGGTGGGGACCAGGATGTGAGCAGGTCATGTCGGGACCAGGATGTGAGCGGAGCATGGTGAGGAGCAGGATGTGAGCTGAGCATGGTGGGAACCAGGATGTGAGCTGGGCATGGTGAGGACCAGGATGTGAGCTGGGCATGGTGGGAACCAGGATGTGAGCTGAGCATGGTGGGAACCAGGATGTGAGCTGGGCATGGTGAGGACCAGGATGTGAGCTGAGCATGGTGGGAACCAGGATGTGAGCTGGGCATGGTGAGGACCAGGATGTGAGCTGGGCATGGTGAGGACCAGGATGTGAGCTGAGCATGGTGGGAACCAGGATGTGAGCTGGGCATGGTGAGGACCAGGATGTGAGCTGAGCATGGTGGGAACCAGGATGTGAGCTGGGCATGGTGAGGACCAGGATGTGAGCTGGGCATGGTGGGAACCAGGATGTGAGCTGGGCATGGTGAGGACCAGGATGTGAGCTGAGCATGGTGGGGAGCAGGGTTTGAGCCAGGGCCTGGAGAATCAGGGTGTGAGCCAGCATACTGAGCCCGCTCTCACTCCCTCCAAAAGACCAGACTAAACAGCTGGATTGTCCTCTCGTGCAGGACCAGACAGTGGTCAGTATGGGTATCTATGGACACCAGAGACTGGGGTGCCAGACCCGCACCCCCAGTTTTTCACTGCATTTCTTCATGAAATTTGTCAAATCTACATAAGGGAGAATCACGTTATCCGAGCTCTCCCTGGACTCACAATTTGCAGAAAGATGCTGAGAATTAAAGTCCTTGCACATTTGTCATTTTGATCGTTCTACCCTTCCACCAAATATTTCCGTAAAATGAGCTCCCAAATATTGATGCCTGTACTTTCATTTAAACAAGTGAGTGCATTCTGGGAGTTGTAGTCTTGATTACTTCAGTGTAAAATGCGGTTTGTAAAACTCGGGGACTGGAGAAGATGTGTGCCTTTGTTATGAGCCCTATGGTAACCTCCTACTCCCATCAAGCACAGGGGAGCTCCTGGTCAAGAGAAGCCCCTCCCCACCACACACACACACCTCTCCATCAGAAAACCCTATGGTAACTTCGGATATGTTTTAAAAACTCGAATTATGAGCTCTTAAAATAGAATGAAAGTTCCTGGAAAGAAGCATCTCGGGGTGAGAGCAGCAGTTGAGGCAGAACACATTCCTCACACCCAGAGGGCAGGCCTCTCCTTCTACCCCCTGGATAGGCCACATCTCCTGTGTACCCCTACTGGACAGGACTCATCTCCTCTGCATCCTCCTTTACAGACCTTTCGTCCTCTACACTCCCCTGGAAAGGCCTGACCTCCTCTGCATCCCCTGGACAGGCCTCTCCTCCTCTGCACCCATTCTCCAGACAGACCTCACCTCCTCTGCACACACACACACAGACCGGCTTCTCCTGTTCTACACCCACCAGGACAGGTCCCACCTCCTCTAAACCCCTGGACATGCCTCGCCTCCTCTACACCCCCTGGAAAGGACTCACCTCCTCGACACCCCTCTGGACAGGCCTCACCTCTTCTACATCCCCCTGGACAGGCCTCACCTCCTCTGCACCCTCCTGGACAGGCCTCACCTCCTGGGAACCCCTCCAGGACAGGCTTCATCTCCTTTTACCATCCTGGACAGACAGGTCTCTTACCCTTTTACCACCAGCACAGAACAGGCCTCATTGTGGACCCCCTGGACAGGCCTCACCTCCCCTTGAGCCCCTCCCCCCTCCACCACCACCCCCGACAGGCCTCACCTCCTCATGAACCCCCCTCCCCTCCAAACTCACCTATGACAGACCTCACCTCCTCTGCAGGCCCTTGGACAGGCCTCACCTCCTTTGCTCCCCCGGGACAGGCCTCACCTCCGTTACACGGCCCTGGAGAGGCCTGACCTCCTCTGCAACCCCTGGACAGACCTCACCTCCTCTACACCACCTTGACAGGCCTCACCACCTCTACACCCCCTGGGCAGATCTCTCCTCCTCTACACCCTCCTGGAAAGGCCTCACCTCCTCTGCATCCCCTGGACAGGCTTCACCTCCTCTGCACCCCTACCCCAGGCAGGCCTGACTTCCTCTACACCCCTTGGACAGGCTGACCTCCTCTGCACCCCCTGGACAGACCTCGCCTCCTCTGCATCCCCTGGACAGGCCTCACCTCCTCTGCACCCATACCACAGACAGGCCTCACCTCCTCTGCACACACACCCGAACCGGCCTCACATGTTCTGCACCCACCAGGACAGGCCTCACCTCCTCTACATCCCTGGACGTGCTTCGCCTCCTCTACATCCCCTGGGCAGAACCCACCTCCTCTACACCCCACTGGACAGGTCTCACCTCCTCTGCACCCTCCTGGACAGGCCTCACCTCCTCATTATCCCCAGCACAGGACAGGCCTGACACCCTGTACATCCCTCCTGGAGAGGCCTCACCTCTGACCGGTCCACCCTTCCTGGATGTGCCTTACCTCCTCTGCAATCCCTATGGACAAGCCTCACCTCTTCTGCAACGCCCTCAACAAGCCTCACTTCCTCTGCATCCCACTGGACAAGACTCACCTCCTCTGAACCCCCTGGACAGGCCTCACCTCCTCAGTTCTCCCCTGGACAGGGCAGGCCTCACTTCCTCTGCACTTCCCTGAACATGCCACATCACAGCCCCTGGACAGGCCTTACCTCCTATTCCCTGATGGACAGACCTCACCTACTGTGCACCGGCATGGAGAGGCCTTACCTCTTCTGCACCCCAGCACATGATAGGCCTCATCTCCTCTGCACCCACACTGGACAGGCCTCACCTACTCTGCACAGCCTACCTGGACAGGCCTCACCTCCTATCACCCCCCCTCCTCCCAGGAAAGACAGGCCTCACCTACAATGTACCAGCATGGACAGGCCTTACCTCTTCTGCACCTCCAGCACAGGACAGGCCTCACCTCCTCTGCACCCAAACTGGACAGGCCTCACCTACTCTGCACCCACACTGGACAGGCCTCACCTACTCTACACGGCCTGGACAGGCCTCGCCTCCTATCACCCCCCCTCCCCCCACTCCTCCCAGGACAGGCCTCACCTACTCTGCACCCTCTGGACAGGCCTCACCTCCTATCACCCCCTCTCCTCCTCCCAGGACAGGTCTCCCCACCTCTGCACCCCCTTGGACAGGCCTCACCTACTCTGCACCCACACTGGACAGGCCTCACCTACTCTACACGGCCTGCTTGGACAGGCCTCACCTCCTATCACCCCCCCCCCCCCCCCCCCACACACACACACTCCTCCCAGGACAGGCCTCACCTATTCTGCACCCCCTGGACAGGCCTCACCTCCTATCACCCCCCCCCCTCCTCCTCCCAGGACAGGTCTCCCCACCTCTGCACCCCCCTGGACAGCCCTCACCTACTCTGCACCCCCCTGGAAAGCCCTCACCTACTCTGCACCCCCCTGGACAGGCCTCATGCCCTTATCCCCTTTTATCCCCCCTCCAGCACATGAACGACCTCACCTCCTCTCACCCCCTGACCAGGCCTCACCTCCTCTCACCCCCTGACCAGGCCTCACCTCCTCCATACCACTGACCAGGCCTCACCTCCTGCGTACCCCTGACCAGGCCTCACGTCCTCCGTACCCCCTGACCAGGCCTCACGTCCTCCGTACCCCCTGACCAGGCCTCTCGTCCTCCGTACCCCTGACCAGGCCTCGCCTCCTCCGTACCCCCTGACCAGGCCTCACGTCCTCCTTACCCCCTGACCAGGCCTCTCGTCCTCCGTACCCCTGACCAGGCCTCGCCTCCTCCGTACCCCTGACCAGGCCTCTCGTCCTCCGTACCCCCTGATCAGGCCTCACCTCCTCCGTACCCCTGACCAGGCCTCACCTCCTCCGTACCCCTGACCAGGCCTCACGTCCTCCGTACCCCCTGACCAGGCCTCTCGTCCTCCGTAACCCCTGACCAGGCCTCTTGTCCTCCGTACCCCTGACCAGGCCTCGCCTCCTCCGTACCCCTGACCAGGCCTCTCGTCCTCCGTACCCCCTGATCAGGCCTCACCTCCTCCGTACCCCTGACCAGGCCTCACCTCCTCCGTACCCCTGACCAGGCCTCACGTCCTCCGTACCCCCTGACCAGGCCTCTCGTCCTCCATACCCCCTGAGCAGGCCTCTCGTCCTCCGTACCCCCTGACCAGGCCTCACGTCCTCCGTACCCCCTGACCAGGCCTCTCGTCCTCCGTACCCCTGACGAGGCCTCGCCTCCTCCGTACCCCTGACCAGGCCTCACCTCCTCCGTACCCCTGACCAGGCCTCACGTCCTCCGTACCCCCTGACCAGGACTCACGTCCTCCGTACCCCTGACCAGGCCTCGCCTCCTCCGTACCCCTGACCAGGCCTCACCTCCTCCGTACCCCCTGATCAGGCCTCACCTCCTCCGTACCCCCTGAGCAGGCCTCACCTCCTCCGTACCCCTGACCAGGCCTCACGTCCTCCGTACCCCCTGACCAGGCCTCACGTCCTCTGTACCCCTGACCAGGCCTCGCCTCCTCCGTACTCCTGACCAGGCCTCTCGTCCTCCGTACCCCTGACCAGGCCTCACCTCCTCCGTACCCCTGACCAGGCCTCACGTCCTCCGTACCCCCTGACCAGGCCTCACGTCCTCCGTACCCCTGACCAGGCCTCATGTCCTCCGTACCCCCTGACCAGGCCTCACGTCCTCCGTACCCCTGACCAGGCCTCACCTCCTCTGTACCCCTGACCAGGCCTCACGTCCTCCGTACCCCCTGACCAGGCCTCACGTCCTCCGTACCCCTGACCAGGCCTCATGTCCTCCGTACCCCCTGACCAGGCCTCACCTCCTCCGTACCCCCTGACCAGGCCTCACCTCCTCCGTACCCGTGACCAGGCCTCACGTCCTCCGTACCCCCTGACCAGGCCTCACGTCCTCCGTACCCCTGACCAGGCCTCATGTCCTCCGTACCCCCTGACCAGGCCTCACGTCCTCCGTACCCCTGACCAGGCCTCATGTCCTCCGTACCCCCTGATCAGGCCTCACCTCCTCCGTACCCCTGACCAGGCCTCACCTCCTCCGTACCCCTGACCAGGCCTCACGTCCTCCGTACCCCCTGACCAGGCCTCTCGTCCACCGTACCCCCTGACCAGGCCTCTCGTCCTCCGTACCCCCTGACCAGGCCTCACGTCCTCCGTACCTCCTGACCAGGCCTCACGTCCTCCGTACCCCCTGACTAGGCCTCACGTCCTCCGTACCCCTGACCAGGCCTCATGTCCTCCGTACCCCCTGACCAGGCCTCACCTCCTCCGTACCCCCTGACCAGGCCTCACCTCCTCCGTACCCGTGACCAGGCCTCACGTCCTCCGTACCCCCTAACCTGGCCTCACCTCCTCCGTTCCCCCTGATCAGGCCTCGCCTCCTCCGTTCCCCTGACCAGGCCTCTCGGGTGCTGCAGCGGCTTCTGACAGGAGCTCTCGGCGAAGGATCCTCATTAAGGACAGATAATTACACCCCGTGTAGCGCCTCCAACTCCGCACTGTGCCTCGGCGCGCTATGCACAGGCCCCGAAGAGAGACACTACTCCTTGACCTCTTCAGAGGAGTCGGATGGAGGAGGACTGTGGCTCTGAGCCAAGAGCGCTTTAACTTAATACCAGATACTAAGCGCTACATACGAGACACCTGTTAATCACGCAGGCACAGGGATAGGACAGAAATATCCTGATCTATTTAGCATCTTTCAGCCCCGGTACGTGGTTCCGTTGATGCAGCGGCTCCCTCAATGACCCATCTCCAAAAAAAGAGACCTTAAAGAAAGGGAGGAAGGAGGAGAAGAGGGAAGCGAGCATGGACGGAAAGAGAGGGAGAAAAACAGGGAGGGGGTAGAGAGAGAGCAATCAAATAGGGGACAAGAGGAGAGAGGGTTGGAAGGATGATAAGAGAGAAAGAAGGAGAAAGGAGAGAAAGCGACCAGAGAGGGAGGAGAGACGGGGAGAGAGATAGAGAGAGGGAGAGGGAAGAGAGAAAGCGATCGGAGGAGGAGGAAAGAAGGGGATAGAGAGGAGAGGGAAGAGATAAATTGATAAAGAGAGGGAGGAGAGAAGGGGAGAGAGATAGAGCGAGGGAGAGGGAAGAGAGAAAGCGATCGGAGGAGGAGGAAAGAAGGGGAGGTGAGAGATAGAGAGAAGGAGAGAAGGAGAGGAAAGAGAGAAAGCGATCAGCGAAGGAGGAAAGAAGGAAAGAAGGGGAGAGCGTTATAGAGGAGGGGCGAAGAGAGAAAATGTTCAGAGCGGGGAGAGAACGGGAAAAAGGTGGATGGATGGATGGAAAGAGAGGGAAGAATTTAGCGCCGAGACGCCCACTGGTATTCGCCGCGCTCTATAAATGTCAATAAATAAATAAATAAATAAGAAGAGGTAGAGAGACCGTGATCAGAGAGGGAGGAGAGAAGGGGAGAGATAGATGGATGAGAAGAGATATGATATGGCTGTGGGGCCTTATCGCGGAATACACTCACAGATACTGTCTTGAGTCCAGTCAGGGTCATTTAATTACCCTTCACCCCAACCCTTTGAAAGTTAAGGCACTAAGCAGAAAGACCTCGGAAAGGCACAATGTGTAAAGCATTCAACACCAAACAACAGCATAAGAACAAGCATTTGCAATGCAATAGTTCTCGCAGTTACGCGAGTTTAAGCTATTGGCATTGTAAATGACAATGCCTTTTATTTATGTTTTAAAAAGGAAAACAAAAATAAAAGGCATTGTTATTTGCAATGTCAATAGTTCAAACTCGCGTAATTGCGAGACCTATAGCATGGCAAATGCTTGTTTCTCAGAGTAATTGACTCCTGCTCCAGAGGCAAACGTCTCTTACTTTTGGATTTTCAGACCAAGAAATACTTTTCAAAAGAAATGTTAAAAGTTTTGTTTATTAGCCTGAATCCAAAAGAGGAAAAGACACACCTGCTCACAAAAACAGCCTTTGTAAACTGGGACCTGAAAGAGTAAAGCGACATTAGCACTCACTGATAGCCTCACTGAAAGAAGACTGAGATGGGACAGTGACCAGAGCTCACTTGATAGCCTAGCTAAGATCACTGTGACTTGAAATGGCAAAGTGGCCAGAACTCACTGAAAACCATCACAGAGCACTGTGAGATGAAATGGCACAGTGACCAGAGCTCACAGGATAGCCTCACTGAGAGCACTGTGAGATGAACTGGCACAGTGACCAGAGCTCACGGGATAGCCTCACTGAGAGCACTGTGAAGTGAAAAAGCACGAAGACCAGAGCTCACTGGATATCCTTACTGAAACTGCCCCCTTAAATCACAAGTCACAAGAAACCCTTACTAAGTGAACCCTGTGACGTCAATATCAGAGCGCACTCTTAGGGGGTCATTAGGATGACCGGCGGACTTAGTCCGCCCGCCATCCTATCGGAATTCGGGACCGCCCGACATAAGGGCGGGGGTCCCGTGGGAGGTATAAGGATGTGCCCGCCACAGTGGCGGGCCCATCATGCATTTTTATCATTGTGGCGGGCGGCGCTCCCAGCACCTCCCACCACAATGCTAAAAATGTACATCATCAATGCGGCAGGCACCCCGCTGTGCCTGCCGCTTTGTCAATGTAAATGCAGGAGGGTACCACAGGTACCCCCCGTGTGCACCCCCCACCTGTCCTTCACATTTCGGGAGTCCCCGAAGTGAAGACCGCATGCCTTTCCGTGGCGGCATTGTCGCCACAGAAAAGCATCTGTTTTGGGCAATGCTAATATGGCTGGCAGTGTCTAATAGACACCGTCACTATATTAAACCTTTTCTGCCCCGGCCGCAAGGCGACCGGGGCGGTAAAGCGGTAGACGATCTTTCCGTCCGCAGTGGTCACCCCCGCCATGCTAATATGGCGGGGGTGATTAAGGGTAGAATGGCAGCGGATCGCCCCCGCCAGGCCGGCGGTAGCTACATCTTAATGGGCCCCTAAGTGTCATTAAACACTATCCTGTGGCATCTGTGCTAAAACCGCAATGTGGCTTCAAAGCTCACTGAATTTCAGGAATTAAACTTCCCTGTGATGCAAGTGTTGACTGAGTATCCTCACGTAAACTACCCTGTGACGTCAGAGTCAGTGTTAACTGAGTATTTTGGTGTAAACTGCCTTATAAAGTCAGTTTACACTTCACTGAAACTGTTGTGTGGTAATAGAATTTAGTGGAAACGCCCACTGCCCCTTAGTTCTGCAAATCTTAACAACACCCACACTAAGTAACATCACAGCATTAATCACGGACAAACAATGTCCTCACTCCATCTGGCTATGACATCAGATCACAAGTTCAGATCACTAACACACTTCACAATATCAAGCCATCAGCTGTTACAGTCTAATGATTGTCACCGGTGCTGAAGCGAGGATGGAAAAAAGAGCACAGCAACACTTGATTAAAGGTGGGGTGAAGGGGGCTTAATAACAGCGAGATTGCCCTTGCATGCTGGTGGAGGTTTTGAGCCTCTGGCACACCTTAACACGAGAGTCCACTCAGCCCACATGCCATTCCATTGAAAGCAGCTTTGGATCACCAGAAGTGAGTCTCGGTGGATCGAACTGTGACGTCAGGCCAGTAGATAACTGACAGTGCAAGATCACATGCACCCAAGTGAGCGTCTGGGAGACAGCGAGTGGCATCACCAGGACTGCACTTACATCATGGCACTGATGTCAAAGCAGTTCAAAGCGAAGCACTCTTCCCTTACTTTCATCTGCGCTCCGCTTTTCACTTTTCAAATGCTGACAAATGTGCACGCGGCGCACACTCCCCTGCCTGGGTATTGTTGTTAGAAGATGAAGTTTCGTCTGGCTGCCTGTCTCGGTGTTACGAGGGAGTGCTATGGGAGGGCTATTTTTATCTCAACCCATCGCATGGATCCAGAACTTAGTTTCACTGGAGAACAAGCGCAAAGGCAGCCACTTGTTTATATTTTTATGTTTATATTTGCATCACGCTTTCATTTTAATAATAGCTGCCGCCCCACACAGGGCTCGTGGGGTGGTGCAGCAGCTATTGTTAAAGTGAAAGTGCGATGCAAAAATAACCACGCAGCCGCCATTGCCAAAGCCGACTGAAAGAAAATAATGCTTTCTGACTTAATGAAGGAGACCGTGTACCGCCGCAAGTAAAAGATCCAGACCTGATGGGCAGTTACAAAAAGGAGACATGGCGGTAACAAGGAGGGACTAAGAAGCCTCATTATCAATCGGAAGCCAGCATTTGCCACGGACAATGACACCAGCCAATGAAAAATATGAGCGGAGATTCCACAGCACTTACACATCTGTCCCTTCTATAATATGCTTTGCAGAGCTAGCAGCGCATGCGCTGCAATGCTAGGCTCGACCTAAAAATCACCAAGCAAGAAAGAGGCTCAACAATTTATAATAATAAAACATATTTTTATGAATTTTTAGAGACCTTAATCCCACCAGAGGATTCCAGAGAAACAGATTTTATAACTTTTTATAACTTCTGAATGCAAGCGCAAACAAGCATAGGCAAATGCAAAGTTTGAAAACTTTTACGAAGGTTGTAAAAGTTAGTGTGTGTTCCAACCCTACTAGGGTAACCAAATCCAGCATGGACAAGGTCTAGGGGGATAAAAGTAATACTTTGGACAGTTATCTGGCCACCAGAGCGTTTTAGAGCGAGTTCCAAACTTTACAGGACAACCGCCATTGACTTCTACGGAGTGGTCCTGATGCTGAGGGATGCCAACTTAGATATGCTCACTGATGCTGTGCAGTCCATAGGGATGGAGTACGGCCAAATTCCTGGTCCACAAGTGAGTGAGGGTGACTCATAGATTTTGGGCTCTCACAAAGCCATCTATGCAGGCTTTCAAAGACTGCCAATGCAGACCATGCGCTTTTGCATCACAGCAGTCATTGTGCACATCTTTGGTGGGGGCTGGTGTCCTTCTTGGGTGACAAATCTGGTCATAACAAACACTCTCGGGTCCAGCAGACAAGGGTGCACCTTTTTGCTATTTCTGATTTGTCGTTTGGGGTGCCTGGCATCTGGTAGAGGCAAAATGTCTGTGGTGGCTACCAGAGATACGAATTGGGCTCTCAAAACCCTTGGAGTCTCTACTTTGGACTGGGAATCAACGTTTCCCCAAGCCAGGCACACACAACAGGGTCCAAACACTGCTAGCCCAAAGTGCAGGTGGTGCAGACACTCTGACTTGTCAGCCTTTGTGAGTTTCCAATGGGTGCAAAGTGGTCTTCTTCTCGTCTTCCTTCCAAGTCCAGCGAGTACAGAAGTCTCAGGTTGCAGGGGTGCCCACTATATCCCAGTAAAGTGTCTCCAGGGGACAAAGCGGTCACTAGCCAATGGGCTGGTGGGTGCCCTTCTATCTGGTAACACAGCTCCGGTGAAGTGTGGCACCTGGCTAATACGGAGTGCATCTTGCATGTTTCAACCTATATGGCTGAGGTCTTCCTTGAGTGTAAAGACCTTGGTACTCCTGGAGGTGTGGCTACTATGGCCTTCACGCCATGAAAAACTGGTTCTAAAACTGGTTTTCCCTTCTTTGCCCCTGGCTCTACCTTGTCTGGGGGAAACAAAAGCCTTCCTGAATGGGAGCATTGTCGCGCGGCCCTTCAAAGGCGCCATCACCTTTGATGTGTGCCTTTTGGGCTAACACTCTTTGCAGGCTATCCTGTGGGGAGGGGAGCAAGCCACATCACTACAACAGCCTTTCTCAGCCCCAGTACCTCTGCAAAGTCACTGGAGCAGCAGGGTCAAAGAATGGCAACTTTCGCAAAAGTGTTCAGCAATAAATTTGACATAAATGTTGACTGCACCATTGAGTCGCATTTAATGTCCCCTTTAATTTGACACCTTACATGACATAGGTAGGTAGTCTCTATCAGGAATGCTGACCGTTAACCCTGTAATTACCTTATAAGGCTACTTACTTATCCTCAGCAAACACTACTCTTTAGGGTTGTGCTGCATAGACATATCCAAAAATATATGTCTATCTTAACAATATACAGCTCCTTGCCTTAGGGCTTCATAGATCTGCCGTAGAGGAGACATGTATATAGTAAAGGGACTTGTGCACTTTGACACTAGTGGTAGTGGCAACGTCATGCGTGCAGTGCATGCACAGCCTCTTCAGTCTGCAACTGTAACACACAGAGTGGCACAACCAGTGCTGAAGCTCGTGAGTGGACAGCCAGCCTCACATGCCCTGGGTACCTGAGTACCATGTACTAGTTACTTATAAGTTAGTCAGCACATGCCAATTGGGGACACCCAATTACACCAGCAGGCCTCAGTGCACTTTCAAAGTCGAAAACCGGTAGATAGTAGTCCAAAATGGGGCAAAAAAAACATTAGGGAAAACCTGCAAAAAGCTTGTTTTCTCAAAATTCTTTAATGCACCACCAGACACTCCCTATTCCTTTATCTCACTCCTGTGGGATCCCTCACTCTCTGTCCATAAATAAGAAACGCATTGAAGAGTCGACAGAATGTGAGTGAATGAATCAATTGACATTTATTTTAGAATGAATGTATATTCCATTAAATCGATACATCAACATTATAGAGCAGCGTTTCCTAAATTGCGCGCCATCCAATTTCTGCTGGGTCACGAAAGAGTGTAAATAAAGATGCCTTTATATGTGTATTCATCTTGTTACATTTGCGGTGCTTGAAAGGCAGATGTCAAACGTTAAGATATATCTTCTGCCAAATCCCTGCTTAGTCTGTTACCCTGTGGATTGGTGTTTACTTTTCTTACTCTTACTGCAAAGCGATGGTAGTTTTTAAAGTGAACATATTATGTCAACTGCACCCACTGCCGCTCAAAGAACGATATCATCCGGGAACAGCAGGCAGGGGGCCTCGGGAATGCAGGCTCTGTAATTATAAACGTGAATCATTGGCCCACCTACTATTCTGCTGCCCTGCCCTACGTGTACCCCGCACCCTCTACCTCAGGCCCATTCTTAGGGACGCCGGGTCACGTACAGCTAAGGAAGCAATCCATCAACTATTCACCTTGAGTATACCAAAACAGATGGCCTCATTTGGAAAATTCATACAACAGACTCGGTCCGAGTTGATGGCCGCCAAGGCCACGCAGGAATAGAGACTTTGTTGTGGGGCATCGGGTGGCCCGCCCCGATCACGGACTGAGTGTGTCTTTCTGAACTTTGACAACTTGCCCGCAGAAACACCTTTGGTTTTAACTTTTGTAATTTTATACTTTGGTTTTAATGTAATGGTTTTAAGTAATCACACAATAAAGTTATTCAATTCAATTCAATATTATGTCAATATCTCTGGCCTACATGCAGTGTGAAAGGAAAGGTCATAAGATGTCATTTCTTGCAACATACAGTACAGCTATGTACTGTAGCTCTACTAACTGCTGATATATTTCAGAATATATCAGCAGTTAGGAAAGCAAAAATGAACCCCATTTTTTTTTATAATTCTTAGGTATGATGAGAACAAAGCTTTTCAAAGGATCAGAACAAATCAAGACAGTTTTGGGTGATGTACAAATGATATTGACTGAAACTCGATTTCTATACATTATAATTTGCCTGCTGAATACTTGTATCAGTAAAACTGCATCTCTCAAAACTTAGTGGACATCTGAAAAGAGAATGTGTCATCTGTAAATGACAGTGCATTGCTACATGATGCTTTAATAATATATTAGCGACTCATGCCCGCCATGCACAGTTGATGTCATTTGAAATGTTTCAGTGATGGGGTCAATGTTGTTCTAGAGCATGTTATGAGTGATGTCATATGTGCGGTAATTGCCTGTGCATGGTGAGGGTGTGGGATATAGTTCATTTGAGGCACCAGTATTAGTTACCAGAAATAATTATAACTTGTGACTTTCAGTGTTTTTTTCTGGTTTAAAAGGTTACGGTGTCTCTGAAATTTTCACTCAACTATAACATTACTTTAAACTTCAGTGAATTTCTAAGGTATTTTTTTTTAATGGAAAGCAAGATATAAATACAACTCATAACTATAACATCACCTTAGTATTAGACTTGGAGAAGGCCTTTGATTAGGTCGAGTGGCCCTATCTTGCAGCATTGCTACGTAAATACGAGCTAGGGGATGGGTACTTACAAATGGTGCTGTTATTGTACTAGCGGCCCATGATACGGGCTCGCATAGGCAAGGTCATGTCTGATACAATCAGGGTCAGACGTGGTACCCTTTGTCCCTGTTGCTTTTCTCCCTTGCCATGGAACCTCTGGTGGCTCTACTGCGAGAAAGTGGAGCAGACTGGGGTATTCCCCTGGAAGATGGTCTCCACACGGTGCTGATGACCTGTTGCTGTACATGAGAGACTTACATGATATACCGCCAGCTAGCTATATCTAACATATTTCGAAGGTTTGAGGAAGTCTCAGGAGAATGTGGACGCAACTGATATAACAATCAACGGCACAGTAGTTGCCTGGTACCGAACAATGTTTAGATATCTGGGCATATACATCTACAGATCCCCAGCGGACTGGAGGGCAACCTGGTGCACGCCATCTCCTCCATACAGGCGCAGATAACATTTTGGAAGACTCTGCCACTCAATGTGATGAGTCGCATCACCTTGACTAAAATGATAGTGTTACCCAGGCTTTTATTTTATTTTGCAAATCTGCCGGTATATGTCTTGGTGCTGCTGTTTCGGGAGCTGGACGGGTTACTCAAAGCTTTAATGGAATACAGGGCGGCCCAGAATAGCGCTACAGAAATTGCATGCGCCACTGGAATGCGGGGGCTTGGCAGTTCCTCATCTAGAATTGTATTACTTAGCGGTGCAGTTGCAGTGGGTTGCAAAGTGGCTAAGCGGCAAGAACCTGGCAGATACCGCCACGGAGTCATGTTCATGGACACAGACACAAATCTATAGCTTATTCCACCCACTGGCAAAATATCCTCGCTGACACAGTTACATATTGAGTTGGCCCACAGATGCTATTGAAGGAGCCTACAACTTACGAAAGACACTATTCCCCATGCCCCAATACTACCACTGGTCGGTACGCCCTGAGGGAGAGACTTTGTAACAGATGTAGCGTTGACGCCCTGGACTGAGGCCGGAGTGGAGACATTAGGAGATCTATAGGCGGATGGTACCTTGTTACCCTTTGCAACCTTGACAGCGGATACTGGCCTGCCGGTGGGTCAGTTCCTCCTACACGGAGCATTCATACGGACATTGACACTGACATGGGGAGATTTGACAATTGAGCCACAAACACATCAGCTGCTGCAGTACCTGCATGTGATGGGGGAGGGGACAAATGTGATTCACTGTGTAGTGCAGGCCCTACTTACACACGTGTTAAAACCACCACAGAGACTCCGGGCGCGATGGGCTGAAGACAGAGGTCAGCCCTGGACAGATAAAGACTGGGAACGTGTCCTGGCCAGTGCCACAGGCATACCGCGTAACTCACGCTTCAAACTCATACAAACATACATAATACACAGAGCGTATCTATCGCCAGACAAGATTAATAAATATTTTAACATCACCACCACTGCTTGCCCAAGATGTCATCAGCTAGACGCTGATCTACTGCACATGCTGTGGTCCTGTCCCCTACTTCACTCCTATTGGCGCACAATAACGGCAACTCTCACCAGTAGTATTAATACCAAAGTGCCACACACATGGGAGGTTTGCATCCTGGGGATTTACAAAACGCACGAAAGCCAACAAAGTAAGCTCTAGATTCTGTGACCTAGGTTTAATCACTGCAAAACGACTGATAACCAATGGAAACATAAAGACCCGACGGAGGCACCCCAGTGGCTAAAACCTCTAGAAAATTGGGCACAGGCGGAGGGCACCATTCTTCATAGAGAAGAAATGGCTGGGCTGAAAACCTTTGTACAAACTAGCACAGCATTGCGTGCTTCCCCCGACACAGCGATTGGGAGATGCCTTACACGAGGCCTGGGTGGAGTGGATGGGCCGTGTACACAGGGCACCCTTGGACATGGCAGTTAGGCTGGGCAACGACCCCACATTCCATCATGATGCTACATAGACACGATCCTAGGCGCATGATGCCTTGGCACCCACACAATTACATACTGGCTAGGAACAGAGAACCAAATCCACTACAATGCGCGTGACCCTCGGCATGACCTCCCTCGGAAGGCACATACCGCACTAGAAATTAAATTAAATTAAAAGATAGTTTGTAGACCGCGGTAGCTACCCTGAGGCGTCCTAGCGCTGTATACTTGTCCATTGTGGGGAGCAGTATTAAAGATTATTTGGTTTTGAGAAGAGCAGGGTTTTTAGGTGCTTGCGAAAGGATAGGAGATTAGGTTCTGCGTGCAGGTGGTGGGAGAGGGAGTTCCAGAGCCTTGATGCGTTGTACGAGAAGGACCGACCTCCGCATCTGGTTCTCTTGATCCTAGGTACCGTCACCAGGAGAGAGGACGATCATCTGAGATGTCTTGTGGGGCTGTAAACAGTGATCAAAGAATGGTTAATGGCAGCTCCGGTTTTCCAGTATGCTCGGTGGGTTATATAGAGGGTCTTGAACTTGATTCTTTGTCTCACCGGAAGCCAGTGGAGGCTCCTCAGGCCAGTTTTTACCAAGAGTCGGAGGGGGATTTGGAGTAGTGTACGCGCTGCGCAGTTTTGTACGATCTGGAGCGTGTTCAAGGTAGATTGGGGGGCTCCTAAGTACAAGGCATTTCCAAAATCCACCCTGGAGAGAACAAGTCCCTGGATCATAATTTTCCTGGCTTGGAAAGGCAGTAAAGGGAGGATCTTCCGTATTAACCTGAGTAGGCCAAAACAGGTTGCTGATAGTATATTGGCTTGGGCGTTAAAATTGAGGGATTTATCGAGCCATATGCCTAGGCTCTTGATTTTATCCTTAGGTGGGGGGAGCGCGAGGCAGGGGGGCCACAGTGACTTGAGCGCGAGGGGAGAGGGGTTGCCTAGGAGCATTAGCTCCGTTTTTTCGCCATTGAGTTTAAGGCACAACAGAGTCATCCATTTGGTGACCTCTGCCAGGCAGGTCCTGAGATTGTCGGGGTCGTGTCCAGTTGATTGAGGGCCACCACTACCGGAGTGTCATCTGCATAGGTAATGATTTTTATTCCATACGGACGGACTACCTCAGCTAGGGGCCCCATATAAACATTAAACAGCGTAGGGCTCAGGGAACAGCCCTGTGGTACACCGCAGACAAGAGGCTTGCTCGGGGAGGTGATGTTACCCTCGAACACTTGGAAAGAGCGTCGAAGGTGGCACTTAGGTCAAGGAGGATTTAGCGGCTGATCCCTCCTGGTCCAAGATCTTCCTTGCCTCCTCCGTCACTGCAAGTAGCGCGGTTTCGGTCCCATGCATGGTGCGGAAGCCAGTTTGAGAGATGTCAAGCAAGTGGTTGGTCTCGAGGAAGTTTACTAGTGCGGTTTTGGTGTGTTTTTCAAGTAACTTACTCAGCCAGGGGAGTAGATAAATTGGCCGGTAGTTGTTAGGATCTTTCTGATCAAGGTTAGGTTTTTTAAGAAGGGCCTTAACCATGGAGCACTTCCAAGGAGGTGGAACGGAGCTAGTGTCTAGGGAGGCATTGAGTAGATTGAGTACCGTTGGAAGAATATTGTTGTTTACCAGATTCAAAGAACTTAGGGGGGCCGAATCATTGGGAGAGCCTGTTTTTACCTGTGGCAGGATGGAATCTAGTGTGGTGAGATCGAGAGGAGGAAAGGATTGCATGGAAGCGGTGGGTTGGGTGTCAGTGATAGGGACGGTTACTGATTAGGTGGTAGTGGGGATAAGGGAGAAAGAGGTGTAGACATTTTGATTTTTGTGGAGGAGGAACTCGGCCAAATTGTTGCAGCGGGCTTATGTATTGAAAGGGTCAGGGGGCTGTTCTGGATGTTTAAGGAGGGTTTTAACAATGCGGTAAATCTCTTTCGGTTTGGAGGCTGCTGTATTGATTTTGTCTACAAAGAAGGCCAATTTTACTGATTTAATCTAATTTTTGTAGGTTCTAAGCATTTCTCTGTAGTCACTTTTACTGGTGGGGGAAAAGTCCAGTCTCCACTTCCTTTCTAATCGTTTGCATTTACATTTTAGTTCCCGTAAGCTGGGAGAGTACCAAGGAGCGGTTTTTGAGCTAAGCTTCTTCCGCGCATTTCAGGGGAAGTACTAAGTCTAAGGATTCGGAGATCCAGCTGTTGTATTCCTCGTTTGCTGAGGTAGGGTCTGGATTGTTGCGTGGTCTGGTATTGTCCAGAGCTATCCGCCAGTCGTCCAGCAGGAGTTTGGACCAGTTTCTATGAATAAGTGTAGTAGTGTGTGGCGGAGAGTGTAGGTTAGGAGCAGTTCAGATGAAGGGGATCAAATGGTGGTCAGACCACTGAATGGCGGAGGGGGTACATACTTCCAGCTCTATAGAGTTGCTAAAAATGGGATTGAGTAGATGGCCTTTTGTGTGGGTTGGTTCAGATACTAATTGGGTCAGTTGCAAGGCCGATAGGCTTGCTAGCAAGTGTAGAGCAGTGTGATTGGTAGTGTCGTCGAAGTGAATATTAAGATCTCCCAGTAGAGTAAAATTTGCTGGTGTGCTCGCTAAGCTGGCCGAGATGGAGGGGAGGTTGGTGGCAAAATCTCCTAAGGTTCCAGGTGGACGGTATAAGAGGATTTCCGAGAACATATTAGTAGGAGAAAAGTCTAGACACATGTTTCTTTATGTACCCGATATCTCCTTTACTGTTGCATTTCTTTTAAGTTTCCTAGTTTTGGTCCAAGAGTTGAAAAACGAAGATACCTTGCAATCAGCTAAATTGTTCACTTCATATTACCTGTGCCTTATTGTCTATTGTTATTCAACGACTGTATGGCACATAAGCTGTACGAAATTGGACTACTAGACGTGTTCACATCTGACCAATTATTGTAGGAAGAGGACCCATATGATACATATGTCCTGCCCCTCAATTAGAGGTAACAGTATACGTGGGTATCGTATACATATACCAAACTGCCAATGCACGTCACCTTTTGCGAGCTAGAGGTACATTACGCTGTGCTCACTAAGTGGTAACACCTGGACCTACAAAGAAAATGGCACAGTGATATTGATTTTGTATGTAAGTGCAATATGTATCTATGCTTGATTTGTCTGTGTCAAGAAAATTATAAAAAATATAATAACAATATATTTTTTTGTTGTTGTGAATTTCTAGTTTTTTTTACATTAAAGTAATATTTCATTACAGTACATAAAGCCTAACGCCAGATTCCTAGATGGCAGCCAACACCCGCCACAGACAATCATCATGTTAAAGGTTTTGCGGGCAGGCCCTGCATCCAACCCTTTGCACAGAAGGAGCCCCACGCCACAAATAGCCTTTAGCGGTGCACGTTATGAGGTTGGCTGCAGGGTTTGGCCTGTGGTCAGACCCTGCTTCTAACTTCTTGCAAGCAGTAGGGGTTGCAGTTTGTCTCACAGGTTGTGGCCACACTCAGCTAGATTTTGTTAAAGAGTCATAACACCAAACATAACAAGTCGGCCTATTGGCTTCATCAAGGGGTGAGCATATAAATACACATAGGGCAGATCCATCATCTTTCTCCAAAAAATCACCAATGTTTTTCCTCAAATGTATACTTCAGCAATTCACACAATACAAAGTTTAATAATAGTGATTATTAAAAAAAGTTTGATAATGTTTTAATGGGAAAAAAAATCAACCTGTCTGTGAGTCTTTTGTTTAAGATAGTTTCAATTACTGGAGTTAGTGGGATGAAAAATTGTTAAGAAAATATTCAGAGAAGTGTTTTAAAAAAGAAAACATGACTGAGGAGGTCATTAGTGATCCGCCCGCCATCGCAACTTAATTTTCGCGGTGGACTCAAAGTGGATCAGATACTTTTCCGCTGGTCGGCAATCATTGAAATTCCCGGCCAGACAGACTTGGCCACTAATATGGTGGCGGTGCTGGGTACGGTAACTGGCGTTTATGTGGCGGCGATGCCGCCATGGAAAGGCTGGCGGGGATGTGCTTTGGGAGCCTGTTGCGGGCCACCGGTGGGGGGTGAGAGGGAGGGGGGTGCACTTCGGGGTACCCATGGTACCCCCCTGTATTACCATGCACAAGGTGGCAGACACAGCAGGGTGCCTGCTATGTTGTGCATAGGAATGCACAACATGTCAATTTAGCAGCAGCACCCGCCGCAATGTCAAACATGCGAAATGCGACCGTCTGGCGGGTGGTCCCAGCGCCACGAGGATGGCGGGCGGACTAAAGCCCGCCCGCATCCTAATGGGCCCCGGAGTCTTTCTTTTAACATTTTTCAACCCACAAAATGGAATAAAAGCCAAAATCACAAGAGGGATTTGCACTGCAGTTGAAGAAAAGCGTAGACCTCCAGGTATGAGTGTTTTTGAAAAATATGGTAAGTTCTCATGGGGTCATGTCTTCAAATATCCCAGATAGCTAGTGTTCATTTTTAAATGTTGCTTGAAGGCTGCTGCACTCCATGCAGCTCTCCCCACAACATTAACCCCTTCCATGCTCATGACGAGCTCAGCTCGTCATGCAGTACACTGGTCGTGTGGTCATTACGAGCTAAGCTCGTCATGAACAATGGGGAAAATCACTTTTCAGCACACAGTGGGAAAATGCACCGCATGCATGGGGTTAAGAAGATACTTGGTGGTGCTCCTGAGCCTTCTAGGACACCACCAAACTGTAAAAAGAAATGCTTAAAAAGAGGTACCCCTTCAAGGAGCAGTGAATAATAAATGAGTGGCTCCTGCCTCTCATTATGTTTACAATTCTTTTTATTTTGGTTGAGTTGTGTCCAACTCCAAAGGGCCTTTACAGGCCCCAGAGACTCATCCCCCAGGGCCATACTCATGTATTTAGGGAGGGGGGCACGTAGTCCCACTACCTGCATCTCTGTTATGTTATCTTATGTTAGTACTGTTTTGTAAAGCGCTCGTTAACCGGATAGGTTTCTTGGCGCTGGATCTAGGAAATGCCAGAGAAATAGATAGTTCAATTATAAGCCTGACAGTACCACCGGGTTTTAAGCCGCTTTCTGAATTTAAGTTGGTCAGTAGTGGACCTGATTTACAGAGGGATGGAATTCCATAGCTTAGGGGCCAGGGTAGCAAACCTGGTGCCTCCATGTTGCTTTAATTTGTAAGTGGGGATTGAAAGTAGCTGAAGGTGAGCTGATCAAAGGTTTCGTGAGGAAGTGTAACTAGAAATAAGATTATTTATGAATCCAGGCCTCTGATCATGCAATGACTTAAATACCAAGCAACAAATCTTAAAAGCACAGCGTTGGAGTATAGGAAGCCAGTGCAGTTCCCTCAAAAAGGGGGAAGCATGATGCCACCTAGGTTGCCGGTATATCAGTCTGGTTGCCTAGTTTTGGACTATCTACAGCCGTTTCAGAAAAACAGCTGGTAATCCAAGGTAAATTGCATTAGAGTAGTCGAGCTGCGATAGAACCATGGCCATTACAACCTGTACCAGCGCGGGTTGGGTCAGCGATTGCTTATCTTTCTGATTTTACGTAGCTGGTGAGCACACGAAGATATAACAGAACCCACTTGCCTTTTTAGGTACAGGTCGCTGGATATCTTAACTCCAAGGACCTTGGCAGAAGAGGAAGGGGTGGGAGATGGACCCAGTTCTCCTGGGCAGTAGTGGGAGCCCCTGAATTTCTGGCTGCCACCTGTCAAGATTAATTCAGTCTTTCCTGGGTTTAGTTTTAGATGATTTCTGTCCATCCAGTGACTGATAAACCACAAGGTTGACTGAAATTCCGAGACTGAGAGGGGTGAGTTATCAACGGTGAAGAGTAGCTGCAGGTCATCAGCATAGTTGAGGGTAACCATTTGTCTTTCCTTCAATGACCTGATCAGTGGAAGGAGATATAGGTTGAATAAAAGTGGAGAGAGCGAGGATCCTTGTGGCACCCCTCACATGGTACTTTCCTTGGGCGCCACAAACTGAGCCAGTTGAACGGCCTGGGAGCGATCCTCTAGAAAGGAACAAATCCAGCTTAAGGCTCGCTTCCTTGACACGGTCCACAAAGATACCATGGCCGACTGTGTCAAAAGCCGCGGACAAGTCGAGCAGCACCAGGGCTTGAGGAATCCTCTTATCAGCCTTCTCCTGTAGGGCGTCCATTACTGCAGTAATGACTGTCTCCGTGGAATGGCCGGGACGAAACCACGCTTGGTGAGGATCAAGAAAGTTAGTTTGTTCCAGAACACTGGACAGACACTTTGCCACATGAGCCTCCAGCATCTTCGGCAGATATGGGAGCAGGGAAATGGGTCGATAGGTGGACAGTGTCAGGGGGTCGGCTCCAGGTTTCTCCAAGAGGGAGATCACAGTTGCTTCTTTAAAAGATTTATGTACATAGCCCTGAGATAAAGAGTCATTTAGCAAGGCAAGAGCAGGGCCTTGAAGGGAAGTAAAGACCTCCTTCAAGACATGTTGAGGGCAATGATCTGTAGGAGAGCCAAAGCTGACTTTAAGCAGTAGGCTATGAAAGGTCTTAGAATCAATGGGAGAGAAAGTGTCCAAGGAACATGGGTTTTTATATATGGATGGGGAAACTTCTTGGGCTATATGAGTAGGAATGCTAACCTTGATAAGGGAGATTTTCTCAATAAAGTAATTGTTCAGTTTGTCACATAGAGTTTGTGAGGGAGTAGGCTTACTTAATACTCTGTCTGGACTAGACAGTTCCTCTCCGATGTTAAATATTTCCTTAGATTGATGGTGGAGGTTAGAATTCTGGATGAGAAGTGAGCAGCTTTTGCATTTAGGATGCATTTTTTATATTCTCTCATAGCAGTTTGATAGGATACTTTGTCTTTAGATGAATAGCTCATCCTTCACTTCCTCTCCAATTGGCGGAGAGTACGTTTTTGAGTTTTTAGTCCATGCGAGAACCATTTCTGAGCATCGAAACGGCAAGTCAATTTAGATTTTTTCAAAGGTGCATGTTTGTTGCTAGCATCCAGTAGCCAAGCTGAAATATTTTCCTCTTGGGTGTTATTGTCGTAAGTGTACTGAGGTATTGTGTTTGCCAAAGTGCTACTGAAGTCAGTCATATCAATAGTATTCCATTAACATACCCAACGCCCCCCTTTGGTTTGTGTTTTGTTCATGATGGGGACCTCTAAAGTAAATTTTATCAAGTTGTGATCTGACCAGATGCACGGTACTACATATAGGTCAGATAATACCAAATGAATGGACCAGATTTGGTCCAAAGTGTGTCCCTTAACATACGTAGCTGATGATACTTGTTAAGCAAAGTTCAAATTACTTAGCAATTCAGTCAGCTCAGCCGATTGCGGCCCTTCGTGAGTAACATTTGCCCAGTAATTAAAGTCGCCTATCAGTAGAACTCTTGCGATGTCAAATGCCAGCTTGGCGACTTGTTCAACCAAAGAGTACGGAAATTAGGGCATATGCTGTGGCGGTCTATAAAGAACGATATATACTAACGGGGCCACATCTGATTCCAATTTGATTACTGTATTATCAACTGCAGGGAGACAAAGTGGGGTAAGGGCACTAAATTTAAACTCTTGGTGTATGATGGCCATGACTCCCCGCCCCCCTGTTTAACTTGAGGGCGGTTGGTGTGTAGGATATAGTACTCATTAGGCAATGCTGCTAGTATGTCAGGAGAGGAGTTCAAGGTGAGCCATGTCTCCGTAAGTAGAAGAATATCCAGTTTTTCAATATCCAGAAGGGTAAAAATATCAAGTTGGTGCTTAACCAGTGATCACGTGTTAAAATAATAAATTGAGAGCTTTGAACACTTATATTTTTGTAGGTGTTCTACACTGCGATGTAGGGGTTTGTTAACCTCTGGAAAGGGGTTTTGTGGTAGCCAGATTAAGTGATTCTGCAAATTCATGCTGGTGTCTAGATTTAGTGCTAGGGAGATGAAGTGAAGCTTTCGAAGTTCTACGGAGGAGTAGATACGAGTTTGGGCAAAGTGACAGGGCCCAGGGCACGGCTGGGTGCATATGGGCGCAGACGGGCTTGCCTTTGTCATATGTGCCGTAAGAGTGGCTGAGACTCTTCCCCCTGCCCTTCACTATTGGTCGCCCCAGCTAGGCGGGACCGGCAGGCTGGAGTCAACTGATCGCCAAAACCAGTGATAATCTAACAACGAAGCGCAAGCGCGTTCAGGACATCGGAGAGCCCAACCTGAGCCTTCTCTATTTAATAGGGAGGGGGGCTACGTTCCCCCCTCCCCAAGCCTCCCTGAGCCTCTACGGGCCCTGAGGACATTTTATTAGGGGGCTGGTCCATGCATGCCCCCTCCCTGGGCAACTATGGGCCCCAGAGACTCAATCCTTTTGGGCCTTTTTTATTAAGGAGATGGGGTGCCCTGCCCACCAAGCCTTTAAGGCCCCATGAAGTCTTCCCCAGGGCCTAATGTGGCTGCCCCAGTACCCACCTAAGGTACCCACAAGAAATCTTTTGGGGGGCAGCTGGGAGAGCCACAGGGTCTCCGTAGCACCTTTGGCTACATGCATTCACCCATCCTGGGTGAAGCAGGAGCAGGTACTTTTCACAACTTCCACTGGGTGGAAGCAATCTGAGTTTGCCTGACCCTGCCCTTGCTTCAGATAAACAGTGTCCAGTGGGTGGGTTCCATAGGTAAACACAATGTTATGTTATGTTATGTTATGTTATCTATTTGGTTAAGCGCAGACAGCTGCCCCAGCAACGAGGCGTCCCGGCGCTGAGTAACCACAGAAGCTATCCTAAGGGGGGGAAAGGGAGGGGGAGGGAGTCCTAGGAGGGGGGGAACAGATGGGTCTTAATAGCCTTCCGGAAGGCAGACAGATTATCCAGGGAACAAATGTTTAGCGGCAAGGAGTTCCAGAGCTTAGCTCCCAGAACCCTAAAGGATCGGCCACCAATACGGCAGAGCCTAGTACGGGGTATCGTCACTAGGTGCTGTCCTAAAGAGCGCAGGTTGCGCTGTGGCGCATAAGGTGTTAAGAGCGGGCGCAGGAGTTCTGGGCATCCGGATTTGAGATCCGAAGGCCATAGTCAGGGTTTTGAATTGAATAAGAGATTCAATGGGCAGCCAATGTAATTTCCGAATTGTAGCTCTGACTGAGCACCTCCGGGGGAGACCCACCAGGGCTCTAGCCACTGAGTTCTGTACGTGTTGGAATCGAGCTATCTCCGCTTTATTGGCGCCTAGAAGTAGAACGCTGGCATAGTCCAGTCGTGAAAGGATGATGGACTGAACAATGAGCTGGCGGATTTTTGCGTAAAAAATATGAGTATCGGGTTAAGGCTCCTCAGCAGGCCCACACAAGTAGCAGCCACTTTTTTCGTGTGGGTCTGGAAATTGAGCGAGGAGTCCATCCAGATACCCAGATTCTTGACCAAGGATTTGGGTGGCGGGATGGCGCCCAGCGAGGAAGGCCACCAGTGCTCATTCCAATAACTGGTATTCCTCCCGAGGAGCAGCACCTCCGTCTTGCCTGCATTAAGCTGCAGGCAGTCATCCACTGGGCTACTGCAGCCAGGCCATCCCTAAATCTCGAGGCCGAGATCGAAGGGCCTTCGGTGAGGGTGATGACCAGCTGAGTGTCGTCTGCGTATGACACCAGCGTTAGGTCCCACTCCTTAGCCACTGCCGCAAGTGGCTGCACATAGAGATTAAAAAGGGATGGGCTAAGTGCAGAGCCCTGAGGAACTCCCTGGCCGATGGAATGGGGCTGGGAGAGACACGGGGGAGCTGATACCCGGACGGATCTGTCCTTCAGAAATGAGCGGAACCACTCCAGGGCAAGACGGTTTATCCATATTGTCTCCAGACGAGTTAACAAGATGTTATAAGAAACCGTATCAAAGGCTGCGCTGAGATCGAGCAATATCAGCGCAGCACTCTGACTGGCATCGAGGATAGTCCGGAGATGTTCTTTGCAGTACCGCAGGAATATAGTTCAGGCGTTGGTGGGATCACGCCTGGACTATGCAAATGCGCTCTTCGCGGGCCTACCTAAATATTTGTTATCTAGGTTGCAGGTCATACAGAATTCGGCGGCCAGAGCCATCTATGGCCTGCCGAGGAGAGCAAGAGCCTCAGCGCTCCTAGCCAGGCTTCACTGGCTACCAATCGCGGAGAGAATTAAATTTAAACTCCTCACATTGGCGTTTAAAGCTCTCCATGCGACTGGCCCTTTCTACCTGAGGAAGCGTACTGCTTTCTATGTGCCACGGAGGTCTCTGCGGTCGGCGGACCTGGCCAAAATGGAGGTGCCTGTGGCCAAACGTGTGCGGATGGGAGGTCGCTCCTTCCAACACGTAACAGCTTGCCTGTGGAATGCACTCCCTCTTTCCCTCCGGAAAGCAAATAATCTCTTGACCTTCAGGAAGGAGCTGAAGACTCTGCTCTTCACCCAGTAACCCGCGTTTCTGCAGTTTGTTTACCTTTTGGTTTTTCTGTTTCTAGGGGCCTCTTTGCTAAAGCGCCGGGACACCCTTTGGGGTAGCCGTGCGCTCTAAAAGTGTGGCTAACATTAACATTAACATTAGTGGACAGGAGGGCCGACTCAGTACTATGTCCCGGCCTGAACCCATTTTGAGATGGGTCCAAGACGTTATTTTGAGCCATATGGTGGGACAGCACATTGTTTACATAGGCCTCTGCAATTTTGGACACCCATGGGAGCAGCAAGATGGGTCTGTAGTTTTCTAGTTTGGTAGGGTCAAGAGTCGGCTTCTTAATGATGGGGGAAACCCATGCTTGTTTCCAGACAGCTGGGACCTCAGCCGAGGAAAAGGAACTATTGAGTATTGAGGCAAGGGAGGGTATGAAGAAATCCAAAGATTCAAGAAATTGGGATGGCCTCATGGGGTCGGCTGGAGAACCAGACTTGACTTTCCTGCAAAGTTTATTTAGGTCATCGTAAGAGATTTCAGGTATAAGTGTCAGTATAGTGCCATTTGTGCTAGCATTAATGGAGTTAGGTGGAGCAGGGAAGTTATGCGGGAATGAGCTGTAGATTTATTGCACTTTTTCTATAAAGTAAGTGGCAAGGTCCTCACACTGTTGCGTGGAGGTAATACAGGAGGCAGGGGTTCTACTATTTTGCAGTTCTTGCACCAATTTAAAAATGACTTTGGGGGGATTCAGGCTGAAATTGATTTCTTCAGCGTAGAAGGAGGCGCGCGCAGAGCGAATAGCTTTGTGGTAGAGTTTTAATTTAGACACGTAGGATACTTTATTCGTATTATTGTACTCCCTTCTCCAGGTTCGCTCGGCTTTTTTGCATTCTTTCCGCATGGATTTCAGAGTGCCGTTGTACCATGGGTTAGAGGGGGAGCAGCGCCCCTTAGTCCATTTGGCTGGAATGAGAGCGTCTAATCCTCTAGTGATCAAGTCATGGAAGGCAGCATTTGTCGTGTTAATATCCTTATTTGCCTCGTAGTGAAATTCTCCTAGGGTAGACTGGACATCTCTGGTTAAGAGTTTATGCCAAGGTCTTTTTAGACGACGAGTTGGCTCTTCTTTGTTGGGCAGTTCCCTAACCATCATAGTGATTTTGATGAGATAGTGATCTGTCCAACCCATAGGCTTGGGCAGGTCAGTCCTGACTTCCGGGATGTTAGTAAAGACAGGGTCTAATATATGTCCAGCTGAGTGAGTGGCAGTTTGAATTACCGAGTTTAGTTGTAACGCAGCAAAGTCCGCCAAGAGATTTTTAATGGTAGGGTCTAGTGTCGAGTCGAAGTGGAGATTAAGATCTCCAAGTATGGTGAAGTTGGCCGAACTCACCACCAAGGAGTTTGCCACTTCTAGGAGTGCTTTGATGAACTTGGAAGCAGATCCAGGGGGTCGATAGATGTAAAGCCCTGACAGGGTAAAGTGGGGGCCCGTAGTGATCTTAAAGCGGGCACTTTCGCAACCCCAGATATCTTCCTTGGTAAAGGAGCAGATATATTGGTTTTTAGGTCTCGTGACCTATCAATGCGCATGCACATTGAGGTCACGAGACTATAGGGCTTTAAACAGACTTTATCTAACTGGCGATTTGGTGCTGTGCCCGTGCGCTTTCAGGTCAATGCGCAAGCGCATTGACCTAAAATGCGCGTGCACAGCATCAAATCGCCAGCCATCTGTTGCCCAGCTTGGTGCCGCTCCACCCCCTGCCGGATCAAAGGCTTTCACGGCCACCGGCCGTGCTTTCAGTTTCACGGCCGCTCGGCCTGCCGTGTCTCCTTATTTGACTTGTTTTGCTTGTTAAACTTTGCCCCTCGTGAGTCCACCCACTTTCTTTGCCACACCTTGACAACCAATTTATGGTTTCCTGGAGATAATTTTCTCCAATTCCATCACTGATACACTCCATCTTCTTTAAACTAACTGCTGCAAAATGAGATCTTAAAAAACAAGTTTTCGTCGAACTGCTTACGTACAACGGAGTAGAGACTGCCAACTGCTGGCTCCATTAGGAAGAACAATACGCTTGATGTAGAACTGATAACTTTTTATAAACACCAAGCGCAGTAAAAAGAGTTATTGCGAGGCGGTTTTCCCCAAAAAATCACAATATCTGAATATGCTTTGGTATCGGAGGGGCATATTCTTTGTAAACTTATGAGCGAAAGCATTGTTTATAGGACTATGTGACCAAGGAGTCACTGCCACACAAGACTGCTCTACGTATCGATAATCCCAAATCTATCAAACCCCTAACGAATATTTTAGTTTTCTTTTGGACGAAAAAAGTAAAATTAACTCCTTTATATGAGGGAATATTCTTCTTGGGCCAAGGTTGATTATCTTAAAGTTACCCTTTTCAAAGTTACTTTGTTTTCTTCTACATGGTGGAACACATTAGAACCAAATACCCATCCAAGGGGTGCTTTGAAGGCGAGCTAAGCTTTTTCCAACGAATAAGTAGGTTCGTTTTACTCCTTTTTTAGGTGGTAACTATTACTCTGATTTTAGGCTGACTCAAAGTATGCGAGTACTTGTGTCTAATTTATCCCAACCTTTGGTGTAATCTCCTCACAGATCCCCAGCATTAGCATATTCATACATGCAAAAAAACGTAGTGAAACAAGCCCATGAACCATTGTAAGCCACAAACCGGTCTGTGGTAAGACATAACTACCCACAGAATAACATTTTAGGAATAAGGACCAAAAATTCAGGAGTAATTCAGAACGTTCATTAAGTAAAACACAAGTAGCTTCAGAAAAACTCGATTACTCAGACCTCTAGTTGTAAATTAGCAAAATCTCTGATACTGCACAGTATGCTAGTAATGGCCAATTATTAAATAATTACGAGAGCAGAAGTAACATTGAAATTCCTTATCTTAATGGCTTCAGAGGCCACTACTAAGAGGAGTAGCGAACAAAACATAGAATATCAATGTTCAACAGTAACCAGGTCATCATTCTGTCCCCGATTCACAAAACTGCCCCTGGAAAAGAGGAAAATTTACAAGGGCAAAGCTTACAGAAAGATGGAAATGTACTCTTCCTAATTTCTTCCTACATGTGGAGTAAATTTCAGATTTATTTTTGGAACTCACAAACAATACGATGAGTACTTTGGGAAGTCAGGGGTTTACAGGAGAGTCCAGATTATTTTTTTAATTCCCGTTTATACCAAAGTGAAAGAATCTTTGCCTTCATAATCGTGCAATGGTGCCCATTTAAGTGTGCATAAATGTGACGCATTAGTGCAACTGCACTTTAAAATTCAAAAATGTTCATCTAATAATTCTTCCACATGGAGAAACTCCTCCTCCTCCTGCAAACCCAAGTATTGCTCCTTCACCCTGTAGATATCCTGAAAAAAGAAAGTTGTTGGGTTCAACGGTGTCTGTTGACTGACTGACCTGGGGAACAAAAACTACCATGGCAGTCTCCAGTGCTTGTCACATGCAGGACACCCCCTCCATTTTGGCTGTGGCTCCTTCTGTATATCGAATATGGTAGTTGACGGTCAGCGGTTTTTAGGTCTCGCCTGTCAATGCCCATGCGCACTGAGCGGAGCGAGACTATAGGGGCTTAAACAGAAGTTTAAATAGACTGGCGATTTGATGCAGTGCATGTGCGCTTTTTTGCTCAATGCACAAGCGCAATGAGTTAAAATGCGCGTGCACAGCATCAAATCGCCAGTCTTTGCCATCTGTTCCCCAGCTTGGTGCCGCCAGCTCCTCCCCTCTCTCTCCCCGCACACAGCCAGGGTCACATTTCTCCTCCCCCTCCCCAGCCGCCAGCACCTCCCCTCTCTCTCCCTGCAGTTTCACGGCCGCCAGGCTCGCATTTCTCCTCCCCTTCCCCAGCCGACAGCACCTCCCCACTCTCTCCCTGCAGTTTCACGGCCGCCAGGCCGTGTCTCCCTTTATTTTACTTTTCATGTTTTAATTCCGCCCTAAAAACACGCAGATATCAGCGTAGGCCTGACAGGGAAGTAAATCATAAGAATTGGAAATGCAATAGGTCTTGCATTAGAAAAGTTGGAGCTTCACACACCCTCACACACCTACACCCTCACACCCCCTCACACCCCTCACTCACCCTCACTCACACGCCCTCACCCTCACACCCCCTCAACCTCACACACCCTCGCTCCCCTCACACCCTCACAACACTCTCACCCTCACTACACCTCACACACTCAACATCACACACCCTCACACACCCTCACACACACTCACCCACTCTCACCCTCGCAACCTCTCACCATCAACACCCCTCACCCTCACACACCCTTACCCTCATCCCCTCACCCTCACACACCCTCAGTCACCCTCACACACCCTAACTCTCACACTCACCCACTCACACACCCTCACACTCCCTAACTCACCCTCACACACCCTCACCCTCACACACCGTCACACACCCACACACTCATACTCACCCTCACACACCCTCACTCACCCTCATCCTCACACACCGTCACACACACTCAGCCTCACACCTCCTCACTCACCATCACCCTCACACACACTCACACTCCCTCTCCCTCACACCCCCTCTCCCTCACACCCCCTCACCCTCACACACCCTCACTCCCCTCACACCCTCACCCCCCTCACAACCCTCTCACCCTCAACCCGCTTCACACCCTCACCCTCACACACCCACACCACCCCTCACCCTCGCACCCTCTCACCATCACCCCCCCTCACCCTCACACATCCTTACCCTCATCCCCTCACCCACCCTCAGACCCTCACCCTCACACCCTCACACACCCTCACACACCCTCACTCACACTCACACACCCTCACACACCATCACACACCCTCACCCTCACACCCCCTCACTCACCCTCACCCTCACACACCCTCACACACCATCACACACCCCCTCACTCACCCACACACCCCCTCACTCACCCTCACTCACCCTCACACCCCCTCACTCACCCTCACACACCCTCACCCTCACACCCCTCACCCTCACACCACTCAGTGCTACAACACATATTGTGTTACAATAGGTGTCACATTTGCGAAACATAAAACTATTGGCATTGTAAATAACAAAGCTATTACTTTCGCTACTTTCAAAACAAGCACATAAAGAAAAAATGTGTCCTTTACAATACCAATAGCTCAAAATTTCCTAATGCGAAACCTATTGCATTGCTGTGCTTCTCTCCCCTGCTGCACTCTCCTGCTCTCTAGAGATGTGGCCTAACGACCAGAGCTGCCATCTAAGTAACGAAAATACAAAAAATGTTGCATTCCAAATGCTATAGGTGTCACATTCGCGAAAGTTATAACTATTGGTGTTGTAAATGACAAAGCTATCAATTTAGCTATTTTAAAAACCAACAAATAAATAAAATATTTGTCATTTACAAGACCAATAGCTCCAACTTTTCTAATGCGAGACCTATTGCATTTCCAATGCTTGTTATAGATGACTGCTATGCCGCCACCTCTAGCATCTCGGTTAAGAGTCTTCATTAAGAAGCCGTCTATCAACGTGAGGTTCGGAAGACTGGTCATATCATCACGGACACCAAGGGGCCTGTTGGTGTGTGAGGGGTATTTTACACAACACTGAGTGTCCCCCATCCTTGCGGTGTACACTGGGAGTAGGATTCTTCTTGTTTAATTATCAGTGCCTGTGGAGTAGGAATCCTATCTCTATACTCTACCTCCCCCCGTTGTTACTTTCATATCATCACGGAGCCAAGTTTCACATAGAAATAGAATATCAGGGCTCTCGTCAGTTAGGAGGGTATTTACCTCTAGATGGTGTTTCACGAGCGACCTAACGTTCAGTTGGAGGACAGTAAAAGGGGTATATTTAGGTGAGTTAACACTTTAGCAAGATAGACAGGGGCTGGGTGTTGCGAAGTTACATGACTTACATTGTAGGCATGTCTGTACGAGGCAGCCTGATGTCTCGTCACAGCTCTGGCCAGGGTTCAGGGTGAGGAGAAACTCCCTATCGTAATAGTGGGATTCCCTTGGAGTTTGGCCAGGGGGACAGGCGAGAGGCGATGTCTTGGCGATGACGGGCGCAGACGGGCTTGCCTTTGGCGCGCCTTTGGCGCGCTGTCGGCGCGCCCGCTGCGCGTCCGACCAAGGCACATTTTGATAGAGGGGGGAAGAGGGGAGGGGCGTGGCCTCCATCAGGTGGGCGTGGCCTATGTGGCCTCAGTAATGGTGGCCAAAGTAAGTTTTGTCAAGTCCGCGGCAGCGTTTATGTCGGCTGTGCGGTGATGTCGGCGAGACTGAGGTGGGGGGGAAAGTGCTCAGTGTCGAGTGAGGACAACAGTTAATATAAGCAGTACAAATACAGTAAGTTTTTTAAGAATCAGGACTAGTCTCCCGGCTTCCGCCTCAGGAGCTATCTGTAGGCTAATGCGTGAGTGGGCTGGCGCGGCTTAAATAGCTGGTGGGGGCGTGGCCTCCGTCAGGTGGGCGTGGTCTATGTGGCCTCGGTATTGGCAGCCAAAGTAAGTTTTGTCAAGTCCGCGGCAGCGTTTATGTCGGCTGCGCGGTGATGTCGGCGAGACTGAGGTGGGGGGAAAGTGCTCAGTGCCGAGTGAGGACAACAGTTAAAATAGCAGTACAAATACAGTAAGTTTTTAAAAAATCAGGACTAGTCTCCCGGCTCCCGCCTCAGGAGCTATCTGTAGGCTAATGCGTGCATGGGCTGGCATGGCCTAAATAGCGGGCGGGGGCGTGGCCTCGGTCAGGTGGGCATGGCCTATGTGGCCTCGGTAATAGCGGCTAAAGTAAGTTTTGTCAAGTCCGCGGCAGCGTTTATGTCGGCTGCGCGGTGATGTCGGCGAGACTGTGGTGGGGGGGAAGTGCTCAGTGCCGAGTGAGGACAACAGTTAAAATATGCAGTACAAAAACAGTAAGTTTTTTAAAAATCAGGACTAGTCTCCCGGCTTCCGCCTCAGGAGCTATCTGTAGGCTAATGCGTGCGTGGTCTGGCGCAGCTTAAATAGCGGGCAGCGTGGCCTCCGTCAGGTGGGCGTGGCCTATGTGGCCTCGGTAATGGCGGCCAAAGTAAGTTTTGTCAAGTCCGCGGCAGCGTTTATGTCGACTGTGCGGTGATGTCGGCGAGACTGAGGTGGGGGGGAAAGTGCTCAGTGCCAAGTGAGGACAACAGTTAAAATAAGCAGTACAAATACAGTGAGTTTTTTAAAAATCAGGACTAGTCTCCCGGCTTCCGCCTCAGGAGCTATCTGTAGGCTAATGCGTGCGTGGGCTGGCGCGGCTTAAATAGCGGGTGGGGGGCGTGGCCTCCGTCAGGTGGGCGTGGCCTATGTGGCCTCGGTAATGGTGGCCAAAGTAAGTTTTGTCAAGTCCGCGGCAGCGTTTATGTCGGCTGCGCGGTGATGTCGGCGAGACTGAGGTGGGGGGGAAAGTGCTCAGTGTCGAGTGAGGACAACAGTTAAAATAAGCTGTACAAATACAGTACGTTTTTAAAAAATCAGGACTAGTCTCCCAGCTTCCGCCTCAGGCGCTATCTGTAGGCTAATGCGTCAGTGGGCTTGCGTGGCTTAAATAGCGGGCGGGGGCGTGGCCTCTGTCAGGTGGGCGTGGCCTATGTGGCCTCGGTAATGGCGGCCAAAGTAAGTTTTGTCAAGTCCGCGGCAGCGTTTATGTCGGCTGCGCGGTGATGTCGGCGAGACTGAGGTGGGGGGAAAGTGCTCAGTGCCGAGTGAGGACAACAGTTAAAATAAGCAGTACAAATACAGTACGTTTTTTAAAAATCAGGACTAGTCTCCCGGCTTCCGCCTCAGGAGCTATCTGTAGGCTAATGCATGCGTGGGCTGGCGCGGCTTAACTAGCGGGCGGGGGTGTGGCCTCCATCAGGTGGGCGTGGCCTATGTGGCCTCGGTAATGGCGGCCAAAGTAAGTTTTGTCAAGTCCGCGGCAGCGTTTAAGTCGGCTGCGCGGTGATGTCGGCGAGACTGAGGTGGGGGGGAAGTGCTCCTTGCCGAGTGAGGACAACAGTTAATATAAGCAGTACAAATACAGTAAGTTTTTTAAGAATCAGGACTAGTCTCCCGTCTTCCGCCTCAGAAGCTATCTGTAGGCCGGGGGTTTGGGCATGCACATTTACCCCTTTACTATTTATGGCAGGCCCTGGGGGGATGGGGTCCCTGAGGCTCAAGGAGGAGGGCTGCTCCTTTCCCTTTAATACTTATGCTGGGCCCCCAGGGAATGGGCTACCCAGGGCTGTGATGCCATGCATCCCTCCATCCCCTTTCATGAATATGTCTGGTCCGGGCGATGGCTTCATGGGGATGGCATCCCGGAGGCTGTAATCGGCTCGGTGATGGGGGTGGCATGTCCGAACGAAAACCTCAAATAATACAATACATTGACCCCCGTGCTTTGGCCCACCCTGAGGGTCATATTTATTGTTAAAAATCACAGAAATTCAACAGTCATAGTTATCTCAAAAAAACTATAACTTGTGCCCTAAAGTAACTATAACTTGCGCCCTCACCATACGCTGCTAATTACCCCACATATTAAATCACTGATGACATCTTTTATGACATAGCACAGCAATATATGCATTGACATTATTGGGAAGAAAAATGTATGGTGGGGCGTGAGTTATAGCTAATTGAGATAACTATAAGTGGTAAAAAATTATCAGTTTAAAACATTAGAGTGTCAAGAAACAAAGGATAAAGGTGAAAATGTCAGTTAAAATGGATTGTTTCAAGTGAACAAAACCAGTGAAATTCACAGTTACAGGAGCTATACCTTGTGCCCTAACGGAGTTGTGACTTGTGCACTCGCCATGTACTGATTGTCATTAATGAGGTCATTCGTAATGTTCTATGACATTACTGATAATACCCCATGTCATAACTGATGTAATATGTGGAGTAAATTGCAGTGCTTGGCAAGGGTGTGAGTAATAATTATCTTAAGGCACGCGTTATAGTTACATGAGATAACTAACTGTGAATTTCAGTGGTATTGTTCGTTTAAAATGGTATGGTTTAACTGATATTTTTATCCAACTATAACGTCTCTTTAACTTTTGTTTTTTTCAGTGCAAAAGCCCTCGCCAGGCACGGCCAAACGTCTAGAAATTCACTGAAAAAAACTTAACTTTATAGTTAAGTGAAGATTTTAGTAGCAAACTAACTTTTAAACTCCTAAATACCACTGAAATTCATCAATTATAGTTTTCTCAAGTAACTATAGCTCGTGCCCAAAAGTACCATAACTCGCGCCCTCGCCAGTAACTACCAATTACTCCCGTATTACATCACTCATAACATCTTCTATGACATCACTGATATTATCACTGCAACATTTGAAATAAAATTATTGATGAGAAAACTGTGCATGGCGGGCGTTATAGTTACCTTAGGGCACAAGTCATAGATATGTGAGATAACTATAACTGGTGAATTTCTATGGCTTTTTGTGGACCTGATGCAACATATCTCAAGGAAGGATCTCTCATCGTATCTCCTGTCTGAAGGCTTCAGTGACACCCACGCAGCATAGGCAGACGCAGACCTTGCATCTTGACGCAAAAGATACAGGTTATAATCCTCAGCAAACTGAATTTGGTGTTGTACGCAGCCCAAGCTCCATCACGGTCGGCTTAAACCTGTGACTTTGTCCTAGTCACGCAACTAGATAACCAAAGACAGTGCTTTTCACTTCTAAACACTATTTTTACTTAAACATTTTAAATTGTATATCTCTGGCTCTAGTGATTGGAGTATTGTATTTCTGATCACAATTTATTTATTAAAACATTATCTAGTTGTCTAATTCGATTTGGGATTTTTCTTGTGTTGTGTTTTCACTTTATTACTGCTTGTTTGCTGTGGAAATACTTTATGCTTGGCCTCTAAGTGAAACCTGACTGCTTTGTGAGAAGATATCAGAGGGTTGAGCACAGATGAATTTAGTGACTCTGGGCCCAATTCACAGAACTAACTTAAGACAAAATCCTAAACTTACTACTTTTGATATTCACAGAAGTTAGAATTTTGTCTTAAGTTTGTCTTAAGACAGACTTAATACAGACTTAAGTTCGGATTTTGTCTTAAGTCTGTCTTTAGTCTGTCTTAAGACAAATTTAAGACAAAATCCTAACTTCTGTCACCCTCATAAGGATTGTGGTTGTTGCCTGAGTGGGGATCTCACCCCCACTCAACCAATAACACACTTTCTTAGTGTAATCAATTCATAAACACTGGTGGGAAGCAAACACCCAGTGCATCAAAATAATATTATTCATCACACGTCTAAAATTGATTATACGTTTGATTATGTTATGTTATGTTAATGGGGATTTGTAGAGCGCATGTTTAACAACAGGTCTCTTGCCGCTGGACAGTTTATTTTCCTTTTCAAGGCACCGTTTTTGACAGGTCCATATCTAGCTGTAGGCTTAGGTGAACAACCAGGTTTTCAGTTTTTTCCTGAAGCCCAAGAGGTCCGTTTCTAATCTCAACAGAGGGGGAAGAGAGTTCCAGAATGGGGGACACTGTGTTGAAAAGCGCGACCCTCCTATTTGTTTGCGTCTAGGCACCACCAAAATATTCATATGCATGGATCTTAGAGTGCGCTGTGGAGAGTATCTCTGAATTCTTGAGGTTATATATTGCGGGTCAGTACCATGTATAGCTTTAAACAGTATACATCAAGTTTTAAACATGGGACAGTGCTCCACTGGGAGCCAGCAGAGTTCCTTCAGTATTGGCTTGACATGGCAACGTCTGCCTTGTTGTTAAATCATTCTGGATGCTTGGTTTTGGATCAGCTGCAAACGATGCTTCTCATTTCAGGAGGGACGAGGTAAATAGCATTAGCATAGTTAATTTTAGAAAAAAATCAAGGTAATAGTGATTTGGATGCTGGCCTCTCTGCTAAAAAACTTCTGATTTTCCGCAGCTTCCGAAGTTTGAAAAAACAGGCCTAGGTACCTGAACCAATCTGTGAGTTCATTGAGAGGTCTGAGTCAATTTGAATTAAACATTCAAAGATACACAGACTAACTGAAATGATTTGTTAGTTTATCTCGTCAATAGTTAAACGAAACCTGCTGAAACATGTACCAGCAGCATCCACCAACCTATGGGTGATACAGTTTTTAGGTAAATGAAGTCATTTATGAGCTAAAATTCACAGAATTAGACAATTTCTCTCTAGTTTAAATATGTTTTATTACTCCAGAACTTCTACATCACCTGAAATAATTATTTTCATTTTAGGGGCACAAATACACTGCCTCGAAGTCATAGCTAATGATTGCATCTCCTTATACTGTACATGTGAAAGATAGGGACAGATGTCTTATCAATAAAGTGATCATTTCAATTAGTTAAATAACCCCAGTGCCCCCAGCCTGGGTGGCCAACACAATTCTCAGTGAAACCACGCAATGAGATGCAGGACAGGTAGCCATGAGTCTAGGAATTCGCCATACTTTACTCCCATTGTTTTCCATACCAAACAAGCCAGGATGAACAGAGCACTGGCTCCATAGATGTGCTGTGCTCATACTGCCATTCAACAGCAAGTAATAGTTTAATTCACAAAGTCTGAAAGGGATCTCGTCCCAGACTACTGGACATAAACCTAGTGCAGTAACTGATGCATCTCTATCTCACACCAGCTTTATAAACATATCGACTAGCAGCTGTTTTCAAGTGAACCAGGGTCAGAAAAATAAAAAGGTTTCAAGATTCTTTGATTTACCCCTTTACAAAAATAAATAGATTCACTTTGATATCCAAGTTTTTTTAATGTCAACCTTTTTGGTCCACTACCATTATGAAATGCCTCAATCTAGTAAACATACTCAATTGCATTAATTTTTAGATGTAGTTGCATACCTTTAGAAGTACTGGAGCGAATATGCACATAAAAGGAAGGCACTTTAACAAAATTCCATTAGCAGAATAAACTGTGAGATATCCCAGATCCCCATGCCAATCACTTACACTCAATGACAACAAATATTTTCTAAAACATTCAAAGCCCGTTTCACGAAGGTACTTACATGTCGTAAAGTTATGCGGAGTCTCTTCCCCGAGTGTAGAGACTCCACACTTGTAAATTTACATGTAAGTTACCTTTGTGAATCGGGCCGTCTGTGAACATTCTCCCCAGAATCTCAGCAGGGTCTGGGTAACAAACACATCCATCCATACATGTCACGTACTTGCCCATTTCTTGGCCCAGTCCAGGAGGGCTCTTAATTCCATTATAAATAATATTTGTAGTTTCACACCCATAGTGCTATGGAAGTACTAGCTCCCAGATAAACCCACAACATTCTAGTTTACAGGTAACATATGACTACAGCAGAAGCAGGTCCTACTCAGTTTGCCAGTGGAGTAGCACCATAAATTTGGCTTTGCTAGACTTTTAGCACTGTACATCCTCACAGGGTCTCAGAGGAGCAGCCTCGCATATTGTGGAAAAAAACATTAAAAATTAGTTTGTCTGAGACATAGTGTAGCAGGGTTTCCGTTCTCCCACAGAACTGTGCACAGAGATCTAGAACCTGGGTGAGTCAGGGTGACCCAGAACTCACCTTTGTTTCAGACATCCCCTTACCTAGCTAGCTACAGTGTCTCATCGGTAGTAAATACTTCCCAATGACTTAGACAATCCAGAACATGAACTTAGAATACCTCAGGTATCGTGGAACACATGAACACTCTTTCGTTATATAATCATTACAAACCGAAACTGGGAGGCAGAGAACACACGTGCAAGTTTGAAATGTTTATTTTTCAATGCAACATTGTCAAACGCAGTATCTTATATAATATCAACATACATATTATAAAAATCAGAGCTAGCAGCATAGTCACTAATCCATAATAAGCAAAAGGTGATAGCATGTTATGATGCAAAGATCTATAGAATTCTGTATCACCTATATTTCGCGCACCCTAATTAGCATATTATATTATATCTAAGAAGGTCTCATCTGGGTTCCTAGCAGGGCGGACCCATACCTCTAATTCTCAGTAGAAGGAGATCACATCAACCGCTACCAGCTCTCAGCATGCGAAGCATCAAGTGTGTTGATTCATTCCCTGTAACTCTATCTTAAACCCGCGTAGAGCCCAATATTGGCAACAACATTATTTGTGTTATGACTAACGTGGTGCGAGGATCAGGTCTTCAGCAATCTTGTGTTAGGTTATTCTTAGAGTGTGCAGTTCTCAGTGTGCAGACAGTTGTACCGAGTGTACCATGCACGACTGATACCAGCGCAATAACATATTATTCTCAAGTAAATCACATCTTTCGTCTAGGTTAGAAGCTACAATAACAATTAGGTGTCGTGTGCAAACCGAAGCAGAAAGAAAATATGGCGTTTAAACATTTAATAAGCCCATGCTAACTTAACACAATATATAGAAACGTAGTAACCATATGACACCCCCCCAATGATCCGAGGACGGTTAAAAACCAAAAATATAAGCCAATACTCTAAGAGAGGCAAGACATAAAAGCAGAGTTCAATGATATTGAGCCAAGCTAAATGTATGCAAATATATGTAAAATTCAAAAACAACATTTATGTATGAATGCCTATAGTGGCCACACAAAATATAAAAATTCGAACTTAAGGCCTACTCTCAGTTAATAGGCCTAGAACATCCGGAAAATCGAATGTTCGTATTGAAATTGGGCACCATTCAGAATTACTAAAAAGTCACGTGCCATAACGATGGAAGTATTCAAAGTCACTCATGGTTGAATGAATATGCAAAATAGGTAGCCACAGCTTCCAACATGAAATTACTGTCATCATCCGAAAACAGTTCAGCCATCCAATTAAGCAATGGGAAAGAACATACGTGCTCCTCCAACACCGGTTCCTCTAGCAACATCAGAGGACAACTCAGTGGGTTCTCGAGAACGCTCTGTGCCAGAAAGTCATGTGCCGCTGCGAATATGTCCCACTGACCCATTAGTCCATGCATCGCTGCCACAGCCATAACCCTTTCGCCAGAGCAGACCAGCTCGTGAGCCACTACGGGGTACATCAGCTGATCAAAGTTGACGTCAGGAGAAGTCGGTAAACAGAGACGCAAATCAATGGCCCAGTCGAAATCACAGCTCAGGCAATGAAACACGGGCTGGACACATGTGAAATAGGAAAATCTGAAGGATAATCCAAAAGCCGTGCTTAAAGTCGCAAGCGGCAGGGATCCATAATAATCAAGCATCCGGTTGCGAAACTGCATCAGTAGGGGCTGAGCATTTCCTTGCGCAGGATGGGCATCCATGTTTTATAAAGTAAAATATCACCAGAACGCCTGCAGCCAAAGCCAGCAAAACAGGAAATCCGCCAAACAGGCTAGCGAATATAGGATGAAAGAACGCAGGGATAATACCAAATACTTTTTCAAATGTAGTCACGAGACCACTGCTAACCATTTTAAAAAAATGAGCCAGGCTCGTTGTGGAGGAGGCATTGAAGATTTGATGAACCAGCTCGCAAAAATGAAACGGCAAATCAGTACTTAAAAGTGCCTGTACTTCTGTGCGTGTGTTTGCTATGTGAAGGACATAAGTTTCGCGGGCAGAGCTCAGGGCCACCTGCTTTTGAGACAATAGGGCTCTTATACGGCCTAAACCATTGAACTCAGCTCTCAAGGTTGGTATTCTTGGCCAAATTAAAACATCTGAGTTTCCATGCGTGGGTGGATATAACACATTCTTGCAGCAAACCACCCTTTCAGACACGGTAACCACATATGCGATACCGGCCTCTAACCCACAACAAAACTCGTTATTCAAAAGCAAATAACTACCGTTGGACAACAAAGTGAACGTGGGAACTATTGCAGGAACTGGTGTCCCTTTCAAAACACAGGCCAAATTAGGTTTGTCCTGATTACAAGAACCATGCAACTGGATGTGTCTGCATATTAGTGAGCGGTCAGGCGACTGTGTACATTCTTCACCATTCAAATTCACTTCATTTCCCTCTTTCAGGCATCTATAAGTGTATGGTAAAGACCATGTCTCATGGAGAAAAGCACTGCCTAATGGTTCATATCGCCCTATAGCAATATATTTCATACAATTCGTAAATTTATACAAAGCAAAAGGTAAGGTAATAACACCATGGATAAGCCATGTAGCCGCAGTCACTTCAGCCACTGAAAATGGCAGGGATTCTAATTTTTCAATATGTAACATAGAAAATGTCGCATCTCTCATTGATAACATGCGCTGTTTTTCAGTCAAATTAAATGGGGCAAACAGTGATGATACGTTCATAAAATTCCACGGCACTCGACCAGCCTTAAGAGTCTGTAGTGTCCAAGCAAACTGCATCACAGAACGTAATTGACACTTTATCTAAACAGCACCAAAGCGAACAGAGGAGTACAGTATTGCCAGCGCGTCTTTGCAGGCTTACCCGTTTTTCAACCAGGCGCAACCTTCACCTCTCGGCGCACCCGCTCCGCGGGTGCCCCATCGCCTGCGTCAAGGAGGGAATTACACCTGCTGCTGGGAAGACCTTCACCGAAGCGGTAAGGAGAAAGCGGAACCGGGCGTGTGGCTGCAGCGGGGCTGCGAGCGTGCGGGGACTTCAATTCCCAGAAGTCCCTGCTAGACCGACGGAGAGCTTCCGGTCCGCTCTCCCTGCTGGCCCGCCCCCCGCCCTCCTGAGGCTTCAAATCAACAGCAGCTGCCCAAAACGAGTGGGACACTTTATCTAAACAGCACCAAAGCGAACAGAGGAGTACAGTATTGCCAGCGCGTCTTTGCAGGCTTACCCGTTTTTCAACCAGGCGCAACCTTCACCTCTCGGCGCACCCGCTCCGCGGGTGCCCCATTGCCTGCGTCAAGGAGGGAATTACACCTGCTGCTGGGAAGACCTTCACCGAAGCGGTAAGGAGAAAGCGAAACCGGGCGTGTGGCTGCAGCGGGGCTGCGAGCGTGCGGGGACTTCAATTCCCAGAAGTCCCTGCTAGACCGACGGAGAGCTTCCGGTCCGCTCTCCCTGCTGGCCCGCCCCCCGCCCTCCTGAGGCTTCAAATCAACAGCAGCTGCCCAAAACGAGTGGGACACTTTATCTAAACAGCACCAAAGCGAACAGAGGAGTACAGTATTGCCAGCGCGTCTTTGCAGGCTTACCCGTTTTTCAACCAGGCGCAACCTTCACCTCTCGGCGCACCCGCTCCGCGGGTGCCCCATTGCCTGCGTCAAGGAGGGAATTACACCTGCTGCTGGGAAGACCTTCACCGAAGCGGTAAGGAGAAAGCGGAACCGGGCGTGTGGCTGCAGCGGGGCTGCGAGCGTGCGGGGACTTCAATTCCCAGAAGTCCCTGCTAGACCGACGGAGAGCTTCCGGTCCGCTCTCCCTGCTGGCCCGCCCCCCGCCCTCCTGAGGCTTCAAATCAACAGCAGCTGCCCAAAACGAGTGGGACACTTTATCTAAACAGCACCAAAGCGAACAGAGGAGTACAGTATTGCCAGCGCGTCTTTGCAGGCTTACCCGTTTTTCAACCAGGCGCAACCTTCACCTCTCGGCGCACCCGCTCCGCGGGTGCCCCATCGCCTGCGTCAAGGAGGGAATTACACCTGCTGCTGGGAAGACCTTCACCGAAGCGGTAAGGAGAAAGCGGAACCGGGCGTGTGGCTGCAGCGGGGCTGCGAGCGTGCGGGGACTTCAATTCCCAGAAGTCCCTGCTAGACCGACGGAGAGCTTCCGGTCCGCTCTCCCTGCTGGCCCGCCCCCCGCCCTCCTGAGGCTTCAAATCAACAGCAGCTGCCCAAAACGAGTGGGACACATTATCTAAACAGCACCAAAGCGAACAGAGGAGTACAGTATTGCCAGCGCGTCTTTGCAGGCTTACCCGTTTTTCAACCAGGCGCAACCTTCACCTCTCGGCGCACCCGCTCCGCGGGTGCCCCATCGCCTGCGTCAAGGAGGGAATTACACCTGCTGCTGGGAAGACCTTCACCGAAGCGGTAAGGAGAAAGCGGAACCGGGCGTGTGGCTGCAGCGGGGCTGCGAGCGTGCGGGGACTTCAATTCCCAGAAGTCCCTGCTAGACCGACGGAGAGCTTCCGGTCCGCTCTCCCTGCTGGCCCGCCCCCCGCCCTCCTGAGGCTTCAAATCAACAGCAGCTGCCCAAAACGAGTGGGACACTTTATCTAAACAGCACCAAAGCGAACAGAGGAGTACAGTATTGCCAGCGCGTCTTTGCAGGCTTACCCGTTTTTCAACCAGGCGCAACCTTCACCTCTCGGCGCACCCGCTCCGCGGGTGCCCCATCGCCTGCGTCAAGGAGGGAATTACACCTGCTGCTGGGAAGACCTTCACCGAAGCGGTAAGGAGAAAGCGGAACCGGGCGTGTGGCTGCAGCGGGGCTGCGAGCGTGCGGGGACTTCAATTCCCAGAAGTCCCTGCTAGACCGACGGAGAGCTTCCGGTCCGCTCTCCCTGCTGGCCCGCCCTCCTGAGGCTTCAAATCAACATCACACTCCCGCAGCGCGGGACGCAGCCCGGGCTAAGACTGGGCAAAGACAGGGCCGTTTTAGGCCGTTAGAGACCGTTCTGAGACCGGACCGGGCCATTTCTCTTGGTTTTTTCTCTTTGAGTCTCTGCAGCTAGTACACCTGAATTTTTTTTTTATTTTTTTTTTTATATATTTATTGCAATACCCTTTTCCCACAATGTCCTCACGAGAAACCCGGAGCAAGGCAACTAAGACCTCTAAAAAAGCTACAGGCACCTTAGACGACTTTATCACCAGGACCAGCCTCTCCATTGATAATGAAATAACTAAACTCCAGCACAAAGTATAACTCGAACTCGAATGTGCTAGGAGGCTCTCAACTGAATTAGCGCTCAGGAAAAAATCCTCCCTAGGCAGCATTGCTACCTCCAGAACTCCTGAACGCATTTCTGGCCCAAAACCAATTATAGCCCTAGCCGAGGTGCACTCAATAGTAGAGGAACCAATTCCTCCTATCAATTACGAACCCTATGGGCCTTCGGCTAGGGCCGAGCCAGGAAGTCCATTAGAGTTGATTGTCTTAAAAGAGAGTATTGAGGTCCTTCCAGATGGGGCGCCCTGTAAGTCATTAGCAGAGACGATACCTAACATAAGCCCATTACCTACCTGTCAGCTGCCAGTTGAGACAGAGTTTACCAAAAATAAATCACCCGCCAAGATACCATCCAAGCACAAACGGAAGCGCAAACATCTAACCGCATTTGCTAGGAAAAAAGCAAAAGTAGCACTTAGCCATAACATTAAGGGGGGAACACCAAATATGCCCACTGCAACATCTGAGATCTCTGTACACGATGTAGCGCTAGTAACTGCAGAAAATACTAACAACAGCATAGATGAGCAAATCTCTATTGCCATGTCTGATCATCTAGTTAGCGAGGGGCAAAGAGTTTCCTGTCATATGGCAGATCAAGATGGTGGAAGGGAAGAATTTTTAAAATGAGTGTGGGAGACGCTTAAGAGACTACTGAAACCACTAGAAGTTAGGTTAACTGGTATTGAGAACCAGCTTCTTGAAGTTGAGAAAAGTGTTATCACTCTTTCAAGCATAAGTCTCAACTATACCGAAGCGCCTACAGTCACCCAGCAAGCTCTAGTCCCTGTCCCGGGTACATCAACAAACTCACATACTAGCCTATTGGATGTGCAGCAAAAAAAGGTGGGGGTAGCAAGTAATACAAATGCTAATCAATCAACTAGCACTAAATCTCAATTGAATCAAACCCCCTCAACTTCCTCAGTTGTAAATTCTACTAGCAAATTCACGCAGAAAAATCAGGTTCACATTAATACTTCCCAACCGCCAATTCCTTCTTCTTCCCACTCTTCCAATCAGAGTGGATTAGCCTCAAACAAACCTCAATCCAATCCCCCTATTTACCCCTACATTACTGCCGCAGGCATTCAATCTTTGCCTGACAAATCCTTTTCAAATACCACCCATAAGCCAAACCACCAGATTAGTCACACTCACAATAATTTTAGAGGAGGGTACATAGATCTGCCACCAGACGCTAGTCCATTTGTAGCTGTTCTCACAGGGGTGCCTGAATTGGATAGCCCATACGAAGAAAACTTTCAATCGCTAAAAAATAAAGTGATTTTTTGGCTAAATAAATACAAACCCATTCCTAACCAGATGAAAAGTAAGATCCTTATGGTTAGGAGGGTACCTTGGGTAGGGCCAACGGCCAAAACAATCATGGGTGATTGTATTGTCATATCCTTTGAAGAACCCCAGAGTGTTGAACAAATCTGCAATTGGAAATCGTACGGTGTGAATCCACCTATTGAAGCCAGACCCTTATCATTCTTCTATCCTCCACCTGTAGAAAATAAGAAGTATTGATGTACATAGGCAACGTTCATTTCCCTTTTCCCACTCCCCTCCCTGCACGCACCATGAATATTGTAAAACATTGACTGCATCCCTCAGCCCGCAAAGGCCTGTACCCATGTGTACATGACAGCCATTTTAGGCACCTTGGCCTCTTGCCCACTCATTAGAATCACTGGCTTCCCTCCTGCGCGCATTTGAGCACCCCCCCCTCTCCCACTCTCACATACATAGACCATGAAACCCAGCACTCTGCGCGACCCTGCTATGAAAGGCAACCCTCCTGCTTGACCCAGGCACCCCCCCCCCTATTTCCCTCTTGAAGAGGCATCCTTCGCCTCAGCTGACATAGCCCCCCAGTTGTATCTGACTGCCCCTGTTCTCTCATATACAGGTCATAAGATCTCTCTCTCTCTCTCTCTCTCTCTCTCTCTCTCTCTCTCTCTCTCTGCGCGACTCTGGCCCTGCATGCACCCTGACCCCCCCCTCCTTCTCCTCATATGAGCAAGTCATAAACCCTCTTCTTTCGCAAAGCCCTGTCCTTGAGAGTCACGGCCGCGCCTGACCAGCACCTCATTCCCTTCCATGAATGCCCCTCTATTGACGAGCCCTCCCTCCGCGCTCGATTGTCCACGCAGGCATGAATACCACTCCTTTGATGACCCCTTCCCCCGAGTTCGGCTGACCACACATGTCCGAGGCCATCGCCTAAGCCAGGAGATACCATTTACTGCCCTTATTGTATGCCTAGCCACCCCACCCCCTGGGCCGTGATCAGGCGCACACATCCTATGACACACTCAGTTGCACGATCGCCCTTCCCTCTTATCAGCAGGTCAAGGGTCCCCATTGTGAACGTATTTGGAGTAGGATCATCACGAGGATTATAGGAATGTTTTCCTTTTGCGACACACTGACCTGATTGTATCATCAAATGTTCTGCAAATGTATAAAAGCCGGAGTCTCACGCTCACTTGTTAGAGCACCTCCCGAAAGACACTGTGTTTCGTGTCCGAAATGACTGGCTCTCCTCATGAGAAATAAACTCTGTTCTTGATTCCTGCTCCCAGCGCCCGTCTCTTTATTTGGTAAATTATTCGGTATGGAAACTAAGAGGCGGTTTGCGCCAGCAGCCTGGGCATTGATAGAATTATGGGCTCACTTTCAACAATTGGCGTCCCAACGCGGGGTCCATCAGTGACATAGGGTTCGGTAAGAGAGATCCAGACGAAGAAGTGAACGTCTAAAATGATCGGAGTATACCTGCCTTGAGAGGGCCCTAGCCCGGCTGCCGATCGACAGAACTTCACCAATTCTGAACGGACCTCTCTTGAGTGACCTATTGTCCTGACTGGAATCCCACAGGAATGCTACATGGAGTAAGAGAACGATCGGGCGCTGGAGGAGGGAGTCGAAGAACTGTCCGTATGGTCCGGTCCGGGTAAGATTAAGTAGGGTGTTTTTACGCCTGATTGGTAGGGTGGTTCTATCCACCTGATTGATTGATTGATTGTATTGAAATCGGTATTTGTATACTGATATTGTATTGGTTGGTATTGGTTCATTTAGCTTTGAGGGCTACTTGACATATTGGTTCTCTTTTGAGAACGAGACATTCTCTGTTTGCAAACAGCGGCGAATAGGAACGTCGTCCCTCTTTGCAGGTAGAGAAGGGTAGGTAATGCAGACTTTTGTCCCCGTTGTAATCCGTCATGCCTACTTTTCTCCCCACTGATTGTTTGAAGTCGATTAATAATCGATTGTTGCTCTTTGAGATCTTCCCTGTCTACAAACTGAGACGAGTAGAAATATTCTGTCTTCCTTTTTGGATAGCGAAGGGCAGGTAATGCAGACATTTGTCCCCGTTGTAATCCGTCATGCCTGTTTTTCTCCCCACTGATTGGTTGGTTGCCTGGACATTGTTGTTCCAGGAATTGTTTCGTTTGAGGTATTTTCTATTTGCAAACAACGTGAAATAGAAACACTCTGTCTAGTCTTTGCAAGTAGAAAAGGGTAGGTTATGCCCCTTTGTGAATTCGTCAGTCCTACCCACTCCCCACTGGTTGGTTATTGTGGGGTAGCTCGCATGGTCCGCCCAGGAGACTACTCTTATGGAGGACATATGCTCTCTACTCATGGGCCATTTAATAGAAATAGACCGACTGGTCCGTCCAGGAGGCTACCCTAGTAAGTGGAAGTACATCGCTCGGTCTGTCCAGGATGATACCCTAATGAAGGAATATATGTTCCCCTTTTTTGATCGATAATCTCGTTCCACCCCGGACCATTTATTGGAGGGGACTCGTCTGGTCCGTCTAGATGTATCCCCCCCCTAGTGAAAAGGACACATAAAAATATGAAGTGATCACCGTTCCCTACTAACAGAAAGCTTTAGCTCGAAACACGCTAAGGAAGAGAAAGAAAAATAAAAAGAAATCAGGCTAAGTCAGTAACCCCCTGATGAGCTTTTGACTTCACCAAAAATAAGAAACATTAGAAATAATTCGTAATAAGAAATGTAAAATGGCGAAAAGATTCGATATCAGAACATAGCCACGAGGTAGCTAGGCTTCACTGCCTGTTCCTGTTCCCAACATGTCTGCCTCATTGCCCGCCCCGCCCAAATAACGGTCACATGAAATAGAAACAACTCAATAGGTACCTACCCCCATTCCGGAAGCTCCCGAAGTGCAACAGGTCCGCGGTTACGCCCATCCGGAAGGCGAGGCCTGGAGGCACGAGGGACTCGCCTGGCCACGGTCAGGAGGAGATGACGTTGGGCAGGCGGTCCAAAGGATGACAAGGACCTCTCCGTCTTTTCCCTTCTGCCGCCCTGCAGGCCGCGGGGAGAGAGGGGGCTGTCTTGCCTTGGCCACCGACCACCCCTCTCTCTCACCCGATCCGGCTTTTGCCAAAGGCCGACGCCAAAGCGAGAACGGCGGCGAATCAAGTAGTCCCGCCACATTTCAAATTCGCCGCATGCCATCGCCTGCTGGTCCAGAGCCGAAGCCAAGGCAAGAACGGCGGCAAATCAGATAGTCCCGCCAGATGCCAAATTCACCGCCTGCCTGCATAGGTGCAGGCAGTCCCGCCACATTCCACGCTCCCTGGAGAGTTGAAGGTAGTCCCGCCACATGTCGCCAAGGGAAGGGGGGGGGCTGTCTTGCCTCAGCCGCCGACCACCCCCCCCCCATCATCAATGGCTGGCACGGCCAATGTCGAAAACGATGGAGCCGGGGAACGGCGCGGGGTCGCTGGAAGGGGGAGGTGCCGCGAACGACCCTCCCCCACCTCCCTCCAGGTGGAGGCTTCCAGCGACACCCCAACACTCTTTGCTTAAAGAGGGTCAACATCAAAAAGAGGTCTTCTGCCCAGGACGGGCACCCGCTCCATCTCGCCTCTCCTCGACCTTGAAGATTCTATAAGAGCCGGGGGGCCCCCGACCCTCTGCATGGGTGCCCCCGCCCCCTTCACTGGGAACCACGACATCGGTGCTACTCCTGCCGGCACCAGACTCGGATCGGAAATGGCTAAGATGCCGCCACGGCACAGGCTTGTTCAGTTCCGGAGGAACACCAGAATGACCCGGTAGGAAAATTGTTGCCGCCCTTCCCACTCTTTGACTCATGGTCCATATTGTTAGACTGTTAACCACATAGCACAAGACTTTTTGAACTGCCAACGGAAAGTCTGAGCCAACCATGTGAGACTAGAGACACTCTGACTGTGCTGGAACTTGCCTGACCCCACCCAAAATGGCGCCGACACAAAATGAGACGTTTTTAATGAACTTTGTTGCACCCTGATTGCGCAAGCTTTTTGCCCCGAGATATATATAACGTTTTGGATAATGAAAGTAGATATGAAGGATATTGAGCATGTGCTTGGACAATGAATTGGCTTAGGGTGGGTACTGATTATGAGTTGGAAAATGAATTGGTGTAATTTAAGGTAATGAATGAACATTGGATGATGTATTTATGAATGTATTAAAGATGAATTACTGACATGCATCATGCTTGCTCTGTAGGGGAGTTTAATATGATATTATTGCACTGCCGCACTTTATGCAATGAACTGCCACCAGCTTCGTTCTTCCCATGTACAGTTCCAATCTGCTCCGTGGCTAGCCCACCGGGTTGTAGGCCTGTATTTATGTGTCAACCCTCTTTATTAAAGGTATTTTGGAAACGAAAGCATAGTTGTAGCGGATTGCATTAATGAGTTTTGAATGTATTACTACTATGAGCAACGAGAAAGTATGATGAAGGCTAAAGGTTAAAAAGGACCCGATATTTAGCAGCCACACTATGTGTGACAGGCAGCCGGAAAGGTGCTTTAGAAGCCCTAAAACGACACCACAGAAATGCCACCTGACCGCCACCCTTGTACCCGATCAAAAGGGGTTACGACCAAGTAGCTCATGTCGCACAGATCGTCAATGACTATCTGTCTGACCTTTCTGGTCCATCTGGGCTTAAACGCCGTGATGGTAGGGAAATGCACTACGTGAAAATAGGTCGAGTATGTGGTAGGTAAAGCATTTCCGGATTACTGCACGTTGATAAGGTTTTGAATGTTGCCCCCCACCCCTTCTTTTTCCTCCCTTCTGCAGGTCACGTCGGAACACTGGCTGATGTATGGATGGACGACGACCGAACCGCCGATGAGAGGGGAAAAAGGGGAATATGAGCATGGTCCTTAGGACAAATAAAAGTTTTTGAAAAGACGTAGACTTAAACATGACTGTTCCTCCTTAGAACATAGCAACGGGAGGATGGACTGACATAGAGGCTGGACAAGTACTGAATGACAAAAAAAAAAAAAAAAATTGACTAGAAACGACGCGTTAAATAATGTAACTGGACGTTTTGACTAGGTAGGGAAAGGACAAAGAAAAATTGTACGGGTAAGGGTTGCCACGGCACCACCCGCCTAGGAAGCTAGAAATGTTGCCGATGTTCAAAATGCACTGCCCCCTTTCTCACACTCTTACAGATATAGCCAAGCTGTCCGACTGTTTTCCCGATCAATACTTGCCGTTGCCTCAGCCTGGAGAACTTCCCACCAAAGGAGGGAACAGAAAAATGGTTTAAGATCCAACCATGGGTAACTAGCGCGACCAGGTTAAATTCCGATCAACCGACCGAGGTGTGAGTATTGGTAATTGGGAACGCTCGCAGGCGTGACAAACGAGAAGGAAAAGGGGGGAAGGGCAGAAAGAGCTAAGCACATAGATAAATAGGATAGTAAAGATACGTAGGATATATATAAAAACAGATGTTGTAGACTAACAATTGTTTCCTGTCTTGTTGTGAATGTCTTGTATATATGTAATACATGTGCCGTCTTCCCTGTCTGAGTTTGTGTGTGTGTAACGTACGAATATATGTCTCCCCTCTGTCTATATCTGCATGATACCCGACCTTTGCTGTTCTGTGTTGTGAGCGCACTAAATGACCTATTTTCGTACACGTCTCTCTCTCTCTCCACCCTTTTTCTCTCTATCTACATGTCATACGTGTACCGAATGGCTCGTTTAGATTGCGGACGACTCTCACTCTCTATGAGAGTCTCTCTATTTTCTCTCCCTCTTTTTGGTAAAATTGTGCCCCACCGGCACCAGTCTGATTTGATACATATTGAACACGAAGGTGTTCAGCGAAATTGACCGAAACTAAAACGACTGTTTCTCGCCATGTTACTGCCTCTCCTTTCTGCAAAATGAATGAACTTGAATTGGCTGAGAAGGAAAGGACAGGTAAGACGGCTAAGGTCCCCCAATTTGGCCTTTTATAGGGGAACTATATGTCAATGGCATCCTAATTTTTATTGTTAGAGACAAGCGCCAAGGTCCAGATTGACCCCCAATGCCCAGATTGCCCCACCCCTTTGCACCCAAGCACGAATGCCCGAAACATCCCCGCCCCACTTGATCGACCCCAGCTACTGTCCCCGATATATATATGTGATGACCATGAGTAACTGCCGCCCCTCGAGAAAAAAATGTTTGACTCTGTCTTTCAATGATTGCACCCCCGCTTGTTTTAAAGAGTTAGCCAGCTCTAAAGGGAAATGTAAGACTGTTAAGGCTCGAATTAGAAGGACGAGTCTCTCCTGAATGTTGTCAATCTTGGGGTTTTTGTTGAAATACGCAGGTGATAAGAGTCCGACCTCTGTCCATATATGTCATGAACGAACGCCGATTAGACCAGGTGCGAACGCAGTAGAAATACCCACCTACTTACTTCATGGTAATAGACTTCTGACTATGACCAATGAGCATAACGCCAGGTGCTAGGATTGCGAGTGGAATTCATATGTAAAAATCTCTTCTCCTGCCAGTTCTCTAAAACTTGTTTTTACCCATTTAAAGATACTCAATCACCGGAGGAGAAGGGCCGGACGTGACGCACAGCGTGGCTGCAGATCATGAGACACATGCGACCTCAACCAAAGGTGGAGCCGCAGGACAACAAGAAACGGGACGAGGCAGCACTCTCAAAGGCGGTAAAAGAAAGAATGAAGGGCTGTCCTGAAGCTCTCTGTCCGCCAACCCACGTGTGCCTGGAGCCTCCGTCCCTCTTTTCAAGCCCGATTGATGGGCCTGCTTGCTTGTTACCCATTGCTCCCTTGGTCCCTTTGGTGTGTCCCGGGAAAATGTGCCCCCACTCCGCCCTCTCACTCCCATCGACTAACGAAACCGCACACCCTCTTTTCCATGCGACTCTCTGCTGAAAGGAAGAACAGCATCTAGATGGAAATGGGGTTACGCCACGGAAATATAGGTGCCAAGCTTAAGGCGCCACTCAAAGGATTGGTTAGGGAACAGGACTGTGGTCTAACAGCAGAGGACTGACCGCACCCTGCAACGCGTAAGGATAGAACCGAGCTGGACCTATAGCTCCACCGCGGGTGCTCAACAGCGCCAACGATAGGACACGGACTAGAGCCTACCAGTGATGGCTCACTGATAAAAGACACTGTGACGAAGAGATCTTGCGTATTGAACTGAATTCCTCCCTTGACTACTTGGTCAAAATGTTCATTGGTCACATTTTTAAGTCAGAAAAATTTATGCTGTGTAGTGATTTGAAATGATAGGAACTCGACAAATGCCATCCCCTATGTGCTGCGTTCTGCCAAATACATCAACTGTCCATGATTATATGACATATGTTAGTATTGACAAATGCAAATTCTTCGATCGCACCTGTTTATATGTACCTTCATCGACTGCAAAAATGAACTTTGCTATGTAAAAAGGGGCGACTGTAGAAAATAAGAAGTATTGATGTACATAGGCAACGTTCATTTCCCTTTTCCCACTCCCCTCCCTGCACGCACCATGAATATTGTAAAACATTGACTGCATCCCTCAGCCCGCAAAGGCCTGTACCCATGTGTACATGACAGCCATTTTAGGCACCTTGGCCTCTTGCCCACTCATTAGAATCACTGGCTTCCCTCCTGCGCGCATTTGAGCACCCCCCCCTCTCCCACTCTCACATACATAGACCATGAAACCCAGCACTCTGCGCGACCCTGCTATGAAAGGCAACCCTCCTGCTTGACCCAGGCACCCCCCCCCCCCTATTTCCCTCTTGAAGAGGCATCCTTCGCCTCAGCTGACATAGCCCCCCAGTTGTATCTGACTGCCCCTGTTCTCTCATATACAGGTCATAAGATCTCTCTCTCTCTCTCTCTCTCTCTCTCTCTCTCTCTCTCTGCGCGACTCTGGCCCTGCATGCACCCTGACCCCCCCCTCCTTCTCCTCATATGAGCAAGTCATAAACCCTCTTCTTTCGCAAAGCCCTGTCCTTGAGAGTCACGGCCGCGCCTGACCAGCACCTCATTCCCTTCCATGAATGCCCCTCTATTGACGAGCCCTCCCTCCGCGCTCGGTTGTCCACGCAGGCATGAATACCACTCCTTTGATGACCCCTTCCCCCGAGTTCGGCTGACCACACATGTCCGAGGCCATCGCCTAAGCCAGGAGATACCATTTACTGCCCTTATTGTATGCCTAGCCACCCCACCCCCTGGGCCGTGATCAGGCGCACACATCCTATGACACACTCAGTTGCACGATCGCCCTTCCCTCTTATCAGCAGGTCAAGGGTCCCCATTGTGAACGTATTTGGAGTAGGATCATCACGAGGATTATAGGAATGTTTTCCTTTTGCGACACACTGACCTGATTGTATCATCAAATGTTCTGCAAATGTATAAAAGCCGGAGTCTCACGCTCACTTGTTAGAGCACCTCCCGAAAGACACTGTGTTTCGTGTCCGAAATGACTGGCTCTCCTCATGAGAAATAAACTCTGTTCTTGATTCCTGCTCCCAGCGCCCGTCTCTTTATTTGGTAAATTATTCGGTATGGAAACTAAGAGGCGGTTTGCGCCAGCAGCCTGGGCATTGATAGAATTATGGGCTCACTTTCAACACACCCAGACCTATTCATCACGGCCCTAAGTGGAACCCTGTCAACCAGTACTATGGCAGTGCTCCAAATTTGGCTAGACATGGTGACTACAATATGTGGACTGGTGCTCCAAACTTGGCTAGACATGGTGATTATAATATGTGGTCTGGCATTTCCACCTTCAATAGATTTAGTTGTCTAGATGCTGTGGATTGACTTGCCACCATGCCTGACTGCATCTATGAATTATATGACACCTTCTGTAGATTGGGCAAAGGCAATTCCAAACCTAAAGATGTCCCCCAATTGCATGATGATGAGCAGACTAAAAGAAACACGAATCTCATGATTATCTTAGATCCCCAGAAAATGGAATTATCATACAAAGCTGGAAATGTATGCACAACTGAGTGTGGTCATGATGGGAGACTAGATACCGCAGTTAGAGAAAATGCAAAGGCTGCAGAGAAAAATATAAAAAATACAACAAATGTGCAGGTAGTCAGTCTACCCAATCAGTGTGTAGCCAATTTTCCCCCTGACAATCAGAGCACTGCTCCTTGTTTACTTATTCTATCATGGAACATCGCAGGTGTCTGTAAGAACTTAAAAGACCCTGATTGGGCAAACTATATTGACACCTGTGACATGTGTCTTCTACAAGAAACTTGGGCTTTAGAAGTTCCTCATCGGGTAGGATATAAAACTTATGGTATCAAGGCAGCCCAGTCTGATAGAGGAAGACCATCAGGGGGCTTATTAATTTGGCTAAAAATCACCCTGGTCATGCGGGTTGACATTGTTGATACAGGTTCTCCGGATATTTTAGTCCTAAGGGTCACTCCACCATGTGGAAAGGAATGTTACATCGTCAATGTTTACAACAGACCGACTAGTCACTCCAAGGTGTCAACAACACTTGAAGCTCTGGATCTTCTATTGAAAAATGTAATTGGAGACACCCCGGTCATCTTGGGAGGAGACTTAAATTGTAACTTTGAACCTGTCTTGGGAATCTCTGATGTGTTCGAAGAAGAGGACATAGCGTACAACATTCCCCAGCTTGAAACCACCAAACCTGTCAAATACTCAACATTGGCCAGCCAACTATTAAGACTTACCGCAGACCACGGCCTTAGAGCAGGCAATGGCCGACTCCCATCGGACCTGCAAAAATTACCAACCTTTTCTAAAGCTAAAAGCAATTTAGACTTCATACTTGTTTCTCTTAACATCTGGCACTTTTTGATTGATTTGAAAGTAGTAAGCAGGGGTGAAAGTGATCACTACCCTGTGGAACTTTACATCAATATGAACATGGTCAGTGACACCACTTTAATTACAACTGAATCCAATGTCAGCATAAGTGAGGACGTCCACATAAGTAACAACAGACGTGCAGTAAGATGGCCACGTGTTTTGGCGGATGGTAACGCCTTAGCGCTGGTGTATTCTCTTTTTGATCAAACATTTGCACATATAGCTGACCACGCCTTCCTACCTGATCATTTTGTACATTTTGTCGATCTACACAAAGTCTTCTTTTCCGAACTAAAAACGCATCTATCCAAAATGCCGAGAAAGAAGCAGCAAAACTCAAGAGTGGCAAACCACGGAAAGTTATGGTATGACCACTCGTGTAGAACTGCAAAATCAAACTTATTGTTTGCCATTAAAAACAAGTCAAAAGAAGAAGTAAAACTTGCAAGGGTGGAATATAAACGCACATTAGAAGTGTCCAAAAAACTTTGGGAGGAATCAATCTGGGCCGAAATGCTAACCGCTGCAAAAACCAATGACAATGTTGGCTCCTGGAGGCTAGTGGCTAATGGGGGTCATGCTGGGAGAGCTGTGAAAGATGTATTCCTGGACGAGATGACCTGGGTAACTCACTTTTCAAATTTGTACAAACAATACGATAGTGATAGCCAATGTAGCCTAAGGTCCCCCCCTCCTATTGAACCCCTCAATTTCACATTGGAAGAGACAGTAAGGGCGATCAACGAACTTAAAAACTCTAAAGCCCCTGGTCCGGACAAAATACCGGGGGATCTATATAAACATGAAGTTGACGTCTGGGCCCCCTATGTGAACCGTCTGTTCAACGTCTTATCCACAAATTGCAACTTTCCAGACAGTTGGCGGGCAGCGGAGGTTGTGCTAATTTTTAAAAAGGGGGATAGACTGGTACCCTCCAACTACAGACCAATCAGTCTGATGGACACGCTTCAAAAATTATACGCCAAACACCTTTTATATAGGATCAACGACTGGCTTGAAGTCTCAAACATAATTTCCAAATTCCAAGCTGGTTTTAGGAGTAAGACCAGCACAACAGACCAAATTTTTCGATTCTGCTGTTTGATTTGGAAATATGTCCAGTTGAAAAAAGGTCACCTGTATGTAGCCTTAGTTGACCTGAGGGCTGCATTCGATCTAGTCCCTCGCAGTCTACTTTGGAAAACCTTACAAGAAATAGGTTTACCAGGATGCCTCTTAGCCCAAATAGTTGAGTTGCATGCTGATAATTTCGCAAACATCAGGTGGGGCCCAAATGGCGAGTTGACACGTAACATTCCCATTGAACGTGGGGTTCGCCAGGAATGTGTCCTGGCCCCTACTCTGTTCTCTCTGTTCATTAATGATGTCCCAGATTATTTAAATGCTTGTGTTAATGATTCGCCGCAGCTCAATGGGGTAAGGGTGCCTGCGCTCCTCTTTGCAGACGATACTATTCTTATATCGCAAACAAAGAGGGGCCTCCAGACACTCCTTGACTCCTTCAGCTGCTATTGCCAGACAAAGGGCTTGGAAATTAATGCAAACAAAACCAAATGCATGTCATTAAATCCCAGTATACCAGATAGAGGGTTTTTGACCCTGAACAGCCAAAAACTAGATACTGTGGATAACTTCTCTTATTTGGGTGTTGTACACGATGCCAAGCAAAGCTGGAAACCCCAAATCGAGAAAAGTAAGATAACATATGCCCAAAATGTCAAACCTATTTTATGCAAAATGAATTCTAGTACAAGCAAAAGTGTAACCCCGGTTTTAGAACTTTTTAAATTTAAAATACAATCTGCTGTGCTATATGGAGCAGAGATATGGGGCCCATGGTCAAAGAATAGCTTTCAAATCTTGGACAATAAATTCATGCGGGCTTCTGTAAGGGTTCCTAATAGCACACCCCTTTTACCGCTCCAACTCGACCTAAACTTTAGGAGAACAGACCATCTAGTTATCCTAAGGCCATTATTATTCTGGGTTAGGCTTTGGACTACCCCTGAGTTGATAGATTATAGAAATGGTCTGCAAGAATTGATGTCTCTTGATTCTTTTAACTCCATCCATTGGCTAGTGCATATTAAAAAATGGCTTACACTCCTGGGCCTATATTCAATGTGGGAGACTCCAGACAAAATGCCTACTTTTTCCAAACTAGTAGTCAAGCGAGCTTTCTGGACCCACATGAGTAGAGAACTAGTAGATGGAAGCAGTGTTGGTTCCGCAGTTCAGGCTTTCTTATCATTTAAGGATGAGTTCTGCTTTGAATCATTCCTGGACGAGATAGAGCCACCCATTGCAAAAACCCTTTACCTAAAGTTCAGATATGGGATACTTATGCTGAATTACAACACCGACAGATGGGCACAAAAAAGACTGGGAGCTTCAACTGTTAAAACGCAGTGTTGCCCTATGTGCTCCAATGACTGTTCTGAGAATGAGGTTCACATGTTTTTTGTTTGTAGGGCATACATGAAACCGAGAAAGAATTGGCTGAAACCAATGTGTAACCTTCTGGGAACTAGGTCCTGTTCAACAGCCTTTAGGATCATGAAAAGTAACTCAACCCAGTTCATTGTATTCAGTATAAGTAAATTTCTATATTCTGCTTACATAATCCGTAAAAAACAAGGTCATTGTCTCTGAGTTGGAAATGTGTATATGTTTACATAACCCTTACATTTGTAACAGTTTTTTACATAACTTTTAAAAACTTCTTTGAAATGAAATATACTGCATGATTGTTCCTAAAGAATGAATTGTAAAAGCTATTCCCTCCCCCAACACTTTTTTAATACTTTTATATTAATGTTTGATTTTTATGTATGTATGTGACTTTTATGGCCAAACTGGCCGAAATAAAGTAATAATAATAGTAATTGATTTTGACCATGATATAAAACGGACACTTCATCATGTACAATGTCAACAACAGAAGACACAATATTGTTTAATGTGTAAATTCGGGAAGAAAGCGTGTTAATACTGTTATCAACAACTGCAAGAACCTTTTCTAAATTTGCTTGATCAATAGCTCTCAGGCGTTTAGCAGCCTCAACCTGGGTAACTTTCCATATTTCATTGTAAATTGCATACAGCCATCGTTTAGATCTACCTTTAGCCGGGCCTTTTATAAAATCGTTCAAATCCACATTGTCATTTAATTGAGACAGATGTAGTTTAACTGCAGTTAACGTGGAATGTTGTAACCAAGTTTGACACAGCTTCCCCACAGAATAGGTTGTGACAGTATAATCTTCTTCAAAACGGGGATCGGGCCTGACATTTGTGAACCCTTCAGCCAAACCCATAAAACGGCGTTGGCAAGAATCAGCACTCTTTTGCCATACCAGCCAACCCTTGGAATCCAAACTGGAAATGTTAAAGGATGAATTGTGTAAAAGAGCTTGCAACTCATGAATGGAGAAATCAGTAAAATTACCCCAACCTGTATATTCATCTAAATCTGGGATGGTTGGTGTATTTAATTTTTTAGAAGTAGCCAATCCAAAGCATGTTGTTTGGGAAATGGTCGAATTTAAAAACAACATGTGATTCGGGATGAGACATGCACGGTGCAAAGCCTCAGTGCCTTGTACCTGCCAATCTTTTGTACCCCAAACCGATTTAAGGTCAATTGTTCCTTTCCAAAACTCGTATCCATCTACAGCCAACCTGTCTAGAAAGGACTTCGAATACAGCAATTTTGTATCGGTAAGTCTAACTTTGGAAATGGGCTTTTGTGTCATTTTAAAATAAAATGACTCGGGATTAGACTGATTAAAGTCTGTAAAATAGGTATATTTTTTCAGAAATGTATTGGAACTGCCACCGAATGGAGCAGGGCAATGTTCCCATTGTGTATAATTTACAGCAACCCTCCTGGAATTTGTCTTATGTAAAAAATGATTACCATAGTGTTGAAAACAAAACAAATCACCATAATTAATAGAATCTGTGTACAGATCCTCAGCATCGAAGGCAGCATAATACTTCAAATCAGAGAATAACGCTTCTACGGCCTGAATATCCCAATCATCAGAACGTATATTCTGTTTAATAACATCTCCCATGTTTACTCTAAGCACATTTGGAACATTAATCACTTCAGTGGGCCCATGTATCTGAAACCTAACCGCATCCCACACAATCCCATCAAGGACGGGCCAAGCAGTAATGTTAACTGTATTTAAGTTTCGTTTCAGTCTGTGTGCTGAATGTGAAGAGGAAAGTGGGGCCAATGTTCCATTAAGGTACCGAATTCCTGTTCTTTCTTTAACGTAGTGACCATCAATCAGACGGAAAAAATAAAACACAAAACCAATTGACATAAAAAGATAAAATGAAAATAGGATCAACCAAATGTATGTCCAAGGGGGAATTAAAAAATGCTTTTTAAACAACGTGGCATATCTTGCAATGTTTGAGGGTTTCTTTGAAGGTTCCGAATCAGAGTCAAAAGAGAATCTGGACTGGTTGGCCAAACGGGTCTGCACATCAGGCATCGATAAATCAGCAGGATAAGTGTAGTTTAGCTCATCAATGTTAGTAACAGGAATAGTATTTAATAAAGGACTGGATATGGCAGGCATCTCGAGGGAAACCTCCTGTTCTGCGCCAGATGTTATTGCTAGTACAGAGTGCCTCACCATGGAAGGACAGGATACAGCCGGTGTCATGCTATGAAGAATCGGCCACCCTGTGTGTCTTGACATTGTCAATAGAAATAAATCTGTTTTCCTTACGACCAGGAAGTGGTGGTAAAATGACTGTTCTTGTGCCCTTCACTCCAAGAACTCGAACCGGTGCTCGATATGAGGGACCAAACTCTTTCTTGTTATCGATCTTCTCTCGAACCAGTTCTCCAACTTGGGGCAGCCAGCCAACTACCGGGATCTGCAGCGCATCATCCGATGTGGAGGGCTAATGTTCCTTTGCAAGACTGTCTCTGGTCTTTTGTAGATTCTGTAAAACATTGCAATGTTCATCTACGTCAAAGGCTGTGGCCTGGGCCTTGTAGTCCAGCCCATCGAGGTCAGGTACATACATCTTGATACCAAAGAGCATTTCGTATGGGGTCCGCCCACCCAGAGACCTTCTAGGGAGATTATTAAGCGCACGCTGCACGCCTATGAGGTGGGCTAACCAGTTTCTGCCAGTGCCTATAACTCGAGCTGTCAAAGATTGCTTTAAGTCGCGGTTCATTCGTTCAACTACACTGTTACCCTCGGGTCTGTAGGGACTCGAAAATTTGACTTGGACCCCCATCGAAACCATAGCATCCTTATACGCCTTAGAGGCAAATGCCGGACCCTGATCCGAATGGAAGGTACCACAGGCAAAAATTCCCACAAAGACTCGCAAATCCTTAATGACAGTCCGTGAATCAGCGCTCCGATGCGGCCATACCCACACAAAGCGTGTGCATGAATCAACTGCGACTAAGATGTACTTATACGCAGTATCAGAAGAAAATGGACCGCAGTGATCCAAATAAACACATCCAAGAGGTTTATTCGAGATGTACAACTGTGTCTGAGGCGGACGCGCAGCAGTCGAAGGCTTAATCTGCTGGCAAATGTCACATTGAAGAACATATTCACACGTCTGTTTGTACAGTCCCCGCCACCAGAATCTCTGTTGTAGCTGAGTTACAGTGGCCGAGATGCCCGCATGCGCAGAAGCCACACCTTCATGAGCCGCTGTAATCAAAGCAGCCCTGCGATCCGAGTTGGGAACTAGACGTTCGCCAACTTCAGGGATTTTCACATAAGGAACCTTATCGGGACTTAAGTGGTATGTGTATTTGGAAGGGAACCCCGCAGGATATTTACTCCCCTTCTCCGTTGCAGCAATAGCTGCCAAGATGTCATCATCTATTTTGCTTTTGGATCTCGTGATTGCTGCAACCAAGTATTTCAATACCGCTGACTTCGCTGCTTCATCAGCAAGCGAGTTGCCAACAGCGTGGACCCCCACGCGCTGATGACCGAGAGTATGAATCACAAACACGAGTGGCAACTTCTCTTTAAGTTCTGCCACTCGGACCCAGATCGTTTTATGTTTTATTGTGCTACCTTTGGAGTCACGAAATTCATTTTGAATCCAAAAGAACAAGTTTTCATTGTAAGACTGGACACAGTAGTAAGAGTCACTTACGATCAAAGTCGTCACACTAGGATCTGCGTACTCCAATGCAAGCATCAGAGCACGAAGCTCTGCTAATTGTGCGGTGCAGTCCCCAAGCGTCTGCGTGTGCACGACACTGGACTTGAACTCATCGTTCACCATGGCACCGACCACAATGGCGCAAGCGGAAACGTAGGCATGTTTAGAGCCATGCGCAACCTGCGCCGAACCATCAGTGTAAATGATGCAATGGAAATCCTCCAACGGCCGCATTGCTAATGGAGCAGGATGAACAAATTCATACTGTAAATACTCCTGCGACCTTAAAGTGGCGTCAAAAATAAACGTGACATCCTGGGACGTCAAGGATGCAGCCCATTGAATCCACCGAGGGTGCAAAGCTTTGGAATTAGGTACACTGGCTTTCGTAACCGCCTCTAAGGCTGGACACGGGGTAACAACCAACATGCGTTTTCCTTGAGACAGGGCACGTTCTTTAAGAATTGCCATCTGTACAGTCGTTAAAACTTTTTCAACAGTGGAAAATCGCAGTTCAGCCGAAGTGTACAAGTGTGACTTGTAAGCAATAGGTACTGTATCTCCTTCATTAAAAGTCAGGTACGTGAAACCCACCGCCCCAGGGATAATCCTTATCCCCAGGTTGGTCTGGTTATCACGAGTCTGTAAGTATTCAGAAGCGAGCAAATCAGCCTGCAAAGACTGCAGAATGGCTGAATGCTCAGGCAGCCAGCATGATTTGGAAAAAGTTGGTTCTATCAAAGCATACAAAGGCTTGATACGCTGGGCATATTCCGGAATGTAAGTCCTCCCGAAATTCAGAAAGCCCAGAAGAGATTGTAATTTTTTCAGTGTTGTCGGAGAGCGCAATTGTGCGCATTTCTCCAGGAAATGGGGTGCTAAACCCTTTCCTTCATGGTTAAGCTCGTAACCCAGAAACAACACTGTGAACTCCGCAATGTGCGATTTTGCAAAGTTAAACTTGTAACCCATGTCAGCAAAGTAACAAATTATGCTATTTACTCGACACAGATGCTCCCAAAGATCGTCGTCTGTGAGATAAATGTCATCCACATACGAACAAGCAACTGGGTCGAAGCTCTCCAAAAGAGAGACAATGCGCGCTGAAAAAACTCCAGGACTGTTCGTGTAGCCCATTGGGAGTCGTTTAAACATTTTTTGCACACCGGCGCATGTAAAACTGGTCCATTGGGAACTTAGACCGTCTAATCTATGGGCATAAAAACCATTGGAAATGTCAAGCGTGGTTTTGAACCGTTTACGCTCAAGACTATTCACTAACGCAGAGCCATGCGTATTCTGTACTGCACAGTTACGGCAATGCGAGTTCAAATGCCTATAATCCAAAACCAAACGATATGAGCCGTCCGGCTTATTCACAGTAAAAAGGGGGTTATTCATCGGTGACACACACGTTTCAATTAGACCTTGGTATTCCAATTGTTCAAGGATAGCTGCGACCGAAGCTTTCACTTCACGCCGTATGGGATATTGAGGTTGAGGCTGTGGCTGCGACCGTAAAGGAATCTCGTGGCTTGGTGACAATTTATCCCAGCCACACTGATTGCGGTACACAACCGGCGCAAGCGCCAGAGCCCACTCTTCTGCAAAATGCAGCGCCTCCACCCTCGGCACAGTGTGCGCGAAGCTGGGTAGGATTACCTCCTCCCCTCGCGGAGCTGCGAGAACAAAAGGTGGGGGCCAGTCAGCCTCCGAAAGCAAAATGTCATACGTAGACGAGAGATTTTCCCAAAATACCCCTTTTACAGTTCGCTGCATGTCACCTTCAATTAACAGGACAATTTCAAAAAGACGTTCAGGGGGAGCAACATGCGTGTCAGCAGTTTCTATCACAACATAAGAATCAGTCGCTGTCACCTTCAACAGTGGACAGAGGGCCTCTCTCACTATGGTAATCTCTGCTGCGCTGTCCAGCAAGGTCAGAGCCCACGTCAGATTCCGAAGCCGCGTTCTCACTATCTGGGGCATAACGATGCGCGTTCAGGGCAGCGACTTTCTTCGTTGCAAACTGTGGTCTCTTGGGCGTAGAGCCTTCCTGCTGCTCTCCACCGTTTCGCGGGCGGGGCTGACCACGTCCTTGCTGGCCACCCCGGCCCCTGCCGCCCCCTCCCCCACCGGTTGACGGAGCCGATGAGTCCTGAAAGGAACGAGGAAAGCGTTGGTCAGAAGCCTGAAATCTCTCAGGCGATTTAATCATCGCGCGGTCGCGCAAATCATAAACACGATCCGACTGCGCAGGCAACGGAGACGCAGGAGCAGAAACCTGTGTTTGTTGTTGTTGTTGCTTACCCTGATTCTGCTTTTTAGGCCAATTTTGCTTCTTGGACTTTTGTTGACCACTAGTTTCCGATGTCTGACCCTGGGGCTGTTTCTTCTCCTTCTCAGGAAAAGCCTTAACCCCCTTCGCATTGCGGCCCACCATTCTGTAAGCAGTCACAATTATCTTTGCCAACTGTCGGGGTCGGTCGGCCTCTTGAACCAACGCCAACGCGTTAGCCACCTGAAAGTTCACTGCATCCCCCTTGACATTCGCAAGGATCAGATCGCAAACCACATCAAATGAGCCACACAGGCGCATGCCCAATTCAACAGCCGCCTCTGGTCCGTGTTCGTCTTGAACACGTTTAAGGACCCCACCTAGATTGGTCACAGACGGGGAGCCATAGCACCTTGAATAGACCGCTGCAAAAGTTTTGCCCCAGGTCTCACAGTCAACAAGGTCAGGAGCCAGATCTTTCGGCAAACTTAGTGTAAGAATCCGGTGTTTTTCACCCGGACTCGTATTGGGAAACACAGCTTCCAGCTGGCCGAATTTCTCAGCAAGCCAGAACGGAAAATCGTCCTTCTCCTGGGGCTTCTTACCCATCACTGAATTTACCATGACCGGATTGATTTTCAGACCAGCATGTTCTGCACGAAGCTGTGCGCCCCTAGGGGCCGCGTCCTGAACATTACGGCTAGTGTAATGAACAAGCGCTCTAATCACTTCCACCGCGACTTCATGAAGCCGCCGCAATTCTCCCACGTTACAAGTGGCACGTCGGGGGTGAGGAGTAAATCCAGCCAAAGCGGGCCAAGGAGTGCCCGGAATGGACAACGGACCTAACCTCGGAGCGGTTAAAGCGTGCGGTAGGGCGCCACCAAACCAAACTCCATGCTGCCAAGCGTCAATAGGAACTTCCAGTGCTCTGTACGGAGCGTACGCAGCCGGTACATCTGAAGCAGTGTATGAGTGGAACACACCAGAATTAGCGTCCACCGGCGGAAATGTCACCCACGAATAAAACAGTTCGTATGGGTAAGCATGTTCCGCACTCAACACTAGAACCACAGCCAAGCCTTCTAAAGGAACATCATACATCCGCAAATGGTCACGCACCGCAATGCGACTATGCAGCGGGATGTCCACGGCTTGAGCCATGTCAGCACAGGAAAGTGAAAACACAAAGATTACTTTGTAGCACAACTGGGTAGTAATTCAAAGAAACCTTTTACAGTTAGATTCAAGCTTGAAAAAGACCTATTTCAAAAATAGGTAGGTTTTTCCGACACTGCCGTTTTCCGGAAACTGGAATGAAGGCGTTAAGGTTTGAATGTTATACTACTCGAGTGTCATGATATAAGGCCAACCAACGTATGGGCGCCATGTAGCAGGGTTTCCGTTCTCCCACAGAACTGTGCACAGAGATCTAGAACCTGGGTGAGTCAGGGTGTCAGAACCGTAAAGGATACACTGGTTCGGCCCCCTCAGGAACAGACGCTAATTCCTCAGTCCCCCTCTAGCCAAGACCCAAGACCGCCTAGATATAACAGTCTTCAGTCCTCACCAGCAAGGGAAAGGGGAAGTGGACAGACAAAACAAGAGAGACTTCTTCCTCGTCAGGTTTGCTTCGATAGCCCTCAGGTTGAACTTGCTGCAAAGGAAAAGACAATTCTTTAGCCCTCTCTACTTAACATATTTTAGTTACTCTGTCTTATTATTATTACTATACCCTCTATGTCTTACCTAAGCAAACTAGGAAGATTGCCACTCTCTATAAGTGATGTCTGGAGAATTACTACTGATTCACTGGAAGAACAATCTTTGGTCTTTGGAATTTTCGTGACTAGAACAATGCTTCGAACACACTCTGTAATCTGTGAAACTCAAGTCTTTAACTCTGAATATAAATGTCTTTCAACTCTGAGACTATTCCGGAAACTCCATAGGGAGTAGTCTTTTCTCACATGTTTTTACTCTCTTGACACCTTTTGGAAATTCAAGTTCTTAATCAAAGTCTTTCTCCTCAAGATGTCACAGTAAGGCTCTTGACGCAACGCTCATCAGCTTCCTTGCCAAAGTGAGTCCAAACGCGTCTTTAGTTCATTGCCTTGAGACTTCTCTCAGATAACTCAAAAATACTACTCTTACTTGAAAGTCTTTGGGGGAACTTCTCTTGACTGAAGTATTTCCCAAGCTCCGACTCCTCCACACAACTTCTCTCCTGAACTCCGACGACGGGGTTCTTCCAGCTTTGACAATTACTGAAGGGAAAAAGGCGAATTAGGAAAAGTCTTTTTCTATAATACAAAGCGTAACTTGTTACTTTCCTTAAGGTTTCAGTTCAGCGGCCTTGTATACAAAACTCTGGTCAAAAGAACTTTCTCTGAAGAGAGCGTGAGGTAAACACGCGTCTCCGGTATTTTCCTCAGTTGAAGTGCGCAGCACGAATTGCGCGCGTGCGCGATATGCAGACACTCTCGGATCAACTGCAAAGTAAACCGCCACGCAGGAAACGGAATGACTTCCGCACTCCCAAGATGGCGGACCTCCGCAGCGCTGTCACTAGGAATCTCAATGAAGTTTTCCAACAAGGGTTTTTTAGCTTGCACCTTCTGCTCGATCCACCCTTCTGGCGAGGGGGTGGACGGATCCTGACAGTACCTCCCACCAAGGATGCTCTCCCCAGCCGGGGTTTTGAAGGATGAAGTTTATGGAAGTCTCTGAGCAACCTGGGGGCATGTATATTGTCACTTGGCTCCCAAGATCTTTCCTCTGGACCAAAATTCTTCCAGTCAACCAGATAGTATAGTGTGCCTCTTCTGAACCTTGAGTCTAGGATTTTGTGTACTTCAAACTCTTCCTCACCATCTACCTGCACTGACTTAGGAGTTAAGCCTACTCTCAAATGCTCTGGACTTTTCTTAATTAAAGAGACATGAAAGGTGGGGTGAATTTTCAGAGAAGAGGGCAGGTGTAGCCTAACCGTTACAGGTCCTAACATTTTCTCCACTGTAAAGAGCCCTAAAAAACGGGGTTGGAATTTTCGATTAGCTTTTAACTTCAAATTTTTTGTGGACAACCACACCTTTTCTCCAGGGCAAAAAACTGGATCTTCTCTCCTCCTTTTATCTGCATGTTTTTTATAAGATTCCTTGGCTTTGGACAGGTTTTCTTTAACTTGGGCAAGGGACCTCTGCACTCTAGAGACTATATCATCCACTGCAGGGACTGAACTCTCTTCTTTTTCTACAATCAAAGTAGGGTGTCTACCATAATTTATGTAGAAAGGCGAATAACCAGTGGAAGAGTGAACGGAGTTATTATAAGCAAACTCTGCTGCCCACACCATCTCAGACCATTCCATCTTTTGATCCAATAGGTATAGTCGCAAGTACTGCTCCAGTTCCTGATTCACTCTTTCCGTTTGGCCATCTGTTTCTGGATGGTAGCTTGTAGAAAACCGAGTGTCTATTCCTAATCTGTGGGTAAAGGCCTTCCAGAAATGCGAAACAAACTGAGTTCCCCTATCAGAAACCAGGACCTTGGGGATTCCATGCAACCGCACAACATGCTGGGAAAAAAGCTGTGCCAAAGTGGGTGCATTAGGAATCTTCTTCAAAGGGATGAAATGTGCCATTTTAGAGAATACATCGACAAACACTAAAACTACAGTGTAGCCTAAACTAGAGGGTAGTTCCACTATCAAATCCATTGACACCGTATGCCAGGGGTGAGGTGGTACCGGTAGTGGTCTTAACTTCCCCTGAGGTGATCTCCTATCAGCTTTTCCTCGCAAACACCTCTCACAAGAAGTTACATATTGCCGGATCTGCGGTCTCATGTCAGGCCACCAAAAGTTCCTCTCCACCAATTCTGTGGTCTTGAGAATTCCTTTATGTCCTGCCAACAGATGATCTTGACAAGATTCCAACGCCTTTTCTCGGAGCTCTGATGTCGGTAGAAACAAACGCTGATCCTGATATGGCAACCCATCTCTGATTTCTCGACCCTTCTCTTCCTGAGACCAATCTTGCATTTCCTGAATGGACATACTTTCCTGCACCTTGTCACGCAGATCACTTGCCGTGGTTACCATAACAATCTTTTCCTCCGGAATGATGCTCTGTTCCTCTCTTTCTGTTTTCTCTGAGGTGGTTGAATCTATCCTTGACAACGCATCCGCCTTGGCATTACTCCTTCCAGGGCGAAAGGTAATGACGAAATCAAAGTCCGCAAAAAACAATGACCATCGTAATTGTCTGGCGGTTAAGGTTCGTGCTGACTTGAGGAACTGTAAATTTCTGTGATCCGTAAAAACAGTTACTTTATGCCTCGCTCCCATCAAATAATGGCGCCATTCCACAAAGGCACTCTTTACAGCCAAAAGCTCCTTGTCAGCGATTGAATAATTACACTCAAGAGGATTGAGCTTGCGAGAGTAATACGCCACCGGATGTAACTGACCAGTATCAGGATGCCGCTGTGACAAAATTCCTCCAATGGCAACATCAGAAGCGTCTGCTTCTACATAGAAGGGGTCTTCGGTTCGCGGATGCAACAGTATGGGAGCTTGAGTAAATGAATCCTTCAGAAATTGAAAAGCCTCCTCTGCTTCTTCCTTCCATTCAAACTTGACTCCCTTTTTTAAGAGTCGAGTAATGGGGGTCACCTTCTGTGAAAAATCTGAGATGAATCTCCTGTAAAAGTTCGAGAATCCCAAGAAACTCTGCACTTCTTTTACCGACTTGGGAGAGGGCCAGTCCTGGACTGCTTTGATCTTCGTGACATCCATGCTCACTCCTTCAGGGGATAACACAAAACCCAAAAACTCTACTCTGGTGACGTGGAAGGCACACTTTTCCAGCTTAACGTAAAGGTGATTCTCCAATAACTTACTCAAGATTGCTCTCACATGAGGAATGTGCTCTTCCAAACTGTTGGAGAAGATCAAAATATCATCAATGTAAACCACTGCCACTCGATCCAAAAACTCCCCCAACACGTCATTTACGAAATGTTGGAAGGCTGCAGGAGCATTACAAAGGCCATATGGCATCACCTGATATTCGAATAATCCATATCGAGTCCGAAATGCTGTCTTCCACTCATCTCCTGAGGCCACTCTAATGAGATGGTATGCTCCCCTAAGGTCCAACTTGGTATAGACCTTAGCATTCTTGACCTGGTCCAACAGCACTGAGATTAAGGGGAGCGGGTACCGATTCTTGACAGTTACTTGATTTAAGGCTCTGTAATCAATACAAGCCCGCAGATCTCCATCCCGTTTCGGAATAAAAAAAAGAGGCGAGGAGACCGGAGACTGTGAGGGTCGAATAAATCCATTGGCCAAGTATTTGTCTAAATATTCCTTCAGGAAACGATTCTCCGTCTCTGTGAGCGCATAGATTCGACTGCAGGGCAAAATTGCTCCAGGCTCGATGTCGATTTTGCAGTCGTAGGGTCGACGTGGAGGAAGGGTTTCTGCTTTCTTTTTATCGAACACCGTTGCTAAGTCTTGATACTCAGCTGGAATTGACTTAACTTCCACTGCACAGATTTGGGCCGGATGAACAGAGGCTAAAATCTTGACCTGTGACTCCTCTTCTGGAACCTTCTCATTACCAAAGCAATGTTCGACACAATAAGGTGAAGTCATTTCAATTGTCCTTCGACTCCAATCGATTCTTGGATTGTGTTCTGTTAGCCAAGGAAGTCCCAATATCAACTGGAACTGCGGAGCATCGATCAAGTTAAAGGTGATATACTCTGAATGCCCTTTTAAACCTGTTAATCGAATTAGCTCTGTTTCATGAGTGATGGGCCCCGAGGACAAGTTGGTGCCATCCACTGCTCGCACAGGTTCTGGAGTAACCTTCTTCACAAACTGAATGCCATGTCGTCTGGCATATTTTAAATCACAAAAATTGCCTGTTGCTCCTGAGTCAATCATGACAGATACCTCTTTGATTTCTTGATCTCGAAATTTCAGCACAAAAGTCGCGATTAAATGTGGAGCAGCCGACTGGAGGGTATTCATAATATGCTGAGATTCTGGAGTTGACTTTTCTGACGCTTCGACCCGTGCAACTCTCTCTACGGGCGAAGCTGATCTTTTACTGGCTGCGATGTCTTTAATCTTTTCGGACACTCTCTGACAAAATGCCCAGAACCTCCACAATAAATGCACAACAGGGAGTTTCTCCGTCTCTCCTTTTCTTCCTTTGACAACGGACCTCGAATGGATCCAATTTGCATGGGCTCTTCTGCGGACGTTGTCTCTGAACTCTTTTGAGAATCACTTCTCATTCGATCAAATCGAGGAGGTATGGGTCGAAAGTCTTTTCTTTTTTCATGTTTCCGCTCATTTAATCTGTGATCCAACTGTAACACCAAGTCTATGAGAGCGGAGACTTCTGTGGGACGCTGTGGAATTTGAGCAAGAGCATCTTTCAACTCGTCCCGAAGGCCTCTGTAAAAAATTGCCGCTCTTTTCTCCTCTGGCCAATTAGTTTCCACTACCAACTTATTAAAGTTAGCCAAATATCCCACCAAATCTCGATTTCCTTGTTTAAGGTCCAACAGCTCATTATCAGTGGATTGAGCACAAGATCGTCGATCGAAAATTCGAGCAAACTCCACCTTGAAGTTTTCGTAATTGGTTAGGATCGGATCCTTTTTGGTGACCAATGACATGGACCAAGCAGCCGCATCTCCCGTCAGATAAGACAATATGAACGCTACCTTAGCCTGATCTACTGTGAATATTACCGGACGACACAAAAAGTGTAGGGAACACTGCGTCAGAAAAATTTGGGCCTTCATCGGATCCCCCCCATACCTCTCTGGGGGTGCCAAAGGAATGACTGGGGAAATAGAGTGAATTACTTGAGTCGAAACCCCCGACGGGGATGACTGCTGTGGTGTCGCGGTTCTAGGTAACGGTCCTGTCGTCACTAGACCTTCTAACCTCTGACGAATTTGCATGGTTTCTAAACTAGATCTTTTAACTTCCTCCCTTAAGGCTTTATTCTCCTCTAAGGCACTATTTAACTGCACCTGCATACTACCTAGAACTTCACTCAAGGTTTTTAAATCGAAGCCTTCCGCCATTCTGTCCGGGAGGGGACCTGATTCCTCAATAGAGGCAGGCACTTCAATCTGTCAGAACCATAAAGGATACACTGGTTCGGCCCCCTCAGGAACAGACGCTAATTCCTCAGTCCCCCTCTAGCCAAGACCCAAGACCGCTTAGATATAACAGTCTTCAGTCCTCACCAGCAAGGGAAAGGGGAAGTGGACAGACAAAACAAGAGAGACTTCTTCCTCGTCAGGTTTGCTTCGATAGCCCTCAGGTTGAACTTGCTGCAAAGGAAAAGACAATTCTTTAGCCCTCTCTACTTAACATATTTTAGTTACTCTGTCTTATTATTATTACTATACCCTCTATGTCTTACCTAAGCAAACTAGGAAGATTGCCACTCTCTATAAGTGATGTCTGGAGAATTACTACTGATTCACTGGAAGAACAATCTTTGGTCTTTGGAATTTTCGTGACTAGAACAATGCTTCGAACACACTCTGTAATCTGTGAAACTCAAGTCTTTAACTCTGAATATAAATGTCTTTCAACTCTGAGACTATTCCGGAAACTCCATAGGGAGTAGTCTTTTCTCACATGTTTTTACTCTCTTGACACCTTTTGGAAATTGAAGTTCTTAATCAAAGTCTTTCTCCTCAAGATGTCACAGTAAGGCTCTTGACGCAACGCTCATCAGCTTCCTTGCCAAAGTGAGTCCAAACGCGTCTTTAGTTCATTGCCTTGAGACTTCTCTCAGATAACTCAAAAATACTACTCTTACTTGAAAGTCTTTGGGGGAACTTCTCTTGACTGAAGTATTTCCCAAGCTCCGACTCCTCCACACAACTTCTCTCCTGAACTCCGACGACGGGGTTCTTCCAGCTTTGACAATTACTGAAGGGAAAAAGGCGAATTAGGAAAAGTCTTTTTCTATAATACAAAGCGTAACTTGTTACTTTCCTTAAGGTTTCAGTTCAGCGGCCTTGTATACAAAACTCTGGTCAAAAGAACTTTCTCTGAAGAGAGCGTGAGGTAAACACGCGTCTCCGGTATTTTCCTCAGTTGAAGTGCGCAGCACGAATTGCGCGCGTGCGCGATATGCAGACACTCTCGGATCAACTGCAAAGTAAACCGCCACGCAGGAAACGGAATGACTTCCGCACTCCCAAGATGGCGGACCTCCGCAGCGCTGTCACTAGGAATCTCAATGAAGTTTTCCAACAAGGGTTTTTTAGCTTGCACCTTCTGCTCGATCCACCCTTCTGGCGAGGGGGTGGACGGATCCTGACACAGGGTGACCCAGAACTCACCTTTGTTTCAGAAATCCCCTTACCTAGCTAGCTACAGTGTCTCATCGGTAGTAAATACTTCCCAATGACTTCCAGACAATCCAGAACATGAACTTAGAATACCTCAGGTATCGTGGAACACATGAACACTCTTTCGTTATATAATCATTACAAACCAAAACTGGGAGGCAGAGAACACACGTGCAAGTTTGAAATGTTTATTTTTCATTGCAACATTCTCAAACGCAGTATCTTATATAATATCAACATACATATTATAAAAATCAGAGTTAGCAGCATAGTCACTAATCCATAATAAGCAAAAGGTGATAGCATGTTATGATGCAAAGATCTATAGAATTCTGTATCACCTATATTTCGCGCACCCTAATTAGCATATTATATTATATCTAAGAAGGTCTCATCTGGGTTCCTAGCAGGGCGGACCCATACCTCTAATTCTCAGTAGAAGGAGATCACATCAACCGCTACCAGCTCTCAGCATGCGAAGCATCAAGTGTGTTGATTCATTCCCTGTAACTCTATCTTAAACCCGCGTAGAGCCCAATATTGGCAACAACATTATTTGTGTTATGACTAACGTGGTGCGAGGATCAGGCCTTCAGCAATCTTGTGTTAGGTTATTCTTAGAGTGTGCAGTTCTCAGTGTGCAGACAGTTGTACCGAGTGTACCATGCACGACTGATACCAGCGCAATAACATATTATTCTCAAGTAAATCACATCTTTCGTCTAGGTTAGAAGCTACAATAACAATTAGGTGTCGTGTGCAAACCGAAGCAGAAAGAAAATATGGCGTTTAAACATTTAATAAGCCCATGCTAACTTAACACAATATATAGAAACGTAGTAACCATATGACAATAGGAAGAGCAACATTCTGGATATGATATTTGCAGGAGCGTTTCAACAAACTAAAACCCTCAAATAAACATAACTTCATAACTGCTCACCTTCACCCTTTCATGGTGCTCATAGGTTTATGAGAAACTCTTTGTACTGGCCTCATTCATTCCACAATAATTCCTATCAATAATTTTGTCATCATGCACTGATTCTTTTCTTTAACCAGTAAGGATTTGTTTGAATGATTCTTTGTAAATAAGAAAAACTCATAAAATATATTTATATACAATTAATGTAAACGCGAGTCATTTACATAGTCAGCAGTGAGCCAAGATTCAGATCGATGTTGGACACCTCTGGGAAGTGCCACTATGATGGGTGCATTTCCACACGCTTGTAGCATCGCTTCTTCCACGTCAGGGCTTGAGTGTAAACCTGCGCACTGTAAGCATTAACCCTGAGTGTTACAGCTCACATTCTGTTCCTTTCACTTCTTCCACGTCAGGGCAAGGGTGGTAAATGTTGTGCACTGAAAGCATTAACCTTGAGAGTCACAGGTCACATTCTGTTCCTTTCACTCCTTCCACGTCAGGGCTTGGGTGGTAAATGTTGTGCACTGCGAGCATTAACCCTGAAAGTTGCAGGTCACATTCTGTACCTTTCACTTCTTCCACGTCAGGGCATGGGTGGTAAATGTTGTGCACTGCAAGCATCAACTCTGAGAGTCACAGGTCACATTCTGTTCTTTTCACTTCTTTCACGTCAGGGCTTGGGGGCTAAATGTTGTGCACAGAAAGCATTCACCCTAACAGTTCACTTTTGCTACTTTCACTTCTTGTGCTTTTGGACACTGCTTAATGGTCACTGTCACTGAATCATCAATGTTGAATGAAATAACAAAACACCACAATCCGTTGTGAATATTCACCAGTGTGCACTTGTTAAATGTTTTCTTCTTGCAGGGTCTCAGTCTGGGTGTGTTCGGTTTATAGGTTTTATCACAAATACCTCAAGTTAGCTGAAAATACCCATGTTAGCCCCAGTACTGTTCATAGTGTTGCTTTTACATCTAGTATGATCAGGTGTGCTTGGTTGTTTTTCTTTGTATCTCTTCTTCACCAAATAAAATTAACCCATGCTTATTTTCTTTTATTCCACATTGTGCTAGTCTTCCTATGTGTTTCCTGGTATGTCATGTTGTTTTACTGTGTAAAAAAGTTATTTATCAACAGACACTTTTATAATTCTACAAATATTGTTATCTGTTTTTTTCTTTCCTGCTATTCGGGTCTTCTATCATCTGGTATTTGAATATCCCATATAATTGTAATTTTATCTTTTTCTGTAATTCGTTCATCTCACAATAACATCACTTTTTTGCTCCTGTCTGTTTTCACAGAAGGTTCAATATTATTGTTATTATTTTTAAGTTCTTCGCGGATTCACTGCATCTCTAGGATTATTTCTATGTGAGTTAATTGAAGGTGTGTGCTCACTGAGTGCTGTGTAGGATTGAAAATAGCCAAAGTTCTTTACAGTTTCAGTGCACTTGTATGGTTTTCCCGCTGTGTGTTTGCGGATGTCTTTGGAGATCTGATAATTGACAAAAGCTTTTCTCACATTCATTGCAATGATATTGTTTTTCCTCTGTGTGTGTCTCCTCATGTATCCGTAGGCTTAATATCTGACAATATTTACACGTTCACTGCACCTGGAAGGCTTTTACTCTGTGCTTGTTCGCTGATGAATCCTTAATGTGGAAGATTCACTAAAACTACTTCTATGTTCACTGCAGTCATATGTTTTTTTCCCCAAGTGTGCGTTCGCAGATGGCTCTGTAGGTTTGATAAATGACAAAAGCTCTTCACACATTAAGCACACTTAAAAGGTTTTTTCTGTATGCATTTGCTGATGAATGTTTAATTCTAATGAGTAACTAAAACTACTTCCACATTCACTGCAATGTTTGAGGTTTTCCCTGGTGTGTGCTCGCGATGTCTTTTCCGGGATCAGTGACTAAACCTATTTTCACATCCACTGCATCTAAATGGTTATTCCCCTGTGTGTGTTCGCTGATCCTCTTTCAGGTGTGCTGATTGCATAAAGCTCTTCATACATTCACTCCACTAAAATGTTTTTTCCTGTGTGAGTTCGCTGATGACTTTGTAGGTGTGATAACTGACTAAAGCTCTTCAAACATTCACTGCACTTGAATGGTTTCTCCCCTGTGTGTGTTCGCTTATGACTATATAAGTTTGATAAGTGACTAAAGCTCTTCACACATTCACTGCATTTATATGGTTTTTCCCCGGTGTGTGTTCGCTTATGACTATATAGGTTTGATAAGTGACTAAAACTCTTCATACATTCACTGCATCTAAATGGTTTTTCCCCTGTGTGTGTTCGCTGATGATTCCTTAATGCTGAAGAGTCACTAAAACTACAGTCACATTCACAACAGGTGTAGGGGTTTTCCCCAGTGTGTGTTCGCTGATGTCTTTTCAGGTTTGATAAGTGACTAAAGCTCTTCACACATTCACTGCACCGAAAAGGCTTTTCCCCAGTATGTGTTCGTTGATGCTCTTTTAGTTGTCCTGATTGAATAAAGCTCCTCATACATTCACTGCACTTGAATGGTTTTTCCCCTGTGTGTGTTCGCTGATGTGTCCTTAATGATGAAGAGTCAATGAAAGCACTGCCACACTCACTACAATAAAATGGTTTCTCCCCTGTGTGTGTTCTCTGATGAGTCTGCAGGTGTGAAAACTGACGAAAACACTTTGCACATTCACTGCACTTGAATGGTTTTTCCCCTGTGTGTGTTTGTTGATGATTTCTTAAGGTTGAGGAACTACTAAAACTACTTCCACATTCATTGCAATGGTATAGTTTTTCCCCTGTGTGTGTTCGCTTATGGCTATATAGATTTGATAAGTGACAAAAGCTCTTCACACATTCACTGCACCTAAATGGTTTTTCCCCTGTGTGTATTCGCTGATGATCTTTTAGGTGTCCAGATGTAATAAAGCTCTTCGAACATTCACTGCACTTAAATGGCTTTTCCCCTGTGTGTGCTCGCTGATGAATCGTTAAGGATGAATAGTCAATAAAAGCACTTCCACATTCACTGCAATGATGTGTTTTTTCCCCTGTGTGTGTTTGCTGATGTCTTTGTAGGTCTGATAACTGTCTAAAGCACTTTGCACATTCACTGCACTTGAATGGCTTTTCTCCTGTCTGTGTTCGTTGATGATTCTTTAATGTTGAGGAACTACTAAAACTACTTCCACATTCATTGCAATGGTATGGTTTTTCCCCTGTGTGTGTTCGTTGATGTCCTTGTAGGTGTGATAACTGACTAAAACTCTTCTCACATTCACTGCACTTGAATGGTTTTTCCTCTGTGTGTCTTTGCTGATGATTCATTAATGTTGAGGAACTACTAAAACTACTTCTACATTCATGGCAATCGTATGATTTTTCTCCTGTGTGTGTTCGCTGATGTCTTTGTAGACTTGATAACTGACAAAAACTCTTCACACATTTGCTGCACTTGAATAGTTTTTCTCTTGCGTGTGTTTTTTGATGCTCTTTTAGGAGTGCTGATTGACTAAAGCTCTTCTTACAGTCATTGTACTTCAATAGTTTTTCCACTGTGTGTGTTCGCTGATGTCTCTGTAGATGCGAAATCTGTCTAAAGCACTTCACACTTTCATCGCATTGGTATGGTTTTTCCTCTGTGTATATTCGGGGATGTGTTTGTAGCTGCGATAACCAACTGACGTTCTTCACATATTTACTGCACCTGAATGGCTTTTCCTCTGTGTGTGTTATTTGATGCTCTTTTAGGTGTGCTGATTGACTAAAGCTCTTCACACATTCACTGCACTTGAATTGATTTTCTCCTGTGTGTATTTGCTGATTGCACTTTAGTAATGATGACAAACTAAAGTTCTCATTGCATGCGTATGATTTTTTTTCATGGTTAATGTCTCTGGGTTGAGTATATATTCGTCTATATCCCAAGACTGTGTTTCCTGATGGGCCAACATGGCTGATAAAGCACTTGTGTTATTTTCACTCTCTGTGTGGTATATTGCACGTTTGATTTCTGGTTTAACAGAAACATCCAATAGCATCCAAATACTTGCCACACTCATAAAATGTATAAGGTTTTTTTGTAGGCAATTGGGTCTTTAGATTGGATAATGGTTTTGCACGCTTGCAGGTAAAGATTAATCTTCCTTCTGCCCATTGCAAATCAGGACAGCCCATTGTTTTGGAGGTAGCAGACCCCCTCTTTCCTTTACACTTCAGTTGTCTGGCTCCACTCTATTGTGCTTTTCTCTGGTTACTGGGGTTTGGGCAGAAAGAGTTTACAAGATACATAGAACCCTGAATGATGGCTTATTATAGAAAACAGAGCACTGCAGTACCACATCATGTCGAGCCCACGATCAAAGCTGGTGTTGGACACCTGTTTATAATGGAGGTGGTTTGTCAGTTTTGTTGTCTAAATGTTCTACAGGTTATTTTTTAGTCTTGTGGAGTGGAGGTGCATAGCTCAGACTCTTACGTCCTCTAAAATGCCCTTGACTGATTCTTCATGGCTCGGTTAGTTTATGTGCAGTTTCTTCTGTCTCCGATTGCCATGATGTTTCCTGAATACTGGAGCTCATTATTTCTTGTTTTTTTGCAGATTTTTCAGCATTAGCTTCATTATTCATAATCATTTCATGCATTCAAGGTTTGTTTTCTGTTGGATGTAAAGATATTTAACATTACTAAATGTAAACATGATGGAATTTGAATTCACAATGTTTAACTCGTTGTAAAATACATTTCTCCTTTACCATCTTTGAAACCTAGCAATGAATATTTCATCATACACAGATATTTAACTAAAAGTTCTGTTGATCATGTCACATATCATTGACTTCTGAAAAGGAGGTGATTTACCATTGTTCACAGCGTAACTTAGTAAAGAAAGGGCGGTCACAGAGCACCCACATGCTACTGCTACAGCCTTAGGTAGACGCACATGGACAAGATTTCATTTAAACAAGAACAAATTGTGGAAAAAAGAGAGGGATGAGGGTCAGCTGTTTTATTTCAGTAACTCTTTCACGACGTGTATAACAAAGGTAACTCTTCGGGAAGTATATCACAAAGGTATCCCTCCAGGAAGTATATAACCAAAGTAACTTCATTCACACATTTCTTCGTGCTTTCCTGTTCACACTAGATCAGCCCAAATGCCAACTCCTGTCTTTACCTTGCTGTTCATTAAGTCACCTTTGACACTTTCAACAGCTCCCCTGGTTCAAGCATTTCTGGTTTCTTCTAACCTAGAAGATGTGTTCATTATTGCAAATTGAGGTGGGTTTAGTACTAGTACTGCTTACAGGACCTGATTCTGGCCCTGAAAGTCAACATAAAAAGCAAAGCAGTGCTTTTTTTACAAAACACAATGAGGAGTTCATTGTAATGCCCGACCATTACATTACACATGCGGACAAGGCAAATAAACACTGATTGATATAATTTAATATGCAAAGATATCAGTCATTTAGTCCTGGTAGAGAATCCATCACAATCAATATTTTACCTAACATATCCTCGCAACGGTTGTGTACACATTCATCTTTTTTTCCTCCTTTTTCTACCTTTACATGGTATCTGACTTAATGTTGTCTGTTTGGTGCCCAGGATGCTTCTTTGTGACTGGATGGGCATTTGGTAGAGCGGGAGGAGGTGTCTGTTGCAGCATTTATACGTTTAAACATTTCTTCTTTTCAAGTTTACCTCATTACCTGTCCTTCAGTTCCCGTACTCCCCTCTGTCTGTGCACTCACTCTGAATGTTCAGCAGGAGTCAGAAAATGGCCTGATAGCCAAGAGGTCATGGCTCTCGATCCTTCTACAACACTTGTTGCAGACAGATGGCCTGATTTAGAGTTTGTTGGACAGGTTATTGACTCATATCAGGACATATATCCTGTCTGCCTTATTACAAGGATATAATGCACTTTTATAGGGTAGACAGGTTATCTGTCACATTTGCGATGGAATAAACCATCTGCCGAAATCTAAATCAGGCCCTAGGTATACATTGTGTCCAGTGTGGCCTCTAAACATTTCTTACATTTTATGACACTCCTCGGGCAGCCGTGCCAACACATAGACCAACACAACCTCCAGGGATTACCAATCCATCTACCAGAATTTGGTAGTCCAATCCAGACTCTATCTACCAACATTCAGTCTCAAATCGTTCAACTTTCTAAATTCCCGTCACTGGAACTCCCTGTCCCTGAGATACATGGATGCTCTATAGCTCCGGGAACTGGATTAGGCTTGTTGCTGCTTTGGTGACTGTGGCTAGTTGGGCTTGAAGGAACATGTGGTTTGTGGGTTTCTCACTGCTTTAAGGCCACATCCAGATAGGACTTCTGACAGCTGCTCCTTGTGCATATCTTCCTTCCAGGCAGAACTCCTGTCAGTTGTGCCTTGTGCAGATCTTTTTTCCAGGCAGGACTTCCGCCAACTGTGCCCTGCGCAGATCTTCCTTCCAGGTAGGCCTTTTATTAGCAGTGCTTTGTACAGATTTTCCTTCCAGGCAGGACTTCCGTCAGCTGTGCCCCGTGCAGATCTTCCTTCCAGGCAGGACTTTTGTTAGCAGTGCTTTGCACAGATCTTCCTTCCAGGCAGGACTTCCGTCAGCTGTGCCCTGTGCAGATCTTCCTTCCAGGCAGGTCTTTTGTCAGCTGTGCCCTGTGCAGATCATCCTTCCAGGCAGGTCTTTTGTCAGCTGTGCCCTGTGCAGATCTTCCTTCCAGTCAGGTCTTTTGTCAGATGTGCCCTGTGCAGATCATCCTTCCAGGCAGGCCTTTTGTCAGCTGTGCCCTGTGCAGATCTTCCTTCCAGGCAGGTCTTTTGTCAGCTGTGCCTTGTGCAGATCTTCCTTCCAGACAGGACTTTTATCAGCTGTGCCTTGTGTGGATCTTCCTTCCAGGCTGGGGCTTATTTCCTCAACAATCAGTTCAAAGGTCGGGTGAGGCAGAACTGGTCTAGGCCATATTCTTTAATGGAGTTCAACTGGTCAAGTCACAGAGCTCAAGCTGTGAGATGAAGGGGAATCTCGAGGTACGTGGACTTCTCTATTTGTTGTAAGTGTAACTGAAGATAGTACTTCTTGGTAACATCTATCCCCATTGGACAAGGTCCTCCATTCTGCTATAAGATTGTAACTCATCATGCCCAGACACACACCCTCAAGTTCATGTTGCAGGAAGCTGGGTGGTTCTCACCCAAAATTGGGCCCTCCACAAATTGCTGACATTTTCTTACACCCTGTGGGCAGCTGTGCCAACACACAGACCAACTACACACTCTCCAGGGATTACCGATCTATTTTACAGAACTTGGTAGTCCAATCCAGACTCCAATCTTTCACACTATCTACCAGCATCCAGACTGAAATATTTCAAACTTCTATGTTACCATCTTTGGAATTGCCTGTCTCTGAGATTTGCGGATGCTCCACACGCAGTGAGCTCAAAGTTACCATGTAAAGCCATCTCATGAGAATGGAAGACAAGAACAATACATGCCACATACTGCACACACTGTACATAAAACTACTATTATCATTCCATGTACCATTGTTTCACTGTTGTTGTTTCAAAATGAATGTTTTGTTGTCTATCACAGCATTATCTTTATTTAAAACCTTACTCAACAGTTTGTTTTTCATCATACCTACTTAGGTATGTACTGTTTCGTACCTTACAACTTCTCTGATAGGCAAGTAGTGCTGTCTGTTGGTACATTAATAGGAAATGGATTACTGCTGCAGGATCCGCGCCAGATCCCTGCAATAAGATACACTTTATTGGGATAAAAAGTATCTTGTTTTTTAGAACAGCAGCATCTACTAGAATAATAACATAAACACAGAGCACACAATGCAAGAACACAGGCCAGATACTAGGAGAATCGGATGCAAACAATGGATACCAAGCACTGGAACTACCAATCTGAGCTCTTCTGTGAAATGATGTCTGAAACACACTCTTCCACATCACCCAGTGCAACAGGCAGGATTCTACCATTAGCTAAACCAGACTTTTCTTTAATTTGCCATTCAACCAGTCTCCAATCACCAAGGGAGCCAACGAGAAAAGAGGATATTTTTGAATGTCTATTCCACACCCTATGCCAGACAACTAGTTAACAACAAGGAGGTTGCTCAGGGATGCTACCAGGGGTTGCTTTCTGAAGAAGGCCATATATACAGACGCTGACCCTCATGTAGGGACTAATCCAATTTCATCTTCTTCTCAGACGTTCAGAAGATAAATGAGGTTCTGAGTCACACAGATTGAAGCATTTAGTACCAGTGGTTCTGAAAACCTTTTGTGGAATTATAGTGAACCAGCCTCCTGTTAATATAAGGGAACTATATAAGGTGAATCACCAGAAGCTAGCAGTTTGTTACTAGGGAGTTGTAGGACTGTGCAGCACATGGAAAGAATATCGGAACAAATCAATAGCTAACTGAGATTATCCACATCCTAACTTCTCTTCCACAGTCACAGTAAAAAGCAGCACTTTGTGGAAAAATTACATCTGCAAATGCCTCCTCAAAGTGAAGTAAAGTAAAAAGAAGTGCAGAGTAGAAATGTTGTCATCTGTTTGCATTCCTTACAGTGTGAACTTGAGTAAAATGCATTGCAACATGAACAGATTCCCTCGTTTAATGAACACCCATAACAATGTCATTAATAAGTGGTGCAGTTTAAAAACGTTCCACAGTAAATGTCACTCGTAGTGCGAGTAAAAAGTCATGTATAGATATTCTCTACTCAAAGAACGCCTCTTAGTATGAGTAAATATCAGTACGCCTTACAGATCAGTAAGTACCCCTATAATATAGCCTTCTAATGTAGTAAAAATTACTGCTATGTACACAGATATCCTCTTTTGTAAACAACCCTCCCTGTTTTGTAAAAAGGCAGTGCAGTTTGCAGTTTTATTCTGTAAATGTCCCTCAAAGTGTAATACAGAGCAATGCCCTGTACACAGATTTCCTCCTGTTACTGCCTCTCATAGTATAGGTAAAAACAGAGCAGTGCTTACTGATTCTCTCTGTAAAGGTACCTTATAGTATCAGTAATCAACAGTGCAGTGTGAAGAGATCAATTCTTTTGTAACCACCTCTTATTCTGTTGTAAAATAGATTTCCTCCTGTAGATGTAAACACTGCTTCTACTGCAGTTAGAAAATAGTGCAGTGTACAGATTTCCTCTTTGGTAAATGCCGCTCATAATGTAGTAAAAAACTATACAGTGCAAAAAGATCATTTCTTCTGAAAATACCACACACAGTGTAGTGAAAGGCAGTGCAGTGTGGACGGATTTTTCACAGTGAAGAGTAAAAAGCAGTGCTGTGTGCCCAGATGAACAAGTTACTTATCTTCGGTAACGATAAATATCTGTAAGAAACATAGGTTAGGTATAGATTCCTTCCCCCGGGCGTCAGATTGTATCCGGAATGTTTTTAGTCAGCAGTACCCCTGAGCGTCGAAAGCTGGCGTCGGTCGGCTCCACGTTCATTGTTGGCATTGTGGTCGCCAGGACAACGTCGCAGTAGCTACTTGGACGCTGCCCTCGTGCGCTGACGAGAGTTCTGTACACGACTTTCCACGCCAGAAGCGCAGAGCCATGCCAGACACTGAGCACTGGTGCACACAACTAGGGCCCTGAAAGGAAGTCCTTAACCCTAGAAGTCAGTTCGCAGAACAGGGAGGGTGGGTGACGTGGTAGGAATCTATAACTAACCTATGTTTCTTACAGATATATCGTTGCCGAAGGTAAGTAACATGTTCATCTGAAAGAAACAGTTATAGATTCCTTACCTAAGAACAGTTACCCAAGCAATACCAACCCCGGAGGTGGGTCTGCACACCAAGTTCACACCAGAAAGTCCTGGAGAACAGAACGGCCAAATAAGCTGTCTCTCGGGATTTGACTGTCCAGGAAGTAGTATCTTGTGAATGTGTGCAGCGATGCCCACGTAGCTGCCATGACAGATGTCATTAAGGGGGACTCCATGTCCCAAAGCAGCGGTAGCTGTCATCGCCCTGGTGGTATGGGCATGCAGCCCCACTGATGGCTCCTTCATTGCCAAGGAATGACAAGCTTTGATGCACAAAACGACCCGTCTAGAGATGGTCAGTTTGTGCACGGCCCAACATTTATTGGGGCCCTTTGTAGCCAACAAAGAGCTGGTCATCCACCCAGAATTGTTTTGTGCGATCCAAGTACAAGGAATGCGCACGCTTTTGATTAAGATGGTGGAGCCTCTCTTCTTTGGAAGGATGCGGAAAGAAGGTGGGCAAAGTGATGGTCTGTCCCGTATGGAAGGAAGGATGGATGAGTTCTCAGGACAAACTTGTTCGGATGAACAGTCCGAAAAGGAGGTTCTGAAGAAAGAGCTTGGAGCTCACTCACCCAGCGCAGAGGTGATGGCCACAAGGGAGCGCACATAAGGTAGGTAAGAACCAAGTTCATGTCCTACTGAGGCATTATGAAGGGAACAGGAGGAAAAAGATGAGTAATGCCATTAAGAAAGCGATTTACAACAGGGGACTTGAAAAGAGAACGCTGAACAGGGAGCCTAAGAAAGGCTGAAATGTCCAGGAAGTAGCCTTTAAGTGTGTCTAGAGGAGAGCCCTGCTGGGCCAAAAAAAGGAGTAACAAGAAAACCTCAGAAAAGAGGGGCAGAAAGGAGAACCACAGCCTTTGCTGCACACCATGCCACAAATTTGTTGCATCTACAGGCGTACACCGTCTTAGTGGAGGGACACTTGGCTGCCAAGATAACATCACAGACTTGGGGAGGCAGTTCAAACGACGTCAACTGCTGCCGCTCAATCTCCACGCAAAGAGATGGAGACTGGACAGGTTCGCAGCTGCTGCGACATAAGATCCTTCCGAAGAGGCAGTCTGATTGGAGGATCGATGGCCATGTGTAGCACCTCGGGACACCAGACTCTTTGTGCCCATTCCGGAGCCACATGAATGACTTGGGCCCGATCGCGCTTGATCTTCTTCAGCACTCTGGACAGTAGTGGTATAGGCGGAAAGAAGTACAGAAGACCGTACGAAAAGCGTTGCCTAGTGGGTGCCGCCTTGGAAATTCCTATGCGCAGAATTGTTGACATTGTGCGTTCTCTTCGGTGGTGAATAGATCTAACTAAGGTCCCCCCCTCTGTTGTAAGAAACCTTGCACCACCTCCAAGTGAAGACTGCATTCGTGAGCCATAATGCACCTGCGGCTGAGTTTGTCTGCCCTGGCGTTCAGTGAACCTGCCAGGTGTTAAACCACCAGGGATATGCCCTGATGTTCCAGCCATGTCCAGAGGTGGATGGCCACTTGACATATGGTCCAAGACCCCACCCGCCTTGTTTGTTGCAGTACCACATGGCTATGGTGTTGTCTGTGAACACCTGCACTACTCTTCCCCGGACAGAGGGAAGGAATGCCTTGAATGCAAGATGAATCGCCCAAAGCTCCAGAATGTTGATGTGGAGCCCGGACTGCGCCGGAGTCCAGAGGCCTCTGATCTCCGCCTCCCTCATATGGCCGCCCCATCCCAGAAGTGATGCATCGGTCACCACCGTGAACTCTGGTTGGGTAAGGGAGAGGGAGCTGCCATCAACGCAATCCTGGTTCATTAGCCACCACTGCAAATGGTGTTCAGTGCCCTCCAAGATCTGGATGCAATTGGACAGGTTCCCCTGATGCTGTGCCCACTGGAACTTCAGGTCCCACTGCAGAGTCCACATATGCCATTTGGCATAGTCCACCAGCAAGATGCAGGAGGCCATCAGGCCTAGTAGCCAGAGGGTCATTCTGACCGAAATCCGGAATAGAGGCTGAAAGATCGGAATCATAGGCCGAAAATCCTGGACTCACTGTTCGGGAGGATAGACCCGAAACTGCGTTGTGTCCAGAACCGCTTCAATGAAGAGGAGCTTCTGAGAGGGAGGGAGTCAGGTGTGACTTCGGCATGTTGATGGAGAACCCCAGCGAATGCAGGAGGTTGGCCGTATTCTAGAGGTGGGAGACGACAGCCACAAAAGGGGCACAAGGCAGACTGCAGGGCGGGTGGTGGAGAGGCCTAGGGACCTGGCCGTAGGCTGAGAGGCCCTAAAGCGCTCAGCGCTTTGTCTGTTTTGCCGCAAATTCACGACGGCCATCAAAGGGCGTGTCCATAAGAGTGAATTGGACATCCACTGAAAACCAGTCGACCTCAACCAGGCCTAGCGTCGAAGGGCTACCGACATGGAAATCATCCTGCCTAGTGAGTCAGCAGTATCCAGCCCACAGGGGTGGTAAACATTGCTGTGTCTCTCCCTTCTGCAACTACATGGAAGATTACAGCCCAGGCCTCCTCTGGGCACTGGGGCAGCACTTGTGCCACTGTATCCCACACAGAGTGGGTGTAACGGCCCAACAGACATGCAGTGTTTACCGACCGCAGTCCCAAGAAGGAGGAAGAAAACATCTTCTTCCCAAGATGGTCCAGCTTTTTGGATTCCCTATCAGGTGGTGCGGTAGGGAATTTGCCTTTGGAGGTGGGGGCTTGGACCACAAAGCTCTCAGGGGTGGGGTGTTGGGAGAGGAAAGTGGGGTCTTCCTGGGCCAGGCGGTGGCGTCGGGCAACCATCCATCCACAGGAGCCCCTGTGTTGGGCCTGGACCAGATGCCCAAAAAAATGTCACTGAGGACTTCATTAAACAGTAGCAGGGGCTCTGAAGAGCTCGTTGCCGGTTGAAGCATCTCCTGCAGGACGTTATTCCTTACTGCCACCGTAGGTAGCTCGAGGTGAAGAGCCTCAGCCGCCCTACGCAACACCACGGCGTAAGAGTCGACAACATGCCAAGATCTGGTGAGGTATTCAGACCACTGGCTTCCCCCCAGTTCCCCTCTCCAGTCCGGTTCATAACCTATCTGGTCAGTTAAAAGGTCTCCAGACCCCTCCCAGTCCTCTTCACCCTCTTCTGGGTGCCAATCTGGTCTAAAAGAGCCAGGGCAGGACAAGGGCACAAAAGTACCCATCGGCACCGGATCTGGCGTCAGTTGACGCTGGTCCGGCTCCATGTCTACATCGAGGAGTAGGCAGGGGTCGATGTCGGCTGGGGACACAACCAACGCTAGCTGCAGACGTGGTGCCGGTGGAACCAGCGCCGATCCGGATCCAGGCCTGGATCCAAGGGGACCCTACCGTGCCGGGGCCAAAGCTACCGGCATCGAAGGCCCAGGGCCCCCAGCTGAGTCCCCAGTGCCTGAAGGTGCACTGGCGGAGTCTGGCTGCCCAAAGATAGCATGCATCGATTTGTAAAATTGGCGAAGCTGGGCAGGGGTCACTCTGGGTCCCGGGAAGGGAGGGAATCTCGGAGTCGACCCTTCGGGACCCGCATGAGGAGCCGCAGGAGGGGCACCACCTGCATCCCTCATCATGTCAGCCCAGAGACAGGGAGTAGTCAAAGAGCGACGATGCTTCGTTGACTTCTTCCTGTGCCTCGACTTATCTGACCCCAAGAGCGAAGACTTGGAAGAAGAATGATGATGATGACTCCGCGACCGGTCCCTCAAACTCCCACATGACTGGTACCTCGGACGGCACTGGAACAGACTGCCAGGCCTCGAGAAGCTTTCAGGACCGCTCCCGCAAAGACTTCGGATTCATTGTCCGGCAGTCTGAGCGCCCGACTTTGGGTCATGGTCACGCCCCAGGCAAGCGAGGCACATGCGGTGCGGATCCGTCACCAACATCAGTCGGGTACAGGAACCACCAGCCTTGAAGCCGGGCATCCCTGACGTGCACCAGGAGTCGAAGACTTGAAAACAGGGTCAACAAAAGTCGGCAAAAAGTCAGTCAAAAAGTGACTGGAGGTACCGCTCTCTCCGGATCTGCTCTGGAAGGTGCGGAAAAAGAAAGAACTGACATCAGCCCGCAAGGGCGTCGTCTAAAATAGCTACTGCAATGTCCATCACGCCAACAACGAACGCGAAGCCGACTAAGGCCACCTTTCAACGCACAGGAGTACTACTGACAAAAAACTTTCTGGCTCCAGTCTGACGCCTCGGGGTAATTCTAAGGTAAGGAATTTATAACTAACTGTTCTTTCAGAATATCTCTTTTTAACCCCCTCTCGTAGTGTAGTAAAAAGTAGCTCAGTATGCAGACTACAGCTGTGCTCCAAACAGCCTTGGCAGATTAGTCAAAGGCAGAGGAGTCTACACAGATGTCCTCTTTTATTTTAAATCCCCCTTATACTGTAGTAAAAAAGCAGTGCAGTGCACACATTTCCTTTCCTGTCAACATCCACCTTAGAGTAGGAAAAATAAATGCAATGTACAGATTTTCATTGTAAAACAGTCCACAGACAGTAGTGAACAGAAGTGCACACATTTCTCACAAAGTAGTAAAAAGCAGAGCCATTTTCACACACCTCCTCTTTTGTCAATAATTCACAGAGTGTAGTTAAAAGCAGTGCAGTGTGCAGATTCCTTATAGTGCAGTACGATGCACTGCATTGTTTACAAATCCCTGACACTGCAGAAAAATACAGTGCAGTGTGCACAAATTCCTCATAGTGCAGTAAGATGCAGTGCAGTGCACATATTTCTCATAGTGCTGTAAGCTGAAGTGTAGTGGGCACAGATTCCTCATAGAGCAGTAAGATGCAGTGCACATATTTTTCATAGTGCAGTAAGATGCAGTGTTGTGTGCATACTTTCCTCGTAGTACAGTAAAATGCAGTGCAGTGTGAACAGAATTCTCATAGTGCATTAAAATGAAGTAGTAGTGTGCACAGATTCCTCTTAGTGCAGTAAGATGCAGTGTAGTGTAAAGATTCCTCATAGTGTGGTGCACAGATTTCTCATACTACAGTAAGATGCAGTGCACACATTTCTCATAGTGCAGTAAGATGCAGTGTAGTAAGCAAGTAATAATGTTCTTAAGTGCACAAATACCAAGTGTCTTAACACTTAAACGCAGACTTCAAAAGGGTTCAGTCTGTATGCACTGATTCCCCATAGTGCAGTGAGATGCAGTGAACTCTGCAGAGATTCCTCATAGTACAGGAAGATGCAGTGCAGTGTGCACTGACTCCTCACAGTGCAGTTGGATGCAGTGCACTGCACAGATCCCCTCTTTAACACAAACGATGATCATAAACGACCCCAGGGCTTGAAGGAAAGGCCCCCAGAGCTCAGCCCGGTTCCTGGCAGAGATTTCCTCCAGGATTATCAAGACTATTTCTACAAACACAGCAGAAGGTGCTGACAATCTCCTACCTGGGCAGAAGCCTGTGCAGATATTCCCAGGCTCTATCCTCCTCCCAGAGTGTGGTAGGTGCAGATTTGGGTTCTGAAAAGCTGTCTGTGGGGGTCTGAGGATGAAAATAAGTGCACAGGGAAGCTGGAAGCGATGTCAGCATCCGCAGCTGGTGCTGTCTCTACCGCCACTGACCCAGAAGAGGAAACCCTCCTCTCTCTCGTACAATGTTCTCCGTAGATTTTATAAACAGGCGAAGTGCGCCCCTAGTGGCCGTTTACAGAACCTCTGCCTCCAGTCTCCAGGAGTAAATTGATATTCAACAAATGAAAATGTAAACAGCTGCTGCATTTAACCGGACAGCGTTTTTCTAATGTTCATGTTTCTGTGAGATATTTGTTATATTTAATACGGCTGTGTAGCCTCAAACAGTATCCAGAGGCTTTGCCCCAAATAAAATGTTGCAAATTTATGATTCTGTTACCATAGACCCAAGTGTATACAAGAATGTTGTTGAAAGTGCAAGGGATGAAGTTGGTATCAACAGCTGCATTTCACAATACCACCCCAAACTCACGGTAAATCATGTCTTGGATCACTGGGCCCCAAACCCCCTCAATTACGCACAGTTGATTCCAGTTACGCCACAGATATCGCAAGATCTGATATGATGGCTGGTGAAGGACAACGTAATACGGGGAGTTCTTTTTCAATATCCATGCTCAGTTCTGATAACAGAAAAATGTCAGCATCTGGGGGAGGGGTGCAACTTTGGAGGATGAGGAAGTGAAGGGTTCTTGATCCGAAGTGCAGAAAACTTGGTAGTACAATTGGAGATAACTGGTGGTGAAGTGGAAAGCACTGCAGTTCCATCTACAGTTGAAGGGAAAATATATAGTGGCCAGAACAGACAATCAGTCCCTCTGCACTCAAATCCAGACCTATATTGTAACTCAACCGATGCCTACTCTTACAAGGAGGAAGATTTAAGCTTTGGAATGAAAAGACATACTGCTTTTATGGCTGTGGGCCAGGAAGGGTGTTGTATACTTTAAAAAAAAGGATCTCTCCCATGAAGCAATAAAAATATCGTGTGCCAGCTTCAGCTCCTGTAGTAAAAAGTCTCCCTCTACTCCTACATCTAAACTTCATTTCAGCTCTTCCTCACTACAAGATGCCAATATTTGGTGGGTGGAAATGGATCACCCAGCCCTCAGTAGCGTGCCACCGGCACAAATTAAGCACTGGATCGCCCAGCCTCAGAAGCCTGACACCGGCTCTACCTGGTAGCCATAATTCAGGGTTGGCCATCAGCGTACCTTGCAGCGTCAGGTCCCCTATCAACCCCCCAGATTTTGCTACACTACTGGTGAATGCAGTGAGATGGAAGGACAGCTACAAGCTGCTGGCAAATGGCGGGCTGGGCTCACAACCACTGCTGCAGCAGGGGAAGGTGGGGGAGGAGGAACCTGGTCTTTTCAAGGGCAATATTACAAGTGCAAAAGCCGCTTGCTAACATCTGGTAATTCCACCTGGTGAAATATGGAGCAGACAGCAGGGGCTCACCAGCAGTGATGATGAGTCTGAACTTGTCATAGTTTGTGGACAGCCTCCGACTTTTGGAAGAAATTTGTACTTACGTGCACATTCAGAGGATTCAGAACGCCGCAGAACGCCGCAGAACGCCGCAGCTAGAGCGGTGGTAGGCCTCCCAAGATTCTGTCCTACTTCCAGTACCCTGCGGTCACTGCATTGGCTTCCGGTGGCCCAGCGGATTCAGTTTAAGGTCCTCTGCGTCGCCTATAAAATTCTGAAGGGGTCCCCAGCAACGATCCTTACGGTCCTCCTGGCCAACTACATCCCAGCGCGACCCTTAAGATCTGCAGACCTTGAACTGGCCGTGGTGCCGCGCTTTAAGCGGAGTAGGGCCGGTGGACGCTCGTTTCGAGTGCGCACAGCTGTCCTTTGGAACTCTTTGCCCCCGGCGATTCGCGCTATGAGCGATTTGCTTTCCTTTCGTCGTGCGGTGAAAACCTTTTTATTTCCTTAGTTTGTATACATATGTTTGTTCTTTTGTTTAGTTGTGTTGTGCAGCTGCCTTGTCGGGCGCCAGGACGCTCCTTAGCTGGAGCATCTATGCGCCAAATAAAAACGCATAACATAACATAACATAACATAACATAACATTCCACCCCCGGGGCCATTTATTCACCTATACCCCCTGTCACACAGGAACACGTCTGCGGTGTGCACTAAAGCACTTTAGAGGGAGTCTACGTTTATACAAATGTGTTTCGAACACTGCCTGGAGCCTGGGCTCGCCTACTCTTTAGTTTCCTTTTACGGCCATTGTTGTTCACAAGTACATCGAAAGGTTAATGGTGAAAGATGGAGAGAAAAAGGCTGTGTGTTAAATCCAAACCAGGGACGAAAGTAAAGGCACTAATCCACACGACTGGTGTACGGGATTTTAAAATAGTAAAAAGCGAGTAATCAGGGGCTCTGTGCGAAGAAAAGGTCATGCAAAAGGGAGATACTCACGGGCAGATTATCAAGGCGGTCGAAATTTAATTATCCCCGATTTAGCGGCCGTTTTATCTCCTTATTAGTAAGCTGTCGCTAACATCAGTTAGCAACAGCTTTCAGGTGATAGCAAGCGGTTTGGGGCCCGATTTGCATATCAGCAATATTTATCGCTAATGACATGCAAAGTGGGCGTACCCAACCTGTTAGTGACTAAAAACAGTCGCTAACATCGCTATTGCCTATTATCAACGCAGGGGTAGCGATGGAATTATTTGCGCTAAACGTGAATATCTCCAAAACCTAAAGCCTGCTCAGACCAGTTCTTAGCCATTATATCCAATGGGAGGTGGATATTATGGCTAAGACCCTATTGGCGTTAATGCTTGAATAACGCTGTATTCTCAGCGATATTCACAGATTTTGCCGCAATCGCCGGATATTTTATCGCTTTAGAGATAACCGTTGCTTATAGTATGTTATCTCTGCGATAATATCCGGCGATGCTTGGCGATAAAAAAAACTTGCTAAGCCCATTTAGCTATAAATATTGCTAGTTGTTGGTAATATGCCCTTCAGTGAAAATAGCCAAACGTGCCTCATTGTAATCTAAAGTGAATAGTGGGGTTAGCCAAACTTGCATAGCACACACATTTTGCCGTGCGTGGTAAGTAACCAGCATCACAAGAAACTGATGACAGTGGGATTAAACGCATGCAATTCTGACATGTGAATAAACAATAACAAAGCAGGTGTGTCTTACCACTACGACGGAAATAAAATAATAGTAAAAAACGTACCGCCATGATGGCACTGGTGGGGTGTCTCGCAGAGTGTGACTCTCGCTGCGACTGAAAACTAGTGCGGGCGCGAGAACAGTGAGTGACCAAAATAGAACACAGTGTAAACAAGCATTTGCAATGCAATAGGACTCACATTTACGCGAGACCTATTGCATTGCAAACGGGAGTGCGGGTAGGGAGCAGGGGGCAAGGAGTCATGGACTGCAGGAAGGGGGAGAACCCACAGGAACAAAATAGTGCTCACAATCTAAATAACACATATGGTGCAACACTCGATGTAAAGGGGCCAGTAGCCGTGGAAGAACACAAATGACGACATGGCCTTAATAAGGAGGGACCAACAAGCCTCATAATCAATCAGACGGTAGCATTTACGAAGGACAATGACACAAGCCAATTAAAAACATGGGTGGAGCTTCCATGGAGCTTCCACTCCGTACTAGATACAAAATTTATACCGGACCCATTTAACACACAAAAACAACTACAACCCGGTGAGGTAATATGCCATCCAACTAATATGACTGTCAGCATTTGTCAGTATACTTGCTAATTAAGACACTTACCATGTTTCATCATCACAGTTAAAAAACGCACAAACACTTTGGAGCATGGCCTGACCAGAAACTGGCATTTTCCACATTTTCTGCATTGTTGATGCTTTTAAGAGCATCTGCAAGAACATTCATGCGCACCATGGTGCCTGTTAAAAAAAAAAATCAAAGTGGTAATTAGCTAAAACGTTGCCCTGAGGTTCTTTAATTTTGACTCCATTTTACATTTGCCGCCATTTTGTGTTGCCTTTACACAGGCTGCTCGATGAACGAAGTATCTCTGCCTTTTTGGACTGCAACGCGTCGAAAACCCCCTCCTTCCTTGTTTTGAAACCAATCTCAGACACCAGCCGGCCTAACTAATCCTTGTCTGGACTACCTAATCTCTAAATTAACTATCTGTTAGCCTTTAGTATTCTTCTCTAGCCGTATCTTATATTTTGGCCTTCGCCATTCTCTCCTTGTGTTTTCCTATTTTACAACCTTTCTTTTGAAGCATAAAGACATGTCCTGCCATTGCAACACTGAACCATGGGTACCAGTATTGATTAACTCTGGGGGCTGGATAACACACAAACATGTAATCAGAAAGCATTCTGGTTGCACAACACCTTGTTTTTAAACTCTTCTGATTGGCTAAAACTTTGTGCATTGGGTGTATGTTTGTACAGATGTATTTTGGATATAAAAGTTTGTGAGCCACGGAGTAAAGTGGCAGTCTCCTGAGAACCTACTTGATGTACTTCTTGGACAACTGTGCTTAGCAGCAGCTAATAAACTTGGTCTTTCTACGCCAACAGAGTATTCTGTGTCTCTGTGCAACAAGGCAGGTGAACTCGAAGATTTCAGGCGTGCCCTGCGCCGCCAGGCCCAAAGGCCCGGTTCTTCAGCCCTTCCATATTAAAGTAATGTGAGAAAGACCAATGGACATAAACACAATTAATTCAACTGTTTTTCAAATGGTTTACATATCAAGGTGTAAAACAAAAGTAAAAAAAATAATCACATGCCGACGGTTCTCTGGTTAAGCACGTAAGCACTGGTGAGCATCAAGAGTGAAACGAATTTCAAAATTGGCACACATAACCAAACATGTGAATATTTTAATAGAGGAAAGAAGGATAACGAATTGGGATAATGCATTTCCCCCACTGACTACTGAAGCAGAGGCAATTTGAAGGGGTGGATTCCAAAATAAAGCACTTTTTGGTTAAAAGATTAACAGTCTCCAGTCTAACTTGGGTCTATTATCATGTATCCAAAACTTGCACATTTTCCATAAGATACCAATATGCGGAAGGTGGCTTTGGAGACATCGGAACAAGGTACTGATTTAGTAATACGTCAGAAGCTAGAAAATAGTGGTTTTCATTCAAGGTTGCATAATAAAGCACACGTTTCTTCGAAGCCCTGTAAACATTCATATCAGGCTGATACAGCATATTACAAACTAGGAGAGAGGATGGCAAAAAGCTGTCACCAGCGCAGTTTTAAAAAATCTGCAGCACTCTAGAAGTTGTCATATCGGCCCCCCTATGATGAACTATGGCTAATGCACAAGATTAGAAGTAGTTACAAAACTAGAGCACAAGTGCGAAACATAATGGCTAACTGGGTGCCACTTGCTCACACAGTAGTACAATGTTTATTTGGTCCATAAACAACTGCAGACTGAAAAAAACGTGTTAATGTTAAAAAATAGCACTCGTTTGTGGTTCTATACACAATGATATTCAAGATGGCACATAATACATTTACACATAGGGGCATATTCTCAAGAACATGCGATAATCATCGCTAAAAAATACGAACGCAATTTTTTATATCGCCGTCTATCGCAGGAAAATAACTCCGTCTTAACGTCACATTCACAACACGTTGGTAACATGCTCTAGTTACCCGATAAGGCATCAAATGTCCGCGATAACATTACCGGGATGGCGATAAAAATCCAAACCCAAACATGAAAAAAGTTGTGATGGGCCCATCTGCGATAAAAAAGTCAGCGATAAGCAGCGCTAGGCCTGCAATTCCAACAAGTCAGGTTGCAAAATTCATTATAAAAGCGGCAAAAAAATACACATACAAAACACAAAAAACTGTGAAGCACCATGGAGGTAGCCGGAGCAAGTACAGAAGACAACCAGAACCCCACAAGCCACATGGAGGATCAGCCAATTGTTGTTGACATGCTTGAACTTGAACTTTAGGTGATTCTCCTGGGTCACTATCTGTTTTCTCTCTCCCCTTATTCCAACAGGCCAAAATGTTTACAACCAGGTAATTATATTAATAGTCCTGATGATGATCCCGTTAATGTAGGAGCTTGGGATCAAAACGTCGACTTTCACAAACTGTGCTGCAAATTAACCATTGTGTTTATGTATTGTGGTTACTGTCAGTTAGAGCTTGCCGTATTACGTAATGAGGTGCAAGCCACGTTTGGCTTCAAAGTTATTGCCTGATATTTTGTTTGATTCCTACCTTTTCCTTTATTTTCTTTCCCTCATGTTGGGTACAGGACTGTGCCCTACTGTATTTGTTTGTGGTTTAATTTTTTCGTATCTATATATTGATTTAATAAACATTCCATGTCCGGCTGGACACAAGAATCAACTTTATAGTGCTTATTGAAGTCTATAAAAACGTTTGTGATTATCCCTTCTATGCTTAGGACCATTGTTTTATGAAATAAGAATGACGTTGTAGGGGGGAGGAGCCAAAATGGCGCTCGGATCGGACGTGTAGTCCCTCGGCTCCGGGGACCGTCTCCGCCTTCGAGCCTCTCCTGCCAGATATCCTGTACCGAAGTGGCTGATTTCGACAGCAGACGCACTCCGCCGACCCGCCACGAAATCCTGAAGTATTTGCTCTTCGGCAAGTTAAAGAAACGCTTGGACACATTTGGCGGCCCGCATCGGCATAAAGACCGGGACCTCGTGTGTCTATCGAGGCCGGTCGTCAGACGCGCGCTCCCGGGCTTGGTGACTGTGAGGTCCCGATTGGCAGCTATCGTCGGACAGCGGACCCTGCACCCATGTCCCGCTGCACTGTTGGCGCTGCGACAATTCCACCAGGCTACAACTGTAATGCTACGGGCACTTGCACTGCTGTTTGTGTGCTTATTGCCTGCATTTCGTCCCGCTATTGGTGATGGGCTTCCGACCTGGCCAGGTACTCGGAACTAAGCGGGGCGACGTATTGGACGGACTGAATTATTGTCTGCACCCAGGCCCATACATCTGCCTTCGCAGCACGCCCAGTTGTTCTCCTAGGGTGCGCAGCCTGTTCCTACCCGGGGAATCCCTGCCTGACGCTATGGTGGACATGCTGTTATGTATCCTGACGGGTTGGCTGTGATTGGTGTTTCTGGACCCACTGAGTGGAAAGACATGCCTGATATACTGTGTGCTACCTCTCACAGCTATGGGAGTATATTGGAAGTGGTCCTCTCCTTCCGATCTGAGGCTCTACGCTTTGGCTGCGCCCTGTTGGACAAGATGGAGAACATCCTCAGTGCTTCGACTCGCCCCAAGATGGCCGACTTGCAGGGTCTCGGCGCCGCTCTTTGTTCCACCTTCACCTGTGCTACGATGGCGTCCACTGGGGTCGGTGGCACCCTCGTGACCCCAAGCCTGTCACTACCATCAGTCGCGGGAGATTGGCTCCCGAAATCGTATACCCCTCCGGAGCCTCCGCCACGACGTGAGCCCTCCCTCCTCGCCATGTTCGCGGATCCCCGAGACTCGCCCCGAGAGGTGATGGACGCAGAGATCTCCCTCCCTGCCCTGGCTATACCCGGGGAGTTTGAGATGGCGTGCTCGGCGCTTTCTTTGGGACTCCTGGATTTAACTGCCCTGTATGCACCGAGTCACCTGCACCGCGGTTATTTCCCTGGACTGCCGTCTTCACCTACATCAACCATACGGGTCTGCGGTGGTAAGGAGAAAACGGGACAAGGATAGACACTTCCCTTATCGAACTGGTGGATTTCTGGTTACTGATTGTGACGGAGGGGGACATGTTGTCGGTAATCTGTTTTATTGATATTGCCGCTGTGCTCCAATCTGTGCTCTGGGACCGTTTTATGGCCATCAGGCTACTAACTCCTGCTCTTGCACCGTTCTTGTGGGTGGGACAGCGGGGGACCTAGTTTCTTTGAGTGACCCGGAAATGTATCGGTGGTGCTAGAAGACTATAGCGGGGGCCTACGCTTGGGTTGGGTGTTGCTGCCTTACATACACTGTGCGCTGCTGCTGCGACTCCAGTTTTCTCTGCATATTGGGCATGTTACCATTATTGGGCGTCAGACTACTGCTGATACTATTGGTACGAGATGGCGGAGCTGGGGGACGGATAGTGGGCTCCTCCCCACCCTTCTTTATTTTATGAGAGTTTTAGGATTCTATCCTTTTCTTACTCTCTATATTTCGGAACTCCTTTTCTTGGGCGACAGGCACACTGCTAGGGGGGGACAGGCCGTAGCCAGCTGCAGGGGTGCAGGGTGGGGGGTACTTGGGGGGTGGGGCTGCTTTCTTTTTGTTTTTCTTTTTTGTTCTATGGGCCTTCTATTCTTTTCCCCTTTTTTCCTTCCCTGGGGTTTAGACGTTTCTTTTCTGGGTGCTGCGCAGCAACTCTGGTGTTCTCTTATGTTACAAGATTGTCTATCCTGATTGTCCTACACCAGTATTGACTTGCTGTGCTACGATATCCTGCTTATGTCTATCCTACAAGGAAAACTTTAAAACTAGACCTCAGTCCTTCTGTAATGAATCCTCTGTGCTTTCAGTAAGTTATAATGTACCGTATGTGTGAGCCCCAGGGCTCCTGTTGACTTGTAATTGCCTTTTTTTTATCAATAAAGGTCTTCCAAAAATTAAAAAAAAAAAAAGAATGAAGTTGTAGCATTCATCTCCACCATATGGCCTGTTTCTGCTTGCTTCTGCCCTCTGATTCATGCCTTGGAATATCACCTTCCACTGTCCCTTGATATGATCAACGACTCTCACCTTGGACCTCGACATGGATTGCCATATTTTGTTTTGTTACCAATGACAGCAATCACACTGCGGACTGAAGTCTTCCTCTACCGATGAACTTGTCAATCCCTAAAGGACTGTGGCTGGCCCTCTATGAGCCAACAATGTAAAGTGGGGTTTGCATGGCCCTGTACTGGTCCAGCTCCAACACTCCACTGAATGCGAATAAAGCATTCTAATACACACAGATGTGTCATGGCTAGGATTAAGTATGGATGAACGTAGAGACAGTGATTCCACAGAAAGATACTCCCTGGGTAATGCTATCAATGTGCATGTATGACCGTGACCCTGACAGGCAGTGAGACACACATTGTCATTCAAATCAACACTCATCACAGTAGAATAGAAGTGAAGGTGTGTAGACTTTATTAACAAATGTGTGTCAGTACGGTCAACACAAGTGCCACAACATGCAGACCAATGCAGCAGAATGTCCGAATGGGGAACGTTGCCAAGCACCCCTGTCCACTTTGGGGGAGGGCCTCACCTTTCACAGGTGTGTGTTAGCCTGCGTTGTTGTCCGCTCATGCATTCTGAGTCCAGGTGAATGCAGCCATGTCCACTATTGTCATGGGACATGTGACCAGATCTCATAGATGCAAGAAGGTGTTGGTACATTTGCAATGGGTTCCAATCTGTTGTGGCTGCAGGTACGTAGTTACTCATCCATGAAAGCGATTGTAGCTTCGTAGGCCATCATTTACAACATGAGGTTGTTGACAACTTCATCAAACAGGACGGAGAGGTAATCCATTAGCAGGTCCGGAGAGATGTGCTGCGTCCACCCCCTTTCACCAATTAGCATGACAGCTAAATAGGGGAGTGGTTCAATGTGGTCACTGTACACGAGGAGTTGTGCAATCCCCCAGCTCCATCTGCCAGCATGTATGACAAGTATCCAGGCGTCCCATAAACAGGAAACACTGTGACACTTCTGGTAGTGGTCCAACAAGGGGCGCACACACATGTCAAAATCCAGTTCAGCTACCATCCTGTTGGAAAGGCAGACAGCCGTGGACCACTCGAATATGCATGATCGACAATGCAACACAGGCTTAACGCAGGTGAAGTTGGATAGGCGGAGGCTTAGTCGGTAACTTATCCACAGCACTGCCAATAGCAGTGCCCTCAGTAAATGCAGCATATGTGCACGGTACAGTTCCACGTGACCAAGGTTGTGCATTTGGTCGGGATGTTCTGCCCATGAGTTATTGGCTCTGGTTAAAGCGGCACTGTTCAGACCTGCGCCAGTTCTGTGGAGGAAATGCCACAGCTCGGATCAATGAGTCGTTTTAATGGTGCAACAGTTGTACGCCTGGGATGGTGTGGGAGTAAGCGTGAAGGCCATTCCATGCAAGATGACTCCTAGCAAGGACTTCTGTGTGTGGGGTGTGTATACGGTGGTCTGTTGTCAGACTGTGCAAAGTGTGGGAGTCGTCCTCGGCTGCTATCGTATCTGTCAGGGAGTGTTGGCCACATGCAATTTCAAATTCGGATGTGCAGATGTTCTTCCGCCTGGTAGTTCAGACAAAAGAGCATTCACCCCTAATGTGAGTTTGTAATCTGCTTGCATTCATGAAATGTGAAGTGGCTTGTTGGGGGTGGGGTAGGATGAGTGCGACTTTGGGATTCATTTTTGACATGCCCTGCATGTGGCATATGAGCGACATCACTGTGTGTTATGTTGCCTCACAGCTGCTCCTCCCTCCCCCGAACCCATTTACTTATGTGCGCTGCATGATTACATCACTTGCACTCCTACGGCACAGTATTGTCATGCCTGTCTGCACATGTCCACAAGCCTGACATCGACACTGTGATGTTGGCCGTTGAAGGTGGTGGGCCACGTGAGTGTAGGCCGATGGTAAGGATAGGGCGGACACAGATGTAGAGTCAGCCTGGCTGAATTCGCTCTGCTAATATGTCTAGGCATTTGTCTCATGCTGCGTCAATACAGATACACACAACACTTGGCATGTATGATCCTGGACCCTGAGCGGTCTTGGGCTCCTTCATTAATCCGTTCTTGCGCGCCCGCCCTCAGGGGTGCATGCTACATCGCAACATTGTCCCTTACAGGGGGGGGACTTAGCTACATGTCCAAGCTCTTACCCACTGCCTGAGGTGACATAGTTGCGTCCGCTGTCGACAGCACAATGTAATGTGGTAGGGCCCAGGGCCCTCATTCATACATAATAATCATACGGACACATTTGGATAGATAGTGGAACTGGCTACGGGTACGTGCGCCCGGCCCCTTTTTATTGCCAGCATCACATATCCAGTGACGCCTGTGCTGGATGGGTATGGGGTGGGTGACTGTGAGCCAGCCCTCAGGGAGTGGTTGGTGCTGGCAACAACTTGAACAGTGATCACTATTAAAGCAGAAACAAAAAACACCAACATAACACAAACAACTGCGAAGCATCATGGAGATAGCCGGAGCAAGTACAGAGGTCACCCAATATTCAATCAGAAGGGGCCATGACTTGTGGTGCACTGAGGTTGGGGCACCTGAACTAAGCGTTCTCATATGAAGAAATTGTCAATGATTGTGTCCCTTTGGGATATTATTGCTGCAGCGGGGTGTGTTACACCTGCCTCGTCTTCATCATCATCGTCCCAGGTCTTCCACACGGCTTGAGGTGGCATTGTTGCGTCCACAGTCCACAGCACGCAACTCAATCATAAAGGGGCCGATTCACAGAATTAACTTACGACAAAATCCTAAACTTACTGCTTTTGGTATTCACAGAAGTTAGGATTTTGTCTTAAGTTTGTCTTAAGACAAACTTAAGACAGACTTAAGACAAAATCCTAACTTAAGTCTGTCTTAAGTTTGTCTTAAGACAAACTTAAGACAAAGTCCTAACTTCTGTGAATACCAAAAGTAGTAAGTTTAGGATGTTGTCTTAAGTTAGTTCTGTGAATCAGGCCCAAAGTGTCCATGAATTGTGGTGCACAGAGTTAGTGGCACCTGTGGTGCTGAAATGAAATGAAATGAAATGATTACGCACTTGTATAGCGCACGACTACCCGTAGGCATCTCAGCGCTTGTACGAATACCGCCGAGGAACCCTTCCTGGCCTTTCCCTGTGAGGAGCCCACTCCTGGGCATCCCCAAGGTGAAGTCAGGCATCCTCAGCGTTGTTAGGGCCGTTGTAGAGATTAAGAAAGCTATTGCCCAGAGGTGCAGAGTGGGACTCATGATTAGAATAGGCACCAAAGCGAGAATTATCAGGTCCGAGGAAATTGAGCCCGAGACCCACCGAGGCGGGAATTGAACCCTGGTCCCGGCCAGACTACTGCATCAGGGTCTGCCGCTCTAACCATTGAGCCACACTTCTCTACGTGCCCAGCGGGTGTGCAACCTCCGATGATGCATCGTCTGTGAAGGTCAGGAATGGATTTGATGTGTGTGAGCCCTGCTGACCACAGTGTAGGCCGGAGGCAGAGGTCAGCAGGGGTCCACAGCCACGTGGCGTTGACTTGTGGTGCACAGAGTTAGTGGCACCTGTAGCGCTCAGCGTGTGCACAGCCTGTGATGATGCGTTGTCCTGGCAGGCCGCACTGGTAGCAATGTATGTTGTCTACTGGACTGTGTTATCTGCAATCGTGACTCGATCTGAATTGTGAGCCCTGCTGACCACAGTGTAGGTCGAAGGCAATAGTCAGCACAGACACAACTCCGCTGTGCTGTGCCACTGGGGGCCTGTGTCGCGGATGCCAGCGATCGGCTGAGGAGGCCGGCAGTCACAGCGTGGGACTCCCTGGCAGACACGTTGGCCATCCCGGAAGTGAACCACTCCCAGAGCCCCGGCCTATTTATTCACACTCCTACGCTGGACTGGCGTACGCCGGACCAGCCCACTCTGCTTACACTTACAGGGGAGGACGACACACCTACATGACTGAGGTCTTCCCCACTGCCTGAGGTAACATGGTTGCGTCCACTGTCCACAACACTACAAACAACAGAATGTATATGTCCACATGGACAGGTGTGTGCTCTGCATACTGAGGTCTGTCCAGCACATCACCACCACTTGGTTTCTACCTATCCCCACATTCTGCTATTGTGTGGCTGAGGGGCCATGCCGTTGTTTGAAGGTCAGCTGTCCTGTTCTGCGCTGCCTCAGTGGTAGTCGGGGTTGGGGGTGGTCCGGAGGGCCATGGGGGTGGTGGTGGTTGGTGCTGTGGACCTCTTGGGTCTCCGAGCTGCATGATCTGTAGCTCCATGACATGTGTTGGTCTTCAGATGTGGCTCTGGGCTGGGCTCCCTTTCATACTGCAGGTAGTTGTCCTGCTTTAAACCAGTAAAAGGCAGGTGTTGAATCCCTGCTGCTAACGCACCTTATCGCCTGTTTTTGGATCGCATCCAGGTCTGACTGGTCATTGAGAATATCGAGAAATTGTGTTTTCTGGTGTTTTTGCATGGGAACGCCTATTCTGCATATCATTAGCGTTAGTTGTCGCTCTCATCCGCTGCAATGTTTTTTGCGGAAGCTATTGCTGGAAAACTGGCGATATCGGCAGTTTGCACCAGCTTGAGAATGGGGCGATTATTCTTTCAGCACTTTTACTGCGCTAAAGTGCAGATAACTCGGTGATAAGTCCTTGAGAATATGCCCCCTAGTGCTTCTATGGAAAATACGCTATACACTTCAAATTCAGTGAATGGATTTGACAGCACCAGATATGCAGAGGTAGAGGTGCTGTTGGCTCACATGATGCGAGGCCAGAACCTAACGGTAACAGCCTGTCAGACACTGAGACACCACAATCCCAAGGGAATGATTTAACCTGTACAGCCCAAAACTCTGCGAAGTATAATCATCCAGCTAACAGGGAAAACACATGTTTCTTCATCTTCCAGTGAAAGGGGCTAAGGGCATGGCATATACACCTATCAGGGTCCCCGAGGCTTTTATCTTGTGTCATTTGAAGAACATTTGTTCTGCAAATGCTGAAGGGCACACATTTGTAAAAGTCCCAGGATTGGATGTATGCACGTAACCACCCGGCATTGAATGGGTGTGGCGGTGCTGTGGCTAGCAAATGTATTTTGTTTTGTGGCGACAGAAAAAAAATGCTTTGTCATGAAGGCCTAAAATAAAGGTTTCACCTGTTTTTGCCTTTTGCGTCTAACGTAAGCTCGCCCGCCCACCCCCAAATGTTCTGCTTTTTCACAACTCTCAAAAAACTGTAATGTTCCAGACAAATAACTTGTGTAAACGTACGGTGTAAGCCCTCTTGGGGGGCCGCCAATATTGTGTTAACTGCTGCTAAAAACGCCACATAGCGCTCGCAGGTGTGAATGTTCTCTATCGAAATTGTTAACCACTTAGAAAAGAAACTGGAGGAGTCAGTGAGTGAAAATAAATATCACCTCTAAGTAGCCAACGTGTTACAGAAGACACAACAAAATAAAACTGAAAGGCCACTGCCGATGTTAAGTAGGCCAGAACAAGGCATGCTACCCACCGTTCCTGCAATATAGCGGAAACAGGGACGAGGAGGGCTGCTGGGGGATTTCGAAACTTACCTATACTAGCAAAATCCTGCCAGAGTCACAGGCCATCTCTCGTCACTGCACAGGGAAACAAGTTGATTGCCGAAAGCAGCCATACAAGCTAGGATATTGAACCGCCCTCGGTTTACACAGCACAACAGTGCAATTATAGCAGTTCCTCCGCAGCAATTATGTCTAAAGCTTAATGAAGCTCTCATACCAGTCACACACAAATAGTCAAAACACCTTCTTAGAAGACATCCTGGTTTGAGCAATTTTTCAGGACTTGGGGCTAAGTGCCTGGTAGCAAGTTACAATGATTGAAATCATCAAAAACAAGAAAGACTACAGTGCAGATGTGGAAGTAAACTAGGTGGTGGCTCCGCACCTTTGGTTCGAGCTTCCTTGCAGTCTCAAGACCCCCAGCGGACAAGAGCGCGAGTCAGCAGCCTCGCCAGGTTTGTGAGCATCAGAGGGGTGACCTTGTTTTGTTTGCGCCCTGCCTGCTGAGGAGTTTTGCAGAGGCCATTCAAAAGCTGGGGCTGTGGGGAGGGGCCTTTCATGTCATAGGTGCAAGACGCTACAGGTACTGTGTCGAAGCGTGGCTGCTATGGTGTGTGGTAAAGCACAGAGCATGAGTTCAAACATCGTCCTACCTGAAGTAGGAGAAACTCAAAGGCGAAAATATTGCTTACAAGAGTAAATAACACATTCCCGTGTAATAACCAAGTAAAGGGGCCAGTAGCCATGGGAGGTTACAAATGACCACTCGGTCGTACTAAGGAGGGACTAACAAGCCGATTTCGTAATCAGAAGCCAGCATTTAGGAAGGACAAAGACACAAGCCAATGAAAAAGATGGGCGGGAGTAGGCGGGGCTTCCCTTGCGTAGTCAGCTACCTCATATCAACCCCAGATCAGCGCTTGCGCGCTGGCTCAGGGCTCGACCTAAAAAGCCAGAAAGAAGTAGATTGTAATCACAATAAATGTATGAGACGGAACCATCAGGCTTGACCCACACACAGATTTCTCAGTCAGTGAATGGTATGAAAATGAGAGACCGGTGCCGGACCTAAAGGCCGAAAGAGTTACTTCACCACTAGGAAATGTCAGACTCCTTCATACAGGCTCTTATTAGGGTTACCACCTTTTGCTCCTGTTTTAAGATTTTGCAAAGGCCTAGACATGATTCTTCAAAAATACTTTTTATAAAATTGTTTGTATTCATTTTTATTATGGCTTTGCTGCTTTGTTTAGCTATCCATCAGGGGTGATTACGGCAGGTCTAAAACACATTTTAAGGAAATTTCCTCTTATATATGCTATTTTAACTGTACACTGACATAGCTTTCCATTATTTCAGTGTGTCGATGATTGACATTTCATTGCACGTGTGACATTTTGAGTGCACCTTACAGTGAGTGAAAGTGGTTATGATCATTTAATCAGTCAGAAGTGACATAATAATACTGAATCTATAGTAAGCAACACCATAAAGCTGCCCTTAGTTCTTGCACAATACGGATTGCAGGGGTTTCTTTAATAACCATTTTATATAAGATTAGCACATTGCCTCATTCAGCAAACTACTCTCGAATAACTTCATGAAAGGTGCATGTGGCCTGTTTTATAAAAGTCAACACAAAGTAAAAACCTTGTAACCACTACGCACGTCTTTGAAGAGCATATGCCATAAACAAAATCCCATGCATATTGAGACATTTAGAAGGCTTTTAGCCTATATTTGATAATTACTTACTTTAACCTTCAATCACTGCTTTATTTCCTTCCTACATAATAAACCACCTACCAGGCAGGGTGCCATCTAAGTTAGTAAATGACTTGGGGGCATATCACCAACAACTGGCGATAATTATCGCTAAGCGCACTAAGAGCTAGGATAATTATCGCCAGTTATCGTTTGTTTTTATAGCGGAGATATCGCGCTATCAGCGACGTTTATCTCCGGAGCGATAAAAACAACCGAGTTAGCTGCCAAATGTGCAGTTATCGCTGGGATTCCAGTGATAATCGCATAACGTTTGCTGCTACATTGGTGATAGGACAGGGCATACTTAGCCATGATATCCACCTTCCATTGGATATCATGGCTAAGTCAGATGAAAAGCAGGCATGAGTAAAGTAACGCTAACCTAGGTTAGCGCTACTTTTCTTATTGCTCTGCAGGTTAGCTTGAGGCTTGATAATAGGAGAAATGTCACTTAGCGACATTTCTGTCATTATTCTGGGGAGAAACGCCCACTTTGCATCTCATTAGAGATGCAAATCTGGGCATTTAGGGAAAGGGCGCTGAGGCAAAGATTAACGCGATAGCGTGACCTTGCTAATAGGGCGATACAATTATTGCCGCTTTCCGGCTGAAAACGGCCGCTAACGCGGCAATAATTGTCTTGCTGTTATGCGCCTCGGTGCTTACTGATGCTGCAACGCTGATGACCAGACGCACTGTGCAGAAGATAGGTGAATCCGCTCAACAATGTGTTCTGAGTTCCTCTACATTTCAAGGTGCTTCGGTGATGGGCATGGTAGGAAACAGAGTTAATCATCAAGCAGCCAACCGAAATTCTGGGAATGATTACGATGATGGTATGAGAGCAAAGCCAGGAGTCTTCAGTGCAGTTTCCTCCGTCCCGCGTTGGAGCCTACCTCATGGAGACCTGAGCTAGGAGGATGTGGCGCCTGGAAGGTTAAGTGTAATTATTTTCTGTTTCTGCTTCTTCCTTCTTCAATTGTTTTGGTGTTGTTTAAATACATTACGTTTGTTCCTTTGTGTAATCCTGACTGGTCAGAGCCAAAGCTACCCAAGGTTGAGCTAAGGTTTAACAACCGAAACCTGACTGGTCCTGAAGTGAGGTCTGAAAACCACACCATATAAAACAACCCATTTCCTTACATCACATCACTCATCTGAGATTTTCAATTTTCTGCACATTCAAGGTGGCATTCTTGGGAGATTGCTAGCAAGCACCTATCCTCCTCTGTAATCTTATTCCAATATTTGATCCAAACGCAAGTGGGTAAACTGACTTTAGTAGCTAGATCATGTGCAGGTGTGCGCTCTGGAGGAGCCTTCTCAACCTCACGAACAGGAAAGCTCACGTCATTTCTCAACATAGGTTTTGTTTTCTTAAAGAATTGAGGGGCAGATTTACAAGAAAGTGACGCATCTGTAGAGATGTGTCACTTTCCCTGCGTCTGTAGAGTAAAAGTTTCCCTTGGCAGGATTATTAGCTAATCAAGCCCAAATGTTAATATTGGACACTTACATTGGACAAATATGACAAAAACATATGTATAAAAAACTTATATCAAATTTATTATTTTGTTAAAAACATAAAAATAATTCACACAATAAATCACACAATAAAAACAATTGTACTTAATCAAAGTTTGTGCTAACTAAAATGTTCACAGTTCTAAGTCACACAAGATTTATCAACATAAGATACTAATCTTAAAACACAACAGACAGTGCCATATAATTCATCAATTAAAAAACACAACACAAGGGAGAGACAGACAAAAAGACAATATCATTTGTCATTGAGACTTAGCACATCGAGTATTTCAATTTCAAGCAACCAATCCTGTGCACATTTGAATCTTGCAACATGCAGGATTGGCACGATTACTCAATTATGCAAATTGTATGGCATCTTTTTGCATAATTGAGTAATCGTGCCAATCCTGCATGTTGCAAGATTCAAATGTGCACAGAATTGGTTGCTTGAAATTGAAATAATTGATGAATTATATGGCACTGTCTGTTGTGTTTTAAGATTAGTATCTTATGTTGATAAATCTCGTGTGACTTAGAACTGTGAAAATTTTAGTTAGCACAAACTTTGATTAAGTACAATTGTTTTTATTGTGTGATTTATTGTGTGAATTTTTTTATGTTTTTAACAAAATAATAAATTTGATATAAGTTTTTTATACATATATGGTTTTGCCATATTTGTCCAATGTAAATGTCCAATATTAACATTTGGGCTTGATTAGCTAATAATCCTGCCAAGGAAAACTTTTACTCTACTGTTGATAAGTACCCTATTCCCCTGGTTGAGGGGGTCTCTCTCTACTGAATTCAACTTTCCCTGCGCCACCATGGATGCGCCGTATTTACAATACGGCACACCATGGTGCAAGGATTCACAGATGCGTCAGAAATTCTGACGCATCTGTTTACAGAAAAGTCACGCATCGCTGGAGTTGTGTCGCAAGCACGACGCAACTCCAGCAATGCGTGTTGTGGCCTATTCCCAATATACTGCATCACTCCTTACGCCTGCTTCAAGCAGGCGTAAGGTTTTGACGCAGTGGCGTCCTAAAAGTCACCCAGTGAAATCTTGTAGATTTCACAGCATCACTTTTATGAGGCTTTCCTGCGTGGGAAAACCTACCCTGCATACATTCTACCTGACGCAGGTATATTGTCACGCAGGGCTTTACAACGTGAAGCATCTCCTTGGATGCGTCACGTTGTAAATGGGCTGCAACTTTTACGCCGCCACTGCGTCACAAAAGGGATGCAACGACGGCACAAAAATTACGCAATGGGGTTGTAAATCTGCCCCTGAATCTTTGCTCCTTTCACAAAGCAACACAGAATTTGTAAATCCCAAATTGAAATAACCAGCAGTTCCCAACCAGTCACAACGCAATCTTCAACGACCCAAACATCCAATCCTAGCAAAACACTACTGAACCTACCACTCTCAGCGCTGCACCCAGTGACTTGACAACCAATCGCAGCATGGCACACAAGCAGAACAACCAATTATAGCGTGACACCTAATGATGTAACTTGCAGTACCAAACAGCGCCTCTCACCTGGCTCTGATAAACTTTGCATAAGCTAAAAAATCTAAATACTGCTTACAAATGCGCAAAATGAGTCCTCGACTAGCGGGAACATGCTCAGATTATTCTAAGTGCATGAGAAGAATGAACTGAACACCAATCGCCATCAGTACAACCTCACAACAGAATTTTAATAAGTCCCTATCTTGGTGCGGCTGATGGCACCTCAAGTCAAATATCACTTTATATATCTCTGTATCTAAAACGAGAGCCCTCTTGGACCCATATTTGACACGACAACTCAGAACATGATAGATCATCAAGCACTGTAAACATTGCAACTCTTGTCAACTCACAATCAAAATTGCATTACCCCACTTATATTTACACTCCTGGGATACCGCAACCTCATCAGGAACGCTGGATCGCCATTATTAATCCAAACAGGACCATGCAAACTCAGGAATACAGATAGAGTCAGGGCAAACTTTGACTCTCAGGGGCAAATTTTAAATCCTTCTAGCCTCCGTGTGAACCGTTTTCTGCTTCCAATTTTGTTAGCGTTTTCCTTTGTGCAAATTTTGGGCCCATCAAAAGCCATCTAGTTATGCGAAATTCACAGCTAGGTTAGTCATCCTATCAATACATTTTAAATATCGTGAAGCACTTAAGGGTCCTCAAGAGAGACAGAGAATGGTTAAGTTTTTAAACCATAGAAGTTTCTTAAAGGATAACATTGTTTATATACACAAAATCATCAAATCTGTGTCAAATCAATAAGCAAAACATGAATGCATTATTCAATTTAAAGTTATAGTCATATAAGCAAGAGCACAAATTATTATAAAGTCTCCTCAATGAAAGAGGAAAGTAAAATCAGTTCTACCGTAAAGAGAGGACGTTACTGGGGGCGTGGCTTTGGACGGCAATGCGGACGGACGTCTAGCTCCGATGCCTCCAGAGCCCCGAGGTTTTCAGCCACGAATATAGACAGCCAAACAAGTTCATCCTGGAACAAGAAGCACAGAAAAAGAAATCGGAACATCACGGGAAGGCAATGAGCCCAGAAAAATTCCCGGACAAGTAGCCAAAGACGCAAAATCTGAAACTACCCCTCCAGAAGCAAAGGGGTCAGAAGCCAGACAAGATGGCGGACGGCAAGCGCGAATAGAAAGGTGAAGAGGTAAGCGCAGCCCAGGCGAAAAGATCCCCACAACCCCTCCTAAACTGCCAGCGAAGGCCCACACAAGGCAGCGACCTACACGAGACCCCAGCGAGAGTGCTCAGAGTAGCTCCGGCAGCTGCCGGACCACACAGGGATACAGGAGCTAAACGAAACCGAAACCTAACGTTGGGCGTGGCCATTTTGAAGCCAAAAAGATCGAGGGGTGGAAGAGGGCTGGCAGCAAACAAGGGACGGCGAGTGGGAGAGTTTTAAGAGGCTGCACGAACCCAGAGAATAAAAGCCACCCACCGCCCATCTGGCGATGGCTACCGGCACAATCGGCACGCGATCCCAGCGGAAGCAAAGGAGTCGGAAGCCCAGACAAGATGGCGGACGGCAAGCGTGAGTAGAGAAGCGAAGAGGTGAGCGCAGCCCCGGCGAAAAGAACCCTGCAACCCCTTTGAAACCTCCAGCAAAGGCCCGCACAAGTCAGTGACCTACACGAGATCCCAGAGGGAGCGCTCAAACTAGCACCCGCAGTTGGCGGACAACACCGGGGTACAGGAGCTAAACGTAACCGAAACCTAACGTTGGAAGCGGCCATTTTGGAGCCAAAAAGATCAAGGGGGGAAGAGGGCTGGCAGCAAACAAGGGACGGCAAGTGCGAGTGAGAGAGATTTAAGAGACTGCACGAACCCAGAGAGTAAAAGCCCACCACCCTCATCTTGCGACAGCAACCGGCATAACCGGCACGCGATCCCAGCGGAGAGCAAACGAGCCTCGACAAGCTAAGAAACGAAACCAATATTAAAACAAGCACGGCCATCTTTAAAGTGGAATAAGTGGAGCTGTAAAGTGGAAAAATAAATACCAACAGAGGGGCAACGCAACAAGCGGGAGCGCACGAAACGGAAAGGGCTAACAACACGAGGAAGCGCCAAGGGAGTGGGACATCTGCAACCTCAGCACCCCGCCGGCCACAAGCAAACAAGCCAGTAACCACAACAAAAGGGAAAAAAGGGGCACCACAATAAAAGCGCTGGCAGGAGCACAAGTGAAAACGAGGACGAGGAACATCAGAGAACCCAGCAGATACAGGACGCACCCCACAGTCCCCGCACCCAAGACTGTGCCAGCCAAGGCCCTAGTATCAATCCAAAAAGAGGGCAGACTAGGCAGCTTCCAATCCAGAAGAGGTATCGGCACAATGGCAGGCCACGAAGGAAAACCCAATAACGACCTGAAAAACATAGAAAAGAATCGCCGGAGTCACCACTAAAGCAAAAAAATGAAACAACCACCCTAGAGACGATCCTAAAAAGGGTAAATGAAGGTAACGCAGTGGCCAAACAAACAAAATTAACAATAGACAACATGCAGCTGGAACTAACAGCAATAAGAGCAGACCTACACAGCACGAACACCAGAATAGAAGCAGCAGAGGCACGAATAAGCGATATCAAAGATGTAACCAGCAAGAACAACAAAGCCCTAACAGAAATCTCCAGAATCATAAGAGCACTACAAAAACAGATGGCTGAACAAGACGATCGGGCTAGAAGGGGAACATCCGAATACTGGGGATCCCAAAGGGCGCTGAGGACAAAGCTGGCACATTAATGGCCATGCTAGAGGAATTGCTGCCACAGCTGACTGGCCTGAATTTTGACAGGCAGTTCGAGGTCGACAAGGCCTATCGAGTGCCAGCCGTAAAACCACAACAAGGCAAGGGTCCAAGACCAATAATCTGCTGCCCGCTCAGATCAAACCACACAGACGCCATTTTCACCTTCGCCCGGAGAAACCAAAATCTAAAGTGGGGAAGCAACAACATAATCCTCACACAGGACTTCTCGAAACAAACAGTAGAAACCAGGAAAGGTTTTCTATCGCTAAGAGACGCTTTACGCAGGAAGAACCTCACCTTCAGCTTTGCAGGCCCTGCACGCTTCAAAGTCACAGACAACTGGAAGACACAGTTTTTTGATGACCCGGACGACCTAAGAAGATACCTACAAGGACCACTGGCAGAGGACATGGTAACCAAGAGCCCAGGAGCAGCTAAGAGAAGCGCCTCACCGTACAGCGCAGAGAAGTCAGACTAGAACTGGGTACACGCTTGCTATGTAGCAAGCATCCGAACAACATTGCTACCTCAGTGACTATCTACCTCAACCTTAATATCGTTTACAGTCTCCTTCCTCGAGACACACTAATCTATGTGCACAGGTGAATCTCTGATCACAACAAGCTAAGTCAAATACACCATGGTGCCTAAAATGACGATCAACGAACAAGCAGCGGAAGACAACCAGCCGCGGGAAGCAACCAGAACACCTACCATATCCTTTATGTTTACACCCGCCATCACTAAAGAGGCACTCTGGTACACAAGTGGGAAGAACTTAACACTAAGCCTCGGGACTCCTATGGAGCAAGGGAACTTTGCTGTCACACACCCACTCAGCAAGTGACGGGGAGGGGGGAGGGGAAGGAGGGGGGCAGGGAGGTCGGGGGGAAGGTCGGGAGCAGTGTTATGGGGTTCCTTATATTTTTTACTCTTTCTCCTTCTTTAAATTTTCTTCACTCTTTGACCACTACTCTCCACCTAGGGGAATGCACAAGCCACTACTGACAAGCACAGGCAGGCAACACTGTAACAGAGGCGTAGACACCAGGACAGACAGAGATATCCACACGAGACATACCAACAACACCACTAACAGATCACCAAGCATAGGGCGAGAGCCACACCACAAAGAATGACACACAACCAGCAATGCCACCTCTCAGCCAACATCAAAGTGGTGTCCCTCAATGTTAAGGGTCTCAACCATCCGGTAAAAAGAAGGAAGGTCCTTGAGTACCTTGCCAAACTTAAAAGTGATGTGTACGTCCTTCAAGAGACAAAACTCTCTGCGGACGACATAGGCCGTCTCAAAGCTAACTGGATAGGGGAGGTAATAGGCTCACCAGCGTACAACAAAAAAAGCGGACTCATTACACTAATTAACAAGAAGGCTAAGCTAGCAATTAAATACTCACACGCAGACGACGAAGGGAGCGTCCTGATAATCAGTCTATCCAGGGGAGAGGAGACAATACACATAGCCAATATATATGGGCCAAACACGGATGACAAACACTTCTAGGAGAGGGTAGAAGCACAACTGAGCACACTGCCGCAATATGACCTTCTAATAGTGGCGGGCAATCTAAACCAGGTCTTTGACCAGGCCATAGACAGACACCCACTAAGACAGAGCCAAAGCACACAAAGAGGGAACACTCTGAAAAACATGTGCGCTAGACTTAAACTCAAAGATCCCTGGAGACTCCAAAATCCGGACGGCAGAGAGTACACTTTCTATTCACACCCCCATAACTCCTACAGCAGAATTGACTACATTTTAATCTCAGACTCACACACCCACCTCATAGACCAAACAGAAATAGCCCCGAGGACCATCTGAGACCACTCTCACATCAGTCTGACCCTATCAGGCAGACATAACGAAAGAAGAACACGAAGATGGAGGTTTGATGATGACCTCCTCAAGAACTTAACCGCAACGGCAGAAATAGAAGATGCCATAAGAGAGTACCTGGAACTCAATGACAACCCAGAAACTGATAGAAGTACCCTGTGGGATGCCCTAAAAGCAACGATCAGGGGTAAAATACTCTACATCAAAGGGCGAATAAACAAAGAGAGGAACAATAAGATTTCCAACCTGGAAAAGGAAATAAAAGGCCTAGAGACGGGCCACATAGCCAACCTAAGAGACAGGAACACCCTCACAACACTAACGAAAAAGAAGTATGACCTAAATAAGATTCTCAGCGAAAGAGCGGGAACATGGCTAAACAAATACAAAGCCATTAACCTATGCACCGCTAACAAAGCAGGGAAAGCACTTGCCTCATACCTAAAAAGCAAGCAAAGGCAACACGCAGTAGCAGCCGTGACAGACGCCAAAGACAAATCACAGACCGCTAACAAAGAAATCCTCAAAGTGTTCAAGATCTTCTACGAGCAGCTCTATAAGGAGGACCAGACCTTAAGCAAGGACGGCGGAGCAGCTCTCCTAGATAAGATCCCAATGCCCACACTTACAGACAAACAAAGGGAGACGCTAGAATCAGACATCACAGGTGACGAAATAGAAAAGGCAGTGGGAAGCCTCAAAGAAAACAAAGCCCCAGGTCTGGACAGGTACATAGCGAGATTCTATAAGCAATTCCTACCCCTACTCAGACCCACAATGACAGAAGTCTTCACAAGCTGTGTCCAAAAAGGCTGCATGACATCCACAATGGCGGAAGCCAACATCATAGTAATCCCAAAAGAGGGGAAGGACACACAATATCCCAAGAACTACAGGCCAATTTTCCTGATAAATGTAGACTGCAAAATCTATGCGAAGATACTAGAGACCAGACTGAACACATTCCTACCCAAACTCATACATTGCTCGCAGGTTGGCTACCTCAAAAACAGAACGTACCCCTGTATACTGTACCTTGTATATATAAACTTTCTTTTCAATAAAAAATTACTGAAAAAAAAAGAGAGGACGTTACTCTGCAGTAAGCCCTGGAAACAAATTCTGACCTCTCTACTTGCACAAGCTTAAATCACACAATTCTAACATTCATTCTACCTACATGTGGATTCCACAAAATGCTCCAATCGGGTCAAACCAAAAAGATACATCTTAGAGCTCATTCATTTCTCAGGACACTCTACAAATACAGCTTCTCGAAGTGCCCTTCAAACGTAGCTATCTCCAACACACAAGTTACATTGGACCAGTCTAGACTCTCCGGGTGTACTGATGCAACTAATTAGAACATTCCTCAGATAGCACTAAAGGAAATAGTTCACATGAGAAGAAATCAGAGACACATCATGTTAATTTGTACTTCAACTTCTCCCAGAAATAAAATGCACATGCATCATGAAACAAGATAGTATCCAAACGTTAGCCATTTTAAAATGCAGGTCTGCATCAGCTTTGGTCAATTTAAACATAAACAAGCATTGGCATAGACAATAGGTCTTGCCTTTGGGGCCTTATAAGTGTTTAATTATCCAGCACAATATCCTTGGTGCAACAACATGAACTGTTGCATGGTTAAGCACTTATAAGGTCCGAAAGGCGAGACCTTATGGCTATACCAATGCTTGTTTGCCTATTGATATAGATAGATAAAATAGATCACCATGCTTACAGTCATAACATTGTAACTTATTTTCTATACGTATTTCCTGTCCAGTTGGGACAAATAAAACAATATATCAGGATGACTTTTGACTTTTAAAAACGGCGAATTGCATTTTATTTATATGCAGTGCTTTAAATGGGCCGGTACTGTCCAGTACGGAGTACCAGCACTTCCCAAGAGAGACGTAATACTTTTAATTGTAGAGTACAGCAGGTACTCTGGTACAGATCTGCACTTCTATTTTTCCATTTCAAGCACTGTGTAGATGCATTTTATGTACATTTAGATAGCGCTTTATTCCCACGCGTCGCACGCTACAACGTTTGCAGTTTGCGACTGGCAGTGTGTTCTCTTTGTTTTGAGCCTGTCTGGGTTTCGTCCCCTAAAGATATTCGACTGACAAAATGTGCCTACGAGAAGCATGAACAATTTCAAAGTTCAAAGGTCATGGTTTGATTGCGTTTCCCAAGCGTGGGCGGAGCATCCTTGACCCTGTTTTGCCAGAGTGATTTAATGATCTACAGTGCGTGGGGTCAGGGGCACCGATTGCATCACCCTTTGTGACTGACTCCAAATACTAACACAGAAATAAAGCACGAATAACTTCCTGAACTCCAGGGTAAACACACAGTTCTGACATATGCTTCAAGTTTAGGACAGAGTACTGTGATTCAATGTGAGAACGGGTTTTCTGTAAAGAAAGTCTCTTCTGCAAAGTTTAAAACTCTCTGGGGCAGATTTACAAGCCCCTTGAGCCACTTTGCATAATTTTAACATGACAAAAGTGACGCAAGGTGCTTGTAAATCTGCCCCTCCGTGTGTTAATGGCTGGAAAGCATGATGCACCTGTCCAGATAGGTTAAAATAAATACCCTGAAGTGGATTTGCGCGTGCTACAGAGTGGAAGGGCTGCTTTTAAATGTGTTGCATACAGAAACTTCTCCACTGGGCTGAAGTTGCTTAGGAAGTGGGCAGACCCCATCGCGCAATAAACAGACCACGCAGTGTCAGCGTAAAAGGCCATTTTATTAGACCAGAACTGCGCATAACAATAAATCAACAATAACAGTAACAGCAAACCCCCATTCACACTTCCCCCCCCCATTTGTTTCATTCATCCATGTCATCACTAAGCCCTAGCGGCTCCAAACACCCTTCTCTTGTCCGTCAATCACCGTCTTCCAGCCCGCAGTCATTGCAAACTTCCAATCAAACTTCGGTCCGTCCTGTGCCAAGTCCCCCCCCAAGGGATGGGTATGCCCGCTCTTGACCCCCTGTCCCTTCGAAACCTGCCTACCGCAGCTCTGGCCTAAACTGGCAACGCAACAGACCAGCCCAAGAACCACCTCCATTAGCCGGGTGGGTGGGCGGCCTTTCGAGCTCCCTCCCGATGGTGCCAGGCGCAGAAAAGAGGAAGATCCCTTCATCCCCCACGCTTAAGTACCCACCCCCTAACTCCTCCCCTTCCCTGCCTGGACTATCCCCTGCGCGAAAGACCCCGGGGAAAGACTAGTCTGCGACTCTGCTTTCCCCGGGGCCCGGCATCGCGCAATAAACAGACCACGCAGTGTCAGCGTAAAAGGCCATTTTATTAGACCAGAACTGCGCATAACAATAAATCAACAATAACAGTAACAGCAAACCCCCATTCACACTTCCCCCCCCATTCGTTTCATTCATCCACGTCATCACTAAGCCCTAGCGGCTCCAAACACCCTTCTCTTGTCCGTCAATCACCGTCTTCCAGCCCCCAGTCATTGCAAACTTCCAATCAAACTTCGGTCCGTCCTGTGCCAAGTCCCCCCCAAGGGATGGGTATGCCCGCTCTTGACCCCCTGTCCCTTCGAAACCTGCCACCCAGTGGACCCCCTGTAGGGCGGTACACTGCCCCACCCCCCCACTACGGGGCCGTCCGTCCGTCACTGCAAAGTCACTCCCTCCGGCACCAAATTGACTCGTTCCACAACCTGCTCACCACATCCCGCAACTCCATCATATACTACGCATTCCCCAGTCGAGACAGATGCACACCGTCCTCCCTAAACGCTAAAGGCTCCTCCAGTCGAACCCCAGGATGCGAAATGACCTTTACACCCCTGTCCACACAGTACAGCCGCATTGCCCGATTCAGTTTCCTCCGGGCCTTCTCGATAGCCCCGTGTTTCATGGCCCCCCTCCAAACTTTCCGGGGGACCAGCTCCGTCCAGGCAATGCAGGCCCCCGCCATCCTTGACTTCAACACATCCAAGTCCCTCTGCATGAGTTGCAACAGAGCCAGTTCAGACAATTGCACCAGGTCGTTCTCGCCCAAATGAATGATCAACAAATCCGGGCATCCCCTCTGTGGGACCATCTTCGCGAGCCAGGGCAGTAGTGCCCCCATCGCATTCCGCTCTTTCCCCATCATTTCACCTCGTGCAATTGTCCTTTCAGTCCCAGGTTACGGCCGTAAACCTGCTGGTCAGCGTATTTGGACGCCCAGTGCACAAATGAGTGCCCAACGATCCAAGTCACCGTCTTACCGCCCGAGCCACCCACGCAACCTACGAAGAAAAAGATGTTAGAACAGGCAAACCAAAAAACAGTGCAACACCAACAAACCTGCCTGGGACCCCAACTATTTCCTCACATACCGCTCGCAACAGCGCGACTTCCAACGCCCAATCCTCTTAATCCTGTCCCAGGACCAACCCAGCCGGGCCGCCGCAGTCGCAGCCCCAATGCGAAAAGAATGAGTACCGAAACCAGTTCCATCAATCCCCAGGCGTCCCAAAGCCATACGCAACACCGCCAACAACTGGCCAGCCGACACTCTCGCACCAGAGGCATGGCAAAAAATCTCACCCCCCCGGGCCACCCGACCCGCAGAAAGAGCGCCACTCCAGCCCTGGGCAGACCGCCCCACCAGACTCATTCAACCACACCCATGTACCACGTCCCACCTGATCAGTTTTCGAGCGGCCCAGCCATATCCCCAAATGCCCCGCATCAACCCTCACATCCTCAAACAACCTGCCAGCTCCCCGCCTCGTGCCCAGCAATTCAGACATCCGAAACGCCCCAAAGAACATCCACACCATGCACAGACGAAACAGGCCCACCTCGGCCCTGTCATAGCAACACCCCGGCAACACCCCAACCAGCCGGACCAACAAGTCAAACGTCACTGCCTCCCGTAGGCGCCCCCTCCCGGCGCCCATCTCCCGGCCCCACCCCGCAACATGCGAGCCAGCACCACATCCTTGGTGGGGTCGAAACCCAAAAACAGGACACAATAAAAGGAAATGCCCACCAATTTTCCAGAAATCGTAGCAGCAGTCAGGCCACGGTCCATACAGGAGAGCACATAGCCCCTCAAACCCTCCAGCACCTCCGACTCCCCACTCACCACACCATCCACCGTCCAGCCCATAAAAGAACTAAATTCAGACCATGCCAGTCGATATGTCCTCCTCGTGGACGGAGCCAACGAACCCTCCACCAGACCAATCATCCTCACTCCCCCAAGGCCCAGATGCCGGCCAGCAGCTCGGTCTTGCAGGCGTCCGCTCCCGGCGCCAGGTGTCGGAACCGCTGCCACTGCGAACGAGACAACGCATCCGCAATGTCATTATTCGCCCCAGGGACATGCTTGGCCCGAAACACCACATTCAACTGCAGGCACGCCAACATGAAGCTACGCAACAGCCGCAGCACTCGCAGGCCCCTCGCACTCTGGTTATTAACAAGGTCCACCACCGTCATGTTATCAACGTGAAAAAGCACTGTCCTGTCCCGAAAGTCATCCCCCCACACCACCAGAGCCACCAACAAAGGGAAGAACTCCAAAAACGCAATGCTCCTGCCTTGCTTGATCCAGGAGGCCGGCCAGCTCTCCGCACACCACCGACCATCCCAAAAGACCCCAAACCCCGCTGACCCAGCCGCGCCAGAGAAAATCTGGCATTGCCACACTGCCCTCTCCTCATCAAACTCCAAAGGCACCCCATTGAAATCCTGCAGGAAAGTAATCCAAGTCCTCAAATACGTCCTCACCCCCAGAGAGATCCTCACCCTGTGATGCGGAAGCACTGCCCCCGACATGGCCATGCCGAGCCGCCGACAGAACGTGCGCCCTGCCCGCACCACCCTGCATGCAAAGTTAAGGAAACCCAGAAGCTTCTGAACCGCCCGCAAAGGGATCCGCCGTTCCCCCACAGCCCACTCCAGACACGCCAGAATCTCCTTCACCTTAGCTGCCGGCAGGCGCGCCAACCACTCCACCGAGTCCAATTCAATCCCCAAAAACGTGAGGCAACAGCTGGGACCATCCGTCTTCTCAGGCGCTAGAGGCATCCCAAAATGCACAGCCAAGGCCTGGAAACGCTACAGGGCCCTGCCGCAATCCCCCGACCCCGCCCGGCCCAGAAAAAGGAAGTCGTCCAGATAGTGAGTGACCTCGCGGCACCCACTCACCCGCACCATGACCCATTGCAGAAACGTGCTAAAAAGCTCAAACAACGCACAGGAGATGGCACAACCCATGGGAAGGACTTTGTCGACATAGATGGCACCCCCGAACTGCATGCCCAAGAGCCCAAAATCAGCCGGGTGAATAGGCAGGAGCCGGAAAGCCGACTTAATGTCACACTTCGCCAGCTCCGCACCGGGACCACACAACCGCACCATCCGAACCGCATCGTCCACTGACGCATACAGCACCCTCGAGTCCACTTCCGCAATAAAGTCATTCACAGATCGACCCTCCGGCCACGACAAATGGTGAATCATCCTGAACTCCCCCTCCTCCTTCTTCGGCACCACCCCCAACGGAGAAATGATCAGGTCCGGCAGCGGCCAGTCATCAAACGGCCCTGCAACTCTCCCCTCCGCCACCTCCTTCTCCAACTTCGCAGCCACCACTCCCGGCAGTTCCTTCGCCGACCTTAAATTTTACGCCCACCGACGCTCCCTGGGACCTTGGTAACCCACCCGAAAGCCTTCGGTGAAACCCCAAAAGAGCAGCGCCGCGGACTCGCGATCAGGATAGCACGCGAGCCACGGGGCCATCGCCTCCACCTTAACCGGAGTAGGCGCCCTTCGGGCCAGGCTGCCCCCGGCCCCTAGCGTTCCTCCACTGTTCAGAGGGGGTGGCGAGCGAGAGGCATTGAGTAATGGGGTGCTTCCCGCCGCACTTTGAGCACTCATGCTTGAACTTGCAAGGGTACCTGGAGCAGAAACCCCTACTGTAGCTCCAACACACCCCCGTAGTGGCCCCTGCCGGTTTGGGCGGCTGACCGGACACAATGGTGTTGGGCACAGTTCCGCCCCCCGCCCCGCCCTGGGTGGGACGCGTCGGAAAAGACCGATACAACACCGGTAAACCGCTGGCCGTATGTGTAGAGGCTGACGAGTGCGAAGACGCCATCCACTGCATCCAAAGCTCCTGATCCACCTCCCCCCAGCTCTTTTCCGGATCGGCGCTGACCCGGGCCCGAAACTCCTCATCATAGCTCAGCCACGCAAACCCACCAAACTGCATCTGGGCCTTACGAATGATATCCATGTATTTGAATAGCGCAATCGCCCGGTCCAGATACTTCTGACAATACACGCTAGCATAGATCAAAAAGGCCGAAGTCCAATTCTCCATAGTGATCGGCACCCTAGGCCGCCTCGTCAGCTCCCACTCCTCCTCCTTGGAACCCTCCTTCGCCTGAACCTCCCGGTGCAGCAACTTAAACACATCCACAAACTCATGTGTCCAAATCTTGTCCCTCATTTTCTCCGACAAATGCGACCCCAAAGGCATCGCCAGTCCCATATAAGGCATTTTCTTCGGGACCTTCACCCCCTTTTCATCTTTCCCATCACTTTTGTCAGTTTGCACCCCCAAAGTCACCGACTTACCATCCACCTTCTTACCATCCGCAGGTGGACCGCCCGAAGGTGCCCCCCCCTCCCTCACAGACCCACCCCCCACACCCACCGACCTCCAGGCCCGCTTCCTCCCTTCCCCACCCCGGGGCGCGTCTTCCCAAACCGCCCACCAGGCACTCTCACCTGTTAGTGCCTCCGTCCGCTCCCGGGGCCGTCCTCTGGACTCCTTTCCACGGGCCTTCCCAGTTCCAGTCTTCTTCCTCGTCCCGGGGTCGACCTGTAACACACCAAGGTCGTCATCTCCCGCCGCGCGGCCTACGCCTTCCAGGTCATCCCGCACCTCCCCCTCTTCCAACTCCTCCCAGGAAACGGAACCCCAAATCGGGGGGGAAGGGGTGGGCCGTGGCCAAAGAATTCGCCCCCACGGGGGAAGAAACCCACCTGTTGGAAACCCTGCACCCAACCCGGGCCGCCAATAGGGACCAGAGCGGGAGAAGCGCTCCGGCCTACCGTAAACCCAGGCACCAATGGCCGCACTACTGCCGGGGTGCCCGTCCTGGAGCCCCTGGACAAGTCAATAGTAGCCCCCCAAGACCCCTCCCCCGACTCCCGCAGCTCAAGCCCAGGCCCATCCCCACTAAAAGAGGCTTCCTCCAAGCGGGCCACGGGCCCAGAGGCCCCGCCGCCACCCACCGACCCAATCAGGCCCAAAGCGGGCCCGGCCTGGGCGTCTTCTAGCTCCTCCCCCTGCGTGGCGCCGGCCGGCGCCAACAGGGGCCCGCGGAGCGGAAGCGCAGCAGGCGCGGCCCTCACGGCCGCCCCCGAGGCCCCAGGCAAAAAATCCAACGGGGGGAAGGGGCGCGCGGAGGTTGTCCTGCGTTTCCCGCCCCGCGCCGTATCCTTGGGAACACCCCCCCCCTCCTGACCTCAGGCCCACCCTCCAGAACCTGGTCATCCTCCAAGCAGGCGAAAACCGCCGCATGCACCCCGGCCGAGGCAGCCCTCGTGCCCCTGGTGGCCCCCACCCAGGCCTGGTCCATGACCCCGGGCCTAATCAGGTCCTCGCGGCCGGCCCTAGCAAGCAGTAACAAGGCCTCACGGACCTGTTCCGCAGACACACCAGACATCCTACCCGAGCCAAAAAACAAGAACAGGAGGACAAGATAAACCCCAGCTGCCGTAGAACAGCTCCGAGCACAATCAAAAAAGTAGCACTAGGCCTCAAACTACGCACTAACTACAACTCCTTTCGAGCTCCCTCCCGATGGTGCCAGGCTCAGAAAAGAGGAAGCTCCCTTCCTCCCCCGCGCTTAAGTACCCACCCCCTAACTCCTCCCCTTCCCTGCCTGGACTATCCCCTGCGCGAAAGACCCCGGGGAAAGACTAGTCTGCGACTCTGCTTTCCCCGGGGCCCGGCATACTCGAGACACGAGAACTACGAAGCAAGGCAGAAAGAAGAGCTTAAGGACAGTTCCCCGCTTCTTCCTAACAAATCCCTTCGACAGACTGCTGCCCGGGGAGCCTACCCTGCCCTCTGAGCCTGAAATAGAAAGACGGTCCCGTCAGGGTAACTCAGCCACGTGTAATGTCGTTCTTTTATCCCCCAAAGATTACAGGAGGCTCTGTAAGTATACACAGGTTTATTATGTGATATACAGAAGAGCGCTGGGAGACACAAGACCGCAACACTACATATCTCCCTCTTTTATATTTTTACACTGGTGCACACAAGTCTTACAGTCTGTCAGCCCTCGGGTTGTTCACCTCCATTCATCTCATAGTCCCTGTACCTTGCTGGTCTTACCACAGTCCTCCCTGAGCAGGTGCGTCTCACCGGTGTGGTTGGATGACTCTCCGAACTCTCTTCTCCAGCGGTTGTTGTCCTTCTTCTGGCTGCCACTGGAGTTTCTCTGGCCATAGCTTGGCCGGGGCTGCCCTGGTGCTCCTCACTACCTGGGTCATATGCTTCTTCCATAACTTCTTCCTCTTCCCTTGTCCTTGAGTTCTCTTCACTTCCCGTTGACGGTATGCTGTCCTCCTGTCGATTCTGGCTTCCTTGATGTTGCACTTCCTCTCGGCCCACTGCAATATCTTGTTGCATTTAGACATCCTAACTTGGGACCACGTTTTTTCAACGCTCAGCAGCGCAGCCCTATTGTACACTTCCTTCACTTGTCAGGGCTCGCCAAATTTGCTGTCCTCTTCTTCTTCTCCTTCTGCCTGTGACTCCCGAGCTACGTACTTGATTGTCGGTCTCTGCTTCTTGCGACGACACACCTTCTGATAATGCCCCACAATTCCACAGAACATGCATTTGGCACAGAAGGCCGGGCAGCGTTTGTCATATGTTGCATGGGAAGAGCTGCCACATCGGTAGCACTCCTTCTTATTCTCTTTGGTTTGACTTCTTCCATATTCTGCCCGGGGTGTCCCTTTGGGTTGCGGCTTCCCTTCCACAGAAGCTACTTTATCCCTCTCAGGTGGTTCCGCATCGGTGATCCTGTTGACCATAGGCTTGGTTGTTGCGTCTCTTTTTGCCGCCTCCGCGCACCTCTTGGATAATTCCGTCTTCTTCACCATGGCGATTACTTCCTTCAGCGTGGCGTCTCCATTAGCCCACAACTTGTCTTGGACGGCCAAATTCGTCGTGTGCATAACTATTCGATGGACTCTCCTACCGCTTGTTTCCTTTGTTGGAAATTATATCGGTCTATGAATGTTCACACCGCTGGCCTGTAGTTGTTGTTCAGGGCCTCTATCGCGTGCTGAAAGACGTCGTCATCGCCATCTTTTTGTGGTGCTGGGACTAGCTTCTGAAACACGCTAATGCCTTCTGAGCCTAGGTTGTGGAGCAATATCCTCCTTCTTCTTTTGCTTGGAAATTCTTCCCCATTTTCATCTTCTAGCGCTTCCAAGTAGTTCTTAAAGTATTCCCTCCAGTCTTCCCATTTCATCACGGGATCACCCGGCTTGGGAAGGAATGGAATCGGCGTCGTGAGTGACGAGCTTTGGGCACTCATCTCTGCTCGCCTTTCAGGTCGCTCCTCTTCCCCCCTTGGACTGCCAGGCGCACCCAACCCACTCTGGTGTGCACGGTCTGGCTGAGTGCTGGATGCGCCCCCTTCTCTTTGCAGAGCGTGTTCCGCCAGTGCCCCTGATGCTTGGCTGTGCGGTCTTGGGGCCTGCAGTTGGCCGCCGAGGGTAGCCCTCTATATTTTCCTCGCTGCGCTTTATGCCTTGGTACTTACGGTGGGCAGTTCCTGTCCTTCCCTCCTTGTCGGCCAAGCTTGCCCCATCGTTCGTAGCTGTGAATGGGCATGGGTCTGTGCTACAGACCGTGGGACTCTCCACTGCCGTGCTCTCCCTGTATATCCGCCTCTAACCTGGATAATGGTCTCAATCCTTGTCGGGTGTTGGGGTTCGGTACTCGGTGGTTGGGTGCCTGTTTTGTTTGTTTTTCCAATCCACTGCCGAATCCCACCCTTGTCGCCACTGTAATGTCGTTCGCTTATCCCCCAGGGATTACAGGAGGCTGGGTAAGTATACACAGGTTTATTACGTGATATACAGAAGAGGGCTGGGAGACACGTCCGTGTTTTCGCCTAGCCGCGCGCTCAGTGCCGCACAAAATGGCGGCTACGCCACACGTTGTTATGCAGCCCCGTAACAACTAGACCGCAACACTACACCACGCAGTGGAGGATGCCAGCTCCTGACCTCGCTTAAAGATTGTGCCGGGTGGCAATTGCAAAGGGGCCCGCGCTCCTGGGGCCCCGCCCCTGTCTTTAGAGGCGGGGCCGGAGCCAGGTGCAGGGCGGAGAATGGGGCAACCATCCCAGGCAGGAAGCGCTCCCTACTCTGGCGCCAACGTTACCACTGGATGGCGTGTTCAACTCTTATCAATTGTGAGCAGGCTCTGTTTTGAGACAAATTAAGAATGTGGCACGGGTCTTGCTATGCTGATTTGCCAGCACTGTCCTCATTACATGGTCTTTAGCAGGGCACAAATCCTAAAAAAAGAAGTGGGGGGACGCTGACATCACGACAGGAAGTGACGTCACAAAAGGTGGCTTGACCCATCAGACTCATTGCCTCCCCTCCCTCACCCTTTAGATGCAATTGCATCAGAGAAGCCGGCGCATGAGCAGCGTTCTGAAAGAGCTTCGATCTCGCCCCAGAGAGACCAAAGAGTGAATGTGTGTCTCCATTTGCTTCAGTTATCGAGCTCCTGGTAAAATAAGTGGGGGAAAACCGTCCATCCGCGTGGTTCCCCGACTCGAGCCCTGGTCTTTAGTACACAAGAACACACCTGCACTGCACCCTCTAGTCTAACTATTAATCACTGACCTTGCGATAGTGTCACTCAAAGCGTCACACTTGAAGTCCGCAAATGTAACACATTGCAGAAATAGAAATGTCACACATTTAGGTATCCAGTGACCACCTCACAGGCTAGAATAACTCAATTTTGAAAACCAAGACCTGTGACATTCTACAAACAGAGGTATAAGTACAATTTTACATCAACCAAAGGGCACAGAATGACAATTGCTATCGTTCACCAACATAGAAAACAAAGAGGCAGATAGTTTAATTAAACGCAACTTTTAACCCATCTGTGTTAATTACTTTGCTTTCTATAATGGGTTGACAACAAATCCAATGCTGGAACAAATGAAAAGTTGTTAACCATGGTGTTCAGTTTATCCTCGAAAAACAGAAAAGTGTTGATTTTGTTTAAAAAAAATGTAATTTCAGGTGGGGGAAAATCTAGGACTGCCCCAGAAAATCCAGAACACCTGTTAAACCACTCGGTGTCAACGTGCACACTCTTGACAGCCCTGGGGAGAAGTGCAGCGCTGCTCTTCTTTGAAAACCAACAAAGGGAGAGGACTGCAGACAGCACAGAGCCCCAGCCACCCACTGTGCTGACAGTGCCGCCCGTTTTACGGTTTGTGGACAGTGCAGGAATCAGGGCCATCGTCAAACAGAATAGGATATGGTTTGTGCCTACAGAGCGAGGCCTCTCTGACATTATTGGCATTTCCCAGTTTGAGACAAGTGCCATAGATCATGGGCTGGTAGAATGCACTGGGGCTTGTAAGGAGAAAGATAAACAAGCACAAGTGGCAGTAGGGGGAGGCATGCGTGTGCGGCAGCAGGGGGGGACGAGGGGGGCTGCGGGTAACCTTCCATCTATTTGGTGCATGTTGAGCAGTTAAAAAAACAAGTACAAGCGGCAGCAGGGAGGAGGAGGGGGGCTGCGCGATTTCCTTGCGAGAGCGATAATTGCATCCATATGGCGGCACTCGCTCCCGCAAGTGAATCGCCAGACATGCACGCTTTGCTATTGAAGCCAATGGACCGCGTGCACGTTTTTGGCTGAAAAGCCAAAGCGATAGCTAAAGGTCTTTTTGCCTATGTACCGCATGCGCGCTGCATAGGCGAGACGTAAAAAGGCACAGTTGATAGAATTTGCGTGGTTACATGTTGTCGACACCCCTTTCAGAGGCCAAAGGCCATGCAGTGGTTAGTGGGGCCAATCATGGTGATTGAGACCTTTTACTCATGTTGTCATGGGGCCCAACCTACTGAGCAACTGCACTTCACTCTTAGTGGGAGCTGTGAGCGAGCAGTCAAAGTCACCCTCCGGGTGTAGATACAGGTTAGAGAACACAACTCATCACTCAAAGCGCACTCAGTAAGGTCAATAAGTTAATGTCCAGTACAACACTCATTTTGATATGATAAAGTTGTATTTTGTTTTTAATTCTACACATTCAAAGAAGTATTATGACATTCGTAAGCAATAACACAATCCCCCTAAGTTCAAGGTTCTAGTTTTTATTTGGCGAATCACTGTTCCACCCTCTTCCTTGAAATGTGGTTAGGTTACTCCCTATTCACAAATAGCCGCATCCAGGAATGCTCACTAGTAGGCCTTACTGAAGAGTCTACTCTGACTCCTAGGAAATAGTCCAAATTGTCTACGATGCTGCAGCATCGTTAGTAGTAAGTCTCCTGTGGTCCAACAGGACCCAATCAAGTCTTTACTCCCGCCTGCAGCACTATAGCGTTTAGCGTTTTAGCGGGTACCCTGATTGTATGCATGTTGGACATGGTGATCTTCGTGCTCCCTACTGCGTCCCATCAATGGAGCCATCTCAACATCATCCAGAGTTCACGGGGTAGGTCTCAGTGCTAAATTTCTACCCACCGGTTACAGCTTCAGTGTTCCTGAGCAATGGCCCAAACTTGGCAATACTTGATACCAGCAGCCCCTCCTGGCATACAGGGTTGCTGCTGTACCGACTGGCAAGGCATCATCCTCTCCTGTGCATCCATCTATACCACTGCAACCCTTCCTTGCATACAAAGTTGTTTCTAAGGTTCACACAAGTCTTGGTGCTTTGTTGGCACAGTCACTTTTACAGTGGCCTCCCTCTTGCCTACGGAGTCATTGCAATGTGGCGGCATAGGATTTGCGCTCCCCGCAGAGTATTCAATGTATTGCTCAGTCCAGGGCAACCTTCTCCTGGCATACGGGGCTCATCAATTCAACCCTGCACACAGGCAGCGACCTGTTCAGTGCACAGAAATCTCCTCACACCTTGCACTGAAAGTCCTCTTGGCAGGACTCCCCACTGGACCACTCTCCCTCCAAAGCTCTTCTCTTCCTCACAGGTTAAACTGGTCTGGTCTTGGTGCTCCAGGGCAGGTGGTTCTTGTTTCCACAGGTGAGGTTCCCTCGCCAAGGAGGAAGAATAGCAGGCCTTGGCCCCCTGTCCTGGTCACAGGCAGAAGTCTTGCAGAGCTTCCTTTCCTCATACAACCCATCTGGCTTCTTGGTAGATGACAAACTCTGGGCTCAACCTCCCTTTCTTATAGCTGATTTCCAGACACCATATATGATTTGCGGTCCTGGTCTTTGAAGTTTCATGTTGGAGTTCTGCTTCTTTTAAAGTGTACAGTTTTCTGTCTCTTCTTCCTCTTGAAACGCTATCTGTCACAGCGGGCGAGACTCCAAAGCTGACTGTACCACAACACAGGCCATGGGAGTCACTAGAGTTCACATCGGGAAAGGTGAATCAAAAGGTTAATCCAGGGCTCCCCGCCCTACTCTTTATAATTCCCTTAACATCCCCAACTCCTTCCTGAGAAGTGTCAAGACCCTTTCCTTATGATCTCACAATAAATCAAAGAGTAGCCTTTGAAGTGTGTAGGGCGAATCTCTCCTTCCCAGGAATACAGCAATACACAAACCTGTCTGGGGATTTCTCTACCACATCACATCGTCACCAGGCAGGCCTGGGCTTCCCAAAATGGAACCCAGAGTCCTCCAGGTAATGCACTTTTAAAGGCAGAGTTTCACTCAGTGTATGTCCACAAGACACACACTGTCCAGTACAGATACCTCCATGTATTGTGCCATCACAGCTCATACACATTCAGCACACACACTTTCTGTGCACACTACCTAGTCTTGTAGACTTTCTGTATTGTGCCATGGTGTGCTATTTGCAAATACAAACACTGCCAGTACACACACTCACCATGTGCTCTGCACAACACTTCACCCTTCATGTATTCTACTTCTCAAAAGCATACATTTACCAAGCACATGCTTCCACAGCACAGGCACCGCACAGTACTACATCTCTCATGTAATGTATCCATCGCAGGAACACATACACCCATTACACGCATTCACCATGTATAATGTATATACCTCACAGCACTGCTCTATCCTTCTACTGTGCCCATCCCAAAACACACATACATCCAGCACAGAATCACCATTCCTATGCTGTGATCACTTTACATCTAACTGATGTAGGACAAGGATGAGTTAACCACACAGTGGCATTTTTTAAAAGGTGAGTAAGCCTGTAGGTCTCACTCCTGTGACACAGGATAACACATACCTGTTCACTACTACTGTTCAACAACAGATTCAAAGCTTTTCCTTTGTGGCAAAGTCTCAACATAGGCTTTCTCACAATGATGTGAGTGATCCGGTGCCCTGGAATGAAAAATGCATGAATACATTTCAAGAGCTCAGAAACAATTTCTACACTGCACCACTCCTAGTAATGCCTGACTGTCCCAAGGACCTCTTCCATGTCACAAACAGGAGGGGGTGCACTGTCTGAGTTAGCACAGACTGACAGAGAAGTGAAACTGACAGTTGCTTACTTTTCAGCCACATTGGATCCTGTGGCCGTGGCACTTCCTAAATGTCTAAAACCCTTTGCCGTTATTAGCGTTGGAATCCAGCAGACTGATGGGACTGTAATGGGTTAGACCTTGGGTACTCATAATCATAGTCATAGTCAAAATCTTTATTCGGTTATTCATACAGAAACAACCATAAAAGCACAATTTAATAAAAACACAAATAAAAACAGATATCTAAAAGCCATATATACAGAGTTTATAATCACCGATTAATCAGATACAGCAATAACAACAGTTCTGAGTATTTAACCCTCCATGCTATTTCTACATTTTATGGCCAATTTTAAAAAACCTATTACAAATAAAGTGCATTCGTGAGTTAGCATCTGTAAATAACAAAGTGCAGGTCTAACCTGGTTAAAATTCAATTTTTTAAGAAGAGGCTTAAGATAAAACCTCCGAAGTGTATCATAAAAGGGACAAATAAATAAAAAGTGCACCAGATCCTGTGGAGACACGTTGTCGCAGCCGCAGGATGGTAGCACTTGACCTCGGTGGCTGCCTTTTGGAACAGCTAGCAATAGGTGGAAGAGGTCCAGACGGAACCTAGTTAACAAGAAACGATCATAGCCCGACATTGGCCAGGACAAATAGGGTTCCATACTTGGTGTGGATTTCAGAACAACGTAATTCCGGACACTGCATTTATTTAGTTCCACCTCCTCACGATACAAGTGCTGTGAGAGGGAAAAATGTTTCCTCACGAACTCTACATCAGCTGTAATAATAGAGTCGGGGTTTACAAAGAGCTCTGGGTGCCCCAATCTGGAGAAGCAAACTTTTAGATATTTTAACCACGGGATTTTAAGCATATTATCCCAGCATAAGGCTTCTCTCAGGAGTTGGTGATTTAAAGGCAGGTCTTTGTTTAGCCAATATTTTAGCCAGCAAATTAGTGGTCTTAGTGCTATGGTATCGCTTAGAAAGGGAGTGCCTAATTCTTCATGCACTATAAAGCTGGCAGTTACCCTAGGAACCCCCAGCAGCTGTTTCAGAAAATTGTTTTCTGCAACTACAAGATTATTGACTGCTGTGTGCCCCCATAACTCGCTTCCATAACAGCCTATCACCACGCTCTTGGCCTGATACATTTTTTATCAGCGCAGCAATTGGGTGTTTGCCCATTTTCCTGGCAAAGTAAAAAATGGCCGCATTTGCCCGAGTCATCTCCCCCCTTTTCCTCTTGACTGCAGGGACCCATTTCAGCTGCTTGTCAAACAAGACACCCAGATATGAAAAAAGTTTTGTTGTAGGAATCTTCTCCCCGTTAACATGAAATGAGAACGTCTTCTTGTATCCTTTCCCCACATTCATTACAAAAGATTTTGTGTTGTTAATAGCAAGATCTCGGGATTTCATAAAACTAAAAAAGGTGTCAAGTAGAGATTGGAGCACTTTTGCGGTCCTAGCCAACAAAACGGCGTCATCTGCATAAAGTAAAACAGGTAACCCTTTGCGCCCAACATAGGGGTAGTCTGCACCTGTATTTAAAAGATTCTCCTCCAGATTATAATATATAAATTAAAAAGAAACGAGGCCAAGATACATCCCTGTCTGACACCTCGGTGTACTCCAAAGTCCCTAGTTACCTTTAGATCCTGGGAGTACCGTACATTGGCCCAGGTGTCCTGATGTAAATCCGCCAATAAATTAACAAGGTTTTGCTCCACACCCATGTTGCCCATGGCCTCCCAAAGCTTAGCCCGGTTAACACAGTCGAAGGCTGAGAAGAGGTCCATAAAGGCCATGTGAATTGTACCCTGACGTGCCAAAGTATACTTTCCCAGGACCATATATAAGTAGTTCAAAGGAAGAGTTCTCCCAGTGTAGTTATAGGTCCAGAGGAGCGAGGAAAATAACTAAAGCTAAGGAAGTACCTCTGATAAGACCTATATTACTTTTTCAGTGATGTTCTTCACAAATAATTTTAAGAAAGGATGCTATATGTAAGAAGAAGACATATAATTTATTCAAAACATTATTTTTATTATTTTTCTCTTTTTGCCTTACGGTTTATATATTTTTTCATAAATACAAATTACTTTGTTGACATACAGAAAATTTTTGAGTAACACATTATCATATTGGCACGCAGGTGTGTACCAGACAGAATCAGTTGTGGTTCCTACTCCAGGTGTTGATCAGGTACCCTCAACTTCTGAACTTTCACTTACAGTTTTTTCTGTTATTTCTCCCACAGTGCCACCCCCCCCCCCATAAACCACAGCGTAAAGTCAAAATGGTGAAAAAAGTACCAGAATCCCCTGTTCTGCAAGTGGCCCCACTGGGTGTGATCAAAAATCAGCCAAAAGAGACAGATCACAGTGGGTGGACCACTTTTACCAACGAATAAGCGAAAATCCAGCACCTCCCAACAAGTGGTGGACTCCTCTCCTTCTATCCGCTCTAAGCGTCGCATTTCCTCTCTGGATCGTTTTTCTGGAGGGGGAAGGTTTGACCCCTTGCTCAGCCTCTCTGATTAAGTGGAGGTGTTTCAGGAAGTTGCCCAGGTGCTAGAAATTACTGACAGTCCAGTTCTTGACTTGGAGAATACGCAAGATTTGGAGGCACTGTTTTCGGCATCCACTCTCCAGAGTGATGATGAAGGATCTAAGTCTGCAATACCACTTATGATATTATTTGTTTACAGAAATGTGGCTCTCTTATCAACCAAAGTATTTCTCCTTTCAGAAATACTGGCCCTATGGGCCCTCAGCATGTTCTGGGGTCGCCAACAAGAATGATGGTATTGTGATTCTTTTAAAAAACAAACTGGTAAATAATAGGAGAGAAACTCCTGTGGCCAGGGAGAGCTCTTTTGCTGTCACTATTAATGGATGGCCTCCCTTTAAAATGTTGTGCTGTATATGCTCCGGCCCCTAAACCGGAGAGGGAACAGTTGTTTCACATCATCAAACCTTCTCTTGCAGGTGCCACGCCAACCCTCCCAGTGGGAGATTTGTACTACATCTTGCATGTCAAAGATAGGCAGGTGCACAGGCTGCTTACACTTCTAAACTCTTATTCATGATCAGGATTTCTATGACACTTATAGGAAACACCATCCTCCTGGTAGCGGCTTCACGTGGGAGACGAATCATTGTAATGCCCGCTCCCGCCTTGATTTTGTTTTTGCATCAAAAACCCTGAGTGCGGATAAATGCTGCCTTAAACATGGACCTTTCTCAGATCATAATATTTTGGCAGTTGGTTCACAACACCAGGCTGGCCTCAAAGGGGTCCTGGATTTTGGAGATTAAATAATGAACTCCTTAAGGATGAGATCATTTGTGAGAAATATTTTCTACGATATCATGCATGGGCAAAGCCACGAAATAGATTTCCAAAAAGTACAAATGGTGGTGTTGGGTGAAACATCAAACCAAACTTATCTTTCAGGAACAAAGCCGGCTCAAACGCAGAGCTGAATGGGACGATTTTCAGAAACTACTAGGCCTGGGCGTAGTTTGCGTAGCAGCACTACACATAGCTTCACGTAGTATAGTTTGAACTTCACGTAGTAGATGTCGTCTAGCTGATGACACTGTGTACTTGTCTGCACTGTGAAAAAATTGCAAAAATTGCAAATTGCATTGTGCACAGTGTCAGGTATGATAAAACAAGTATCTCTAGCTTTGTTTTTTGTTTTTGTCTTTTTAAAACCTTTATTTTGTGTTATAAAGGCACATGTACAGGAAAAATACACTTTTTTACAATATTTTCAGGAGTTATAGATCAAAGTTCAGAAGTACAATGCTCCTAGATGTAGATTATGTTGTCATAAAAAAAAAACTAAATAAGTGCCAATCCTTATTCCCCGGTGGCAGGGGTCATGTACAACAGAGAAACCATCAAGAATTTCAAGTAACCCATTCTTTCCATTTAGGCACTTGCCATGTGGCCAAAGCCTGTTCATTCCCCAAAAGTTCACGATCTGCAGCCACATTAGTGCTTAATTTTGCAAGGCAACGTGTTCTGCACGTTTTCTGATCAAAAGGCTTATGCAAATAGAACAGAAGGTTCCTTGCTTCCCAAAGGGATTCTTTCCCACAGTTAATAAGTCTCCAGGCTGTCGGATAGCGGGAAGTAGGCAATGTCCAGCCATGCAAGATAGTCTCAAAAGTCAGAGTGGAAATGTTCGCAATGTGAAGCAAGAAAGGCTGAAGCAATGTCCAGAAGTCTTGTGCATACCAGCAACCCCAAAGCAAATGATACACCGTCTCTTCATTGGCACAAGTTGGTTTGGGGTACTTTGCGAAGGGAGCGAGACCTCTACGATGCAGAAATGTCATCCATGGGTACTCATCCAGGCGATTTCCTTGTGGCTGTGACCAAGATCTCTGTGCCCCACCATACGCCAAACTGCATGCGACTGTTTTTCCGAAAGGGACCCTATAAGGGCTGGTTTTTCTCTACAAAATAAAGCATTTTTCAAGCGTTTAGAGTCTTTACAAATGTCTCTTGTAAGATCAGTTAAGTCTATTGTGCTCAGAAATGTCTGTAAGGCCACATAAAAAGGAGGAACAGTTTGAGCCAGTGGCCGCAAATTGGAAGGGGTAAAAAGTCCAAACGTTCGCAACATAGTACCTGTAAAATAACGAGTAAAACAGCGAGCAGTGGTTGAAACATCTTCTTCTGTTCTGGAAATAGTATGACTAAATAATTTAGAATACAAAAAATTCTTGAGATCTGGAATACCTTTCCCACCATTTCTCCAATGCTTTCAGGTTTTTTCTTTACTTAATTTTTCCATTTTGGACCCCCATAAAAAGGTAAAAATCACATTTGCACATTTCTGCAACACCTGTGAGGAGGGAGATAAAATCATTGCAGTGTAAAGTAATAATGAAAATAATACAGCTTTAATAACTGATACTTTGCCTTCCAATGTGAGTTTACGTGTAGACCACATAGATATTTTCCTTACGATTTTGTCATGCAGTATTGCGCAGTTCTTTTGAATATGCCCTTGTGACACCAAATAAAGGCCCCAAATCTTCGTAGGTTCGGTGGTGGTAGTCACAGGCAGATTTCTCAACTGGTCCCAGGGGCCAGCTGTTACACACACACTTTTTTCCATATTGAGTGCAAGACCTGAAACATGTGAAAATACTGTGTGCAAAAGAGCTCTGCGTGCTGATGCTGTAGTGGTGCATAGGACTGTAACATCGTCCGTGTATGCTACTACTTTGGCCTGTGAGGCTGAACCACCGGGAACAAATACCCCGCTAATCACCTTGTCACTTTGCAATTTACACAAGAACGGTTCCGAAGCGCACACATAAAGTGCGAGAGACAAAGGGCAGCCTTGTCGTACCCACTTATGTATCTGAAAGGCCTCTGTATGAAAACCATTGATATTCACTTTGCTGCTTGCTTGTTTGTATAATACTAGCAGCCCGTCCCGACGTTGTCCGGGTATGAATTGCTGCCGGCCAGTAGTATATTGTTTTGTAGGATTTCGTTTAGATAGCATTTCTTATCTGTGACAGGCCTGTGAAACGCTCTGATTCACAGTGCACTGCTGATGCACTTAAGAGTGCGCATTCAGTAGTGTGTGAACTCGAGTTTCCTTACTTTATTTTCCTTGCAATATTATATAGCGCAAACTCGACAACATGGCATGAGCACAATTTACATTACAGAAGAACACATTAATTGGTGGTAAGCACGGGGAGACAAAGCGATTTGCCTGGAATCACAGGATGTTGAGCTGATGCCGAGATTCGAACGTAGCTCCCCAGCTCTAAAGTTCGCAATTCTAGAACTTGTGGTGGGAGGTGTGTCTAAAAGTGTATGTCGGGGCTGGGCATCAGTGAGAGAGACCTGTGCATTTTTCAAATCGGTGGTGAAAAAATATGAGTATGTTGCTGGAGATGTGGGCCGCCGTGCCACCAATGTACTTACGGGGGAGGGTAAACACCCATTATTCCGCAACTTTCTTTCCGCATACCATCACTCCGCATACTTTCATTACGAAAGTACCATGACTCCGCAATGCCATTATAGCGCATGGCATTACATTTTATATGCTTTTACCACGCATACATTTACAACAAAATTCGTTGTAAATGCATGAATGGTAAAAGCATGTTTTTTAAAAATGTTTGGATAAGGCAAGTAGGGGTATATGTTTTGGGGTACTGAGATACATGTTTTGGGGTGTTCGGGTATTTTAATGGTTCAGATATAGTTTTGGGTTATGGGGTACAGGGGTATTTTTAGGGTTCAGGGCTAGGTTTGGGTTTTGGGGTATAGGGGTATTTTTAGGGTTCAGGGGTAGGTTTGGGTTTTGGGGTACAGGGGTATTTTAAGGGTTCATTGCTAGGTTTGGGTTTTGGGGTACAGGGGTGTTTTTGGGGTTCAGGGCTAGGTTTGGGTTTTGGGATACAGGGGTATTTTAGGGTTCTGGGCTAGGTTTGGGTTTTGGGGTACAGGGGTATTTTTAGGGTTCAGGGGTAGGTGTGGGTTTTGGGGTACAGGGGTATTTTAAGGGTTATGGGCTAGGCATGGTATTTAAAGTAGGGGTGGGTGCAATTGGCGCGAACTTAGTACAATAAATCCGCAATATTTCGTTCCGTCAGATTTCCAATTATTAAAACAGAAACCTCATATATTCAAGGTAAAATAACAAGTATTTCTACATGCTAAAATGCATATAGTCATTTCACAAAAGTGAAATTAGCTTCCAGCAAGCAGTGAGAGAGGTGATGATTTTGAGATCAAGCCTCTGCAAAGCATTATGGGACGAGATTAGCAGTGGGAAGTGAATATTATAGTATCCAAATAATTCTTCAAAGAGCTGCAGTTCACCTCATCGTCCCCAGTTGTCCCGATGAGGCAAATGCAATAGCATTTAAAATATTATACATTAAACTGCAGTTCACCTCGTGGTCCCTAAATGTCCCTGATGAGGCAAATGCAACAGCATTTAAAATATTACACATCAACCTGCAGTTCACCTCGTCGTCCCTAGATGTCCCTGATGAGGCAAATGCAATAGCATTTAAAATATTATTTATCAAGCTGCAGTTCATCTCGCCGTCCCTAGATGTCCTTGATGAGGCAAATGCAATAGCATTTAAAATATTATACATCAAGCTACAGTTCACGGGGGCATGGCTAAGCGCGCAACGGGAATGGCCGCCTTGGGGTAGAGCTCTGATCCAAGCTCCCCTTCCCGGCGCACTTATCAGGAGAATTGCTGATCCTAGCCGGCCGATAACCGCCGGCTCTGCTGTGGGACACCGTCCTTGAGCACCCCACCGACTTTGGTGAAGATCGGTGCACCCAAACCACACCGAGAATTCCGCGGCGCCCAGACCGCACACGTCGCCTCCGACCTCGGCGGGCGCCCAGGACAGGCCGAGGCTTTGGCGGGCGCGATTGGCCCGAGACTGCGGCCTGCTCGCAAAACCAGCGCACTGCGCCGTGTCACGAAGACAACGCCCGGGACCCGGCCTGACTTAACCGGGGGTCCCGCTCACTGCGTGCTGCAAACCTCGAAGCCTGTCCATATGGGTGGCGACGTGTAGCCGTACAACACCGACCAGACCGCCACAGGCCGGAGGCGGGAAGGAAGGAGCTGACCCACCGGACACGGAGGCCTGCCGCTGCCATCCGAGAGGGCCCGAGAACTCGCTCCTGCGCCAGGTGACTCGCGATAATGGCGCTGCTCAGCCACGAGGAGTGAGCGGAGAAGGACTGGGCGGCAGGGTCGGCCAGAATTGACGGCGCAATTGCTGGGCAGACTCGGACGTATCCATCGGGAGCCAGATCACCCACCCATCAGTGGAGAGCGGTAAGAACGCACAGGCGCCTGCAGCTTGGGAAACATAGCGTCCATAAAGATAACTGCACCACGTGGGCAGCGCAGAGGCACGCACGACCCGCAGCCATACCTAAAGCGCCCCAGGGGAATGTACACTAAGCATGGGCGGAAAATCCGTTACGCTCGCGGATTTTGCGGATTTTCGGGAAATCCGCAATCCGCGAGATTTGCGGATTTCCCGCAAAATCCGCAAATTCGCACGCAGCGGATTTTTTTGGCGGCGCGCGGCGTTGGTGATACAATTTTTGCGGCGCGCGGCGTTTATCATCGTTTGCCGAGTTGTTTTTTTCGATAGTTTGCGAGTGCTGCGCCATTTTGGATCTTGCTGTGTGATCCCGCGGGAATTGGCGAGCGCGATTACGTCATCGCGGCTTGCCAGCGATAGTTTGTCAACGCGAGTACGGCGAGATCACGTCTCGCGGTACTTCGCAATTGCGAGATTTGAGATGCGGCGAGCGAAAATATAAATTTGCAATTCTGCACAAGAAATCCACCAGCAAGCAGCATAAACCTTCTAGAAATGATGATTTTTATGTGAATAACTCCTTAGTTTGACATTTGCCTGCACTTTTTTAGCGAGGAGTCCATTTTGGGGAGGGGGGCAGGGGGGTGGGAGGAAGGAAGTGCCCCATAGTCTTCAACTTCCTGTTCCTGTTCAGCAGGCTCCTCCCAGTGCTTTGTCCATCTCCTGGTCACTTTTCATTTGGATGTGGACCTGGAAGGATTACTTTTTGTGGATGCTGCTGGATCTTTGGATTTGAGGCCTTTTTGACTTTCTTTGGATCACTGTTGGATTAGAAATTTTACAAGTAAGTTTGTTTGGGGCATTACAGTTGCTGCAACTAAAATTTTGGGATTTTCGATTTTTGGGCTGTTTTGGGGCCTTTTGCCCAGGGGTACTCAGTGGTGGGTGGACTGATTCTTTCTGTGGGTTGTCTTGAACTTAAACATCATGGAGGCCATAGATGAATTGGGATTGTGCTGATTTTTCTGTGTTTTTCGATTTTTTTTTTTTGTAAAATTTTGTGTTTTTCGATTTTTGACCTGTTGTTGGGGCCTTGACCAGGGGTAGTGAGTGGTGCATGGGCCTAGTCTTTCTGTGGGCTGTCTTGAATTTAAACATCATGGAGGGCATGGATGGAATGGGATTGTGCAGATTTTTCAGTGATTTTCGTTTTTTGGGCCTGTACTTGTGGCCTTTTCACCAGGGGTATTTGAGTCTAGCATGGGCCTAGTCTTTCTGTGGGCTGTCTTGAATTTAAACATCATGGAGGCCATGGATGGAATGGGATTGTGCTGATTTTGCAGTGTTTTTCGATTTTTGGGGGTGTTCATGGGGAGGGACATGCCATGTGGCTGGTGGCCATTTTGAGTGCAGCTACAGGCACTGGCCATGTGCTGGCAGGCAAGTGGCCATTTTGAATGCAGGCTTTGTTGTTAGGCCTCCAACCATTTTGCCTACTTTTCAACCTTTATTTATGCCCAGGGGTAGTGAGTCTTGCATGGGCCTAGTATTTCTGTGGGTTGTCTTGAATTTAAACATCATGGAGGCCATGGATGGAATGGGATTGTGCAGATTTTTCAGTGATTTTCGTTTTTTGGGCCTGTACTTGTGGCCTTTTCACCAGGGATATTTGAGTCTAGCATGGGCCTAGTCTTTCTGTGGGCTGTCTTGAATTTAAACATCATGGAGGCCATGGATGGAATGGGATTGTGCTGATTTTGCAGTGTTTTTCGATTTTTGGGGGTGTTCATGGGGAGGGACATGCCATGTGGCTGGTGGCCATTTTGAGTGCAGCTACAGGCACTGGCCATGTGCTGGCAGGCAAGTGGCCATTTTGAATGCAGGCTTTGTTGTTAGGCCTCCAACCATTTTGCCTACTTTTCAACCTTTATTTATGCCCAGGGGTAGTGAGTCTTGCATGGGCCTAGTCTTTCTGTGGGTTGTCTTGAATTTAAACATCATGGAGGCCATGGATTGAATGGGATTGTGCTGATTTTGCAGTGTTTTTCGATTTTTGGGGGTGTTCATGGGGAGGGACATGCCATGTAGCTGGTGGCCATTTTGAGTGCAGCTACAGGCACTGGCCATGTGCTGGCAGGCAAGTGGCCATTTTGAATGCAGGCTTTGTTGTTAGGCCTCCAACCATTTTGCCTACTTTTCAACCTTTATTTATGCCCAGGGGTAGTGAGTCTTGCATGGACCTAGTATTTCTGTGGGTTGTCTTGAATTTAAACATCATGGAGGCCATGGATTGAATGGGATTGTGCTGATTTTGCAGTGTTTTTCGATTTTTGGGCCTGTACTTGTGGCCTTTTCACCAGGGGTATTTGAGTCTAGCATGGGCCTAGTCTTTCTGTGGGCTGTCTTGAATTTAAACATCATGGAGGCCATGGATGGAATGGGATTGTGCTGATTTTGCAGTGTTTTTCGATTTTTGGGCCTGTACTTGTGGCCTTTTCACCAGGGGTATTTGAGTCTAGCATGGGCCTAGTCTTTCTGTGGGCTGTCTTGAATTTAAACATCATGGAGGCCATGGATGGAATGGGATTGTGCTGATTTTGCAGTGTTTTTCGATTTTTGGGGGTGTTCATGGGGAGGGACATGCCATGTGGCTGGTGGCCATTTTGAGTGCAGCTACAGGCACTGGCCATGTGCTGGCAGGCAAGTGGCCATTTTGAATGCAGGCTTTGTTGTTAGGCCTCCAACCATTTTGCCTACTTTTCAACCTTTATTTATGCCCAGGGGTAGTGAGTCTTGCATGGGCCTAGTATTTCTGTGGGTTGTCTTGAATTTAAACATCATGGAGGCCATGGATTGAATGGGATTGTGCTGATTTTGCAGTGTTTTTCGATTTTTGGGGGTGTTCATGGGGGGGGACATGCCATGTGGCTGGTGGCCATTTTGAGTGCAGCTACAGGCACTGGCCATGTGCTGGCAGGCAAGTGGCCATTTTGAATGCAGGCTTTGTTGTTAGGCCTCCAACCATTTTGCCTACTTTTCAACCTTTATTTATGCCCAGGGGTAGTGAGTCTTGCATGGGCCTAGTATTTCTGTGGGTTGTCTTGAATTTAAACATCATGGAGGCCATGGATTGAATGGGATTGTGCTGATTTTGCAGTGTTTTTCGATTTTTGGGGGTGTTCATGGGGAGGGACATGCCATGTGGCTGGTGGCCATTTTGAGTGCAGCTACAGGCACTGGCCATGTGCTGGCAGGCAAGTGGCCATTTTAAATGCAGGCTTTGTTGTTAGGCCTCCAACCATTTTGCCTACTTTTCAACCTTTATTTATGCCCAGGGGTAGTGAGTCTTGCATGGGCCTAGTCTTTCTGTGGGTTGTCTTGAATTTAAACATCATGGAGGCCATGGATGGAATGGGATTGTGCAGATTTTTCAGTGATTTTCGTTTTTTGGGCCTGTACTTGTGGCCTTTTCACCAGGGGTATTTGAGTCTAGCATGGGCCTAGTCTTTCTGTGGGCTGTCTTGAATTTAAACATCATGGAGGCCATGGATGGAATGGGATTGTGCTGATTTTGCAGTGTTTTTCGATTTTTGGGGGTGTTCATGGGGAGGGACATGCCATGTGGCTGGTGGCCATTTTGAGTGCAGCTACAGGCACTGGCCATGTGCTGGCAGGCAAGTGGCCATTTTAAATGCAGGCTTTGTTGTTAGGCCTCCAACCATTTTGCCTACTTTTCAACCTTTATTTATGCCCAGGGGTAGTGAGTCTTGCATGGGCCTAGTCTTTCTGTGGGTTGTCTTGAATTTAAACATTATGGAGGGCATGGATGGATTGGGATTGTGCTGATTTTGCAGTGTTTTTCGATTTTTTGGTGCTCTATAACTGAACTGATGTTCCTCTGTCTTCCATTTTTTTTAGGTGCACAAGACTCAAGAGAACCACCAGTGCCTGGAAGAAGTCCTGCAGCGGTGTGTGTGTGCAGCATAACGTCACGCGACGTCACGTCTGGCCTCAGACAACTCTACAATTCGTGCAACTGCGGCCTGCTGTCTGACCTGCTCTGAAGAAGATGGCCCCGCCCCCAAAGAAAGTTCTCCGTAGCTCCTCTAGCAAGAAAGTTGCTAGTAAGGAGCAGAAGAAGCAAGTTACCAAGGAGGCTGGTGTGCCACCCGCCACTTTTTTTGGGAGCAAAAAAAAAAGTACGCCTGCAGCAGCAGGATCTGCTGGGGACCAAGCTGGGAGCAGCACCCCTGCTCCATTGGGTTCAGTGCCTCCACCACCAAGCCAACTTAAGTCAAAGCCCTTGAGTGCTTCAGAGGCAGTCAGTGTACTTCTCCAATCACCATCGACCAGTGATGTTGGCTCATCGCAAGAAAGTAGCAGCAATGTCCCTGAATCAACACAGGTTGTTGTAACTCATCTGACAAGTGTTGAACAACCACAGCTGCAACAACAACACCATGTGCAAGTACACGCCCAAGTACATGTGGAAGGAGAGGCAGCAAAAGGAGATGCGCAAGCAAAGGTGCATGGAGGTTCACAAGTGCCCACAATAGTTGTTCCTCCCGAAGTAGGGGCACATTTGGAAATCGATAATGAAGCCGAGGTATCATTGGAAGCCACTCCTCCTGATGATCATTCATTGTCTTCCACATCCCTAGCAAGGAAAAGATCAAGGGGGGTGTCTACATCTTCTTCAAGCCCACCTCCTTCTGATGCAAGTGATCTGTCTTGGGAACCACAACTGCGGTCTGACAGTGAGGCACACCATGATCTGACACCGGTACCTAAGCGTAAAAGGAAGGTCGTCCAAAAACTCAAACCTATGGAGTGTGATGAGGCTCAACAAGAAGTGACAGATACTGCTGGTGATGAAGCCTCTCACGATGACGACGAGCCAGTCATCACAAAGGTCACTGCAGCCCCACCGGGCATGCAGCAAAGAGACATTTTGACCCTATCCCGAGAAGCTGCTGAGCGTGATGATGATGTCGGCGAGGAGGCAATGGAAATGGAATCATTAGATTTGGAGTTAAGTAGTACACCAAAACCTACCGCTTCCATATTTCTTCCTCGCAAGAAGGTACCCACCTCGTCCTCGACCTCAATTCGTGGTGGTGAAAGTGCAAAACGTACTGAAGTTCGGCAATCCACATCCTCCACTTCATCTGGCATTAGCAACAGGACCACCACCACCAGTATCGCCGCCTCCTCCGCCCCCCGAAGACATTTCAAGTCTCCAGTTTGGGACTTCTTTAGTGTTTGCCCAAAAAATTAAAACATAGCCATTTGTAGCATTTGTAAGCTTCGAGTTAGTCGTGGTAAGTTGGGTTCCAACTATGGTACCGGAGGCCAGAGAGGTCATCTTAGGAGAACGCACGATGTCCAATGGTTTGCGCACCTACACACGATCAAGGAAGCCGCAATTGCACGCAATGAAAACGTTGTTTTTTCATCTGGTGATGACGAGGAGGTAGAAGACGATTCAAACACTTCACTTAAACCCAGTTCCCCTGTCAGCAGCACACCCCATGGGAGCCACACTAAGAGTGTGGGAGAGAGTGAGACATCAATGCGGAAAAGTTCATCAGCGAGCGTAACTGGGTCGAAGAGATCATCATCATCCCGTAAATCCTTGGTCCAGGGCAACATTAAAAAGATGTTGTTTACAGAAGCGCAATATGAACGCAACCACCCAATGACCCGTCTGTATAACACTAAGCTGGCTAAAATGCTAGCTCTGGACCTTCTCCCTTTTTCTTTTGTAGAAGGGGTTGGTTTTCTAGAATTAGTGACAGCGCTCTGCCCTAAATGGAAGGTTCCTAGCCGGTTCTATTTTGCACGAGTTGCGGTTCCAGCACTACATGAAGATGTTCTGAAGGTGATTGGGGCAGCTTTGCAGAAGAGTGCTGTTCACACTATACATCTGACAACAGACATGTGGACCAGTGGCGCAGGCGCTGATTACATGTGCATCACTGCACACTGGGTCTCTTTTTCAGGGGCTAAAGCAAAGCTAAACTCAGGTGTTGACACTAACATTGTTTTTAAAGGTGCTCGGAAACATGCAACACTATCCATGTTTGGTTTGGAGAAACGTCACACAGCAGAAAACATTTTGGATGTCTTTAACACAAAGGTCCTTAACTGTCTGTCCCCACTAAAACGCAAGGTTGGTTATGTTTCCACGGACAATGGCTCCAATATAGTTAAGGCCATGAGGGACGGTTACTATTTCAGAGTGCCGTGTTTGGCGCACTGTATAAACCTGGTTGTCCAAAAATTCTTGGGTAATAAAGGCAGTGCAGCGTACGGTGTATTGGACACCTGCCGAAAAATGTGCAAGCATTTCAGCCATTCTTTTAAGGCCCGGAAGCAGCTGAGGAGCCTGCTATATCAACATCAAATGCCAGTGAAAGCACTCATCCAGGAGGTGGTAACACGTTGGAACTCAACCTTCTACATGCTTGAGCGTCTGTATGAGCAGTATACGGAACTCGATCAATATTTCTTTAAAGAGGGTGCAGAGGAGCTGAGGATGGGTGGGCCGCAATGGAACATAGTTGAAAGCCTGACACGCATGCTTCGTCCTTTTGAGTTCTTCACGCGTGCAGTCAGCAAGGAGGACTCTAATTTGGGAAAAGCTATCCCATTGTTGTACATGCTGGAGGACCAACTGAAGGAGGTGTGTTCTGTGTTTAGAAAAGATAAAAACCAAGACTCTTTGCTTCTGGCCGAGCAATTATTAGAGCTCCTACAAGGTGATGAACGTCTTAAAAAGATCCACTCAGAACAGCATTACATTTGTGCTACTATTCTGGATCCACGCTACAAAAAGGCGCTGGCAGGCCAAGCATTCTTTCCTTTTGATGATGAACATGTTCTAAAGTACAAACGTTGGCTAGCCTTGTCAGCCAAGAAGTTTGAAACAGAACGGCTGGAAATTGAAGGAAATGGCAGTACATCAGCAGGCCATCCCCAGTCAAAACAATCCACTTCTGCACCTGTGGCTGTGGCACAAGTGACCTCTCAGCCGTTAAAGACACCGGCAACCGGATCATCTGCACGAAAGACAACAGAAACATTGGAGGCTGAAGAGGATTGGCTAGCTCTGCGTGGGTTTGGTTCTCAAAAGGTCAGAGGCACAGCAAGAGCTAAGCAAAATGGAGGAACCTTGGATGAGGACCTTGAGTCGATGGTGAAGGACTATCTGAATGACTCAACAGAGGTCTATGTTAATTCTGACCCATTGGCGTATTGGCATGGGAAAAAAGAATTGTGGCCACAGCTCACCAACCTGGCTTTAAACTACTTGTCTTGCCCACTCGCAAGCGTGTCTTCTGAACGGGTTTTCAGTGCGGCTGGTGGGATTGTAACTCCCAAACGGAGCCGCCTCTCGCCCAAAAATGTGGAGAGGTTAACAATGATCAAGATGAATCAGCACCTCATACCACCAGATTTCAGAGTACGAGAGAGCGTGCCGGATGAAGAGGAGGTGGCCAGCAACATAGATGAGGGAATTTCTACTCTGTCAGGTGACACTGAGCTCTCCCTGTCTGAATTTGCAGAGTATGATGACGAAGCCTTATTCTTATTCCTGGACCGTGATACCGACTTCGAGCCCTGAAAATGAGACAACGAATCAATAACTTTCTTTTTCATCCTTATTCACTTTTATTCCTGTGTGTCTGTCTTTCTTTGTTGTGCACAGTTAATATAATTCAAACTTTAATCAGATAATCACAAAAACAAGCCCATCAGCAGAACTGTCTTCACTTGTTTGCTAATTTATTTGAAGGTGCCGCAGTCTGCATTCCTCAGGTTCACAAGTTCAGAAGAACATGCTCCTCTATCCTTCTCCTCCAGACTCCTATTTCCATCAAAGCAGAGGGCTGGTTTACGCCCAATGAAGAAAGACTCAGCACTTGTGGGGGTGTTGTTCTACCTCTTTGCAGGTGAGTTGACGGGTCTGGGGCCATTGCTGGGAAGCACTAAAAGTGGTTTGGACCAAATCCGAGGCGGAAAATTTTTTGTGTTTTTGATGACTTGCTTGCCTTTGAGGTGCTCTTAGGGGGGGTTCCGTCTGTTTGTGGGTGAGTTTCGTGGTCTGGGAGCACTGCTGGGACACTCTAATCTTGATTGCATTTGCTTTTCAGGAAATCCGTCGTGGCAACCCCGACTTATGGCCTAGCTACGCAGTGCGTTTGGACCGAAGGCCCAGAAATATTGCAAGTATGAGATTTTGCTTTTGGCCTGTTTGGGGGTGTTATGCTTCTTGGCGGGTGGGTTGACGGGTCTTGGGGCATTCCTGGGAAGGTCTAATACCGGGTAGAAGTGGTTGGGACAAAATCCAGGCCGATATTTTTTTTTGCTATTTCTGACATTTTGCTCTATGTAGCGTTTTCGGGGGTCCTGTTTGGGGGGCTTCCTGGTGTTTGTGGGTGAGTTACGTGGTCTGGGAGCACTGCTGGGACACTCTAATCTTGATTGCATTTGCTTTTCAGGAAATCCGTCGTGCCAACCCCGACTTATGGCCTAGCTACGCAGCGCGTTTGGACCGAAGGCCCAGAAATATTGCAAGTATGAGATTTTGCTTTTGGCCTGTTTGGGGGTGTTATGCTTCTTGGCGGGTGGGTTGACGGGTCTTGGGGCATTCCTGGGAAGGTCTAATACCGGGTAGAAGTGGTTGGGACAAAATCCAGGCCGATATTTTTTTTTGCTATTTCTGACATTTTGCTCTATGTAGCGTTTTCGGGGGCCTGTTTGGTGGGCTTCCTGGTGTTTGTGGGTGAGTTTCGTGGTCTGGGAGCACTGCTGGCTATATATACTTTACTTTGCAAGAGGTTTGAAGCAAATCCATGGTGGCAGAGGGGACTTAGGGCCTAGCTGCAGAGCGCGCGCGGAGTGATTTGGGAAATTTGTGAAAAATTGACTAAGTCCCCATTTTTGTACTTTTGCTCTTTGGCTGTTTGGGGGTCTTCTGCTCGTTTTCTCCTGGGTTGACGGCTCTGGGGCCATTGCTGGGAAGCTCTAATACCGGATAAAAGTGTTTTGGACCAAATCCCAGGCGGAATTTTTTTTGTGTTTTTGATGACTTGCTTGCCTTTGAGGTGCTCTTAGGGGGGGTTCCGTCTGTTTGTGGGTGAGTTTCGTGGTCTGGGAGCATTGCTGGGACACTCTAATCTTGATTGCATTTGCTTTTCAGGAAATCCGTCGTGGCAACCCCGACTTATGGCCTAGCTACGCAGCGCGTTTGGACCGAAGGCCCAGAAATATTGCAAGTATGAGATTTTGCTTTTGGCCTGTTTGGGGGTGTTATGCTTCTTGGCGGGTGGGTTGACGGGTCTTGGGGCATTCCTGGGAAGGTCTAATACCGGGTAGAAGTGGTTGGGACAAAATCCAGGCCGATATTTTTTTTTGCTATTTCTGACATTTTGCTCTATGTAGCGTTTTCGGGGGCCTGTTTGGGGGGCTTCCTGGTGTTTGTGGGTGAGTTACGTGGTCTGGGAGCACTGCTGGGACACTCTAATCTTGATTGCATTTGCTTTTCAGGAAATCCGTCGTGCCAACCCCGACTTATGGCCTAGCTACGCAGCGCGTTTGGACCGAAGGCCCAGAAATATTGCAAGTATGAGATTTTGCTTTTGGCCTGTTTGGGGGTGTTATGCTTCTTGGCGGGTGGGTTGACGGGTCTTGGGGCATTCCTGGGAAGGTCTAATACCGGGTAGAAGTGGTTGGGACAAAATCCAGGCCGATATTTTTTTTTGCTATTTCTGACATTTTGCTCTATGTAGCGTTTTTGGGGGCCTGTTTGGGGGGCTTCCTGGTGTTTGTGGGTGAGTTTCGTGGTCTGGGAGCACTGCTGGGACACTCTAATCTTGATTGCATTTGCTTTTCAGGAAATCCGTCGTGCCAACCCCGACTTATGGCCTAGCTACGCAGCGCGTTTGGACCGAAGGCCCAGAAATATTGCAAGTATGAGATTTTGCTTTTGGCCTGTTTGGGGGTGTTATGCTTCTTGGCGGGTGGGTTGCCGGGTCTTGGGGCATTCCTGGGAAGGTCTAATACCGGGTAGAAGTGGTTGGGACAAAATCCGCGCGGAAAAGCCTTTAGTTTTGGCACTTTTTGTAACTTAGGGTTCGTTAGGGTTAGCCCTAGCAGCAGGATTGCATGTGTTTCGGGGTGTTCTAGATTTTCCAACTGAGTTCTGGGGTCTTAGAGCACTCGTGAGAATGTGTAATTTTGGTTGCAAGTCATTTGAAGAAAATCCATGGTGGGAAAGGGGGGATTTGGCATAGTTAAAGAAAGCCTTTGCCACTATTCTTAACTTAGGGTTCGTTAGGGTTAGCAGTATTTCTATTGCATGTGTTTGAGTGGGGGGGATTTCGAGTCTTGGAGCGATGCTGGCTATGGCTACTTTTGCTTGGTTGCTTGCAAGTGGTTTGAATGCAATCCACGGTGGGTAATGGGTAATTAGGAAGGGGGTACTTCGGCCTACTTTTACTTTCAAAGTAAGTTTTGTCACCAGTTTTCTGCTAGGCCTCGTTTTTTGAGATTTGATTGGGGGTCTTCTACATTTTTGCGACTGGCTTTAGTAAGGGTCTGGGTGGGAGCACTGCTAGGAAGATCTAATTTTGTTCTAAAACACAGTTTACAGTACACCTAGCTTGAGGGGCAAGATCCGCTACATTAATTTGCCCATACTTATTTATCCTTCAAAAGGTGACTCAGAGTACGCACTTTCAAAAATATTGTACTGTCTACTAGGAAAAACAAATTGTGACTTTTTGCACTCCACAGCCTACATACCTTATATTTATTTATCAGTGGTGTTGTAATATTATATCACTTCCTGTTTTTCGTTGAATAATTACAGGCCGGGTTTCAGTCTCTGCAATGGGGAAAAAAGGATGGAGTCAGGCTTCACAGTAGCGAGCCACAATTCAGCATCAGGCAGGCAGTGGACAGGGTGTCTTCTGGTGACCAACATCGATGGACGAAGCGTCGGCTGCAATGGAGGAGTGCCGCTAATAGGAGGATTTTTTTTCTGCAGGCAACTTACTTACCACTTCCAACAGGACCACTACAACCACATAGATACAGTATCCCTTGCCTTTTTCTCTGACTGTGACTGCATTTCTTGGCTCTCTCTCGGCTTCTACATTGATCCCTTAACACATCACTTAGTCCACTCCACTATCACATCTGCACCACACATAGTCATTTGTAAGTGCTCCTACGTAATTCGCAAGTCGCAGCACGCCCCAGGCCGTAGAGGACTGGGATGGCCCCAATGATGAAGCATGTCACCAAGGGGCAACCCTGGTGAGTGAGGGGACACCTAGAAAAAAAGCAATTTCTCCTTTTCTATCTACTCTACCTTCCAGACCAACCCCACTGAGTGTTGTTGTGAATGGATTTATAGTGACCAGCAAGGCTCTCGGGTATCTGGCTACAGAGACCTTATGTTGAATATCGTTATCAATAATTTACACATAGGCCCTTTACTGTTGCATTCTTTCTTCCACAGTTTTCGAATGTACTACTTACTTTTCACTGACATGCATGCAGTAGTGCATGCACTTTCAAAGATTGATGGATAGGTTTGTACCCAAAGAATTGTTTATGTTCAATTGTTTGTCTATGCTGTGCTTTTTTTTACAGGGTGTCTTCTGGTGACCAACATCGATGGACGAAGCGTCGGCTGCAATGGAGGAGTGCCGCTAATAGGAGGATTTTTTTCTGCAGGCAACTTACTTACCACTTCCAACAGGACCACTACAACCACATACATACAGTATCCCTTGCCTTTTTCTCTGACTGTGACTGCATTTCTTGGCTCTCTCTAGGCTTCTAAATTGATCCCTTAACACAACACTTAGTCCACTCCACTATCACATCTGCACCACACATAGTCATTTGTAAGTGCTCCTACGTAATTCGCAAGTCGCAGCACGCCCCAGGCCGTAGAGGACTGGGATGGCCCCAATGATGAAGCATGTCACCAAGGGGCAACCCTGGTGAGTGAGGGGACACCTAGAAAAAAAGCAATTTCTCCTTTTCTATCTACTATACCTTCTGTCAGGTTACGCAGCCCCTAAGCGCCTACCGTACTATGAAACTACATTTCCCATGAGTAGGCGGGAGACTTGCAGGAAGTTTATCTGGGGAACAGACGCGCTTCCTGTTGCGCGTTATTCTGGTTTCTGTTCTGCACCGGCATGAGAGCGGACGCTCTGCATGCTTTTCTATCGTGTCTCCTGTGGACTATCACCTTCCCCCCCCCCCCCCCCCCCCTGAGGCTCAGTGGGGAGCGCTTCCGTGTTCTGTCCTTGGCGGTAGACGGACTTCACGCGTCTTCAGGTAAAGCCGCTCTAAACTCTTCGGCCGCCCGTGCGGTCAGCTGATTACTGCCTGAACGGATTGTTAAGGGAGGTTCTGTGACTGTTTTCTAACAGAATTCTACCTTTGATGAATTCCTGTTTGGTTGAATTGTGTGTGGCGGAGCACAGTGGCGGTCTATACCACGTGTTAGCGTTCACATCGGGGATCGTTTTTGTACTATTAAAACGGAGCGCAGTAGTAAGGACAACTACGCGTCTCCGTTGTATAACTGTGTATTTCAAAGGACCTCCATAACTGGGCATGTAGTGAGGTAACTACAGGCTACCCCAGTTCTCTTTGTGTAGTGCACCGTGGGGTGTGTTGTTGGCAGAATTCAGTGGTGGTCGCAACAGCAACTACGTTTTTCTGTTTGACCTTCACCAAAGATTCTCTACTGGGTCATTACTTAGAGAGCGCAGTGTTGTAGTTCTTGCTTCCTACACACTACCGTTTCCCTCTTCCTTTTTGTTGGACCATACATCTTTGCTTTGACTATTTGGAACCCCCTTTGTACATTGAGTCCTCTTCCATGTTTGTGGTATGTTGTGAGTAGTGGGTTTGATGTCTTAGTATAACGCGAGTGTGTTTGGTGCGACAGGAGTGTGTTCGTTAACTATATGTTTATGTGTTTCTTAGGCCTTCCTCACAGATTGTGGCAGAAGGGCTATAGTATTTCCTATCCAAGGTAATGTTTTCTTGGTGCTCAGGTACTTGTCTACTTCCTTGGTTATTTAGTGAGACTATATGAGAGTACCCTTGTATGTTAGGACAGCACTTCACTGATGCCTGTCTTGTCTTCTGTTACAGGTATCCTTTCCCTGCTGACCCTACCTTTACCCATCCCACATTTTTTATTTTAGTTTGTTATTTTTCTCCCCCGCCTAATGGCTCGAACACCCTGTGTTTACACTTCTGGGTGTTGGTGACATTTGGAGGTGGAACCATATTTGCATCGACTGGATCACGGGGAGTAAACCTGACACCTTCCAGACCAACCCCATTGAGTGTTGTTGTGAATGGATTTATAGTGACCAGCAAGGCTCTCGGGTATCTGGCTACAGAGACCTTATGTTGAATATCGTTATCAATAATTCCACACAGGCCCTGTACTGTCGCATTCTTTCTTTCCACAGTTGTCGAATGTACTACTTACTTTTCACTGACATGCATGCAGTAGTGCATGCACTTTCAAAGATTGATGGATAGGTTTGTACCCAAAGATTTGTTTATGTTCACAATAGTTTGTCTATGCTGTGCTATTTTTTCTTGTCTCCCAAAACCTTTCCCAAAAACCCCCGTACCCATCCATTTTTCAAACCCTAACCCTCTTCCCCCGGGCTGTGTGGTTTTGATTGATGTGTGACTAAATTATTATTACAGCAATAAATCCACACACTTGCTGGGTGGGGAGGATAAGGTGATAGCAACAGGCTGGTGAAGAAATCCGAGGATATATTCTTACTCTGCTTGACAAAGAACCATTGCTAATGTGAAAGAACTTCAACCGAATTAGTAGTTATACTTTACCATTTGTTAGGCTACAATGTGGCACTGCTCTACTGTACTTCTGTCACCTGCTATATTCTCAGTTGTACCGTTGAATTGCTCAGGAGGACAAACCAGATTTCATTTTCTTTTTTTTCATAGGCATGCAACTGCCACTGTGTCACACCACTAGTACCACCGCTATGAGGAAATTTTATCCGACCAAGAATGCCAACCTTATTCGGTGTTTCCCGTGGAGCCAGCCCTGGGTCTAGCCCTACTTTCAAACACAAATTACAGGTAAGATAAGCGTTTGGTGGTTTGGGGGTATAATGGAGTATTAGTACGAGAGACGAGAGACTGAAGGTAGTACTACTAAAGTCCTAGGACTCTTGGATTCACTTCACTTAGTCTGTGAGAGGCACTTAGTGTTGAAAACATTTGGGCATTTACACTTAAAGGAAGAAAATGGAACTAAACTTTCAGGAAAACAGTCAACGTTAAACCCCCACCCACCAGGCAAGCAGTAAAAAACAGGTATGCTCAGATAAAGTTTGAAAAAGTATATTTATATCCCTAACAAAATAATCTCCCGCAAGACCCTCCCTAACCCCAACGATTGTCCTTCAAAAGTCCCCAAAAACCCAACTCCCAATTCCCACCCCCCAAAAGTCTCTAAAAAAGGGGCAAGGGACACTATGGGTGGATGCTGTTAACTTTTTGGGCCAGGGCATCATGCTCCTCGCGGAGCAAGGCGAGCTCCTGCTGAAGGCGGAACACCATCAGGGTGGTGCGGCGCAGGCGTGCCTTCACTGCCTTGCAGGTGCAATGCCTGTGAGAGGCAGCTGTTGGCCTTGCTGCTCGGTGGTGGCGTTTGCCTTTGGCAGCCCGGCTCAGTCTGGGTGGACCACTGTGCTGGGTGGCAGCCCGTGGGGCCACGGAGGCCGATGCAGACGACGTTGTTGTAGTTGTCGACTGCACACTTTCCACGTCCTCCAGGGCCACCAGCCGCCGATATTCCGCAACAGTGGCCTCGATCCTCCGTTGCCGGGCCGCTCTAGCCAGCTCCTTCCTCCTTGTCCGTTTGGAAGGAGAACCTATATGAAGAAAGAAAGACATAGTCTGTAACCAATGCTTTTTTAGATTAACTCAATCATTCAGCAGAAATTTGTGTTGCAGTACAACTAGCAACTTGCAAGCGCATTACATAACTATTGAGGCCAGTATCTATCTAACCTCACACTTCTTCATCCTTGCTCTAACATTAGTGGGAGTTTAAGGAACAAATTCTACGAGCACTGTGGACTTCCATTGGAGTCGACTATGAAAGTACACCAGTCTTATTCTTCTTCTTATCTCTTGTTTTGGAAAATTGGTACGTTATTTTCTGCAAGCCGGCATAATGCCAGCGCAGTAAACTTGCACCCGAGAAAAAGAGACGCACGCCATGAGGAGTGACCTAGACTTGCGTTGCCGTTGCGTTACTGTACCCGTCCAGTACATGCAGGTGGTGAAGCTCTTACTTTTCTATTACGGGTGGCACTGAGAATACTCTGTTACAACTCAAGGGCTACTGCTTAATTAATTTAACTTTCACCCTACAGTGGAAATGAGTACTAGAAATGGAAAATTGAAGAAGATAAATAATCTGATTATCTATCACTTCACATGGGATGTTTTTGCTTATATATGGGATGACTTTAGGTGCTTTGCTTTTTATTGAGTGACCAGTGATACATCCACACATGAATGACTGAGTACTACTAAACTTATTAAGAGAGGTAGGGAGTGGCCACCATAATAACCGGATCTATGCAGTGCTTGCAATACAAACTACTGCTACTATTTATGGTAGTATTTGGACAAAATTAAAAGTTCTTTTCCTTGCCTTTCCTACACTGGAACGGACGTGCGGGTGCAGTGTTACATGCTCTTCAAAGTTACACTTAGTTCATCCACTGACCGTCTACTCTCTCTAGATCATGGGTACTCACAAACTTTCTCTCAGGGGCTACATTTACAGTGTAGTTTGGGGCCGAGGGCCGCACTGGTGGGGGCGGAGTCAGAGGGGGCGGGGCTAAAGCAAAACGATAACTTGTGACCATGAGGTTGCACACAGGTCCCTGCAGCAGATGCCCTCATCCACTGAGCCACCAGACCCAGCATTTACATACATCTCTCTCCCTCCTGCTCTCCCTCCTGCCCTCCCTCCATCTCTCTCTCCCTCCTGCCCTCCCTCTCCCTCCCCCTCTGTCATCTCACTGTGTGTGTGTCTATCTGTGTCAGCCTTCAGCCCGGGTTGAGACCGCTTCCACAACGCGCACACACAGACAACAACACCAAAGTACTTAACAGGTCTTTAAAAGACCATTAACATATTATTGAGGCTTTGTTTGTTTTAGCGCCCCTGCTTCTCCACCCTGACAATCACTGCTTGCCCGGCCCCACAGAGCAGAGGCTTTGTTCTATTTCACCTCTTTGTGGCCTTGCATCTCCACTCTGCTCTGTGGGGGCCGGGGGAGCAGTGATTGTCAGAGTGGAGATGCAGGTTCGCTAACAGGTGAAATACAAAAAAGCCTCTGCTCTGTGGGGGCCGGGGGAGCAGTGATTGTCTGCAAGGTCTGCGCACCGCCAAGGAAGGCTTGCCGGGCCACCACCGGCCCGCGGGCCGTACTAGGAGTACCCCTGCTCTAGATACACATATGCTATCTAAGAGTCAGATAGTAGCATGATCCAGGTATATGGACACATACAGTTTCTGTGTCACCCACCCAGGCTGTTGTCCTTCCACCCATCATTGCTTCATCATTCACCCAGCCATGCATCTCATATTCTTGCCTTCCCAGCTAGTCTTCAATCTCAATAAGTAAGGAATATATAAGAGCTTACCTCTGGCCGCCACCACCACCGTCTCAACTCTCACAGCCGCCGCCTCCTCCCCTGAAGAATCGCCCTCCGCCTCCGTGTCGAGCACCACCACCTCCACACTGGCCCCGCCACCAGATGTTCCACCTACAAAGTACATTTAAGAATGTTAGAATAAAGCACTCACTAGTCACTAGTATTTGGTCTAGGAATGAAGACATGTGAAAACAATGTAATTTGTGACTGTCTACGTTAAAGTTAAAAAAAATGTCCCTTTTTCCAGGGAAGGTTGTCTTGCTGCACTTTTTGGCACAACTGATGAAGGCTGTTTTTTTAACACGCACCATTTTTCTCCACACAGACAGAAGATGGACTTCTAACAACAAGATCAAGTTGAAACCAGGTGAGAGCTCGGCTCGACCACAAGAAATGTCTTCAATTAATCGTCAGCACTAACCACTTTTCCATTATCAGTTAAACGTTTAGTTTTATTATGACTTCATTTTAATAAATGTGTTTACTTTTAATAAAGCTTTTAAACTTAAATACAATCTGTGTTTTTTGGTCCAGACTAGAGTGACTGAGCGAAAGGTTTTGCAATTTTTGCAAGCATGAGTCCAGATAGAACACTTCAAAAGACATTATGGACAATCCCAGAGGACTGCACTAAGTTGATAGAGCTATTGCTGACTAGAATCATGGGAGTTTCGCCAACCGTGCAATCTTAGTTAGCTACACAGACAGACTAATAAGAATAATCTAGTAATACCACAGGGAGTCATAGTAGAGGCAGGATAAGAATTTAGATACAGTCTACAAGAAGAGCAAAGACAATTTTGAAAAAAGTCAAATGAGGAACGCTAGGAAAAATAGGTACTAGTCTAAAATGAAAACTTACTGGGGCCAGCAGAGGAGCCCTCGCCTGCCCGATCATGGCCCTGTTGATGAACAGCATCCGCCGCCTGCTGCTCCTGTGTCCTCCTCTCGCCCCTGGGGGGAGCTGACGTACAACATGAAAGAAAGAACAGAAAACATGGATGATTGTTGCTTGTCAATGTCAACCAAATCAAACATTTCAAAAGAACAATAACAAAATATTTCCGCGAAATTATATTGATTATGGTTACTTTTCATTTATTTGCGGACCTGTGACTTCGAAAGTCACGTAACTCACTAAACAAAGTACTGAAACGTTCACCTAGGACTGGCAGGCAGCAGTCCGCAGGCAAGACGCAAAGTGACAGACAAACTCCATTGTGATTTCAGTCAGATCAGTGACAACACTAACAGTTGCCTGCTACATTACCAGTCATTTAAATAGTCAAACTATCAATCCACCGCCACTATTTTTCTTATTGTCAGGGGTACAAAGGAAGGGGCAGATTTAAGCCCTTGCGGCTCTTTTGCGCCGTTCTTGCGTGACTTTTGTGACGCAGCAGCTAAACAAAAAAGGGCGCCATGGTGCGGCGTATAATATTATAACAACGTGACGCATTTGGGAGATGCATCCCGTTATAAAGCCCTGCGCCATCAGGGGGCGTTCCGGCGCAAGGGAGGGCATTCCTGCGCTGGAACACATCCTAATAGTGGCTGAGGGAAATCTACAAAATATCAATCAGTCACCTTTAGGACAATGATGCGTCACACAAACCCTGCACCTGCTTGAAGCAGACGTACGGCTTGACCCAGCATTGGGGAGATAGGGTACCCCAGAGCATTGATGGAGCTGCGCCATCGTTGCGACGCAACTCCAGCAGTAAAGCTTCGGTGACGTTTTGGGCCCATGGTGCGCCGCATTGCAAATACGGCGCACCATGTTTGGTGGTGGTAGCGGGCCGCACAATTACTGGCGCATCCCTGCTACTTTGCAGGGATGCGACGGTAATTGCAATTCTGCCCCTTAGGGGCATACTTACTTACGTGTTCTGGCGCATCTCCAGAGATGCGCCAGATCAAATGCGTCACGCAAAACTACCCTTGCGACACGGCAGATGCGCCTCATTTACAATGCGGCGCGCCCTGGCGCAAGGGTAGGCACTTGCGTTACGCATCTCGTCACGTAAGAGCGGCGCATCGCTGGAGTCACGTCGCCAACGCAATGCAACTCCAGTAATGCTCAGGGCCACCCAATACTTAACATGCTGTGTCAGTCCTTACGCCTGCTTCAAGCAGGCATAAGGAATTGAATTGACGTAGCAGCGTCGCAGAAGTGCCTGCGTTAAATCTTGTAGATTTCACGCAGGCACTTTTGCGAGGCGCACAGCTGCAGGACCGCCCACCCTGTATACTAGGAACGCACCCATTGTGGCGCAGGCCCATGGCTTTATAACGTGACGCATCTCCCTAGATGCGTCACGCTGTAAATGACTCTCAGGGATGCGCCACGTTTACGCCGCTGTTGCGTCACACAAGGCAACGTAAACGTGGCGCAAGGGGCTTGTAAATGTAATCTGCCCCCTAGTGTCTAGCATTACGCAGTTCTGTAAAGTACACTCATACATAATTGTTACTCAGGCCAATGAGACCACAAAATAGAAAACAAATAAGCATAGTAGCAACGCCACTGAGAAGGAGAGCAGTGCACCTGAAATGCACAGAAGATTTTGAAATATAATTTAACTACAATGTAATCGTCATCAGCGGCATTATTGGCTTGCTCCATGTAAAAAACAAATATTTGCAATACAACAACACAGAGCAGGAGAAAACATCATAGTAGTGAGTGATTAAATGGCTACTACTACTCACCAAGCCCGGGGATCTCCAAGCCGAGCTGGTCCAGCAGGTCGCGCTCGCGGTCCAGGAGGTCCGTCCAGCGATGGGTGACCTGGCTGTAGGTGCGCTGGACCGCGTAGAGGTGGGATATGGCCCAGCACACCTTCTCCCACCGCTTCCGGCGCTCCCGCATGTTGTAGCCGCCGGCCGCGATCCTGCCGCCTCCCGCGATGGTCCTGGGCAGGCGGCGCTGGACGAAGTAGACCAGCGCGCCCACTTCCTCCGGGCTGAAGATCTCCCGTCGCGTCATCTGCTCCCCCCTCAATCTCCCGCATGCTGTCCTGCCACTGGGTCCAGCACTACTCCCCGCCGCCGCTGCGGCCCTCAAGTGCCTGGGCAGCTTCACGGCGCCTGGCTTGACCATGGTCTGGGCAGGTAAGGTAGGAAGAAGTAGAAAATTAAGAAAGAATAGGATAGGGAAGAAGAAAAGAAAAGAGTTTTAAAAAGTAGTTTAAAAGTAAAGAAAAATAGCAGAAAAGACAAAAATATACAGCTAGGAAAAGAGAGGGATAGATAAGAAGCAAAATCGTAAAAAAAAAACTGAAAACAAGCAAAGGATGGCAAAGATACCAAGAGGATTAAACACCATGCCCAGACACAGGAAATGAATGAAAAACAAGATGGCCGGCGCCCGTTCACAGGCGCGAAAGTATGTTCGCGCGAGATTTTCCTCGCAATCTCGTGCGAACCTCTAGATTTTCCGCGCGATCTCGTGCGAACCTCTACTCGCAATGCGCTTACTGCGGGAGATTATACATAGCGGGCGGAAACGGAAATACGTCACGCAAACAAAATGGCCGCGCCCGTACTCGACCTTGGGGTAAATTCGCGTGTTGCGCTGCAAGCGGCTCGCGAATACTGCAAAAAAACTCGCGAAACAACAAGCCTCAAAAAAAATAAAATGCTCATTCGCACGAATTGGCGGCTTCCGCGGTCGGTTTCGCACGACGCCGCGCCCCGCGAATAGCGCGAAAAAAAACGAAAAACGATTTCAGCAAAAGCAAAAGCAATGAGCAGGTGCAAAAGGTCAACCTCATGATTTGTAACGATTCTTTGTAGTGCTTCCTGAGGGGGCCCTCCAGAATTCGGTTGCCTGCTTGCAACTATTTTGTGTGACCCTGCTCTGACCTTAACTGTATGCCACAAAGGTCCTGATTTACAGCTAAAGGAGCAGACAAGCAGGTGCCAGGCTGGAACTTTAAATTCTTTCAGTGACACATTAATTAGCCCCTAATTCATTATTGTCAGTTGGGGCAGGGCAGGTGTTGTTAATAAACTAACCCCAAATTAATTCATGTCAGTTCAAGCAGGGCAGGTGGGCTTGCTTTTCCCCCCCATCTTCTACAGTGATGATGAACCAGAGGGTGGCATTGATGTAACAGAGGGTGGCATGGGTCAAAGAGAGGGTGCCAGTGGTAAAACAGAGGGTGCTGGGAGGCTGTGATGATGAACCAGACGTAGAAACAACATAGTCGCGACCGTTGCGAGCCGACAAGTAAGTTCGCAATTGCGAACTAGTACCAAATCCTCGCGAACTGGCAGAAACAATTGCGAACACACAAAAAAAAAAAAAATCCGCAAATTCGCGGGAATTCGCGGATTTTGCGGCTTGCGAATTCGCAAATCCGCAAAATTTGCGAACGCGAGATCCGCAAAATTCGCTCATGCTTAATGTACACCGGCTCAGTACCACATGCCAGCGAGGAAGCAGCGGCCTAGCTGACACAAGGCGCCACAAACCGCCGGCACGTAGACACAGTCACGGCCACCTGCCCGCCTACGGGCCGCAGACGCTGAGAGACTGTCTAGAACCCCGCCGCGCAACGGACATACGCACCGGCTGGCCCTCTGGGGATAGATCGCGCCGCTGAGGCGGAGGCAGTGCTGCGAGACAGATATCTAACGGACCTAGAACCCGGACAGGGACCGGCAGCACGAACTCAAAGGGCAAGATGGACAAGCCCGGGAAGAGCACCGACCCAGACCAAACAACAGCGAAGCTAGACACCATGCTGGCTGCAATGGAGAGATTAGAAGAATCTATACAACTAACTCGCACCTCCCTGGCCACGAAAATTGATAGCGTGGTCATAGACCTGACACACTTGAGAGCGGACCATAAAAAACTGGCGGAACGCACCACGACTCTGGAAGGCGACGTGCAGGCGCTTAAACCTCAAGCCGACCAGTCGCATAAGCAAATCCAGGACTTACTAAACAGGGTGGAATTGCTGGAGGACAGAGCCGAGGATGCGGAAGGCAGGGCACGTAGAAATAACGTGCGATTGGTCGGGGTCCCGGAGAAATGGGAAGGGAGGACCCCAGAGGAGCACATGGAACGGTGGCTGAAAGACGTACTACCGGAGGGGTCGCTCTCCGCACACTTCGTAATAGAACGTGCTCACAGAGTCTCCACCAAGACTCTAACAACGGGCTCCAACCCACGGCCCATGCTGCTCCGCATATTGAACTATCGGGACAGGGACTCCATCCTGCGCGAAACACGCAAACTCCACGAGATCCGGATTGAAAATGCGTCTGTGATGTTCTTTCCGGACTACACTGTACAGGTACAGCGGCAAAGACACTCCTTCCTATAGGTGAAAAAACGCCTGAGGCAGTTAGGACTGCAATACTCTCTGCTGTTTCCTGCGAAATTGAGAGTAGTAGCTGGGGAGCATACTCACTTCTTCACTGACCCAACAGATGTGGAATCCTGGCTGGACAGCGGTGTAGATACAGACCTCAGAGCGACTGCAGGTCCCGCGCCTCGGCGACAATCCGGGAGCAACAGAAGAAGGCGCAGACCCCGCCAACGGTCACAGACCGGTGCACGAGGAACGACAAGGACACCCCCCCAGCGGATGCCGCGAGGCAGGAGAAACAAGATGCCCTCCGCCTGGTGATGGAACTCAGCAGATCCCCTGCGCAGAGCGACGTGGCGGGCGGCAGCATGCAGGAACTCCCCAGCGACGATGAAGCCGTTTATGGCATACCAGACTCCCAAGCATCAGAAGAACGACCGGACGTCACTCCACAAACGGCGGACTACATCGGCTAACCACACAGTGGGATCAGCACTCCTTAGAGCAGAGGTCTTCAATCTGTGGGGCGCGACCCCCAGGGGGGTCGTGGAGTCCTGGGAAGGGGGTCGCAGATTCTGTTGGAGCGTGCAGCAGTTCCTGGCGTCAGGCTGATTGAGGCCGGGTGATCACGGTGGAGGCCTAATTCACGCCTCATTAACAAGTAAAGGTCTTCCGAAGACCTGTGAAGTACTCGGGTGTGACTTTCTGTGTGTCCCGAAGCTGTTTCAGCCGGGCTCACTTACACGTGCTGGGGAGTGGGGGGGGGGGTGTCTGGGGGAGGAGGCTGTAGCCCTTTGAGTTCAATCAATGGACTTAGCTGTGGGGTTTATTTTTATTTTTAACGTTTTATATAGCGCTAGCTTAACCCGTAGGTATCAGAGCGCTTTACAAACACAAATAGCAAACAGCAGAAGGACATTACAGTCATTGGTTCAAGTCCCACATACCTGGCGCCTGTGCAGGAGAAATGTGCCTGAAACTGTTCTTTAACATGAGGTGTTTATACAGCCTGTCTGCCCCCCCCCACTCCCCCCCCCACCAAGCAGGGAAGCACAGAGATGCCCTCCCATGAGAGAGGAAGAAGGAAGAAGACACAGAGAGATACTGACCCCACCCCCATGAGAGAGGCACAGAAAAGGTGGGTGGATGAAGGATGAATGTATGTGTGGATGGAAGGATGAAGGGTGGGTGGATGGATGGATGGATGGAAGGAAGGATGAAGGATGGATGGGTGGATGTAAGGGTGTAAGGATAAATAGATGGATGTGTGAAAAGGTGGGTGGACGAATGATGAGTGGATGGATGTAAAGATGAAAGGGTAGATGGATGGATGAAGGATGGATGGATGTGTGAAAAGGTGGGTGGATGGATGGATGAAAGGGTGGGTGGGTGAATGATGAGTGGATGGATGTAAAGATGAAAGGGTGGATGGATGGATGAAGGATGGATGGATGTGTGAAAAGGTGGGTGGATGGATGGATGAAAGGGTGGGTGGGTGAATGATGAGTGGATGGATGTAAAGATGAAAGGGTGGATGGATGGATGAAGGATGGATGGATGTGTGAAAAGGTGGGTGGATGGATGGATGAAAGGGTGGGTGGGTGAATGATGAGTGGATGGATATAAAGATGAAAGGGTGGATGGATGGATGAAGGATGGATGGATGTGTGAAAAGGTGGGTGGATGGATGGATGAAAGGGTGGGTGGATGAATGATGAGTGGATGGATGTAAAGATGAAAGGGTGGGTGGATGGATGGATGAAGGATGGATGGATGTGTGAAAAGGTGGGTGGATGGATGGATGAAAGGGTGGGTGGGTGAATGATGAGTGGATGGGTGTAAAGATGAAAGGGTGGATGGATGGATGAAGGATGGATGGATGTGTGAAAAGGTGGGTGGATGGATGGATGAAAGGGTGGGTGGATGAATGATGAGTGGATGGATGTAAAGATGAAAGGGTGGGTGGATGGATGGATGAAGGATGGATGGATGTGTGAAAAGGTGGGTGGATGGATGGATGAAAGGGTGGATGGATGAAGGATGTATGTATGGATGGATGTGTGAAAAGGTGGGGGATGAATGATGGGTGGATGGGGGTGGATGGATGGATGGATGGATGAAAGGGAAGGTGGATGGATGAAGGATGGATGGATGAAAGGGTGGATGGATGAAGGATGTATGTATGTATGGATGGAAGGACAAAAAGGTAGATGGATGAAGGATGGATGTATGGGTGGATGGAAGGATGAAGGGTGGGTGGATGGATGGATGGATGGAAGGAAGGATGAAGGATGGATGGGTGGATGTAAGGATGAATAGATGGATGTGTGAAAAGGTGGGTGGATGAATGATGAGTGGATGGATGTAAAGATGAAAGGGTAGATGGATGGATGAAGGATGAATGGATGGATGTGTGAAAAGGTGGGTGGATGAATGATGAGTGGATGAATGTAAAGATGAAAGGGTGGATGGATGGATGAAGGATGGATGGATGTGTGAAAAGGTGGGTGGATGGATGGATGAAAGGGTGGGTGGATGAATGATGAGTGGATGGATGTAAAGATGAAAGGGTGGATGGATGGATAAAGGATGGATGGATGTGTGAAAAGGTGGGTGGATGGATGGATGAAAGGGTGGATGGATGAAGGATATATGTATGGATGGATGTGTGAAAAGGTGGGGGATGAATGATGGGTGGATGGATGGATGGATGGATGAAAGGGTAGGTGGATGGATGAAGGATGGATGGATGAAAGGGTGGATGGATGAAGGATGTATGTATGGATGGAAGGACAAAAAGGTAGATGGATGAAGGATGGATGTATGGGTGGATAAAAGGTTGCATGGATGAATGATGGATGCATGGATGGATGTGTGAAAAAGTGGGGGGATGAATGATGGGTGGATGGATGGATGAAAGGGTGGGTGGATGAAGGATGGATGTATGGATGAAAGGGTGGATGGATGTATGGATGGAATAATGAAAGGGTGGATGGATGAAGGATGGATAGGTGAAATGGTGGATGTATGGATGGAAGGATGAAAGGGTGGATGGATGAAGGATGGATGTATGGATGGATGGGTAAAAGGTTGCATGGATGAATGATGGATGGATGGATGTGTGAAAAGGTGGGTGGATGAATAGATGGGTGGATAGGTAAAGGATGGACGTATGGATGGAAGGATGAAAGGGTGGATGGATGTGTGAAAGTGTGGGTGGATGAATGATGGATGGATGGATGTGATGAGGTCTAACAGGCGCATTTATGGTTGTCGATAGTTGTTGATGATGAGGAGTACCAGTTTCTAGAATCTTTTGTCGTAAGGGGGTTCTTACGCCTAAAAAGGTTTTACAAGGGGGTCTCGGCATCAAAAAGTTTGAAGACCTCTGCCTTAGAGGCATTTGCCAAGAACTACTGCAGCGGACCTGATGAAACGCACCGACAGGATCGCAACGCTGCAACGGCAGGAGACATACACAATAACGAACAGCACCCTTGACCCTGGAAGTCGGACATGAGGCCAAAACACACCAAGAGCCTCCCCAGTGGGCAAGAGACCAAGAGTGACACTGGATGCCCGCAATTGGCCGGCGTGCAGATACAGAGGCGCTTCGCCTGGCAGCAGATAGATTGGGACACGTAAAGTATAGTGTTTCCTACATGTACTAATGGGGTTCCCTATATGCAAGGGCGGTTTAGACTGGCACGTTCTTCCCGGGAAGGAAGTGGGCCTTCATATAACGACTTTGCTGACTCGAGACCACTGTTACAGTGCACACAGCACAACCACCCCCTTAGACTTAGACTTTGTTGCTCTCCTAGAGAGTATGGACGGGAGCACGTTTCGCATCCGACCTTTTGGTATTTTGAATGTTCATAATGTTCAATGGCTCAAGGTTCCGTTAGCCATGTTACTTTCCCCTCCTCCGATCTAATGAAGTGGTGTGTCATCATAAGTATCTGCTCGATTGCTGGGAACGCTTGCTCGATAGCTGCCATGGGGTGCACGGGGAGGAGGTGGGAGGTCTGGGAGGTGGGAACCGTTAAAACACAGTAATGTCAGCCATTAAGATATGTACGTGGAATGTGAGAGGTATACATACACCATCTCGTCGTTACCAGATCTACTTGTACCTCAAACGCCACCACATTCAAATCGCCCTCCTACAAGAGACACACCTTAGCGCCACGGAAATTCCCACATTACGTTGCAGATGGCGCGGACAGTTGTACGCCACAGGTTTCTCGTCCTATGCCAAAGGGACACTGGTGTGGGTCAGGCCGGGCATTCCGTGGCCAACATTAGACGTGCACATAGATCCTGGGGGAGGTACGTTGCGGTCCACGGCAGGCTGGATGGGAACCCACTGGTACTGTCCTCAGTGTACACACCCAACCCAGGGCTGGCGGATTTCCTTGCTCAGATGTCGAATACACTAGCCCCCTGGCATGGTGTCCCCTGGGTGCTCGGTGGGGACTACAACAGCACACTAGATCTCGCCCTGGACCGCTCTCACCCTCCACCGCCCAACTCACAGGCACAAAATGCTGCGAACGCACTTCAGGCATGGTCCAGGCAATGGGATCTGCATGACGTGTGGCGCAGCCGTAACCCACACACCAGACTCTACTCGTATTACTCTGGGGCTCACGCTCTACATGTATGCCTTGATAGGTACATGGTAACCCGTGAGATTCTGCCATATGTCACGGACACCTGCTACATGGGCCGCACACACTCTGATCACAACCCACATCTACTGGACCTGACATGGGAGCAACCACGGCCCCCGATACCCACCTGGAGGTTACAGCCTGATCTACTACTAGATGGCCCATTTCGAAGTTCCATAAGCACACAAACGGCACAATATTTCAAGGACAACACTGGCACGGCATCGACACCGCAGATTGAATGGGACACGTTTAAGGTGGTCCTCAGGGGACAATGTCTAGGCACCCAAGTCCATTCCCGGCGACAATTAGAAGCAGACCTCAGACGCTTGGAGTCGGATTTGATGCAAGCGGAACAGGCAGTAGCTACTGGCGCCAGCACTAGCTTATTGGAGGCGCAGGCGGAACATGATAGACTGATTGATAGGTTGAAACATGTCAATTACACAGCCCACTCAGCCCGCACACATCACACTGGGGACAAACCTGGCAGGTTGTTAGTTTGGCTGATACAACGTGAGGAGCGCACGTCACCCGTGACAGCGATACATCCGGTTGCTGGCCCAGTGGTATACACTCAGGCGAAAATCCACGGGGCCTTTGTGGCACACTATAGTGCACTATATGAGTCCCGTCTACTAACCACACAACCTACCATCACTGCGTATCTAGACGAAATTACATTACCAGCCCTAACGGATGACCAGCGGGACGACCTAGGATCACCGCTAGTGGCAGATGAGCTGCGCGAAGCCATCTTCGCCCTCTCGAATGGCAAAGCCCCCGGCCCAGATGGGTTACCAGTGGAGTATTACAAAGCCTGCTCCGATATCCTGATCCCAGAGCTCTTCAAGGTATACTCAGCGGCGCTGGAAGACTCGGCTTTGCCCCGGTCAATGAATGAGGCGACACTGGTGTCTCTTCTTAAACCGGGCCGAGATGAAATGCTCCTTGGATCATACAGACTGCTAGCGCTGTTGAACACAGATTATAAGATCCTGGCGTCGACCCTAGCCCGACGCCTGGCAGCCCTGGTGCCCGCCTTGATACACAGTGACCAGAACGGCTTTGTGCCCGCTAGATGCACCTCCCAAAACATACGGAGGTTGTTCCGAGTGCAGAAATACGCAGTGCAGGAATGGCCGAGATCAGGTTGCCTAGTTCTGGACCTTGAGAAGGCATTCAATTCGGTCGAATGGCCTTATTTGTTATCAGTATTACGCAAATTCGAGCTAGGGGATGACTATATTGAACTGGTCGGATTGCTGTACAGGCACCCCGAGGTGCGAGTCGGCACGGGTAGGCTGATGTCCAACGCCATTAGGGTCTGACGCGGCACCAGACAAGGCTGCCCACTGTCCCCGCTGCTCTTTTCGCTGGCAATAGAACCCCTCGCTGAGGCATTGCGTACCAAAGGCACACACTGGGGTATCCCAATGGTGGACGGCATGCACATCGTCTCGCTATATGCGGACGACCTGCTTTTGTATGTCAGAGACCTCACCCAATTACCACCGGAACTGTCGGAAATCTTCCGGTCCTTTGAGACCATGTCAGGCCTTAAAGTAAACTGGGCCAAATCAGGGGCGTATGCATTTGCTCCTGACACCCCAGACCCTAAAATCACGATCAATGGCGAACAGCTGCAATGGCACCACACCACGTTCAAGTATCTGGGAATATATATATATATATAGAACACCTCCGGATATCCTGGATAGCAACCTGACGTGCGCCATAACGTCCGTAAGATCCCAGATTGCCTTTTGGAAGACCCTCCCACTCAATGTGCCAAGCAGAGTGACGTTGACGAAAATGATCGTCCTGCCCAGACTCCTATATTACTTCGCTAACATCCCGATATACGTCCAGGTCCGCACTTTCAAAGAACTAGAAACCATGGTAAGAGACCTGATATGGAACGCTGGGAGACCCAGAGTGGCTCTGCAAAAACTATACATGCCCGTCAGTGACGGTGGCCTCGCAGTGTCGAACCTGGAACTCTACTATCTGGCTGCACAATTACAATGGGTAACTGCCTGGCTCGCAGGGAAGAACCTAGAGGATACGGCTACGGCAACAGATGTACTGTCCCACACACAGATACATTCCTTGTTCCACCCCCTGGCACACACGAGGAAAACATCACAATTACACGCAGACGTGGCTGTAAAATGCTACACCAGGAGCTTAAGACTCACAAAGCACACTAAACCATACGCCCCAGCGCTCCCGCTCCCAGGCACCCCCAAGACCACACCCGTTGTCACGGAAGCGGCACTGGAACACTGGACACGCACGGGAGTGGACACCATGGCGGACCTGTACGCCGATGGAACCCTGATACCTTTCGTGACACTGGCCGGCGACACGGGTCTTCCAGCGGGACAGTTCTTACAACACGCCTCCATAGTTATGGCATACACGCAGCGGTGGGGTAGCATCATTGAGGAACCACCTACACATCAACTGATACAGAGCCTACATGTCATGGGAAATGGTACACATGTGGTGCACTGGCTGACTCAAGCACTATTGTCACACACACAGCACACTTTACAACCACTACCTGACAAATGGGCAGTCGGCAGGGGGAAGGAATGGACGGATAAGGAGTGGACGATGGTTCTAATCGGCCCCAAGAACATCCCCCGCAATGCGCGCTTTAAATTGTTCCAGTTTTATATACTGCATCGAGCGTACCTCTCACCTGACAAAATTAACCAGTACTTCCTGGGCGCCGCAGCTAGCTACATATGCTGTGGCAATGCCCACAGATTCAAACATACTGGCGGTCAGTGCTACCGATACTAGAGCGATGCACGGCCATGCCGATACCACACACATGGGAGGCATGCCTACTGGGCTTATACAAGCGGACCAAACACAATAAAGTCCCCTCCCGTTTCTGGGACCTCGGCCTCCTCACGGCCAAAAGGCTGATCACAAAACATTGGAAGCGAACCGCCCCACCCCTGACGGAACACTGGCGCACATCCCTAGACAACTGGTCGAAGGCAGAAAGCATCTCCCTCCATAATAGGTACACGGCGGGACTGAGAAAGTTCCCAATCGCGACATTGTGGGATGTGATGCTGAGCTCCTTACATAGAGACTGCCAAGAGGCGCTGAACGGAGCAGAGGATATGGACCACAACCCTGGCACCCCCGGCAGGGAAACACACGACCACCCACATGATGTCGTCGATGCGCCTATCGACGACGCCCCACCCTGACCGCCATGGTGAAACCCCACCCAGTACTCCACACACGCCGTGCACCTCCCGCCGCCGACCCATCGCCCTCCCCGATACTAGACGGACACCCGTAGTCACTACTCAAAGGCACTCACGAGCCCCCAAGGCATCAATGCACCCTCAACTCGAAACGCACACCACATCTCCAAGTTAGATGACCATAACCCCCATTTCATATTTCCTTTTTCCTTTGTTGTTTCTTTTCCAATGTCATCTCCTTCGCTGAGCCGACACGGCTGGAACATTGGTGATGCATCTCTGTTAAGCTATATGAAGCTGTATAATGTGATACGTCCCGCGACCACGACAGACATCCTTGGGATGTGGAAATATGTATGATGTAACATTTACGTTTACTTTTCTCCTGTGAATTCAATAAAAGATATATTAAAAAAAAAAATCAAGCTGCAGTTTACCTCATCGTCCCAAGATGTCCCTGATGAGTAAAATTCAAAAACATTGAAACACTTTCATGAATGCTAAAAATGATGCTAATCTTATCCCATAATGCTTTGCAGGGCCTTTTAGTTGTATTTTTGCCAATAACTGTGCTTGAGTGGTTCTAAGAGAATGGGACCTTAATTGTAATTGTAATTGTAATCACACTTTTAGAGCGCAGCTGTCAGCCAAAGGGTATCCTGACGCTTCGACCAAAACATTACCTGCAGATGTTAAACACTACACTGCTCTCGGGAAGAAGTGACTTTTGAGATCTTTTTTAAAGGACAAAAGGTCCTGTTTGCACCTTAGGGACATCGGTGAGGAGTTCCATAGTTTGGCGGCCGCAAAGCTGAAAGAGGACCGCCCATCCTCACCCTTTATTATATTAGTATAGATCTCCCTTTAAACAAAATTGCTTTCCCTGGGTGGGATAGTGCACCATTCCTGAAGGTACTGAAATACCTGCTTGATAGGTGAATTAGAAAACAAAATGGAGGCTGTGTGTTCACGAATGTGGGGGCATATCATCAACAAACTGCGATACACATTGCAGAGCGCACTTAGCGCAAATTTGTTTAACGCCGGCTATCGCCGGATTTGATCACAGAGATAACACGTTATTATCAACGCTTATCTCCACAGTAATAGAAAATCTGGCGATGCGCGCAAAATAAGGGAACATTGCTGGAAATCTAGAGATACAACTAAAGCGCTAAGCGAATACTTGGTGATAGGGAGATGTGGACTTATGCTTAGAATCCACCTCCCTTTATAAATATAGCTAAATCTGAAATTTTGCAGACCTTAGCTGATGGGGATAACTGCAGTTAGCGTGGCTTTTACATTTCTATGGGTGTCCTGGGTCAGCTTATTGATACAGAGTAGTGCATTTCCCATGTTGTCGACAGAGGAAATGCCTTCTTTACATCTCATTAGAGATGCGATGCGAGGGGTTAGTGGAACAGCAGCTGACACAAGGAAACACGTGCTGATGCCTATTAGCGTGTCCTTGCTAATAGTGAGCTAATTCTATGGCTGCTTTTCGGCCGTAAACAGCTATTAAAGCGGTGTTGTTGACCTTGATAATATGTCCCGCGGTCTTCTTACCATACTGCTTACATTATTGTAAGGATATAAGCAATGGGCTTTGAAACAGGTCCCTTAGTTCTGGGCTCTGTAGTCATAGCCTAACTTTTCAGGCAAAAGCACTTACTGATTTCTGAATAATGAGTGTAAAAGCGTTAAGGTAACCATGTTGTTCCTGCTTACTTTTCACCTACTTTTCTTAATCTACTCCCTATGAGTGTTTGCTTTTTCCAGGATGTTGTTTTTTTTTCGGCATCACCACCCCGTTTTGTACCGCCCCGTTTTTTTTTTAGGCAGCATATTGCTCTTGTTTAGTGCACATTTCGAATTTAGTTGTATCCAGGTGTTAATATCAGGGCACAAATGGGTTGTAGTTGAATTTGGAACTGGGGAAAAAGGTTCAGCCTTCTTGACCAGTCCCCCAGACCACTTAACCGAGGAAGCGTATTCCCATGCTTGATCTTACAATGCCCCTCGCAGCCTTAGAAGCCCTGTGTCTTAGCACCAGCAAGTGGACCCAGGCGGTGCAAGTATGGGTGAACCTTTAAGGCCTGACCACCACAATCCATACTAAAGTTCAGATTCAGTCTTGCAAGCAGGTCTATGAAGCAGCACACCATAGAGTGACAGTGACTCTGTCACTGAGGTCACAGGATCCTTGAGCAGGGTGGCTCTAGGGCAGCGTGAACGCACCAGGCGCTGACTTCAGGTGGGGGTGTCGTGTTTGCAAGTATAATATGCTTTTAAAGCACTTGCTGCCTTCTTCCTGGCCCCCAGTAATTTTCGGCAACAATAAAAATATCATGATAACTCTGGTGATTAATGTTCTTACTAAAGAGAGATGGTGTTTTGTCTAGGGGAAGTTTTGACTCATGGAAAGAAAGCACAGAGGGTTAATAAGCCTGCTGCTAAGAACATCTACCACGCAGATCACAATGTGCACATAATGTAAATAAATCAGTGGGTTACTGCTTTTGTCAAATATAGTTTATAAGACAAAATCCTAACATAGAACAGTGAGCTACTAACTGTCATCTAAGAGCTGAATGCAAAATGAAAGGTATATATTAGAGCGTTATGTTTTTTCCCAAGTCTTTGGTTATCCTATTGTTGCAAAAATGGGATAATTTGGATAGAAATCAATATGTGTGATGAAAAGTGCTCTGACAGCCTACACTGATACTAGTGGCACTGTAAATCTTCTGATATGTTATTATTGGGAAATGTTTACAAATACTAACAGTGTCTGCAAATAATTTATCTAATTAGTACCAGTGTAACTTACAAATGCAGCAGTGAGAAAGGTGACCAATCACCCTTTGCAAAGGGCCCTTCACTTCACAGCAGCGCAAGTCACATTTTTTAGTAGCTTTTGAGCTACAAACAATTTATTAGTTAAAATCATCAGATTATGCAGCAGATGATGTATTATGTGGCAAATATGGCAGAGCCATACTTATGCGGAAAACATTTGCAAACTAGGATATTTTGCCATTCATGTTTGAACTGCTCTTATTCAAAAAGGGAGGAGAAGTGCTGTTGACGGAAACTCCATAGCTCGGAGACAAATTGCTTGTGATTCCACTTTTAAGCGTATTTGGGATGTTTTGTGTCTGGAAACATATTCCACTTTGTGGATGATTTTTAATGTCAATAACTCATATTAAACCATAAATAAACCTGTTTCCATTGTTTGAATTAAATATAGAGTCATACGCTGTAACCGAATAGTGAAATGGGAAGCAAATACTAACAAGCATTTGCAATGCAATCGGTCTCGCCTCTGGGACCTTAAATGTATTTAGCAATGCAGCATATTAGCCTGGGTGCTGAAACATTTACTGTTCTAGCAGTACCACCTTTCACTGCCCTTGATAGAACTTTAAAGAGACTTGTTGTAGTTGTTTTAGAGTTTCATCATGTTAGACCTAAATCAGTTTTAATGTTATATACAAGAAAGCCATATATGGTGTTTATTTATTATATGTAACTAACTACTATTGACAAAGCAAATAATGTAAACAACCTAACAAGCTCACACACGTGTTCTCCTCCTTCCTAGCCCAGCTCAGCTTTTTACTTACAGCAGCAAGGTAGGGGGGTTTTGGGGACTGGTAAGCAATGAGAAGAGAGGAAAGAACGCAGAGCGAGTGGTGGGGGCAAGAACGAGTGGGAAGAGCGCTGGGGAGGAAAGATGACAGCCTGCAACTGCAAAAATATAGAGTGTTACATAGAAAACCCTTCACTGAGGGCACTGTAGCATTTAAATGAATATTATCCAATATGGATGTGTGTTTACTGACCGCTGTGTGTGCCTTGAAAATGACCCACACCATCTAGGTCAACAAAACAGGAGGGGTAGTGGACATGGCAATGCCAGGGACATTACAAGGGTGACCTTCTCTGTATAGTTTTAACATTAGATAGGCAAGAAATTGTATCCTGCACCTTATAATCTTATGAATTATAATTGAAGCACCAAATCCACTGGGTAACTTTGGTAGACGGAGGAGGGCGGCAAGGACACTCTGCGCCCAACTTAATTTGCATAGACAGGATCCTATTATCTATACAACTATTATAAAGAGAGAACTTTCACCTTTTGGCCAGGTAAACTCGGGAACCACAGCACCAATCACAACACCCAATACAGCGTTGGAAAGGGCAGTTGCAGCAGAAGGACATAGGCTATGCAGACGCCCACCATATACATTTAAAATGTAAAAGAACCGTGCCAGCAAAGTAGTCCCTTGTGGGCGTGTCTGCATTGTGCTGTGGGTGTGTGCTGGGGGCGTGACAATCGCTGGGGGCATTCCGTCAGGAGTGTTGTTTTTTCTTCCCAGGTTCTATACATTCCTGCTCCCTTTAAATAGTAATTCAGTAGAAGTCCCATTCTCTTAGAACCACCCCAAGCACAGTGATGGGCAAAAATACAACTAAAAGGCCCTGCAGTGCTTTATGGGATAAGCTTAGCATAATTTTTAGCATTCATGAAAGGGTTTCAATGTTTTTGAATTTTACTCATCAGGGACATCTAGGGACGGCGAGGTGAACTGCAGTTTGATGTATAACATTTTAAATGCTATTGCATTTGCCTCATCAGGGACATCTAGGAACGGAGAGGTGAACTGCAGCTTGATAAATAATATTTTAAATGCTATTGCATTTGCCTCATCAGGGACATCTAGGGACCATGAGGTGAACTGCAGCTTGATGTATAATATTTTAAATGCTATTGCATTTGCCTCTTGGGGACAACTGGGGAGAACGAGGTGAACTGCAGCTCTTTGTAGAATTATTTGGATACTATAATATTCACTTCCCACTGCTAATCTCGTCCCATAATGGTTTGCAGGGGCTTGATCTCAAAATCATCACCTCTCTCACTGCTTGCTGGAAGCTAATTTCACTTTTGTGAAATGACTATATACATTTTAGCATGTAGAAATACTTGTTATTTTACCTTGAATATATGAGGTTTCTGTTTTAATAATTGGAAATCTGACAGAACAAAATATTGCGGATTTATTGTACCAAGTTTGTGCCAATTCCGCCCACCCCTAATTTAAATACCCCTGCACCCCATAATCATAACCCACCCTTACTCTATAAAATACCCCAACACCCTTAAACACTAACCCATCTTAACCCTATAAATATACCCTGTACCCCAAAACCCAAACCTATCCCTAAACCCTAAAAATACCCCTGTACCCCAAAACCAAAACCTAGCCCTGAACCCTATAAATACTCTTGTACCCTAAAACCCAAACCTACCCCTGAACCCTAAAATACCCCTGCACCCCAAAACCCAAACCTAGTCCATAACCCTTAAAATACCCCTGTACCCCAAAACCCAAACCTACCCCTGAACCCTAAAAATACCCCTGTACCCCAAAACCCAAACCTAGCCCAGAACCCTAAAATACCTCTGTATACCAAAACCCAAACCTAGCCCTGAACCCTAAAAAAAACCCTGTACCCCAAAACCCAAACCTAGTCCTGAACCCTTAAAATACCCCAAAACCCAAAACTATATCTGAACCATTAAAATACCCGAACACCCCAAAACATATACCTCAGTACCCCAAAACATATACCCCTATACCCATACTTGCCTTATCCAAACATTTTTAAAAATATGCTTTTACCATTCATGCATTTACAACCAATTTCGTTGTAAATGTATGCATGGTAAAAGCATATAAAATGTAATGCCGTGCGTTATAATGGCATTGCGGAGTCATGGTACTTTCGCAATGAAAGTATGCAGAGTGATGGTATGCGGAAATAAATTTGCGGAATAATGGGTGTTTACCCTCCCCCGTAAGTACATTGGTGGCACGGCGGCCCACATCTCCAGCAACATACTCATATTTTTTCACCACCAATTGGAAAAATGCACAGGTCTCTCTCATTGATGCCCAGCACCGACATACACTTTTAGACACACCTCCCACCATAAGTTCTAGAATTGAGAACTTTAGAGATGGGGAGCTACGTTAGAATCTCGGCATCAGCTCAACATCCTGTGATTCCAGGCAAATCGCTTTGTCTCCCCGTGCCTACCACAAATCAATGTGTTCTTCTGTAATGTAAATTGTGCTCATGCCATGTTGTCGAGTTCGCGCTATATAAAATTGCAAGGAACATAAAGTAGCGAAACTCGAGTTGACACACTACTGAACGCGCACTCTTAAGTGCATCAGCAGTGCACTGTGAATCGGAGCGTTTCACAGGCCTGTCACAGATAAGAAATGCTATCAAAATGAAATCCTACGAAACAATATACTACTGGCCGGCAGCAATTCATACCCGGACAACGTCGGGACGGGCTGCTAGTTACATAATACAGAAACACCCACCATCAATGAAACAGTAATTGCCCTAAGAAGCCACTGGAACACCATTCCTCCAACAGGTACCAGCAGTGTGCAGTTATATCACATTTCCGCCACTGGGACCAATGACACCTCTATTGCCACATTACAGTTCTTTGCCTTTCACAGACAGCCACCACCTCTGATTAAAGACTGTCACACCTTGTGTCCTACCCAGTGTGCCACATGTATACCATCACACAACAGTGCCCCCCACTGTTCAAGCATCATAGGGCTCTGCCTTAAACAAGCATCACCGCTGCAAACTCTTAGAAAATTGTCCCATGCAGGCACTACAACTGCGTCATCGCAGCTCAATGCATCCATAGACACCAAAACTGCAGCTAAAACACATACCCTCACATAACCACCACAATTGCATCAACAGAAGTAAACAATCACTTCCATTACATCACAACAGGAATTTCACTGTATCATCACCGTACCTTGCACCCATCTCTCTCCTCCACAGGCACTTCTACTGGATCAGCAGAGTATGCAGCTGCCAGCAGACACAACGGCTTCTGTTACTTCAGGAGCACAGCGCTGCAGGTTTCATTTTCATGTGCACTGCGATTGAGAACATTCCTGACCTCAGGTACAGCATAGCAAACATCGCGCGAGACAAAAAAAGAGTGCAAATTCACCCAGCCAATCCCACAACAAACAAACATTTGCAATGCAATAGAACTCAGATTTACACGAGATCTAATGCATTAGAAACGGGAGGGCAGGTATCCAAGAAAGCATGAACAGGAGTAGGGGGTGGGGAGGGGAGGGCGAGAAGTCATGACTGTGAGAGGGAGCGGGGAGAAACACAGGGAAGAAAATAGTGTTCTAGTAAAGGGGCCAATAGCCAGGGAAGGATACCAATCACAACATGGCCGTCAGGAGGAGGGACAAACAAGCCTAAAACCAATCTGTAGGCACAATTTAGGATCTTCGCCAATCCAAAAGATGGGCAGAGCTTCCACAAACCTTCCACACTGTAGTGTATAGTGCATGCTTCGCCCAGGAAAGGGGGGCAATACTAGTGACTACCCTACCAGAGTTGGTGCTCATGGGGGTAGCACGCACCAAGTCAGCTGGAGTTGGTGCAGCCGGGTTTGATGCCTCAGTGCATGATGTGAGGGGGTAGTTTACAGACTCGCAGTCGGACGAGTCTGATATGGCAATGTGGTGCTTATTGACACATGCTAGATGACTTACTGGGCGTATTGGTAAGGTTCTCAGAGGTGGGTTTGCACATAGAGAGTCCGGAGAAGTGCCACACCCTACCGTCGCTTAAAAGGGCGGAGTTACACTACACCTTGCTTACAGATAAGGGTGGGGCGAACCTGTCCTGTCCTTGGCTACGTGTCCACTTCTCTTAACCTTTACAGTGTCTCCTTCAGAGAGTTGCACCGGTTTGCAACCGTAAATGTAAATGTAAATGTGGGTGTACTTGTAAAGCGCACTGCAACTCCATGGAGTATCCTGGCGCTGAAGACCGCTGGGGAACCCGTCCTGGTTTTCCCTGTGAGATGGTCCCTTTCTGGGTATCTCCAAGGTGAAACCAGGCATCCCCAGCGTCTGTGGGGGCCGTTGTAGAGATGAGGCAAGCTTAATGCCCAGAGTTGCCGAGTGTGTTCCCTGGTTGGAGTAGGCACCGAGGCGAGAATTATCGAGTCTGATTTGACCCTGGTCCACAACCCTGCCGCGTCGGGAATTGAACCCTGGTCCCGGGCCGTTTTCTGCTTACGGGTCAGCTGCCTCTAACCGTGTCTACGATCATACCGGCTTTTGCAATTGTGCTGGTCAGTAGACCAGGGAACTCTTTTTGCGGCTAATGTCCAACCCACAATGTCTTTTGTGAGGGTTGCCTTGCCTCGCATGAGTATGAATGGGCTGTGGCCAGTGGTGTCACATGGTGTAATTCTGTAGGCTCACAAGGTCTTAAGGATCTCTTTTTTCGAGCTTAGTCTGTTGCCGTTGGCCAGCTGTATGATACCCTTAGGTACTCTGTTGAAATGTTCCACTGCTCCATTTCCGGCTGGTTGGTACACCGATGTTGTTTTGTGCACAATTAGGTTTTTTGATGTGTGTGCCCTAAATGTATCTGACATGAACTGTGGTCCATTGTTGCTGATAATCTGTTTAGGGAGCCCTTCTCGTATAAACACTGCAACTAAAAACTCAACTACAGTCTTTGAATCCGGCCTGGTGGTAAATCTGAGTTCGGGCTACTTGGTAAAATGGTCTATGATTACGATTATGTACCATTCTTCAGTACGGGGTCCATAATGTCCACCCCCGCCCTTTCCCATGGCATGGCGTGGGTTTGTTGTTGCACTGACCTCATTTATTTGCTTGCCTTCTATGCTGAGGACAAACATATTAATGTCATGATCATCTGATGTATCAGGGTGGTACGCATCTTCTTCGTTAATGATTTTGACAGAGCGTGCATTACGCCTCCGGCACACCTTTTGGAAATGTCCTATGACTCCGCAGTATGTGCACTTCATTCCCCCAGCAGGAAACTTCCTGTCGTCTGTCCAGTGCGAGTTGCTGCCACACTTATAACAACGCTTCATTTCAGTATCCATTTGTTTGTTGTATATAGGTTTGGTTGTTTTGTTGCTCCATGTCCATTTTGGGGTGCGCTTAACTTGTGTCACCTTGCTGACAGTACTACTCTCTTTTTTTTCATTACTCTCAGCTATGACAGCTTTAGCACAGCGACCAGTCAACTCTGCTAACGTCTATTATGTTTTGGAGTGAGTACTCCCCTTTTGCCCATAAACTGTCCTGGATGTTAGCGTTTGACCCCTGCATTACTATTTGATCTTTGATGAATTTGACATGTAAGGTGCCAAAACGCCAGTTTAATGCCAAGTTTTTGAGTGCGGACACATAGTCATGGACGGGCTCGTCTTTTCCCTGCTTCCTGTGGAAGAATTTGTATCTGTCCACACCTACACACACATTTGGCTTATAGTATGTATTTAGGTCATCTATAGCGTTTGCGTAAACATCATCCTAACTTTCCCCTCTTGCCTTTTTATTTATTTATTTAAGACAGACTTAAGACAGACTTAAGACAAAATCCTAACTTCTGTGAATACCAAAAGTAGTAAGTTAACTCTGTGAATGCCAAAAGTAGTAAGTGCATTCTGTGAATACCAAAATAGTAGTAAGTTTAGGATTGAGTCTTAAGTTCATTCTGTGAATCGGGTCCTGTATTCTCTACTGATGACGGTTAATAAACCAGAAACACGTGTCTAGAGATCAGCACTATCTGCGCCAACCTTGGCGAAACACTCGAAAATATCAGAGCGAGCTACATGCAATACCCATGCATCTCCCCTTATGCAAGAACTGCACTGGCTGCCGGTTAAGCAGAGGGTGATGTTCAAAGGACTGTGTATTGTTCACAAAGCCCTGTACGGTAAGGCTCCAATGTACATAAAATCTCGGCTTGTTCCCTACAGCCCAGCACGGACACTTCGATCCTCTGACGCCTCTCTACTTATTCAACCACGTTGTAGATTGGCCACAGTAGGTGGACGTGCCTTTTCATTTTTGCTTCCAACAGCCTGGAATAAGCTGCCAATTGAACTACGGAAGGAGACTAATTTGTTGGCCTTCCGAAAGAAACTAAAAACAGTGCTTTTCCAGCAAGCATGGGGTGTTCTGTAACTTTTTATTCACAGTTGTCCTTCACAGTACCTGATGTTTGGACCCTGACCCTGATAAAGCGCTTAGAGACCCCTGGGTTATAATGCGCTATATAAGTCGAATAAATAAAATAAATAAAATAAACATGAGACTGCATTTACCAGAATGCCAGGGGCGAACCTTGCCTGAGACGACAGCGGTCTGCTCCCACATCCTGTTTTCTGTAAGCTAACAGCTATACACTCACTTGAATTAAATTTTTTAGATTCCACGAACCTTTTGTATATTATTCCTTGTGATCCTTGGCTTAATGGTTTTTCATAAAATTCTGTTTAGATTCTGTATTTATATTTTCTTCTTCAGTATTCTTGTTTGTAAGGCGATATCTTGCCTGTAACTTTGTTGCAGTGTTGCACTGCTGTCTGTGGGTTCCGGTGATGGTGATCGTCGCCACTTTGTAAAGAACTTCAGTAGGCAACGAGTTGTAAGAAGGTAAGTTCTTTATTTCATCAACACAGCTCCGAACGCGGAGCGCAATTCCAGCAACTGCTATGCAGTATTAAGGATCTTGGGCCAGATGTAGGTAGGCAAATACTGGTCGGTAACGGCCGAAATTCGGTAATTTCGGCCGTTACCGACCGGTATTTGGAAAATGAGATGTAGGTGGGTATTTTACTGATTCGGTAATTTACCGAATTTAAGAAATCGGTAAATTACTGATTCCTTAAAATACCGAATCGGTAAATAACCGATTTTGCTATGTAGGGAGCACTCAAATGAGTGCTTTTCCCCTTTTAGGATTCGTTATTTACCACCAACTACAAGTTGGTGGTAAATAATGAAAACCTTTGAAAAAGCATATTTTTTGCTTTTCCAACAGTGCCATGTTGCAGACATACATGCCCTTTGGGCATGTATGTCTGCAACATGTGCACTCATACACAATTGAGGGGTGCAACAGGGTGTCAAAGTGACACCCTGCCACCCTTCAATGTTTCCCCCTTTTACCGAATCGGTAAATACCAAATGGGTAATTGGAATTCATTCCTATGGGCCTCCAGGCCCATAGGAATGAATGGCAATTACCGAATCGGTATTTACCGATTGGGTAATTACCGAAACTTACCGATTCTGTAATTTTTTCGGCAAAATTACCTACATCCCATTTGCCTGTTCCTAAATACCGAATCGGTATGATTCGGTATTTAGGAATCGGTAATCTGGGATTACCTACATCGGGCCATTGGTTTGGTAAAATAGTATCACTTTAACATGCATTTCCTTACATTGAAAAACTCATAGTTCTGAATTATGATTTCCATGGCAAATCCTTAAAACAATTTCAGTTTATCGTGAAAATAAAACATTATGGGGCAAATTATCAAGAAAGGTCGTTACATTATCGCCGCTTTTATTGGCAGGAAACTGCCGATAAAGCGGCGATAATGGGCTTTATAATATGCTCTATGAATTACGCTCGAAACCCATGTTAGATGTGAAGACATCTAACATGGGCATCGATTGGAATTGCATAGAGCATATTATTAAGCCCATTATCGCCGCTTTATCTGCAGTTTCCGGCCGATAAAAGCGGCGATAATATAACGACCTTTCTTGATAATATGCCCCTGTATGCCAAAGTATACATTTTCAGTCAATTAAAACCTAAGTATTTGTAAGAGGTTGTTAGTGTTCAAACTAAGGCAGCAAAATTAAGTGCTGCAAAGGTTTACGCACCCATATAGAGAATGGGGTACAAAAGAGTTCCTTTTACAATTTCAAAAGAGCAAATAATACAGGGCCCGATTCACAGAATGAATTTAAGACTCAATCCTAAACTTACTACTATTTTGGTATTCACAGAATGCACTTACTACTTTTGGAATTCACAGAATGAACTTACTACTTTTGGTATTCACAGAAGTTAGGATTTTGTCTTAAGTTTGTCTTAAGACAAACTGATTTTCAAAATACGGAAAAGAAGATGCTAAGGGTGCAGTAAGGACCTACATGAAACTAGCCGCTAGATTGATGGCTTAAAATGCATCATATATAAAGCAATTGCAGCAATAGCTCAAAGCATATATATAAATGTTCACAGGCCAAAAGCAGAGTCTCTCATTTTCTAAATGAGGGGGTTATTCAGACAAGAGCAGCAGTATTCTAAACAGCAACAGCAAGCTTTATGTAGATCTGAAGATCTCCTTGCAAATTCACCACATATTCTGCGCTGACATTTAGCCAACTTGCAGGATGAGGCCATAAAACAACGTGGTGATTTAACAAGTAGTCCTACCCAAATAAAAAATGTCCCTGGAGTAAATATATACAGCTAATGCCACTATGGAAAGATCAATACAATCAGCCGAAAGTGAGGAGATGACGCCTGTCTAGTATGTGCAACACATCAGTGCCCGGAGCACCATTGCAAAGCGAAGAAGGGGCATGATTTGTGCTGTGGGCTTCAAACAAACATATCAGACCACTAGCAAAGTAAAGAAAAAGTAATTTTAGTTTGAAGTTATGGCATGCTTTTTTCATTTAGTTGTAGTTATGTTTGCAAAGTAAAAATATCATTACAAATAACTGATCATTACTAGGGTCTTTTCTTCCAGTTCTTCATCTGTCAATCAATAAAATGTGTGTTGGTAAATAAAAGTAAAATACTCTGCATATTTATTTTGACAATCTTTGATTAACACTTCCCTTAAAAATAGTTATTTGTTATGCCAGTTTGGCTTGCACTGCCCTCTGCAATCATAGTTGTTTCTTGGCCAGGTTTCGTTGGGTAGGGGGGGATATATGTTGATACCACGCATACTATTACCACGCATACCATTAGCATGCAATTTTTACAACGCAAAATCCCTTACAACGCATACCTTTACAACACATGACATTACATCGCAGATACTATTACAACGCATACCATTACAAAGTAAACATATGTAAATATATAATTTTGTAAAATAATGTAATTAATAATTTTTTTAAATAATTAAATTATTTAAATTAAATGTAATTAAAGAATTTGTAAATATATATGTAAAAAATACCCCTGTACCCCAAAACCCAAACCCAGCCCTTAACCCTAAAAATACCCCTGTATCCCAAAACCCAAACCCAACCCTGAAACCTAAAAATACCCCTGTACCCCAAAACCCAAACCCAACCCTGAAACCTAAAAATACCCCTGTACCCAAAAACCCAAACCCAGCCCTGAAACCTAAAAATACCCCTGTACCCCAAAACCCAAACCCAGCCCTGAAACCTAAAAAAAACCCTGTACCCCAAAACCCAAACCCAGCCCTGAAACCTAAAAATACCCCTGTACCCCAAAACCCAAACCCAGCCCTGAAACCTAAAAATACCCCTGTACCCCAAAACCCAAACCCAGCCCTGAAACCTAAAAATACCCCTGTACCCCAAAACCCAAACCCAACCCTGAAACCTAAAAATACCCCTGTACCCCAAAACCCAAACCCAGCCCTGAAACCTAAAAATAGCCCTGTACCCCAAAACCCAAACCCAGCCCTGAAACCTAAAAATACCCCTGTACCTCAAAACCCAAACCCAGCCCTGAAACCTAAAAATACCCCTGTACCCCAAAACCCATACCCAACCCTGAAACTTAAAAATACCCCTGTACCCCAAAACCCAAACCCAACCCTGAAACCTAAAAATACCCCTGTACCCCAAAACCCAAACCCAACCCTGAAACCTAAAAATACCCCTGTACCCCAAAACCCAAACCCAATACCCCTAATAAATGTTTTTAAAAAAAGATAAACTTACCTATACTTACGTTGTAATGGTATGCGTTGTAATGGTATCTGCGTTGTAGTGTAATGCGTTGTAAAGGTATTCGTTGTAAAGGGTCCTGCGTTGTAATAGTTTCGTTGTAAAAGTATTTTGTGCTAAAAGATGCATGGTAACAGTTACATACCGGTAGGGGAGTAAACTGCCATACTTAGGACCAAGGGGTAAGCCCTTTCTCACGGCTCTGTTGTGCTGGATAGCACAGGTAGCAATAATATTTCAGCTTGTTTCTGGTGTGTAATCCAATGTTTCTGCACTTGCATGAAAAGCTTCCCTTGAAAAATTCAAACTTGCTCTCTATTTCTGAACTAGGTCACTTATGTGCGTTGTTGTATTTGTTATCTAGATATTTTAAAAAAGGCTCAGTGAGGTTATGGGACAAATTATTTATATGATTTGTAAAGTGAAATTCTTCCTAAAATTAATCAAGAAGACAAGCATCACCAAATTCTCCTCTTACCAGGCGCAGCTGCCACAGGTAACAGCAGTAGGGTGCTGGGGCAGGATATAGTGGACAGATGACGGGATAGGGAAAGTAAAATAAAAAACTAAAAAACCCTTATCTTTCACTTCCTGCATCGCCAACTCGGTGTTTCTTTACATTTTTTATTTTACTTTCCCTAACCCGTCAGCTATCCTCTTCTCCCAACCACCACCTCCCCTTTCCCGCCTCAACACTATTACCAGTGCCAGCCGCACTTGCCTCTTACCAGCTGGTTCAAAAGGGCTGAATGGCAAAACTGAGTCATGTGTACTCCCTGGATAGTTTGCTACTAAATGTATTCCTATATATGAGAAATGATGGCAGTGGTTTTAGAGAAAAGCCAGCACCTCTGTTAGTTTGCAATTGTACAGCGCAAAATGTCCCCTAGCGTGCTCCATGTCAAACACTGTGCCATCCACAGTGCCACTCAGTACATAGAGGAAACCTCCATACCCATTGACCAATTATAATTTTTAACAGCACAAAAAAGAGTCTTAGCTGACTATCCTCAGGCAGTAATGTATTTGATATCAGAGAAAAACAATGAAAAATGACATTGGGCATACAGTAATCTTGGTAAAGTTTTGACGTGTCTCAAGAGTGTTGACACGTCAGTATGACAAGCAAACAGCCGACACGTGTTTAGTCGATCGACGGCTTCCTCAAGGCTTGAAATTGTTATAGTAGACGAATCTGAGCTTTATTATATGGCTTCGATTTGTCTACTATGAAGATTTTCCGGCTCACTTATTATAAAACAGTTGATTTGAATACCTTATTCTGACTAATGAATTCTATTGGAATTACCACGCGCCCATAGGTATCTTCATATAAGAGAAGAACAGGGCTGTTCTTTCGTTGACTTACAATTATCGCTACAAACCTTGAGGCATCATTACTGCAGAGCTACAGGACAGCTCATGGAGGGGGCTACTGGAAGTGAGAGGCCTTGGAAGGGATGGGACCATGAGCCTAAGGGACAGGTATAGAGAGGAGCTACAAGACAGCTCAGGAGGGTGTTACCAGAGCTGAGAGGCCTTGGAAGGGATGGGACCGTGAGCCTCAGGGACAGGCATAGACAGGGACAAGGAAGGGCTCTCAGGTGAGAGTGTGGAAAGGGGTTACTGGAGCTGAGAGGCCTTGGAGGGGATGATTGTTTCTAGAGAGGAAGGGCTCTTTATGCGAAGGCATCAGCACACTTGACGCAGTTGTTTTCACTGCTCCGAATTGTATTTTGGAGATCCGAGGTGAATGAGAGCCACGGCACGCAGCGTGATGTGCGGGCCAGTGTGGTAAGAGTGTGAACACGCGCCATATCATTGTTCTTTGTTTTTATCCTTTTCCAAGGGTCTCAGATACCGACCACTAGAAGCAGTAGATTTATGGATGTAAACCCAGACATATTATTTTAAACACATTTGATCTCTGCCATTAGCTTTTGTGATTACAAGCTGTAAGACCCACCCAGTCTTACTAGCCTTGGGCTCCCCTGTGGATCTTGAAGCGAGCATTGCAGCCTCCATCGGGTTTTGGGACCGGTAGTGAGAAGGGCGATAAATACACTGACTCCTCTGTATGTGAGTCTCAGCTGAGGCTGTACTGGCGGCTTCTTCTTCTGTGCGCTCACCCCTGTCAAAGCAGCACTTGGAAATCTAAACACGCTAACCTCTGCCACTGAAACATGTAAATATTTTAACAAAACGCGGGGCATATTACCAACAAAGTGGCGAAGAGAGGCGTTAGCCATCTTGGTTTAACGCCTCTCTTCGCCACCACGGAAACGCTAGGCTGCACCATATTACCAAGGATATGGTGCAGCCTAGTGTTTCCCCCTGCGATGGTGGTAGTTTTGACAACTTATTGCCAGCGCAGACACCCTTGCACCAGAGTGCAAGGGTGTCTGCGAGCAGGGAGGTTTGTTTATGTTCAGGAAGGAGTTCCTTCCTGCACATAAAAAACCTTAAATGCCATTTAGTTACAAATTGGCATTTTTAAAAAGAGGTTTGTTTATCTACAGGAAGGGACACCTTCCTGTACATAAAGAAACCTTGGCATTTTGCTTTTTCCATGTGTGGAAAAAGCAAAAACGAGGAGAAATGTAGCATTTCTCCTCGTTTCGCCACCTTAAGAACAGGTCTTACCTGTCCTTAAATTCGGCGCTGCCAACTATTATTGCCTCTCTTGATAATAGGTGGCAGCGTCGAAGTGAATGGGTGTTGCGGTGGCACGCCCACTGCAACACCCACTGAGATGAGTTTATCGTGAAGAGGGCCTATTACCAAGGCAGCGTTAAGTCACGTAAATTGACTTAACGCTGCCTTGATAATAGGGCGATGCAAATATCGCCGCGTTATCGGCAGAAAAGTGACGATAACGCGGCGATAAGGGGCTTGGTAATATGCCCCTCACGTCTTTATAAAAGGAAGCACCGATGCCAGCTACCTGCTGGGGCGGCGACGGAGGGGGGAGGCATCTGCTGAGCGAGCCGTAGCAGCAGCAACTTATGACAAGGTGTCAAAGGGTCTTCATTTCAGTGCATCATTCACAAGAGTGAAAGCCAAATTGGGTACACTCTTAGCAGGTGAAAAAAAAATGCAGTTATACCTGAAATTCACTCATAGAGAAACCCCCATAACAGACAAGCAGAGACAGAGAACGCACAGGCTGTGGGAGGGGGCAATGGGGAGAAGGCAGGCACAGGAAGAAAATAGTTATGTGCAACACTCAAGTAAAGGAGCCCATAGCTGTGGAAGGATACAAATGACGTCATGCTGAATTTGAAGGCTGCATTTAGGGCTTAAGCCAATGAATAGTGGGGACAGTGAATGGAAGGAGCTTGCACAAAGCTTCAATATTAAGGAGTCCCAGTACTTGGGTTAAGTACCATAGACTCAAATCTTCAAATATCTTCTTTATCTTCCACAAATCTTTTGTTGTCAGCCACCACACGCAGTGCGACCAAATTTAAAGGAATACCTAATCTATATTCTACATAATATAAGTGTTCTTGACTGTTCTATAAGTACAACGACATCTAAGAATATTAGGGCGGCAAACTGTCCGGTGTTGACATTGAAAGTTGGAGGAGAAAGCACGTATATATCATGCAATATACCACTAGAATAAACTATAATTAACAAGAAATGCATTTTGTTTTGGGGTTGGGTCGGGTATGTATTTGCAATGCATTATGGGCAGGCAGATGTTGGTTCAGAATCTTTTACCCTGATTGCTGGTAAGCCCTGTCCGAAGAGCGTCGCTTAAGACAAAACAATAAATAAAACAGGCAGGCCCATTTTACTAATCTTTATCTTGCTGCAGTGGTACACTGTCCACATACAGCGTGGAGTCTGCCGGACCAGGACCTGTAGTAGCAGCCACGACCCTGCAACCCCTCGCCCATGTATGTTACAGTGTGGAGCCTGGCTGATGTGATTAGGGAACCCTAGCGACGACCCAGGGTACTACACCCCTGGTGTCTATTTATCGAGGAGCCTAGCAGTCTTGATTTAGGACCCCTAGTGACGACCCGTGGCATTGATAGAGCAAGTATTCGCATGTGACGCGACTTGCTTGTATCAAGAACCTCAAATAACATTAATGAAACTAATTCAAACAGTTTTGTCTTTCTAATAGTGCATTTTACACTACACGGGGGTGTCCCAGTGACGCTAGCCTATGTGTCTAATCATAATAATGAAGCTTGCAAATAATATGGTTGCTGCTTTGCGGGAATCTAGTCTGCGCATGCGTCGGTCATGCCCACGTGATGTGACGCACTCGCAGTTCTGGAGGGAATTTGTCGCTCATGCGCAGAATTGCTAAAAATGGCTGCTTTGTTTCTCACATGCTCCGTGCTTGCACTGCTGCTTTGGCAAAGCCGTTTTTTTTCGCTTAACTCCTAATGCTATCTATACTACAATTATAAAGAGAGAACTGTGTCCTTTGTGGCGGGTAAACTCGAAAAGTACACCACCAATCACAACACCCAATACAGCGTTGGAAAGGGGAGGTCCAGGAGATGGACATAGGCTATATATATGGACACCATTTACATTAAAAAGGGGGGGCGTCCTCAGTGGTAAAGTAGTCCCTTGTGGGCATTGGGCTTTAACATGTGAAAAAATGTGGGCGTTAACATTGCCCGAGGGGCAAGATGTGGGCGTTAACATTGTCCACGATGCGAGGAGATGGTGCTAAACCAAACAGTATTACAGCACACCATTCTCGCTGCATTCAGATTTGCAAAAAGACTAGAACGTGTCCAGCAGGACACTACATGTGGGATCTGTTTCCGCACAAACATGAATCCACTTTGGATATAACTGCGTGTCCTGCCGATATCTGCATCATCACCAAATGAATGGTACATTTGTTGTATTTTGAGGGTGCAGCAGTAGGCCCTCTGTCGGCTGTCGGTGGGACTGCAGCTTGTGTGCGTTATTTCCCATCTACTTCCACAAAGGCGCAAGATCCTGGACCGGGAGCTTGGCCTCAGCAGCCTCACGTGCTCCTGAGCTCAGATCAATGGAGCGGGATCCTTTCGACCCTGGAGCGGGCACAGAGGACACATCCGAGTCCAATGTTTAAGTTTAGAATTGGGGGGGGGAGGGCTACCAGATCACGCCTTCTCCATTGAGCATGCGCGGGTCTCATAGCCTTTTAATCATCATACCCACAATCCTTTGGGCTATGTCTGCATACTAGGATGCATTTACTAGATTTTCACCATTTTTTTTCTGTAGACTTTTATTTTCATAAAAGCGCATGTGTTTTATAATAAGTGTATCTGCTTTCTAAACTTGTTTTGATAGTCGTTCTATCTTTCCAGGGTATATATTTTTTACTTAATATATGGAAAGTCTCATAACAGTGAAAATAAGATGGCAGACGTGTATAGGGCTTAATCACTTGCACCTTGGGTGGCAGTGGGGCTCCTGCGAACTGGAGGATTGTTTGTAATTCTTCGCAAGCAATCAATTTCACAGTATAATGTTTAATTCAACAATAGTGTCAAAAAGTCTTTTTAATGTTAGTGTGTGTAGTTGTGTATTGAGAGTGGGGGATCATAAAGACTTGTATGACTAGAGAAAGTACTAAGGGGCAGATTTACAAGACCACTGCGCCACTTTTGCGTCATTTTTAACATGGGGAAAACGACGCAAAAGTGGCGCGCGGGTCTTGTAAATCTGCCCCTAAAATCCTAGGAGCACTACGCTTAGGGGCAGTGATGTAATGCCATCATATATCTGTAATGTTTTTATCTTATTTTTCAGTGCTAAGATCTTATGTTTGACCATGAGTCACGTGCTTCCACGAGACTCATGGGGCCCGATTCACAGAACTAACTTAAGACAAAATCCTAAACATACTACTTTTGGTATTCACAGAAGTTAGGATTTTGTCTTAAATTAGTTCTGTGAATCGGGCCCGTAGTCATTGCTATTGTTCTTTATGTTCCTTCCTACATTCTCAAGCGTTGCCACCAGGTTGCAGAGAATCCTAGCAACGCCGGATGGTGGTTGGATCCTCGGTGGCTGGATGGCTCCCGTCGTGGGTGCTTTGGACTTCAAATAAATCGACAGAAAGAAAACCAGAACTTCTCCTGTTTTCCTTCACAATAGGCAGATTTGCTAATCTTTCACACAAACCAAGGCAGCAAGCAAAGCAGAGGGAGAGAGCAGAAATGTTCCACATTTACAAATATTTGGAGCATTTCTGCTCTCTCCTTGTGCTGGTGCACCGTGTGTAGTGTCCTCTCTCTATCTTCTACATTTGTGAAGGTTCTGTGGAACCTAGAATGCTGTGGTTATGGATGCTCTTCAAGAGTCAGTTAATCCTGAGGTAGCTGATGGATGGGGTGTCAATGAATAAACCTCTGAACAACTTCTCTTTTTTTGTATGTGTATTGAAAACTTTTCATTGGCGACGAGGGTCCAAGGAAAAGAAGAAAAGGACACCTCACCATGAAGCTAAGTAACATGAAGAGTGTGTGGAAATGAAAGGATTTAATATTAAAGATGAATAGGAGAGAGAAATAAGATAGGAAAGAAATCTATACTACTATTATAAAGGAAGACCTTTGAACCTTTGAGGCGGGTAAACTCGGGAACCACAGTGCCAATCCATACACCCGATACATCGTTGAAATTGTCAAGGTGTGCAGATGGACATAGGCTATATAAATTTAAAAATATATACGTTATTTAAAATATTTATGAGAAAAAAAAAGTAATCCCAGGGAAGTAGCGCCGGCCGCGATGTGCGTGCTGACATCAGGAGCACGGGGAGGAGCGACGTCCAGGAGTGCGAGGAGGAGCAGCCGACATGAGCACGGGGAGGAGCGGCGGACAGGCTGGTAGGAGCGGAGAGGAGCGGCGGACAGGCGGGGAGGAGAGGGGAGGAGCGTCGAGGAGCGGCGGACCGGTGAACTCAGGACCGCGGGAAGGTGGGGCAGATGAGGTAAGGCTCTGGAGGACCCACGGACAATGTCGGGGCAGGCGGGGGCCCTGAAGCCAAGGTCGGGATGGGCTGCTACTCCGGGGGACCCACGGACAATGTCGGGGCGGGCGGGGTCTGGGGCGGGCGGGGGCCCTTAAGCCTGATTGCTCCCGGACAAGGTCTGGACGGGCTGCTAGTAGTTATTATAAAATAAGGGATATAGTATAGCCATTCACGTTATACAGTGTATTAATTTTATTCTGTGTCTCTAATTTGTTTTTGCTTACTTTTCATGTACCATCCTCGGGGGGGGGGTCTGGGAAGTACCGCTACTCCATCTTGAAGTCAGAGTAGAACCAGTCATGTGACGGGGGAAAAGAAAGTCACGCAGCAGTGGAACCCAGCCAGCTGGCAGCTAAAGCAAAGATGCTCATGGGAACCTGGTCTCTGATCCAGCTGAAGAAGCCGAACAGTTACCTGCAATTGCATCAATTGTATATGAAATTGTGTACCCCATTGTTTGCTGAAACCTCTCTTGCCATGGGAACAGGAATGTAAGGGGGGTTCGAAAAATGAATATTCAGTCTGAGAAAGTCCAAAATTTATGAGGTACCATGACCTAACTTCCTCACTTGCCCAATCAGAAATTAGGGAACCTTTCACTTGCAACATTTGTGGGTGGTACATTGTCCCGAAAACAGTATAATTTGCCTAGGTTTAGCTAGAGAAATTGTCAGACTTGTCCAAATAGCTGACCAGTCACTGACACAACGAACTCTATAGGTGATTGATACAGAGAGCTGCGGAGCACTCTGTCCGTAATTTCCCCAGACTCAGTCGGAGTTTGGGAAACCTTAAGGGCTGGCGAAGCACTTTGCTAGGAGGTTCGAGAACCCAATCGGGGTTATTGGCAGATTCCTTGCAGAGAGGGGGTAGCGCAGGCGTTGCATCCGAAGCTGCAGGTGTTGGTCGTACCCTTTGGTGAGCCCAGTCCTGATCAAAATCCTGAGGTTATCCTGTCCTGACTGTCCATGAGCTGTACATGCTCGCCGACTGGTAGCCTAAGTCCTTGAGGGTCCTTTCCCGCCTTTTCCAACTGACCCGTTGCCAGGGTTGGTCTTCATTCGGTCCAAGGTAAATCTAAAGTTGTGTGGGTATTAGATTATCTAAACCTCTCTCCTTTTTCACGAATAGCTTATTACTTATTTGTTCTTTACCCTGTTTTTTCCTCTACAAATAAGTTTTCTATACTACTATTATAAAGAGAGAACTGTGTCCTTTGAGCCAGGTAAACTCGGAAAGTACACCACCAATCGCAACACCCAATACAGCGTTGGAAAGTGGGGATCCAGTAGATGGACATAGGCTATAAAAAAAATAAAAATAAACGTTATTTAAAAAATAAACAATAAAAATAAAGTAGTCCCTAAGAAGTAGCGCCGGCCGTGTGTGCTAACACCGTACGTGCAGACATCATCGGAGGGCAGGAACGTGAGGAGGAGCGGACAACAGCGCGGGAAGGAGTGGAAAACTTAGCCAGACTGGAGGGAATGAGGTACATGAACCGCGGGGAAGAGTGGTGAAGTAAGGCGGACTGGAGCGGAATGGAGGACAACAGCGTATGGAGGAGCGTAGAACGTAGCAAGACTGCAGCACCTTGAGGTATGTGAAACGCGGGGAGGAACGGTGAAGTACGCGGGGTGGAGCGGTAAGTGAGGAGGAATGGAGCATGATAGCGGACTGCAGCGGGGCGTGTAGACTGGCTTAGTGTAGTGGGGGGCAGTGAAGTGAGGCGGACTAGAGCGGGATAGCAAAATAAACGATAGGTTTTAAAACGGCTTTCACATTTGGTGCAGACATTTAAGTGAGAGTAGTGGGGGGTGGTGAAGTGAGGCGGACTGGAGCGGGGGCCTGTGTTTGTGCGACTGGGAGCAAGTGCTAAGGTAAGGTGCACGCAAGCCTAAAATGCTGCCCCCAGCCCCCTTCTGCCCCGGCAACGCAGGGGCGGGCTGCTAGTCTCGTATAAACTGGTGTATTAGCATGCTCCATTCTTTCCCTACCCTTAGTCGAATTCAGAATCATATGCATATAAAGTTTGTCCCATTCTTACCCTCCCTTCAGAGAATAAGCACATCAGGGGAAGTAGATTGCATAGGTTTCATTTCTCTTAGACGGTTAGTGATAACTGAAAGTCTGCTCTGAATAGTATGTTCCCTTTTCTTACCCGCCTTTAGTGGAGTTGCGAAAATCTGTTGATCTATATGTAGCGTGTTCCTTATTTTTTCCCTTCCCTTTATTTTCTAAATTTCTAAATGTTTTTTACATTAATTCATTGTTATACTATTTTCTTAAACTTAGTGATAGATAGTTTGATTTGTGTTAACCTGTGGCTCATTGAAACTGAAGAAAACGATAACTAGAAGGTTTTTGAAACTTCCTGCGTTTGTGGTTATTATAAGAGTACAAAATTGAAAAGGTATATGTTATTTGTGTTATCTACTTTCTCCATAGCTAGCTCCTCGACCCATTGTGGTCTTAGGTACCTGAACGAGGATTGGTAAGTCAGGTACAAGGTAGTAAATAGAATAGAACCAAACTGCTTATAGTAGTGTGCGGGTTACCTGATTAAAATATCACGAAGAAATTTGTTTTATGGGCCCGAGTGTGCATATTTGGTAGCAATACTGGTCGGGTGCCCTGCGCGCTCTATAAGTAGTTTTCTGGTAAGCAGAGGATGGTTAGGACTAGTTGAGACAGGTAGATAGGTTAATTGTTGATAAACTGTGAAAAATTTAAATGTGCTGCTAAAAATATTTTTCCCCTTGAGATCGATCAACTGTAAAAATATTGCTTTGAAAAGTTATGAAATGTTTAAAATGTTTTAATGAAATGCTGCTATATGATATTTATGTATTAACCATTTGTTAGTGATTGTTATATGTTGTCTGAAATTCCCGGGGGCAGAATAGCGGGTGGTGAGGAGAATCCACCTTGCAGTGAGGTCATTGGCTTGAGGAAAATTAGTGCATGGTTAGGTAGAACTGGAAGCGCTAATTAGGGTTTTCTGAATGAGTAGTTGAATAAATGATAGCAACGAGTCCGCTATTGAAACTTCAGTTGTGATATTAGCTAGTAAGGGTCACACGAGGAAGGAGTAGTAGGTTCATCGGAGCTTGAGTGATAGCAAAGGAGTTCGCTAGTAAAACTTTTGGACTTAAGTATATATCCCGGAAAGAGTGGATGAGTCAAAGAAGTAGCAGGTTCTCTAATGCTTGTGTGAAGGGTAGGCAGGAGGGTCTGTATGAAAAGTAAACAGAAGAAGTTTGCTTGCAGTAAAACAAATCTTTCTGTCTAGACACTCAAGTACAGTGGCGAATGTTATATGTTGTAAACTAAAATAGAGCACTTGCACTTTAAGAAAGAAATCAAGTTTCCGTTACCTTGTGAAGGAGGGAGTCAGTTGCGGAGCTGCGCTGACGTCACTCTGTGCCGCGCTGGTATTGGTTGAAACAGCGGGTGTGTAGCGGAGCTGGAATTGTAAAGGAGGGGCGAGTGATGGAGCGTGAGACCGAGTCTCACGAAAGGGCCGCGCACCCATTGGTTGAAGTTGTTTGCAATCTCCTTATTGATTGGTTGCTGAAATTTACAAGGCGCGCTAGTATTGGAAGAACGTTTGTAAACAAAAGTATGTATTTTTAGTCTGAGTTAGGTTTACGAGGTATATGTGGCATTCCTTTAATCCAGAAACTCGACCTGATCCTAGGTACTTAGGGTTTGCAAAAGATCAGTGGAAGGGTCGTAAAATAAATGGAATGTACGGGAGCAAGATAAAATTGACTCTCGTAGACAAAATGAAGAAGTATTTCAAGAAAGACAAGCCCATAAAGACTAGAGAAGGAGTTATTATTCCACCACCTAATACTCCCGCATCATTTATGATGTTTGACAAAGGGTATCATACCTGTGTATGGTTAGAAAATTGGGTGGAATATACTAAGGAGGATGGAGTTTTTGCTTTTTCATTAGATGGTACCTTTAATGGTAGAATTTTGTTTAATTTGAAGACCCGAATGAATGATTTACACCCCAGACCAAGACTGACGCAATATGAGGCCCTAGAAGAATGGGAGATTGAGGCCTTTGAGCGAGACAGACCCAGAATGGATAAGGGGTTAGCGAAATTTTATCTGAAAAATCAGAGAGAAAGTAAAGAGAAAAAGATGAAGCAGTGGAGACAGAATATTATGGTAGAAGGACTATTCCCAGTACGAGGCGTAGATGAACCATTGGGAGGCAAAAGGACAGAGAAAACCCGACATTTAATGACTGCGGGGGATTCGGAAGACGAATATTTGGAGGATTTATTAATGAAAAATCCACCTCCATATGATGAGGAGTCTAGGTCCTTGAGTTCAAAAAATCCATTTATCAAGCCGTCCAGTAAAAGGAGGGCCAGCACCACTGACACAGCAGGTTCAGGTTATAGGCCCAGTAGCAAAGAGGGATTCAGCATGCCCGATACAACTGTACCATGTTATAGACCGTCCTGTGGTGAGGGACCAAGTACGACCATTCCAACTGCCCCCAATGTTTACCCACCTTTAATTCCACAAGTAGTACTTGAAACCTCTATGGAAAAGGTTTTACAGGACCGATAGCGCCTTAATTAAACAAAGAACTGAATTGATACAGAAAATATCCCAGTTAAATTCAAGTCCTGAAGCTCTGACAATTCCAGTAACTATTGGCCCAGTTGTTCCTCTTTATGGGGATAGACAAGCTAGTCCAAAGACTCCAGTTATTACTCCAGCTGTAGTGCCGCCAAGAAAAGATCCCCTAATTGTTGATGACCAAACAAGTGAATGTGAGTCTATAATTTCCTTAATGGACATGCCCATAAAAGAACCAGAAGTTAGCGCACAAAGAAAGAACACTCAGACTAGTGCACGAGAAGTCCTGATAGAAACAGCGCCAGGTACTCGAAGTGCCACGGTAGTGACTCCGGAAGAAATAGATCGATGGACTCGAGAATTAGAAAAGGGAACTCCTCAGCCAAAACCATTAGATATTTACAAATTAAGAATAGAATTGGAAGAACTGATGGCTGGAAACGTGGGACTAGATAGGCTAAACACTCTTAATGAAGAAGAGCTGTTGTTCATATGTAAGAGCATTACAAGAAATACCAGAGCGTTCCATGAGAGACTGACGGACACTGCAGCTAATATGGGAAAAGATGTCAGCAGGTCTAAGGTATTGCAGAAACCATACAGAGCAGAATTTTCTTACAAAGACTTGGAAAACATGAACGTGTCAGGGAAAAAGGTGCAATAAAGAGAATTATTACACCTGTTACAAAAATGGGGAGATCTAGATAAATGGAAAGCAAGGTAGGCAAAGAAGAAAGAAGACAATAGGTCCCGCCACGTGTCCACTTAGTACGTCCTAAAAGAAACAGATAAAGCTGAACCATTGTATCCCATGAGAGAAGTACCAGGTGGAAAATATGTACATGTTCCCTGGTCCCGACAGGATATTGTGTCATTCACAAATGATCTCCCAAAATTATGAGAGAAACCTGTAGAATGGTACAGGCAGGTTGAAAGATTTATTAAGGTTCAAAAATGTCTCCTGAAAGATCTCGATGGATTCTTTGACAATGTAGTTCCCGTAGACTTGTGGACAGAATGCAAAATTGCTGTTGATTGGCCCAGTGAGGAGTATGCCAGAGACACTAGGACAGGAGCCCCCTCAGGGGAGATGATGAGGAAATATGACCAGGTCATACTGTACTTAAAAGGAAAGGTGCCCGCTAAAGAAACTGATTGGACCCACATAGATAGAACTACCCAAAATCGTGATGAAACTGTACGTTCATATTATGAACGACTGTTACAGGTGTTCAAAACGTGCAGTGAAATAGATAACATTGAGATGAAGGATATGACCCATTTCATTTATCGATTCGTGTTAGGGTTAAGACCTGAAATTTCAAAGTGGAATAAAGACAATAAAATTTGTTGGCAAGCTAAACCTATAGATGAGGTCCTGAAATACGCCAAGTATTGTGAAGATGAGATGGAAAATAAAAGAAAAGCATTAAAGGAGAATGTCATGTGGGCACAAGTGAAACTGGCAGAGCAACAAGAAAAGCAGTTAAGTAAAATGAATAATAATACCCAGAATCAAAGCCCTGGGGGTGGAGGGACGGCCAGAGTTCAAATGAGCCGAGAGCAAGATAAAAAGAAGTACCCCTGTCACGGGTGCGGTCAGATAGGGCACTGGAGAGACGAGTGTCCAGCGTTACAGAATGGTAACATGCCCAATTATGATTTGAATCCACAGGTGCAGAAAGAGGGGCCACGAAAGACTCAGCAACAGGAAAAGCAGTCACAGCTGCCTCGCGCACCTAGGCCAAACTATAGAAATAGAGCACAACAGAGTGAGGAAGTCGAAGTTTGGGAAGGAAGGGAGGATAGAAATGCAGCAACTTCGCAATTCCTGTTGAATGATACATTTCTCTGTGATGAACCTTACTGACGGGGCCTGAGGGGGGAGGACGAGGAGTGCGTGCTTGGCGCCTCCTTGCCGGTAGACCAGACAGGGCCATACATTGAAGGAAATGTTGAAGGGAATGACGTCACCTTTCTGTTGGACACTGGTGCTACCCGTTCTACTGTGAGAACAGCAGATGTCCCAAACCTACCCCTCTCGGGAGAAGCAATCCAAGTAGTGGGTGTTTCTAATCAGATAATTAGTACCCCAGTGACTGAGCCTATGGAAATCACAATAGGGAATTTCAAAGAGATGCACAGATTTGTAGTCTGTGACTCCAGTCCAGTGAACCTGTTAGGACGTGATTTGCTGTGCAAAATGAATTGCACCATCTTTTGCACACCAAAGGGCATTGAAATTCAGACCCCAGATGAAGATGGAATTTACAAACTAATGGTAATAAGGCCTGACTCGGAAATTCAAAGACTGACAATACAAGACTTACCTGAAGAACTCCAGGAGACAGTGAAACCTGAGGTGTGGGACTTTACTGGTAAAGATGTAGGATTAATGGCAAATGTAGACCCAATTAAAATAGCCATAAGAGAAGATGCAGTCTATCCAAATACCAAACCGTACAAAATGAGTGCAGAAATAAAAGCAGGGGTCGCCTTCGAAGTAAAAAGATTATTGGAAGCAAACATCATACAGGAGGTAATGAGTAGTCCTTGTAATTCACCTATAATTGGAATCAAGAAACCAAGTGGTAAGTACAGGGTAGTGCAGGACCTGCGCAAGGTAAACAAAATTGTGGTTCCTTGCTGTCCTATTGTACCAAATCCTGCCGTGATCTTGTACCAAATTCCATGGAATGCTGAATGGTTCACCGTCATTGACTTGTGTCACACATTCTTTTCAATCCCATTGCATCCAGACAGCAAATTTCTTTTTTCATTTGAATTCGACAGTCATGTCTATGTCTGGAATCGTGTCCCTCAAGTGTACACAGAAAGCCCTTCAATTTTTAATCAGATTCTGAAAAAGTGTCTTGAATCTTTGGTCCTACCTAGGGAATCAGTGCTGGTACAATACATAGACGAGTATGCCCACATACAAGAAACCAAACCTCGACTCACCCTTACAACCAAGTAGTGACACAGAGAGCTCTCCGTGGATGAGGACAAGTACCCATCAGTCACCATTCGGATCCGCCCTTCATCATTTGGGATTTTTATCCGTACCACCCGTCAGAGATTTATCGGAACTCTCCTAGGAGGTCAACCCGGTGGTAGGGGGTAGCCTCACTAGAGTAAGAGGACGACAGTGTGGTGTACCACTCGATGTAAGTGAGTGGTAAACAAGATGGGACTGGGGTGTGTAGTGCAAAAGATGGCCAGGACGCCGGCCAGGAGTACCGACGGTTAGAGCGGTGCTTCATTCTTCCCCTGAGCCACAGCCAGGTGGGGTGAGGCCATCTTACCTTACATGTCTAGTGTTCTGCACAGACTGTAAGGACACCCAGAACGTCCAGGTGACTGTCTGCACTTGCTGTGTGTTCTGAGGGTGTTACTTTCTTTCACATGGTGTAGTAGCTTTTATTGGTATTATTGGTCCTGAAGAAAGCAATTGACAAAATAAGTCGCTGAATTGCTGAAACTAGTCGACCACACTGTCCTGAGGCTGTCCACATAATTGGTCAGTCAGCAGGCGTATTGCTTTTAACATTGGTACGGTAAGCACAATTGGAATAAATCATTAATGGGTGCTTAGCCTTAACCAATTTTAAATCCACTCCCTTTGGTTTTTTTGTTCCCTCACATCTTCTTTTGCACTACACACCCCAGTCCCATCTTGTTTACCACTCACTTACATCGAGTGGTACACCACACTGTCGTCCTCTTACTCTAGTGAGGCTACCCCATACCACCGGGTTGACCTCCTAGGAGAGTTCCGATAAATCTCTGACGGGTGGTACGGATAAAAATCCCAAATGATGAAGGGCGGATCCGAATGGTGACTGATGGGTACTTGTCCTCATCCACGGAGAGCTCTCTGTGTCACTACTTGGTTGTAAGGGTGAGTCGAGGTTTGGTTTCTTGTATGTGGGCATACTTATCTTAGACCCTCTGGTACCTTTGGTGTATATTGGTTCTGTTGGGGATAGTACCCAGAGCTTGGTCTTTAAATCTCCCCTAGGTCCTCCTCTACCGTTGTGTGTTTGTTGTTACAATACATAGACGACCTCTTGGTGGCGTCTAAAAGTCAGAATGAGTGTGTTGTTGACACCATTGCCTTACTGAACCATTTAGGGGAAGGAGGGCATAAAGTATCTACTGACAAATTGCAGTTCTGTACCTCTCCAGTAAAATATCTGGGGCACCAGATAGAGAAAGGTGTCAGGAAAGTAACAACAGAAAGAATCAGGATAATTAAAAATATGCATCTACCCCGTACTCAAAAAGAGATCAGAATGTTCCTTGGGGTTGTAGGATACTGTAGACAGTGGATTGTGGATTTTGCAGTTTTAGCAAAACCATTGATAAAAATGACCAAGAAAGGAGCAAAGGACCCAGTGGAGTGAAACGAAGAAAGCATGTCAGCCTTTACCAAATTACGAGACTGTCTGTGTACTGCTCCTGCACTGGGAATGCCTGACTACTCGAAAGAGTTTGCATTGTTTTGTTTGCAGTTTTAGCAAAACCATTGATAAAAATGACCAAGAAAGGAGGAAAGGACCCAGTGGAGTCCTTTGCATATCAGCCTTTACATTGTCGGTTCTGACCCAAGCGCATGGTTTGACTAGACATCCCGTGGCATATTTTTCTGCCACTTTAGATCCAGTGGCTGCTGGATTACCTGGATGTCTGAAAGCAGTAGCTGCAACTTGCATGAGTCTTGAACAAAGTGAATCCATCGTCTTGGGACATCCTGTAACTGTGTATGTTCCACATGCAGTTGTAATCTTACTGACCCAAACTAAAACCCAGTATCTCACTCCTAGTCGGCTGACAAAGTATGAAAGGATCCTGGTGGGTGCAGCAAATGTAACCATTACTCGATGTAACTTATTGAATCCAGCTACCCTATTACCTGATTCCCTCATTGCAGAAGCGAAAGGAGAGGTCGAGCATGATTGCATAGACCTAACTGAGTTCAGTACAAAACCACGCCCAGACATTAAAGAAATGCCCTTACCTATGGAAGATTACCAACTGTTTGTGGATGGCTCATGTCTAAGACATGAGGATGGTGGCTTAAGTGCTGCTTATGCAGTGTGCACATTAGAACGTGCAATAGAAGCATCCTGATTGTTTGGAGTCAAGTCTGCACAAGTAGCCGAATTGATTGCATTAACCAGAGCCTGTAAAGCTGGGAAAAATAAGAGAACAACCATATATACGGACAGCCAGTATGGTTATGGGGTTGTGCATGATTTTGGCCAATTGTATCTGACCTCTTCAGGTACTCCGATCAGGAATGGGAATGTTGTAAAAGAATTACTGGAGGCAATCCAGTTACCAAAATAATTGGCAGTGGTCAAGTGTGCTGCTCACAAATCTGGCAATGACGGCAGGTAACCGATATGCTGACCAACTGGCCCAATATTGAGCACGTTATCGAATGTCAGTCAACATCAAGTTGGGGGGACATGGAAACAGCTGCCAACTTATAGTGTTTGAGGATGTGCAATCATGGGAAGAGCTGAAAGATTTGCAAAATGCAGCAAGACCAAAGGAAAAGAAAAGGTGGAAAAAGACTAGTTGTCGGAAAAGGAGTGAGGATGGTGTCATGGTTTACACTGATGGTATGCATGTATTGCCTGACAGCTTGCTTGCTCCTATGGCCTGGCTGATACATGGGGATACACACCTAGGCAGGAATGCTATGGTTCGTGTCTTTAACGAGACATGGTACAATTCAAAATTCAGGAACATTGCGGAGGCACTTTGAAAGAGGTGCTTAACTTGTCAGCAGTTTAATCCTGGAAAGAAAACAGTAGTTACACCAGGTACAATCGGAAAAGCAGAAGGTCCCTTTGTCAGATTACAAATTGACTTTATACAATTGCCCCTCTGTAAAGGAATGATGTACGTCCTTGTCATTGTCTGCTTATTTTCAAAATGGGTAGAAGCTTATCCTGCCAAAAGAAATGATAGAATTACAGTCGCCAAATTGTTACTGAGGGAACTGATACCTAAGTTCGGTTTTCCAGTTACAATTGAATCAGACAGAGATGGGCATTTTCACAATGAGATAATAGAACAGCTTTGTGCAGCATTCAAAATCACCCAAAAATTGCACTGTGCATATCGCCCAGAGGCTTCTGGAGTGGTAGAACAACTAAATGGCACTATCAAATCAAGGTTAAGAAAAATGTGTGATTCTACTGGAATGAATTGGATAGACGCCTTGCCCCTTGTCCTGATGGGAATCAGAAGTATTCCAGATCGGAAGACAGGCCTGAGCCCCCACAAGATACTGATGGGAAGAGTAATGCGACAAGCATGGGTGCCAGGACACAAACTGCTAAGCATTTCTGATGATTTGGTGCTAGAGTACTGCAAGCAACTGGGTGACCAAGTGCGTTCTATCTCTCACCAGATTGGGGGAGACGCCACCTCCAGGCCAACAACTCCAGCCCATAATCTGAACCCAGGGGATTGGGTTATGCTAAAGAAACACACCCGATCGAGTTGCCTTGCACCGAAGTGGGGAAAACCGAGACAAGTGATTCTTGTTACCACGACAGCGCTGAAGTGTGCGGGTGTGCCGAAGTGGATCCACGCCTGTCATACCAAAAGAGTGACTGAAAACGAAGAAACTGAGGCTGAAGGTTGTGCAGCTGAGGGGTCTCCTGACGTTGGTCGTGAAGTAGCTGATGACGAGCAACCAAGCACCAGTCAAGTTGATTGGGTCCCAATAATTGACCTGACATTCGATCCCATAAGAACCAGAAAATACACCTATTTAGATAGAGAGTGGAATAGTGAGGACGAGACAGGAATAGAAAAGGATCACCAGATTATCGAGATTCATGTCAGATCAGACAACGAAGAAGGACAGACAGGGACAGAACAGGCTATCAACACGCCTCCAAGAACTCCTGAAATTGAAAAGGGACAATTAGGAAACAGAGCAAAAGTTTGAGCGGAAGAAAATCAAGGGTTCGAAGTGCTTGAACAGGATCAAGAAATAGATAAAAGTGTTCAGGAAGAAGAAATTGAAACAAAACAAAGCCAAATCCGGCATACACCTGAACAAGGCCAGCTTAGTGACCAGGCAGAAGAAGAAGACTTAAGACCTGGAACTAGTCAGATAGGTAGGGAACAAGAAACCCTCGAAGCAGATGTACCACAAGTGAATGAAAATAAAAGATCATTAGACGAAAGCCCAGTAACAGTGCCAGTTAAAAGATTCAAGAAAAAGAAAAGTGAACCAAGATTCATCAAAAGACTGAGATTGAGACTGAAAATTATAGAGGAAAAGCTGGAGGACAGGAAACAGGCTGCTAGAGAAAAGGAGAAATCTGGAACTAAGCCAAAGAGAAAAAGTGCCCGACTAAGGAGACAAAACAGTAAATATCAGGATCCTGAGTGGACTTTTCTGGTACTAGAGGAGTTCAAAGATCTTGATATAAGTGACGAAAGTGACGAAGAGGTGATTGCCATTCAGAGCACCGAAGAAGAAGAACCGACCTGAAGTTGCTCGGTGTAAGAAAATTTGGATAAAGTTACAAAGAGGGGTTAACTTCTCTTAAGCCCAAGATGTCTGATTCCACTGTATATGGAAGACCTAGGCGTAATTGGTGTAAAACGTGTTGCCAAATATGTATGTAGTGTAGCACAAATATAATGCTTTGGATAGGACTGGCCATAACCATTCCTTCTGTGATGAGCGAGAACCCAAGTCTGTACCCCAATAATAATTTACCGGACGACACTATAGAATCACACACTGGAAACACTCCCAAAAGTATAGATGCATTAGACAGACCACTTAGCTTGAAACAGAGGCAAGTAGACTTAGAAGCACCAGATGAGGAAGACTTACACTTCAAGAAAATCCGGAACAAAACTCACCTAAATGTTTTTGCGAATCTATTAGTGCATTATGTAGAGACAATGGAGATAGATGACTGTTATGTTTGCATAAAACTACCTACTTCAGTAGCTGAAGGTGTGACTTACCACCACTTACCCTTGACCTATGGAATTTCCTGTAGTATATTGACTAGCCTATTTTATAGAAGAGGACCGTTACAGTATTACTACTCAAACTTTGACGTGACTTTTTCAGAACTTCCTGTTCGAAGGACTCTGAATCCTGTACATACGACTAGAGATGTAGCTAAATATATGGGTGATTATTTTCTAACTGTAGGAAAAATTAATATAGATGACGCACACAAGAATAACCTGACTTGTTCTCTACATGAAAAGGAGAAAGAATTTTTAGATATGGTGGAGAAAAGAAGAGAAAGCTTCCAAAATAATACCAAAGGTAAAACTCAGGAAGTTCCTAAATGGGCAGAAAATATAGACAGTACCTCAAATGGTAGAGAAAATGCTGCTTTGTTGCTGGATTTCGAAAAGAAAGGGAAGCTTTGTCTTCATAGAGAAATGACTAGTTATTATAATAACATATTCATTGGTTCCAGTGAATGCGAACATAATGACAAAGTAATTGGGGGTTGGGGATTCAAAGATGGGTCAGAACCCGTGTTTCCTGGAATTTATTTTATATGCGGAAACAAGGCTTACTTCAAATTGCCGGACCATTGGTACGGAAGTTGTTACTTTGGTATTGTCTTTCCGAAGACATACCATGTGGGGAAAAACACTGGAAGCAATGAAAAAACTAACAAATTAGCACGCACAAAGCGAGAGAGTGCTGGAGAAATAGTGGGAGATATTTTCAGCACATTGATACCTGCAGTGGGAGTGTCTCTGAATACACACAGAATTTGCAAATTGTCAACAGTAGTAGATCGGTTATCTACTGACACTGCTGGAGGTTTCCTGATGGTCAATACCGAGATGGTTGCGATCAGATCTATGGTTTTACAAAACAGGCTTGCTCTTGACACTTTTTTAGCAAAAGAGGACGGAGTCTGTCGAATGTTGAAAGCGCAACATTGTTGCACTTACATACCTGACAAAAGTGTAGGAATCGAAAGGTATGTGAGAAATATTACAAATTTGGAAAAAGAGCTCAAACCACTGGAAGTTGACAGTGCCTGGAAGAGACTAACAGATGGTCTTTCCTCTGTAGGTCATTGGTTTACTAATCTAGGGAAATGTCTTTTGAGTAAAATACTGTTGCCAATCATGGGCATTAGTATAGTAGTGTTTCTTATATTCATTTGCTGTAAATGTCACAAACATAAGAAAAAGTACACTGTGAATAAGAGGGGAGTGAAGAGGAATGTGAATGAATTGGAACTGGAGGAACTGAATAATCCATCCATACTAATATAATAAAGAGAGAGCCAAAAACCTTTGAGGCAGGTAATCTCATGAACCACAGCACCAATCACAACACCCAATACAGCGTTGAAGAGGGCAGTTGCAGCAGAAGGACATAGGCTATGCAGACGCCCACCATATACATTTAAAAGGTAAAAGAACCGTGCCAGCAAAGTAGTCCCTTGTGGGGGTGTCTGCGTTGTGCTGTGGTCTTGTGCTGGGGGCGTGACAAATGCTGGGGGCGTGTGGTATGTTCCGCCCTTCGGGCTGGACTGTTCCCATGAGGCACAGGGTCAAGGCTGATTTGCATATGGCCATGTCTGAACTGGGGTGGTGTAGAGTCCAAAAAAACGATGGATTTAGGCCCAGATCTCTGTACTGGGGTGAATGTAAGACATTGTTCTGCATTCTGTCCATCAACTGTTGTTTTTGCATTTGTCACCCCGAGTGTGATGGGTATGCTCAGACGTGAGCCCCATGCTCTCCACTCAACTGGAGTCAAACTTGCCTGGCTGAAGACAGCTGATAGCCAGAAAGTGGTCCTAGGATACTTGAGTCTGGCTGAGGTGGTGTGGGGTGCAATATAAATGATGGATTTAGACCCAGATCTCTGTATTGGGGTGATGGTATGATATTGTTCTGCATTTTGCTCATCAACTGATGTTTATAAATTCTGCCTTTCATGCCATGTTTCATATCGTTCAACATTCCAGCTCCAGGTGTTCACTCTGCTCCCTTTAAATACCCCTGCACCCCATAATCAAAACCCACCCTTACTCCCTAAAATACCCCAACACCCTTAAACACTAACCCATCTTAACCCTATAAATATACCCTGTACCCCAAAACCCAAACCTATACCTGAATCCTAAAAATACCTCTGTACCCCAAAAACCAAACCTACCCCTGAACCCTAAAATACCCCTGTACCCCAAAACCCAAACCTAGCCCTGAACCCTTAAAATACCCCTGTACCGCAAAACCCAAACCTACCCCTGAACCCTAAAAATACCCCATACCCCAAAACCCAAACCTACCCCTGAACCCTAAAATACCCCTATACCCCAAAACCCAAACCTAGCCCTGAACCCTAAAAATAACCCTGTACCCCATAACCCAAAACTATATCTGAAACAATAAAATACCCAAACACCCCAAAACATATACCTCAGTACCCCAAAACATATACCCCTATACCCATACTTGCCTTATCCAAACATTTTTAAAAAACATGCTTTTACCATTCATGCATTTACAACGAATTTCCTTGTAAATGTATGCCTGGTAAAAGCATATAAAATGTAATGCCATGCGTTATAATGGCATTGCGGATTCATGGTATATTCGTAATGAAAGTATGCAGAGTGATGGTATGGGGAAAGAAATTTGCGGAATAATGGGTGTTTACCCTCCCCCGTAAGTACATTGGTGGCACGGCGGCCCACATCTCCAGCAACATACTCATATGTTTTCACCACCAATTGGAAAAATGCACAGGTCTCTCTCATTGATGCCCAGCACCGACATACACTTTTAGACACACCTCTCACCACAAGTTCTTGAATTGCGAACTTTAGAGATGGGGAGCTACGTTAGAATCTCGGCATCAGCTCAACATCCTGTGATTCCAGGCAAATTGCTTTGTCTCCCCGTGCCTACCACAAATCAATGTGTTCTTCTGTAATGTAAATTGTGCTCATGCCATGTTGTCGAGTTCGCGCTATATAATATTGCAAGGAAAAATAAAGTAGGGAAACTCGAGTTCACACACTACTAAACGCGCACTCTTAAGTGCATCAACAGTGCACTGTGAATTGGAGCATTTCACAGGCCTGTCACAGATAAGAAATGCTCTCAAAACGAAATCCTACAAAATAATATACTACTGGCCGGCAGCAATTCATACCCGGACAACGTCAGGACGGGCTGCTAGTACTAATATAATAAAGAGAGAGCCCAAATCTTTGAGGCGGGTAATCTCAGGAAATACAGCACCAATCGCAACACCCAATATAGCGTTGGAAAGGGCAGTTGCAGCAGAAGGACATAGGCTATGCAGACGCCCACCATATACATTTAAAAAGTAAAAGAACCGTGCCTGCAAAGTAGTCCCTTGTGGGCGTGTCTGCATTGTGCTGTGGGCTTGTGCTGGGGGGGCGTGACAAATGCTGGGGGCGTGTGGTACGTTCGGCCCTTCGGGCTGGACTGTTCCCATGAGGTACAGGGTCAAGGCTGATTTGCATATGGCCATGTCTGAACTGGTGTGGTGTGGAGTGCAAAAAAACGATGGATTTAGGCCCAGATCTCTGTACTGGGGTGAATGTATGACATTGTTCTGCATTCTGTCCATCAACTGTTGTTTTTGCATTTGTCACCCCGAGTGTTTTTTTTTTTTTTTTTAAGACCTTTATTGAAAGCAAAGCCAATGACATCTCCAATTCTTTACAGCTACACATCACACTGGTTCACACAACACAGGGATCATGTGATCAATAAGCAAGAAATACTGTACACAGCCAGAGTGCCGGCATCCCGGGGGCCCGGCGGCGTGATGTAGTGACGCTATTCCAGTGTAACCAAGAGAGATGCCCCTCCGTGTGCGGCTAGTAGAACTGTGTGTCAACTGGCCATCCCAGAATGCAATCGCGGCAATAAGGTCTTATGTCGAAATAAGGTCAAGGAAACCTACCCCAACTACCATCCCAACGCCCCCCCCACCTGAGTGTGATTGTGGAATTACTGTCATCATTAATAGTGAGCAAATCATGGTGTGCCTGCCGTGTGTCCCGTGCCATCCCCCGTAAGTGTAATCGTCCCCCCCAGTGTCCACCCCCACCCGCCTCCATGTGTCATGAACTTCTATGTAACCCCCCTCCGTCCCTCCACTCGCCCCACCCCCCGCCCCCTAGGGAGAGAGTCTAATGCGTCTAAACCACTACTCCAACACCTGGTCTTGAAGATCAACCACTTCGGAGGTGTCAGAGCCGCCGTCCTCCCCCTTTTGCAGGTGTTCCTTGTAAAGGTCCCAGAAATTTTTTGGCCTACTTCTGGGCGGTAGCAATTCGCTGTACAGTTCTGTTTGAGTGCAGCAGTATTGTAGATCCCTTAGCCATCTGGTTTTGGCAGGGAGGGGCCCACGCATCCAACAGGCAGCGACCACTCTCCTGGCCAACAGCAGAGCCATATCGATCAGCCGGCGCAGGGAGGGGGCAAGCGGCTTAGAGTAAGGTGTGCAAGTGCCGGAGTACGTGGCAGTGACTCCCCCAAAATCTGGTCAAGTTCCGTAAACACCTCCCCCCAGAAAGTCAGCACACCGGGGCAGAGCCACGCCATATGAAAGAAATCCGCTACCAAAGTTCGGCAGCGCTCACATTCCGCAGAGGGGCGAAGGCCATATCGATGTAATCGTGCGGGGGTGTAATACACCCGCTGGAGGAATTTGAAATGCACCAGCCTGTGCCTACCGTTCAGGGAGATCTTGCGTGTGCTGGAACAGCAATAGCGCCACATGACGTCATCTATGGGGGTTTGCAGATCGTCCTGCCAGGCTGCTCTAGCTTTAGAGGGTTGTAAGTGCTGATGCGTCACTCCCAACCTGTTGACTTGTGAAATTAATTTTGCAGGTGCTTTGGATTTGATGATATGAGTCAGTTCAGGGATCTCCTCAGGCTCCTCCATGGAAGGGCCCAGAACCTCCCGGAACGCAGAGCGGAGCCTGTGAAATTGGAATTTCTGCAGCAAGGAGGGGCCCGACTCTGTGGGAGGGAGCTGATCCCAGGTTTTCAGAGTACCTTCGGAGAACAAATCCTCCATTTTTACTATGCCAAGAGCACGTAAAGCTTCGACCACACCTTTCTCACCCAAGGGGTCCAGCCAGAGAGCCCATTCTACGGGCATCAGTGGGGAGTAAAGGAGATCATAGCCGCGGGCCCGCACCAGGGCACGCCATGCGTGGTTGGTCGCCTTAAGAGAGTCCATCCGACCAATCGAGCGATCTGTCGGGAGGCAGATCGTGGCAGGCACAGGGAGCGGGTCTGCAAACAGCCTTTCCAGAATGAGGTGCGGCGTACGTACGTCACCGTGAACCCATGAGTGCAGATGAGAAGCTTGCGCAACTCGATAGTAGCGCTCCAGATCCGGAGCCCCCAAACCCCCCATCTCGCAGGGGAGAGTCAGAGTCGCCCATCGTACCCGTGGTTGCTTGCCGCCCCAGGCCATTCGGATCATGACTTGCGTAAGTTGTCTAAAAAACGACTTTGACAAAACCACTGGTATGTTTAGGAAAAGGAACAGGAATCGGGGTAGTATTATCATTTTCATGATAGCGATCCTGCCCAAGAGGGATAGCGGTAGTCTAATCCAGGCGTCGACATCGTCTACCAATTTATTGAATGCTACACCATAGTTATCCCGAACCAGGACCTCGGGATCAGTGTGCAGGCGGATGCCCAAGTACCGGACCGAGTCGGTGGTCCACTGCAGCGGGTACTCCATGTCAAAGGGCTGAGTCACCGGGGTGAGAGGGAAAGCGATGGACTTGTCCCAATTCACCCTCAGACCCGAGAGTGAACCAAAGCGGACCACCTCCCTAAGTACCGCGGACAGATTAGACTCCGGGTTCCGGACGTACAGCAAAGTGTCATCAGCGTACGTCGATATCCCTATATTTTAGGTGGGAAAGCTAATACCCTCCAGACTGTGATACTCCCGTATAGCACAAGCAAGGGGTTCCGCCACCATGGCGTAGAGTAACGGCGACAGAGGGCAGCCCTGCCGAGTTCCCCTGCCAATGTAGATCGGCTCCGACACTCTGTCTCCCAATCGCAGTCTGGCCGATGGCTGATGGTACAGCGCCCCGATTCTCTGCAGAAACGCTTCGCCCAAGCCCAGCTTCCGCAATACTCTGATCATGAAAGGCCACTCAACCGAGTCGAACGCCTTTTCCATGTCTAGGAATATTGCCAGCGCTCGGTTCTCCTGCTTAACGTGTTGCATCGTGCCCAGCACCGTGCGTATGTTGTAGGTTAAATTCCTACAGGGGACAAATCCAGACTGTTCCGGAGCGACCAGTTCTGGCACTAATAGGGCCAGTCGGTTGGCAAGGACTTTGGCATAAATCTTTGCGTCCACATTCAGCAGACTAAGTGGCCTGTACGAACTGCAAAGATCCGGAGGTTTCCCAGGCTTTGGGATAGTGATCAGTAACGCCTCACGCATGGTGAGCGGCATCTCCCCATCCTCGCAGATGGTGTCAAAGAGGGCGACCAAGTGCGGGAGCAAAATATCTTTGAAAGCTTTATAAAAGCCAACTGTGAGGCCGTCGGAACCCGGCGCACTCCCTGATTTCATGCTCGCAAGGGCCTCCAGAATTTCGTCCTCATGGAAGGGGGCCATCAAAAACTCCCTATCCGAATTCATAAGGAATGGCATGGCAATGTGGTCCAAGTAGTCGTCCATTTCGCTCTCCACACCCTGCGTCTTGGACTGGTAAAGTTCAGTATAATAGCGTCTAAAGGTCCCTAGTATCTGTTCCTCCTCCTCGTCTATATCACCCTCCGGGGTCCTCAGTTCTTCAACAACCAGAGGCCTCCGAGAGCCTCGAACCATGTGAGCCAACAGGGCGCCTGGCCTATCCTCCTCACCATACACTCGGGCCGTGGCGTATTTGCCCATATACAGAATTTCTCTATCCGCCAGAGTGTGATACTACGATATCAACTGGGTGATCGCCGGGCCATCGTCAGTGCTATGAACCAATAATTATCGATTCTCTAGTTCCGCTAATTTAGTTTCTAAAGCGGTAAGTTCCCGCCTCATGGAGCGTAGCACACTGGAGTGCTTGGACATAGCTATTCCTCCAATGAACACCTTGAAAGCCTCCCAGATCGTAAAAAAGTCTTCAACCGAGTCCAGATTAGTTGCGAAAAATTGTTCTATGTCTTCCGCCAGTTCACCTCGAAAGGCATCGTCCAGCAGAGCAAAAGGAGGGAACCTCCAGGTGAAGGCCGGTATCCCCTTCCTGACAGTGGAGAGGTGTAGCAGAATGCGGGAGTGGTCCGAGAGTGTGCGCGGGAGTACCTCGCACGCGCTAATACCACTAAGGACCGGGGGAGATGCTAACCAATAATCTATCCTAGTGTTCACGTTGTGAAAGGCTGAGTAGTGTGTAAAGCCGCCCTTCGTGGGGTGTTTGTCCCTCCAGACATACACTAGATCTAATTTAGTCATCTCGGCCCTCATATAGGTGGCAGAAGCCACCGGACGCCTAGCAGGGCCCGCGGAGCGGTCCCTGGAGGGGTCAAACAAAAAATTTAAATCCCCCCCACAACATCCCAGGCTGAGCATGAGACCTACAGTGGGCGGACAGGGTTGCATAGAATTCAGGGTGATCATAATTGGGGCCGTAAACATTAACTACCAGCAGGTCGAGTCCCCTACCCACACATCTAGCTAAGACATATCTACCCTCCGTGTCCGCATGTATCGGGATCAGTTTCAATTGTGAAGAGGGATTGGCCCAGGTTAACACCCCCCGGGCGTGCGTCGTGAAGCCTGCCGCCGCTATATTCCCCGCCAGCCCTCTGGATTGCAACATCCTACAGTTGTTGGGCAAGTGTGTTTCCTGCAGCAGGGCCAGATCAACATGGTGTCTGTGCAGGTAGCCGAGGACCTTCCTCAACTTACGGAAGTCGTTCAGGCCTCGGACATTCCAGGTTATCAGTTTCAGCATGTGTGGGGCACGTGTGGGAACATTCATTGCAGCATTAGATATTGCATGGGCCTATGAACCATGTGAGCACCAGGGATGGAGAGAACATAACACAGCAGTACACTTTTCCCCATTGTAGCCAGCCGGCATTTCCATACAGTTTCAGTTCCACAAAGCAGTCCACACACATCAAGCACGAACCCCTCAAACACCCCCAGGCAAAAACCCTCAACAGCCCAGTCCCCAAACCCCACCTCCCGCTCCCCCACCCACCCACAGCCGACCACCCCCAACCAGGTCAGACAGGTCCAAAAAACCACCCCCATCAACCCAGAAATAGCAGAGTGTTCGTCAGTTCGAAACTCAACTCCCGGGAGAGTCGCACAACCAAAGGCACCGGGGCGAAGCGCGCCTGAATGGTACAATACCACCAACTGTCCCAATGTAGTTGTTCAGTTCGGCACACCATCCCAGCCCCGCTTGTGTACCAGTGTCCATCGTAAAGCACATCCAACAGCCCCCCCAACCCCCCCAAACCCCCTACAATGTAATAATGACCAAATCTCACTCCGCAGCAGTACGAAGCGATCTCTTCACCAGCAACCTACAAAGCACGAGTCCGAGCAGTGTGGTCCCTGCCCCTCCAAACAGTACAGGCAGCACCCATGTAATCCAGACTTACCGCCCCCAGGGGGGTGGCGCAGCTCTGCCATTTTGAGGGATCGTGTCCAGCCTCGATAGGAAGAGCCAACTGTTCCGGCAGAGCCCCTCTAAACACTCTCTAGTCGTGCTCTTCCAGGTTCGAGGCCGAACCAGCGTCGTCTTCCTGGCTCTGCCGAGTCTCCTTACGCTCCCGTGTCCATACCTTCAGGGATTTCTGGAGTTCTCTGGGATCCGTGAAGAAATATGATCGCCCTTCTGTATTGATGCGAAGCTTGGCAGGGTACAGCATCGCATAGTCAAGGCCCAGCGTACGCTGTTGTTTTTTATACAAAAACAACAAGTGATGGACCGAATGTGGATCAATGTCACACACTCCCCCAGTCAAAAGATCTGGGCCCAAATCCATCGTTTTTTTGCACTCCACACCACCCTGGGTTAGACAATGGCGATATGCAAATCAGCTCTGACCCTGTTGCCCCATGGGAACAGTCCAGTCCGAACTACAAAAGCCATGTCCTTCCCAGAACGGAACCAAGCATCCGAGGACCGGACCGGTTTCGAGGTAACACCTCTCATCAGCCCGGCTAGCTTGACTCCAAGTGGTGTGGAGTGCCTGGGACCCACGTCTGGGCATCCCCAGCGCACTTAGGGCGGCAATTGCAAAAACAACAAGTGATGGACCGAATGTGGATCAATGTCACACACTCCCCCAGTCAAAAGATCTGGGCCCAAATCCATCGTTTTTTTGCACTCCACACCACCCTGGGTTAGACTATGGCGATATGCAAATCAGCTCTGACCCTGTTGCCCCATGGGAACAGTCCAGTCCGAACTACAAAAGCCATGTCCTTCCCAGAACGGAACCAAGCATCCGAGGACCGGACCGGTTTCGAGGTAACACCTCTCATCAGCCCGGCTAGCTTGACTCCAAGTGGTGTGGAGTGCCTGGGACCCACGTCTGGGCATCCCCAGCGCACTTAGGGCGGCAATTGCAAAAACAACAAGTGATGGACCGAATGTGGATCAATGTCACACACTCCCCCAGTCAAAAGATCTGGGCCCAAATCCATCGTTTTTTTGCACTCCACACCACCCTGGGTTAGACAATGGCGATATGCAAATCAGCTCTGACCCTGTTGCCCCATGGGAACAGTCCAGTCCGAACTACAAAAGCCATGTCCTTCCCAGAACGGAACCAAGCATCCGAGGACGGACCGGTTTCGAGGTAACACCTCTCATCAGCCCGGCTAGCTTGACTCCAAGTGGTGTGGAGTGCCTGGGACCCACGTCTGGGCATCCCCAGCACACTTAGGGCGGCAATTGCAAAAACAACAAGTGATGGACCGAATGTGGATTAATGTCACACACTCCCCCAGTCAAAAGATCTGGGCCCAAATCCATCGTTTTTTTGCACTCCACACCACCCTGGGTTAGACAATGGCGATATGCAAATCAGCTCTGACCCTGTTGCCCCATGGGAACAGTCCAGTCCGAACTACAAAAGCCATGTCCTTCCCAGAACGGAACCAAGCATCCGAGGACCGGACCGGTTTCGAGGTAACACCTCTCATCAGCCCGGCTAGCTTGACTCCAAGGGGTGTGGAGTGCCTGGGACCCACGTCTGGGCATCCCCAGCGCACTTAGGGCGGCAATTGCAAAAACAACAAGTGATGGACCGAATGTGGATCAATGTCACACACTCCCCCAGTCAAAAGATCTGGGCCCAAATCCATCATTTTTTTGCACTCCACACCACCCTGGGTTAGACAATGGCGATATGCAAATCAGCTCTGACCCTGTTGCCCCATGGGAACAGTCCAGTCCGAACTACAAAAGCCATGTCCTTCCCAGAACGGAACCAAGCATCCGAGGACCGGACCGGTTTCGAGGTAACACCTCTCATCAGCCCGGCTAGCTTGACTCCAAGTGGTGTGGAGTGCCTGGGACCCACGTCTGGGCATCCCCAGCGCACTTAGGGCGGCAATTGCAAAAACAACAAGTGATGGACCGAATGTGGATCAATGTCACACACTCCCCCAGTCAAAAGATCTGGGCCCAAATCCATCGTTTTTTTGCACTCCACACCACCCTGGGTTAGACAATGGCGATATGCAAATCAGCTCTGACCCTGTTGCCCCATGGGAACAGTCCAGTCCGAACTACAAAAGCCATGTCCTTCCCAGAACGGAACCAAGCATCCGAGGACCGGACCGGTTTCGAGGTAACACCTCTCATCAGCCCGGCTAGCTTGACTCCAAGTGGTGTGGAGTGCCTGGGACCCACGTCTGGGCATCCCCAGCGCACTTAGGGCGGCAATTGCAAAAACAACAAGTGATGGACCGAATGTGGATCAATGTCACACACTCCCCCAGTCAAAAGATCTGGGCCCAAATCCATCGTTTTTTTGCACTCCACACCACCCTGGGTTAGACAATGGCGATATGCAAATCAGCTCTGACCCTGTTGCCCCATGGGAACAGTCCAGTCCGAACTACAAAAGCCATGTCCTTCCCAGAACGGAACCAAGCATCCGAGGACCGGACCGGTTTCGAGGTAACACCTCTCATCAGCCCGGCTAGCTTGACTCCAAGTGGTGTGGAGTGCCTGGGACCCACGTCTGGGCATCCCCAGCGCACTTAGGGCGGCAATTGCAAAAACAACAAGTGATGGACCGAATGTGGATCAATGTCACACACTCCCCCAGTCAAAAGATCTGGGCCCAAATCCATCGTTTTTTTGCACTCCACACCACCCTGGGTTAGACAATGGCGATATGCAAATCAGCTCTGACCCTGTTGCCCCATGGGAACAGTCCAGTCCGAACTACAAAAGCCATGTCCTTCCCAGAACGGAAGGGGATGCCCAGACGTGGGTCCCAGGCACTCCAAACCACTTGGAGTCAAGCTAGCCGGGCTGATGAGAGGTGTTACCTCGAAACCGGTCCGGTCCTCGGATGCTTGATTCCGTTCTGGGAAGGACATGGCTTTTGTAGTTCGGACTGGACTGTTCCCATGGGGCAACAGGGTCAGAGCTGATTTGCATATCGCCATTGTCTAACCCAGGGTGGTGTGGAGTGCAAAAAAACGATGGATTTGGGCCCAGATCTTTTGACTGGGGGAGTGTGTGACATTGATCCACATTCAGTCCATCACTTGTTGTTTTTGCAGTTGTTTTTTATACGGCGCAAACTGCCGTCTCTCCTCCTGTACCTTGGCCGTAAAGTCCGGGTAGATGGAAATGTCCATGCCCTCATGCTGGAGCTTACCCTTTTCCCTCGCCAAGTGCAAAGCAATGTCCCTGTTGTGGTAATTGAGGAGCTTCGCGATGATGGGACGTGGAGGCGCGCCCGGCTGCGGTTGTGGGCCCAACGTACGATGTGCCCGCTCCACGATGAACATGGGGGAGAAAGCCTCCTCCCCGAGTAGTAGCTTCAGCAATTTCTCGACATAGAGCTCCATCTTCCCAGTCTGAGTCGTTTCCGCCACTCCCGTTATACGGATGTTGGACCTGCGTGAGCGCGCCTCCAAATCCTCCGTCTTATCACGGATGACTTGCAAAAGTCTACTGAATTGCTTCCTGTCCTTGTCCCATTCGGTCTGCGCCTCCTCAGCTTCCGTGAGTCGATGTTCCGCCATGTCCAAGCGCTCCGCATGTTTGTCTACTCGCTCCGCCATGCGGTCCATGCGGTACGACAGAGCGTCTATTTTAGAGCCCACAGACGCGATACTGTCCTTAATGCCCTTTTCCATGGCGGCCAGCATGTCCCGGAGCTCTGTAGGCGTGGGGCAGTCGCAGTGGCCCCCTTTGGGGACGCCTCTGGGGCCGTCGTGTCGGGTCCCTTAGGGCGACGCCGGTCAAAGGAGAGCTTCGCCTGATTGGCGTCGTTTTTCCCCATGTTCTTCTCCTGCCGTAGGGGACACAAAACCAGTAGGTACCTCTCCGCCTCCAGTCAGCAAGGGCAGCGTGGGAGACACACCAGTCGGCGATCTACTGCCACTAGGTACTGGGTGTGTGTCGGTGGCACGATGCAGCCAAGATGGCGTCCGTTATGGAGGACCAACAGTCACCAAACACCCTGGCGATACCCAAACTCACTCGACACTGGGCAATATTAGTTCAAAAGTCTCAGCACTGGGCACCGTCATGCAGGTGTGGCGTGGGGGCACGGGACAGCAAGACACCCCAGGGTAGACCTGTCCTCGTGATCGCTCCGAAGTGGCGACTGCTCCGGTTCGTAGTTCAGGAGCACAGTGTCCATTGCGCTGAGGACCCACTGCGTGGGAGGGCAAGTCTTTCCGATGTAAGGTGGCAGCAAAGAAGAGGGGGACGCTCCGGTGAAGGAAAAAGCCAAGTGTAAGTCCGGCCGGGGATCACACCGCCCTCGCCAGACTCCGAGGCCGCACGTCAGGTGACGTCGCGCGGTCTTCGTCCCAGGATAGTCCGTGGCGTCAGGCCCAGTCCGCCGCCGTCGGGTCGCCGAGAAGCCTCGCTGTAAACCACTCGGTGGGGCTCGTCAACCGGAGCCTGCAAATCACCCAGCGGGATCCAGGGGTGCCTGGGGGTGCAGGAGAGCTAGCTATGGCAGATTGGACACTTCTAAGGATAATTTAACAGGATTTTGCTGGGGCTAAGGCGAGGAGCCGAAAGCTCACACGTCCGCCATTGACGCTGGCTAGCTCCGCCCCCCTTGTCACCCCGAGTGTTATGGGTATGCTCAGACGTGAGTCCCATGCTCTCCATACCACTGGAGTCAAGCTATCCTGGTTGAAGACGGCTTATAGCCAGAAATCGGTCCTAGGATGCTTGAGTCATGTCCAGGAAAGACATGGTTTGACAGTTCAGTCTGTAATGTTCCCATGAGGCACAGGGTCAGGGCTGAGGTGGTGTGGAGTGCAAAAAAAATGATGGTTTTAGGCCCAGATCTCAGTATTGGGGTGAATGTATGACATTGTTCTGCATTCTGTCCATCAACTGTTGTTTTTACATTCTGCCCTTCATGCCATGTCTCATATCGTGTGCTGGGTTTGTTTTTCTTTACATTCTAGCTCCGGGTGTTCACCCTGCCCCCTTTAAATACCCCTGCACCCCATAATCAAAACCCACTGTTACTTCTTAAAATACCCCAAAACCCTTAAACACTAACCCATCTTAACCCTATAAAAATACCCTGTACCCCAAAACCCAAACCTATACCTAAATCCTAAAAATACCCCTGTACCCCAAAACCCAAACCTAGCCCGGAACCCTTAAAATACCCCTGTACCCCAAAACCCAATCCTACCCCTGAACCCTAAAAATACCCCTGCACCCCAAAACCCAAAACTACCTCATAAGCCTAAAAATACCCCTATACCCCAAAACCCAAACCTAGCCCTGAACCCTAAAAATACGCCTGTGCCCCAAAACCCATATCTATCCCTAAACGCTAAAACTACCCCTGTACCCCACAACCCAAAACTATATCTGAACCCTTTTAAAATATCCAAACACCCCAAAACATATACCTCAGTACCCCAAAACATATACCCCTATACCTATACTTACCTTATCCAAACATTAAAAAAAAAACATGCTTTTACCATTCATGCATTTATAACGAATTTCGTTGTAAATGTATGCGTGGTAAAAGCATATAAAATGTAATGCCATGCGTTATAATGGCATTGCGGAGTCATGGTACTACGGAAAGAAAGTTGCGGAATAATGGGTGTTTACCCTCCCCCGGTAAGTACATTGGTGGCACGGCGGCCCACATCTCCAGCAACATATTCATATTTTTTCACCACCGATTTGAAAAATGCACAGGTCTCTCTCATTAATGGCCAGCACCGGCATACACTTTTAGACACACCTGCCGCCACAAGTTCTAGAATTGCGAACTTTAGAGCTGGGGAGCTACGTTCGAATCTCGGCATCAGGTCAACATCTTGTGATTCCAGGCAAATTGCTTTGTCTCCTGGTGCCTACCACAAATTAATGTGTTCTTCTGTAATGTAAATTGTGCTCATGCCATGTTGTCGAGTTTGCGCTATATAATATTGCAAGGAAAAATAAAGTAAGGAAACTCGAGTTCACACACTACTGAATGCGCACTCTTAAGTGCATCAGCAGTGCACTGTGAATCGGAGCGTTTCACAGGCCTGTCACAGATTAGAAATTATATCAAAACGAAATCCTACAAAACAATATACTACTGGCCGGCAGCAAATCATACCCGGACAACGTCGGGACGGGCTGCTAGTAAAATTTATAAAAAGATGAAAAATTCTCACCCTAATAAAGAAATGAAAGAAAAAAATAATCGAATGATTGAGGAGATTGAGATGCAAGAAATGTGACAAGTTGGCATCTGGTTCCAGTTATAGTGATGATAGTAAATATCATCAAAGAGGGGATTGATAGAGCAAGTATTCGCATGTGACGCGACTTGCTTGTATCAAGAACCTCAAATAACATTAATGAAACTAATTCAACCAGTTTTGTCTTTCTAATATTGCATTTTGCACTACACGGGGTTGTCCCAGTGATGCTTGCCTATGTGTCTAATCATAATAATGAAGCTTGCAAATAATATGGTTGCTGCTTTGCGGGAATCTAGTCTGAGCATGCGTCGGTCATGCCCACGTGATGTGACGCACTCGCAGTTCTGGAGGGAATTTGTCGCTTATGCGCAGTATTGCTAAAAACTGCCGCTTTGTTTCTCACATGCTCCGTGCTTGCACTGCTGCTTTGGCAAAGCCGTTTTTTTCCGCTTAAATCCTAATGCTATAGTTATTATAAAATAAGAGATATAGTATAGCCATTCACGGTATACAGTGTATTCATTTTATTCTGTATCTCTAATTTGTTTTCGCTTACTTTTCATGTACCATCCTCGGGGGCGGGGGGCTGGGAAGTACCGCTACTCCATCTTGAAGTCAGAGTAGAACCAGTCATGTGACGGGGGAAAAGAAATTCACGCAGCAGTGAAACCCAGCCAGCTGGCAGCTAAAGCAAAGATGCTCATGGGAACCTGCTCTCTGAGCCAGCTGAAGAAGGCGAACAGTTACCTGCAATTGCAACAATTGTATTTGAAATTGTGTACCCCATTGTTTGCTGAAACCTCTCTTGCCATGGGAACTGGAATGTAAGGGGTGGGTTCGAAAAAAGAATATTAAGTCTGAGAAAGTCCAAAATTTAGGAGGTACCATGACCTAACCCTCCTCACTTGCCCAATCAGAAATTAGGGAACCTTTCACTTGCAACATTTGTGGGTGGTACATTGTCCCGAAAACAGTATAATTTGCCTAGGTTTAGCTAGAGAAATTGTCCAACTTGTCCGAATAGCTGACCTGTCACTGACCCAACGAACTCTATAGGTGATTGATACAGAGAGCTGCGGAGCACTCTGTCCGTAATTTCCCCAGACTCAGTCGGAGTTTGGGAAACCTTAAGTGCTGGCGAAGCACTTTGCTAGGAGGTTCGAGAACCCAATCGGGGTTATTGCCATATTCCTTGCAGAGAGGGGGTAGCGCAGGCGTTGCATTCGAAGCTGTAGGTGTTGGTCGTACCCTTTGGTGAGCCCAGTCCTGATCAAAATCCTGAGGTTATCCTGTCCTGACTGTCCATGAGCTGTACCTGCTCGCCTACTGGCAGCCTAAGTCCTTGAGGGTCCTTTCCCGCCCTTTCCAACCGACCCGTGGCCAGGGTTGGTCTTCATTCTGTCCTAGGTAAATATAAAGTTGTGTGGGTATTAGATTATCTAAACCTCTCTCTTTTTTCACGAATACAGCTTATTACTTATTTGTCCTTTACCCTGTTCTTTCCTCTACAAATATGTTTTCTCGTATTTACTGGTGTATTAGCATGCTCCATTCTTTCCCTACCCTTATTCGAATTCAGAATCATATGCATATAAAGTTTGTCCCATTCTTACCCTCCCTTCAGAGAATAAGCACATCAGGGGAAGTAGATTGCATAGGTTTCATTTCTCTTAGACGGTTAGTGATAACTGAAAGTCTGCTCTGAATAGTATGTAGTACCCGCCTTTAGTGGAGTTGCAAAAATCTGTTGATCTATATATAGCGTGTTCCTTATTTTTTCCCTTCCCTTTATTTTCTAAATTTCTAAATGTTTCTTACATTAATTCATTGTTATACTATTTTCTTAATCTTAGTGATAGATAGTTTGATTTGTGTTGTTAACCTGTGGCTCATTGAAACTGAAGAAAACGATAACTAGATAAAGGTTTTTGAAACTTCCTGCGTTTATGGTTATTATAAGAGTACAAAATTGAAAAGGTATATGTTATTTGTGTTATCTACTTTCTCCACAGCTAGCTCCTCCACCCATTGTGGTCTTAGGTACCTGAACGAGGATTGGTAAGTCAGGTACACAATAGTAAATAGAATAGAACCGAACTGCTGATAGTAGTGTGCGGGTTACCTGATTAAAATATCACGAAGAAATTTGTTTTAAGGGCCCTAGTGTGCATATTTGGTAGCAATACTGGTCGGGTGACCTGCGCACTCTATCAGTATTGCACCCTGGTATATTGCAAGGTTGTTATCCATATCCAACGCTACTTTCGCTGGAACTGTAGGGACTGCACCGGAAGTAGATTGACTACTGGTGGGCGGGAATGAACCAGTTTTAATGTGGCACAGGGCTTTACAAGGTCACACATAGCCCTAGATACGCCACTTCGTAAAATGGCGCAACATGGAGCAAATAATCACCCCGCAAGTATTTTAAGATAATGACGTACCAGTGGTGTTAAACTGTCGAAAGGGGCTCATGAATAAGCCCCCTGTATTTTTCCCCTATGTTGACGCACAGTGGCTGCTTTGCGGGCGTTGCTGCTCTGCTCTCAGAGCAGGGCAGGGGAGGAGTGGTTTGCCCATTCCTAAGTGGCAATGACTGTTTTATCCTCTTGGGCTGCAAAAACTATTCATATGCACTTTACCCGTTCTCCATGCAGGCTGCATTACAGTCTGCATGGAGAACATGCTCTGGCCCCCTTTCCCTGGTTGATCGTCGAACCAGGATGAAAAATACAATCAGGCTGCATTGCAGGACCTAACTGCAAGCTAACTTATATATTTTTTTAAATGTTTAATTTATAATGCACAACCTCCCGCAATCGCGCCCCCCTGCAATCCCATGCACCCGCCCTCGCCTCATCACCTGCAAGCCATGCTGGCCGCCACTGCATGGAACGCCCCTTTCACACTGTTTAATGCATGATCGGGTCACATATTTCTAAGTCCATGAAAAGCCATGTAAAGTGCCTTTGCATGACCTTGAAAACATGCTCTGGCACATTGCTCAATCAGAACGTTAAACACATGATGTCACAGCGTTGCAAGAGTGTCACTAGGATAATTGAGGAACTCCCACAGTTTATCCTTGGCAAGGTCAATGACGCCATGGACTTCGTGCCTTTGCAGCTCGGAGCACTAAGGAGACCACCACCGTCACCCCTGACGTGCATCGCTCACCTGGACAACTGCTCCGTTTCCTTTGGGTGATGCGTGAACCCGATGCCCTCTAAGTGCTGACCTCGGTAGACTGGAACTTCAGCAACAGGAAGCTGGAGACCAGGAACCGCCAAAAGCCAGAGACTCTCCAGAGCTGTCTGTAACTGTGGAAGAAGGGGAGACGCACAACCAGTCAACATTTAATTAGGATATCTGCCATCTAAGGAGTTACATCCAGGGGCTGCACGGACTCTGCACCGGATGACCACGTCGCAGTGGAGCCTATGTCACTTGGGGAGCATTCAGGGGAAGTTTTGGAATCACTGAGTGTAATTGTGCATTATTGGCGGCGCATGCAGCTCCTTCTGCCTCTCTCTCCTCTCTCTCTTGTACAACCTGCAGCAGATTGGGGGTAACTTGTAGTTGTGGCGGTGATGCCTGCTTCTCCTACGCCTCCAATTACAACTGGTTCCATGAATGACAGCTTGTTGGGTTAACCCTTCACTCCCAGTCTTCAGCACCTGGCGACCAGTTGATTGCAGCCAGGTCCAGCACTGTTCAGCTGTATCAATGATTTGTGTGTCAACAACTGAGATAACTTGCAGCCTTTATGGGTATCGGAGGTAGTGTTTGATGCCAAACTCTCGGAGGCATCGCATGACCACTAGAGACAAGCCCCTCTGCACCTGGTGGCATAGTCATAGAAGAAAATAACTGGGGGTCACCATCAACTCATAGAAGCCGCCAAGAGGGCCTCATTCCAACACTGCCTGGATAACAACGCACACATCAGCTTCGTTATTTGCACTAAAGATCTGGGTGCTCTCTATATAAGAAACATGGGAGACACGTTTGGCCCAAAAAACTCTTTGAACATACTTTCAAAGTACTGCTCCATATTTTGAATATCTGTTCTTTCCGCAATTCCCATTATCCGTATGTTGTTCCGTCTCGATCTCGCCTCTAAATCCTCATTCTTCTGTTGAATTAAAGCCAATACCTTGTCCATGCCTCTCACTTTTTTCTCCATGTCGGTTTGGCCTTCCTCCGTCTCCGTCACTCTAGACTCCAGCACACTGACCCTGCCCTCCTGCTTATCCATCCTTTGGGTGATTCTGTCCATGCGTTCAGCCAGAGTGTCCATCTTGGAGTCAATCCCCTGTAGGCTCGTTTTCAGTTCCCGGAACATGGACCAGACATTCACCGCCGGCAATTGGCCATGTGCGCCTTCTTCTGTCGGCTCACGATCAGCAGCCTCAGTTTCAGTTGATTTACTTGATTTCTTGTCGAGGGTGAGTCTCGGTTGTCGCGCCTCCGGCTTCCCCATTTTGGCATGCAGCCCGCTATCTTTGCAAGCTGTCCTCCGAACAATAGTACTCCCCACGACAAGGGTCGCCCTATCGCACACTCAGAGGTATCTCCACTCGCTCGGTACCCCCACGGGTTGCTTATCAACCTCTTGTCGACCTTGTCAAACTGGCTTGGCGCATTACCTGCCTCAATGGGCTGTTAGCTGACCTCAGGTCACCTCACGAGTCGTTATATCCCAGCTATAGTTCTGTTTCACGAGGCGCTTTAGTTATGTTTCTACCAGCTATCCCCGTTGACTGCGCCCTGAGATGTCTACGTTGGGCTGTGTATCTTGTCCCTGCCCATTTTCAGCTCGTAAGTGCGCCATCTGGGACCTCTATCCTGCGCCACTATTAATCAGTCAGCGAGGGAAACCAGCGCACCTGTATATGCACCCCGCTCTGCCACGTTTCTCAGGCGGACCCCGCGTGTGTCATAAAAATCTACCTGTGCACTTTATTTCCATTGTAGGTGCATTGCATTTAAAACTGTGGGAGGATCAAGCAGTCTGGCAGGCGGTTCACTGAGCCGGTCACCTCGTGCGTGTCACATCTGTGTATAAATAATGTGCGTCTCCTTTAAATAGCTGCACCAAGCGACTTAAAAGCTGACGTGTAGTCCAATATGTACTTTGTACAATTAGTGCGGCCATAAGCAGAGTCTCTCATTTTCTAAATGAGTGGGTTATTCAGACAAGAGCAGCAGTATTCTAAACAGCAACAGCAATCTTTATGTAGATCTGTGGATCTCTTTGCAAATTCACCACAAGCATTTGCGCTGACATTTATCTTGTATGATGAGGCCATAAAACAACGTTGTGATTTAACAAGTAGTCCTACCCACATACAAAATGTCCCTGGAGAAAATATATACAGCTCATGCCACTATGGAAAGATCAATACAATCAGCCGAAAGTGAGGAGATGACGCCTGTCTAGTATGTGCAACACATCAGTACCCGGAGCACCATTGCAAAGCCAAGAAGGGGCATGATTTGTGCTGTGGGCTTCAAACAAACATATCAGACCACTAGCAAAGTAAAGAAAAAGTAATTTTAGTTTGAAGTCATGACATGCTTTTTTCATTTAGTTGTAGTTATGTTTGCAAAGTAAAAATATCATTACAAATAACTGATCATTACCAGGGTCTTTTCTTCCAGTTCTTCATCTGTCAATCAATAAAATGTGTGTTAGTAAATAAAAGTAAAATACTCTGCCTATTTATTTTGACAATGTTTGATTAACCCTTCCCTTAAAAATAGTTATTTGTTATGCCAGTTTAGCTTGCACGGCCCTCTGCAATCATAGTTGTTTCTTGGCCAGGTTTTGTTGGGTATGGGAGTAAATTTCCTTCGTCATCACAACTGCCATACTTAGGACTAAGGGGTAAGCCCTTTCTCATGGCTCTGTTGTGCAGGATAGCACAGGTAGCAATAATATTTCAGCTTGTCTCTGGTGTGTAATCCAATGTTTCTGCACTTGCATGAAAAGCTTCCCTTAAAAAATTCAAACTTGCTCTCTATTTCTGAACTAGGTCACTTATGTGCGTTGTTGTATTTGTAATCTTGGGGCCTTATTTATGAAAAGTGACGCATCGCTGCATGAAAACAGCGATGCATCACTTTTCACTGCGCACTCCTTGCGACACCAATGATGCGTCATATTTAATGTATGACGCATCATGTCGCAAGGAGTTACAGATACGTCTGTATTTCTGACGTATCTGTAAGTGCAAAAGTGACGCATTGCTGGAGTGTGTCACAAAAGTGACGCAACTCCAGCAATGCGTCCTTTCACATGGGGAAAGCCCCATATGAAAGGGCTTGCATCAGTCTTACGCCTGCTGTGAGGCAGGCGCAAGATTTTGACGCAACAGCGTCCTAAAAGTGACGCAGTGAAATCTCATAGATTTCACTGCCTCACTATTACGAGGCTTTTTGCGGGGGAACGCCCCCTCTACATACATTATACCTGACGCAGGTATAATGTGGCGCAGGGGTTTAAAAAGTGACGCATCTACCTAGATGCGTCTCTTTTTAAATATGGCGCAACAAAGCGCATGTTTTACGCCGCCGATGCGTCACAAAAAGTGAGCATCAGCAGCGCAAAACTGATGCAAGGTCTCATAAATGAGGCTCTAGATATTTTAAAAAAGGCTCAGTAGGGTTATGGGACAAATTATTTATATGATTTGTAAGGTGAAATTCTGCCTAAAATTTATCAATAGGACAACCATCACCAAATTCTCCTCTTACCAGGCGCAGCTGCCACAGGTAACAGCAGTAGGGTGCTGGGGCAGGGTATAGTGGGCAGATGACGGGACAGGGAAAGTAAAATAAAAATAAAAACAAACCCTTATCTTGCATTCCCTGCATCGCCAACTTGATGTTTCTTTACATTTTTTATTTCACTTTCCCTAACCCGTCGTCTATCCTCTTCTCCCAACCACCACCCCCCTCCCCCCTCCCCCCCTCTCCCCCTCCCCGCCTCACCACTATTACCAGTGCCGGCCGCACTTGCCTCTTACCAGCTGGTTCAAAAGGGCTGAATGGCAAAACTGAGCCATGTGTACTCCCTGGATAGTTTGCTACTAAATGTATTCCTATATATGAGAAATGATGGCAGTGGTTTTAGAGAAAAGCCAGCACCTCTGTTGGTTTGCAATTGTACAGCGCAAAATGTCCCCTAGCGTGCTCAATGTCAAACACTGTGCCATCCACAGTGCCACTCAGTACACAGAGGTAACCTCCATACACATTGACCAATTATAATTTTTAACAGAGCACAAAAAAGAGTCTTAGCTGACTATCCTCAGTCAGTAATGTATTTGATATCAGAGAAAAACAATTCAAAATGACATTGGGCATACAGTAATCTTGGTCTCAAAGGTTTTGACGCATCTCAAGAGTGTTGACACGTCAGTATGACAAGCAAACAGCCGACACGTGTTTAGTCGATCGACGGCTTCCTAAAGGCTTGAAATTGTTATAGTAGACGAATCTGAGCTTTATTATATGGCTTCGATTAGTCTACTATAAGATTTTCCGGCTCACTTATTATAAAACAGTTGATTTTAATACCTTATTCTGACTAATTAATTCTATTGGAATTACCACGCGCCCATAGGTATCTTAAAATTAGAGAAGAACAGGGCTGTTCTTTTGTTGACTTACAATTATCGCTACAAGCCTTGAGGCATCATTACTGCAGAGCTACAGGACAGCTCAGGGAGGGGGTTACTGGAACTGAGAGGCCTTGGAACAGATGGGACCATGAGCCTAAGGGACAGGCATAGAGAGGAACTGCATGACAGCTCGGGGAAGGGGTTACTGGAGCTGAGAGGCCTTGGAGGGGATGATTGTTTCTAGTGAGGAAGGGCTCTTTATGCGAAGGCATCAGCACACTTGGCGCAGTTGTTTTCACTGCTCTGAATTGTATTTTGGAAATCCGAGGTGAATGAGAGCCACGGCACGTAGCGTGATGTGGGGGCCAGTGTGGTAAGAGCATGAACATGCTCCATATCATTGTTCTTTGTTTTCATCCTTTTCCAAGGGTCTCAGATACCGACCACTAGAAGCAGTAGATTTATGGATGTAATCCCAGACATTTTATTTTAAATACATTTGATCTCTGATCTCTGCCATTAGCTTTTGTGATTATACGCTGTAAGACCCACCCAGTCTTACTAGCCTTGGGCTCCCCTGCGGATCTTGAAGCGAGCATTGCAGCCTCCGTCGGGTTTCAGGACCGGAAGGGCAATAAATACACTGACTCCTCTGTATGTGAATCTCAGCTGAGGCTGTACTGGCGGCTTCTTCTCCTGTGCGCTCACCCCTGTCAAAGCGGCACTTGGAAATCTAAACACGCTAATCTCTGCCACTGAAACGTGTAAATATTTTAACAAAACGTGGGGCATATTACCAACAAAGTGGCGAAGAAAGGCGTTAGCCATCTTGGTTTAACGCCTCTCTTCGCCACTTTGGAAACGCTAGGCTGCACCATATTACCAAGGAAATGGTGCGGCCTAGTGTTTCCCCCAGTGATGGCAATAGTTTTGACAACTTATCGCCAGCGTAGACACCCTTGCACCAGAGTGCAAGGGTGTCTGCAAGCAGGGAGGTTTGTTTATGTTCAGGAAGGAGTTCCTTCCTGCACATAAACAAACCTTAAATGCCATTTTGTAACTTACATGTGTGCTGCTTCATGCAGCACAGATGTAAGTTACAAATTGGCATTTTTAAAAAGAGGTTTGTTTATGTACAGGAAGGGACACCTTGGCATTTTGCTTTTTCCATGTGTGCTGCACAAGGCAGCACACATGGAAAAAGCAAAAACAAGGAGAAATTAAGCATTTCTCCTTGTTTCGCCACCTTAAGAACAGGTCTTACCTGTCCTTAAATTCGGCGCTGCCACCTATTATCGCCTCTCTTGATAATAGGTGGCAGCGTCGAAGTGAATGGGTGTCGCGGTGGAAAGCCCACCGCAACACCCACTGCGATGAGTTTATCGTGAAAGGGACCCTATTACCAAGGCAGCGTTAAATCAATTAACGTGGCTTTAAGCCACGTTAATTGACTTAACGCTGCCTTGATAATAGGGCGATGCAAATATCGCCGCGTTATCGGCAGAAAAGTGCAGATAACGCAGCGATAAGGGGCTTGGTAATATGCCCCGCGTCTTTATAAAAGGAAGCACCAATGCCAGCTACCTGCTGGGGCGGCCACGGAGGGGGGTGGCATCTGCTGAGCGAGCCGTAGCAGCAGCGACTTATGACAAGGTGTCAAAGGGTCTTCATTTCAGTGCGTCATTCACAAGAGTGAAGGCCAAATTGGGTACACTCTTAGCAGGTGATGAAAAAATGCAGTGATTCCACAAGTTGACCATGCACACCAAAAACAATGTAATGAACACAATATTAGTGCTTAGTTGACATTTGTTTTGTAACAAAGATGAAATCCAATAGTTCTCCCAAGAAAGTTCCAAGTCAATTTTCTTCTTTATTCTTTCTTTTATTATTCAAAATTTGCAGATAAAAACAATAGCCATGTGATCTCTTTAACAAAGATAAAACCACTGCTCGACCTCCAGCTCCCCCGATCCAAAAGGATAGTCTTAAAAATAAGTTTATCCGACTTGAAAAACTGCGCAAACAAGAGCTCGTCAAATGGTGGGATGGTGCGACACTTAAAAAATACTTAGAGAATAAACGCATCCCCAGAGGGCTTCGCATTCTCATTTTTCCAAATTATGAGGATCTAGAATTGGACCTCTTGGGCGAGTGGGAAGAAGGTTTACATGCCGCATCATTTAAAATGATGGATATTTTGGTTCGCAATGCTGAAAGGAGAGGTAAAAAAATAAGGGAAGAGATACTGACACTAGAAAAAGAAATTAGTGAAATGAATTTACCTGACTTGACCCAAAAAAACTATGAGATCTTAAAAAAGGAATTGACTAGTTACCAACTATACATCAAGGGTAAGAAACAACAAAAAATAGAGCGAGACCGTGGGGACTATGAAAGGGGCCGTATATTTACCTTTGCACGTAAATTTGATGATGTAGCCCCAAGAAATACTAAGGCCCCTAGTACTGTAATACGCACACCAAGTATATCATCAAGCAGCACGTCTATTTCCTCTGTATCCTCAATTGAAACTGACCCAGGGGAGGGAACTAGCACTGCCACCTCTAACCCAATCCCAGAGTCTGATTTTTTAAAGGGGGTACAGAGATACCGCCTGGGGAACAACAAAAAAAGGGCACTAAACGAAGAACCAGGCGGGGTGGCCAGAAACACAAGATCCACAACAAAGGCAAAAATGGGAAACAACCAATAGGCCAATGTAATCAGATTGTGAACCATGAAATGGACAGGACTATGGACAATGACAAAAGTAACAATGTGAGTGTGATTAATTTGTCTTCTAGAACTTTTTCTGATTCAGAAATGTCTATTCTGCAAAAAGGTTTAAACTTTTGTGTAACTGAAAAACAGATGTTGGATAAAGTACATGTTGATCTTTTTCGTTTCACCCGCAATTTGAAATTAAAAAAATACTTTGCTGAGCAACCAGATGTACGTATTCCTATTCAATCTGTAAAGAATGTTTCTGAATTTACAATTGCTGAAGTTGATACTTCATATACGATTGCAACATTAGACGAACATGATGTGGTGGGTGATTTGATCATGCATGCCCGAAATCTTGATATCTATGAGGACACGACTATAGATAGTGGCTTAAAAAATCGTTCAAAATTTATACCCCCTAGCCCCAAAACTGCCATCGATGAGTTCTCTGCTAGAGTGACACAGGACCTTTACAAACTAGAAGACATGCATTATCCTAATAACAAATGCAAACATCCCTATAACATCAGCAAATCTGATAAACTGTTTTTACAGACCATACGTGATGACTCGTCCCTGGTAGTTCGTGAGGCTGACAAGGGCGGTAATATTGTCATAATGGATTACATGGATTATTCCAATGAAATAAAGAGGCAGCTGAATGACATTGCTTGTTATACTCTGTTGCGTAGAAATCCCATTAAAGATGTTGAGTGTGAGATCAACTCGAGACTAGTGGAATGGAGGGAATCAGGATTGATATCTGAACCAGAATACAGATATTTGAGGGCAGACAATTCACGTTTCCCATGCATCTATGCCCTTCCCAAAGTGCATAAGGGCGGTGCGTTTCCTCCTGGAAGACCCATTATATCGGGCAACGGAGGTCCAACTGAACACCTGGCTGAATATATGGATTCCTTTCTCCAACTGTTTGTACGAAACCTGCCTTCATACCTACAGGATAGCAGGGAACTTCTCTGCAAACTAGAGGATGCAATTTGGGAGGATGAAGTTTTCACGTTCGTAACTATGGACGTGGAAAGCTTATATACCTGTATAGAACTGGAGAATGGGATGAGATCTCTAAAGTATTTTCTTTTCAAACGAAATGCGTGTCACCTTGAACATACCCAGATGTTGTTAGCTATGGCCGAGTTGATTTTGACACACAATGTCTTTCTACATGAGGACAATTGGTACCTACAGACACAGGGGACTGCCATGGGCTCCAGGTTTGCTCCATCTTATGCAAACCTTTTTATGGGTCTGTTTGAGATGGAGCATGCCTGGGGTCATGGAGCAAGTCAATGGATGGATGACATAATTTTTTATGTACGTTACATTGATGATATTTTCCTAATTTGGAAGGGTAGTACTGATGGCTTGACCAATTACTTTCAGTTCCTTAATAGTAATGATCATAATATTAAGCTCACCATGAACTTCTCTCAAAGGGAAATTGTGTTTCTTGACTTACATCTCTATATAAAAGAAGGTACCATTCAGAGCAATATGCACAAAAAACCAACTTCATGCAACAGCATACTTCATGCGGACAGTTGTCACCCCAGGAACACTATAGTGGCGATCCCATATGGCGAGATGATACGTGCTCGCCGCAATTGCAGTGAAGATGCCAACTTTGAAAACACCATAGAAAGAATGAAGAATGACTTTTTGGCGAGGGGTTATGTTGAGAAAGATGTTGCCAGGGCAGAAAGCAAGATTAGAAAAAAGAAACGCTGTGAAACCTTGCTTAAGCAACCCAAAAAGAACACCAGTGTACCCCTTAATCAATGTGCTTTTATAACTGAATACGGAATGTATAGCAATCATATCTATAACATCCTAAGGAAGCACTGGCATCTCTTGAAATCAGACATACTACCGACAGGCATCATCCCTGATAAACCTAGGGTGGTTTATAAAAAGGGTAGAACAATCAAGAACATTCTCTGCCCTAGCTATGCAGATCCCCCAAAGAAAAGTGGCTCTGCATGGCTCACAGAGAAGCCGGCTGGCTTCTTTGTATGCGGTAACTGTACAGTGTGTGAATATGGCATAAACAAATTGGTTGACTACAGCTATAACAGCTTGAGGACACATAGAGTCACTTCTTTCATAAACTGCAATACAACCTTTGTAGTTTATGTAATTGTTTGCCATTGCAACATGATCTATGTTGGTAGCAGTACCAGATGTTTAAAAATACGCATTCAAGAACACATTAGAAACATCAAAAATAATGATATACGTAGCCCAGTGGCACAACACATTTCACTAAACCACCCTGATGAAAAAGAAATCAAATTCCATGCAATTGATAGGGTGGCGCCAGGGAAACGTGGTGGTGACAGGATCACGTGTCTCAGACAACTTGAGGCCCGTTGGATATGTAGATTGAGAGCTGTAGATCAGGGATTAAATGTGAATAAGGAATTCCATCATTTCTTATAGATCACTTAACCCCTTCTTAATTTTCTGAATTGTCCTTGCAAAAAAAAATTCTCTGACCTAGGAGTTCTTTTGATGGTCTCTTAAAAATACATCGGAGACTCTTCTTGTATTTGACTGTGTTGTTATCTCTACATAAGACTTTTTCCAACTGTCTTTAGTTTCATTTTCTGTCTATATTAATAATACAGAGAAGGATCTTTGTGAAACGATTGAAATATTCTTCCTAAGAAAACTAATCTTCCCACACGATTGTCTTAGCATCACACTTGTATAATCGATGTGAGCATCGTTGTGAGCACTTATTTAAATCAGCACTTGACCTTTTAGTCATTATCGCGCAAATCGATTGCTTAGTGACTAGTGAACGTTCCATTTGTGACGTGCGATCACAGCGTCGTGATTTCACATATAGACGGCTGTAAAACAAATGAGCCCGTTTTTTTCTTACCAGTTGGTGACTAACACTATATTTGCGATGTGCGGTCACACCGCTCTGACATCGCTTTCAGATGAGTGTAAATAAATGAGATGGTTCTTAATTCCTTATTATTTAAACAACGCAAACGAATTCTGGGCATTCCATAAAAAATGTGAAAATATTCACATGCGCTTTAAATTTATCCTAAATATAAACTATTCGCTGGTGAGTAACTGTAAGTCCAAGTATGTTATACCTGATGCCTACTTACTAAGTATTACTGGCATCTCACATTAAATTTTGACTAGCACAAGATGTCCGCTCGTATGAATGCTCGATGCGGCTCCGGAATATGTGGCTTACTCTCTATAGATATTCTACAATAAGGCTTTTTCCAGTCTGAGTTTACTTAATGTATAGGACGCTTTTCACCTGCGACAATCTTTAAGCACACGATTAGCCTTCGAACACTCCCGCAATCTCGTAGAAATGATTAAAAAGCCTGATCTTTTATTCAACTTCGGGATCCCTCCCGTGATTTTTTGACTAGACTAAGATGGCGGCTAAGTCTACATTGACTTTCGCGTTCTCAGGGAATGCCCGCTTTTTTCTTGCTTCCAATCAGTAATGTTAATTGGCAATTATATAATTTCGGAGGATATATATAGCCTCCTTGGAATGCCTTCAGAATATACCAGCAGACCAGACGACCGCACACGTACGAGACGTCGACGCCGGATATATGGTGAGTGTTAATGAATATGCTATATGGGGATCTCTGTTGTCTATTTAGACGACTTCTTCATGTAAACCTTTTTTGGTTATTTAATTTCAGAGGGTTCAATCTAAAAATCCTTGATTGTGTAGCGTTTAACATAGGGGACTGGCCATGCGTTTTAATACTCTAAGATGGCGGTCACATTTGCTTGCTTCTTTGAACCTGTTAGATAGGTTCGTACTTGGTTTATTTTGAAACCCTCTTGAAGTTATTTTTCTACTATCAGATTACATAGCCGTCTACTCGACATTTTTTATATGCTATGCCGTTTTACTTGTGCATTTCATGTGTCTCACAGGATAGCTCCATGTGACATATCCATTATTGATAAAATGTTTATGGAGATACTTTTACCAGCGCTAATTCTGTATTATACTGTACTCATTTTAAAGTGGACCGGCTAAACGGCAAAAAGTCTAAACCAGCGGTCATTTCTCCTTTCTTTATATCTATAACGCATGACGAGATTTTTTCAGTATCTGACGGTGTAAGACTAAGGATCATTAGTCTGCACGAATTATCTCCAGTCTAACGAAATACCGAATGTTTAATAACTTTAAGGAGGAGACAATTCATATGGGATCATCTTTCAAGTGAATTCTTGAATTTTGATACCTTGCTTAACATCTTGTATGCCTAACTTTTGACTACAGTTACGAAAAGTGTAGAACAGTAATTCTGTCCTACAATCACTGGTATTTCAATAATAATAGTCGTTTCTACTTATAACACATACGGTCTCTCATTTTTCACTCTAATATTTCATAAATCCTTCTTTCAGGCATATACTCTATTCTTCTTCCTCCTGACTGAAATATAACGAACGGATGGTATAAATTTGCATAATTCGCCAACAATATAATTAAAGTAAGTGTTTATTATGTATCTCTGTAACTTCTAACATTGTTCAACCCTGAAAAAATTTGCGGTGACATGCATCAATAAAACGTTTTGCGATTCCTTATTAGCGATTTTTAAGGAATCGCAAATAAGGAATCGCTAAACGGGATGCATGATTTAAATTGCATAAAATTTGCGATTCAGTAAAAATCGCAATTTTTACCAAATTGCAAATATTATGCGAATTCCAATTTGCGAATTCGCAATTCCCATTGATTCCTATGGGCCAAAGGGCCCATAGGAATCAATGGGAATTGCGAATTCGCAAATTGGAATTCGCAAAATGTTGATGCATTCCATGGGTGCAGGGGGGGGTGCAAAGGACCCCCACCTGCACCCCTGAAATGTATTTTGGAGTGCATGTTTCAAACATACATGTCCTAAGGACATGTGTGTCTGTAACATGACAGTGTTTTTAAATGCAAATTCGAGCATTTTAACACATTTTCGCAAATTACCACGAGGTTCAACCTCGTGGTAATTTGCACCCCCTAATTGCGAATTCGCAATTTTTTAATTAATCATGCATTGCTTTTAAGGAATCGCAAATTTGCGATTCCTTAAAAGCAATCGCATTTTTGGAAGTCGCTAAAAATAGCGATTTTCCCAAAAATGCATGATGCATCTCAAAACATTATTTTGCATTCGCAAACGGCCGATTTTTGCGAACCGCACCGTTTGCGCATGCAAAAATCGTTGATGCATGTGCCTGTTGGTGTTTTAAATAGGGAGGCTCTTTCTGCCATTCTACTGTTTTTTAAAGCATAATCTTATAATTAGCACAACAGGTTAGGCACAACAATTAGACAATGATTCTTCTCTCATTAAAACGTGTTTAAGGTTTCTAAGATACAAATGGCCTTTTTTAGAAAGGATTCCAATATGCCTATGCTCATATCATTGAAACATGGATATATTTACCTATAGAACCCCATTGAATACACAACTATCAAGACGGATGGGACGCGTTGTATAAAGATACATTGAGTTAAGGTATTTGAGACCCTTTTTGTGATCCAATAGCTACACTGTAAATATTTATATGTTTAATTAAGTAAGATTTTCGTATTCACTTCCTTTTTTTAACTTTTTTTTTAATGGTTAGGTGACTAATATTTATTAAACAAAGCACTTTTTTGGTCTTTTGAATCTTTCTGGTTACAATATATGTTCTCCCTGGAATGAAGATACATCTGATCCAAGTCCTTTTTCGAATAATGTATATCTCAAAAATGTCTGGTGCATTATAAATGTTCTTTTTTTTGCTTAAATTGTATGTTTCATCAATATGCGCACGTACTCTTGTATTATATACATATGTTTATATATATCTTTGTATCTCTTTTAAATGTAGCCCTGAAGAAGTCCGGTTTCGGACGAAACGCGTTGGCTATTGTTTTTATCTGCAAATTTTGAATAATAAAAGAAAGATTAAAGAAGAAAATTGACTTAGAACTTTCTTGGGAGAACTATTGGATTTCATCTTTGTTACAAAACAAATGTCAACTAAGCACTAATATTGTGTTCATTACATTGTTTTTGGTGTGCATGGTCAAAACAAATGCCTTTTTGTTTTATGTTGGGATCTAGGGGACTGTATCCCAGACCATTTGCACCCACATTACAAAAACAGTAGGAACTTGACCCTCGGTGCGGCCCTAGCAGCCTCTTTCCCCTTTTCTGCTTGAATAAAAAATGCAGTGATACCTGAAATTCACTCATAGAGAACCCCAATAACAGACAAGCAGAGACAGAGAACGCACAGGCTATGGGAGGGGGCAATGGGGAGAAGGCAGGCAGAGGAAGAAAATAGTTATGTGCAACACTCAAGTAAAGGGGCCCATAGATGTGGAAGGATGCAAATGACGTCATGCTGTCATGAGGCGGGACTAACTGAATACCAATCTGAAGGCTGCATTTTAGGATCCCAGCATTCGAATTGTTCCCGCCCTCTGTACCCATGATCTATACTACTATTATAAAGAGAGAACAGACACCTTTTGGCAAGGTAAACTCGGGAACTACAGCGCCAATCCACACACCCAATACAGCATTGGAAAGGGCAGTTGCAGCAGAAGGACATAGGCTATGCAGACTCCCACCATATACATTTAAAAGGTAAAAGAACCGTGCCAGCAAAGTAGTCCCTTGTGGGCATGTCTGCATTGTGCTGTGGGCGTGTGCTGGGGGGGCGTGACAAACGCTGGGGGCGTGTGGTACGTTCCGCCCTTCGGGCTGGACTGTTCCCATGAGGCACAGGGTCAAGGCTGATTTGCATATGACCATGTCTGAACTGGGGTGGTGTGGAGTGCAAAAAAACAATGGATTTAGGCCCAGATCTATGTACTGGGGTGAATGTATGACATTGTTCTGCATTCTGTCCATCAACTGTTGTTTTTGCATTTGTCACCCCGATTTGGATGGGGATGCTCAGACGTGAGTTCCATGCTCTCCACACCACTGGAGTCAAGTTATTCTGAGGAAGACAGCTGATAGCCAGTTACCAGTTATAAGATGATCGATTCTGGTTTATGAAAGACATGGCTTAGCAGCTTGTGTTTAGGGTCAAGGCTAATTTGAATATGGTCATGTCTGAACTGTGGTGGTGTGGAGTACTAAAATCCAATGGATTTAGGCCCAGATCTCTGTACTGGGGTAAATGTATGACATCGTTTTGCATTCTGTCCATCAACTGTTGTTTTTACATTCTGCCCTTCATGCCTCCGGGTGTCCACCCTGCTCCCTTTAAATACCCCTGCACCCCATATTCATAACCCACCCTTACTCCTTAAAATACCCCAACACCCTTAAACACTAACCCATCTTAACCCTATAAATATACCCTGTACCCCAAAAGCCAAACCTATCCCTAAACCCTAAAAATACCCCTGTACCCCAAAACCCACACCTAGCCCTGAACCCTATAAATACCCCTGTACCTCAAAACCCAAACCTACCCCTGAACCCTAAAAATACCCCTGTACCCCAAAACCCAAACCTAGCCCTGAACCCTAAAAATACCCCAAAACCCAAACTTAGCCCTGAACCCTAAAAATATCCCTGTACCCCAAAACCCAAACCTAGCCCTGAACCCTAAAATACCCCTGTACCCCAAAACTGAAACCTAGCCCTGAACCCTATAAATACCCCTGTACCCGAAAACCCAAACCTAGCCCTGAACCATAAAAATAACCCTGTACCCCAATACCGTAACCTACCCCTGAACCCTAAAATACCCTGGTACCCCAAAACCCAAACCTAGCCCTGAACCCTTAAAATACCCCTATACCCCAAAACACAAACATAGCCCTGAACCCTAAAGCTACCCCTGTACCCCAAAACCCATAACTATCCCTAAACTCTAAAGGTATGCCTGTATCCATAACACAAAACTATATCTGAACTAACCATGGGCTTTTAACTCATGTCATGTAGCATAACATTACATAGCATCTAGATGTACAATACACTCAGATGTTTTAATAAAGCAATTTTACATGATTAACAGCATATACTCAATTCACAAGAAGAACATTTACATTGAAAACATTAGGTAATGAGAGAGCTGATGATTTTAGGGTCCCCCCTAACCTAGGGGAGCAGCAAGCAGATGCCTTGAACACAAAGAGCATAAACAAAAATCACATTTTGTTGAACTTCAGTGGTGATCCCATCATTTTAGGACCACCCCAAGCACAGTTATTGGCAAAAAACAATCCCAACCAAAGGCCCTGCAAAGCATTGTGGGACAAGATTAGCAGTGGCAGTGAATATTATAATATCCAATATCAAAATAATTCTACAAAGAGCTGCAGTTCCACTGGTCGTCCCTAGATGTCCCTCAAAAGTCAAATGCAAAGCATTGAAATTATTCTTACATTAAGCTGCAGTTCCACTGGTCGTCCCTAGATGTCCCTCACGAGTCAAATGCAAAACCATTGAAACCCTTTCATCAAGCATTTGCATTTGACTTGTGAGGGACATCTAGGGACGACCAGTGGAACTGCAGCTCTTTGTAAAATTCTTTTGCTATTGTATACTATATAATATTCACTGCCCACTGCTAATTTCATTCCATAATGCTTTGCAGGGCCTTTGGTTGGGAATGTTTTTTTGCCAATAACTATGTTTGGGTTTGTCCTAAGAGGATGGGACCACAACAAAATTGTTCAATAAGATGTGCTTTTTTGTTTTCAAGGCATCTGTTTGGTACTCTCCCTAGGTTAAAGAGGATCCCAAAATCATCACATCCCCCACTGCTTGCCAATAGTTTAGTTTCACTATTGTTAAACCATATGCAATTTAGCATATAAAGATAGAGAAGCATATTTTATCATATCTGGTCATGTACAGGAAGCTTTATGCAGTTATTTTGCAAGTTATAGTACTACTACTTAAAGCATCTGAACCCTTACAATACCCCAACACATCAAAACATATACTTCTGTACCTATGCTTACCTTATCCAAACATTTTTAAAAAACATGCTTCAACCATTCATGCATTTACGTGGTGAAAGCATATGAAATGTAATGCTATGCGTTATAATGGCATTGCGCAGTCATGGTACTTTCGGAATGAAAGTGTGTGGAGTGATGGTATGCGGAAAGAAAGTTGCGGAATAATAGGTGTCTATCCTTCCCCGGTAAGTACATTGGTGGCACAGCGGCCCACATCTCCAGCAACATACTCAAATTTTTTCACCACCGATTTGAAAAATGCACAGGTCTCTCTCATTGATGGGCAGCACCGACATACACTTTTAGACACACCTCCAGCCACAAGTTCTAGAATTGCGAACTTTAGAGCTGGGGAGCTACGTTCGAATCTCGGCATCAGCTCAACATCCTGTGATTCCAGGCAAATGGCTTTGTCTCCCCGTGCCTACCACAAATGAATGTGTTCTTCTGTAATGTAAATTGTGCTCTTGCCATGTTGTCGAGTTTGCGCTATATAATATTGCAAGGAAAAATAAAGTAGGGAAACTCGAGTTCACACACTACGGAACGCGCACTCTTAAGTGCATCAGCAGTGCACTGTGAATCGGAGCATTTCACAGGCCTGTCACAGATAAGAAATGCTATCAAAATGAAATCCTACAAAACAATATACTACTGGCCGTCAGCAATTCATACCCGGACAACGTCGGGACGGGCTGCTAGTATTTTATACAGTCGATATTACTTCACTTACCTGAAAAACGATATTTTTGTAGTCGATATTATGTCCAGTCGATATTTTGTCCAGTCTATATTTAAAACTCGATATTATGTCCAGTCGATATTTTGGAGTCGATATTTTGTCTGTGCACCGCACACTGTCTATGAGATTCCATTTAGAATTGTTATGATCTAAAATGCATTGACTAGGACTGACAACTTGGAGGTTGGGAGTACTGTGCTGCAGTTCAATAAACCCTGGATTTACCTGGATATATTTGGACTTTCTCATTATTTATTACACCATACTTGCCTTACCCAAACATTTTTAAAAAACATGCTTTTACCATTCATGCATTTACAACAAATTTCCTTGTAAATGTATGCGTGGTAAAAGCATATAAAATGTAATGCCATGCATTATAATGGCATTGCGGAGTCATGGTACTTTCGTAATGAAAGTATGCAACTTGATGGTATGCGGAAAGAAATTTGTAGAATAATGGGTGTTTACCCTCCCCCGTAAGTACATTGGTGGCACGGCGGCCCACATCTCCAGCAACATACTCATATTTTTTCACCACCAATTGGAAAAATGCACAGGTCTCTCTCATTGATGCCCACCACCGACACACACTTTTAGACACACCTCCCAACACAAGTTCTAGAATTGCGAACTTTAGAGATGGGCAGCTACGTTGGAATCTCGGCATCAGCTCAACATCCTGTGTTTCCAGGCAAATCGCTTTGTCTCCCCGTGCCTGCCACAAATCAATGTGTTCTTCTGTAATGTAAATTGTGCTCATGCCATGTTGTCGAGTTCGCGCTATATAATATTGCAAGGAAAATAAAGTAGGTAAACTTGAGTTCACACACTACTGAACGCGCACTCTTAAGTGCATCAGCAGTGCACTGTGAATCGGAGCCTTTCACAGGCCTGTCACAGATGAGAAATGCTATCAAAATAAAATCCTAAGAAACAATATACTACTGGCCATTCATACCCGAACAACGACGGGCTGCTAGTACTTATTATAAAACGAGCTTTACACACGGTGCACTTTCATTCAATACTTCAGTATAAGATCTTTACATTAGTAAAGAACTTCCAAAAATTCTTAAATCTTTGTTTTCAGCCACCACACGAAGTACGGCTGACTTCAAAGGATTAATAACAAGTGACTAAGTTAACGACCATCTTCATTCTTCACTTACAGACTGCGCTTGACTGTTGTATAAGTACAACAAAACCTTAGAATATTAGGGCGGCAAACAGGCCGGTGTTGACATTGAAAGTTGGAGGCAAAAGCTCGTATATATCATGCATTAAACCACTAGAATAAACTATAATTAACAAGAAATGCATTTTTTGGGGGGTTTGGGTCGTGTATGTATTTGCAATGCATTTTGGGCAGGCGGATGTTGGTTCAGATTCTTTCACCCTGATTGCTGGTAAGCCATGTCCGAAGAGCGTCGCTTAAGACAAAACAATAAATAAAACAGGCAGGCCCATTTTACTAATCTTTATCTTGCTGCAGTGGTACGCTGTCCACATACAGCGTGGAGTCTGCTGGACCAGGACCTGTAGTAGCCTCGACCCTGCAACTCCCGCCCATGTATGTTACAGTGTGTGCCTGGCTGATGCGATTAGGGCCCCTAGTGACGACCCGTGGTACTGCACCCCTGGTGTCTATTTATCGAGGAGCCTGGAGGTCTTGATTTGGGACCCCTAGTGACGACCCATGGTATTGCACCACAGTATATTGTAAGGATGTTATCCATATCCCAACCCTACTTTCGCTGGAACTCTAGGGACTGCTCCGGAAGTATCGCGAGATCTGCCTGGTCTGTACTTTCTTCCTGAATGAATGACATTTCCGAAGTGAAGCAGTGAGTGTTGAGTTATTTGTGCTAAGCTGCTACCAATCAGATTTCATCCTGTATTTTTATTTACCGTTCGGTACAAAAATCATCAAAATCATTTAAGGGGCATAGGGACATATTCACAAGACCTTAACGCCACTGTAGCGTCAATTTTTGGACGTTACAGCTGGGTTTTTTTTATCGCCTTATTTACAAAGCGCCGTTAATTGCAGTTGGCTGCACTGTTCCAGCGTAAACGTTAATTTTCAAGATCGCCAATTAACAAAAATGAGATGCGAGGTAGGTGGTCTCGTGCAAAAACTGCAGCTAAACCCACTTTACGATATTCACAATGAAATTTCCGTCCGGCGCTAACCCTCCAAAACTGCAGCTAAGTCCAGTTAGAGGCAGTTTTTTAAGACCAGAAAATAGCTGGTCTTAAAATTGGTGCAAACACTTGGGGCCTTATTTATGAGGCCTTGCGTCAGTTTTGCGCTGCTGATGCGTCACTTTTTGTGACGCATCGGCGGCGTAAAACATGCGCCTTGTTGCACCATATTTAAAAAGTGACGCATCTAGGTAGATGCGTCACTTTTTAAACCCCTGCGCCACATTATACCTGCGTCAGGTATAATGTATGCAGAGGGGGCGTTCCCCCGCAAAAAGCCTCGTAATAGTGACGCAGTGAAATCTATGAGATTTCACTGCGTCACTTTTAGGACGCTGTTGCGTCAAAATCTTGCGCCTGCCTCACAGCAGGCGTAAGACTGACGCAAGCCCTTTCACATGGGGCTTTCCCCATGTGAAAGGACGCATTGCTGGAGTTGCGTCACTTTTGTGACACACTTCAGCAATGCGTCACTTTTACGCTTACAGATACGTCAGAAATACTGATGTATCTGTAACTCCTTGCGACATGATGCGTCATACATTAAATATGACGCATCATTGGTGTCGCAAGGAGTGCGCAGTGAAAAGTGACGCATCGCTGTTTTCACGCAGCGATGCGTCACTTTTCATAAATAAGGCCCTTGGGGCCTAATTTCAGAGGTTTTGGTGCTGGATAGCGCTGCAAGGAATGTTGCTACGCAGCCCAGCAACAAAACAAAAGGGCAGGAATGTGCACGATCAATAAGATAGGATGTATTCCTGTGCCTCATTCATGAAAAGCGTTGCATCGCTGCGACAAAACCGCGTTGCAACACTTTTCAGCGTGCTCTTCTTGTGACAACATGGATGCGCCGTATTCACTGCACGGCGCTCCATGTTGCAATTAATTACATATGTGTTTGGAATCCTGACGTATCCGTTAGTGCTAAAATCACGCATTGCTGCAGTTGTGTCACAAGCATGACGCAACTCCAGTTATGCAAGACACCAGCCTATCCTTATGGCACTGCGGCACCCTTACGCCTGCCGTTGAGTAAGGGTAAGGTTCTGACGCAGTGACGTCCTAGAATTGTCACAGTGAAATCTGATGGATTTCACTGCGCCACTCCAACAAGGCTTTTCTGGGTGGGAATGCCCACCCTGCATACATCACACCTGACGCAGGTATAATGGGACACAGGGCTTTACAAGGCCATGCATATGCCTAGATGCCTCACTTTGTAAGTACGGCGCAATGTGTTACAAGATTCATGCTGCAAGTACGTCACGAAAATGACGCACCTTCAGCGTTAAACTGTCAGAAGGGGCTCATGCATAAGCCCCCTTGTCTTTTTCCTCTACATTGGCGTACAATGGCTGCCAGGCGCCAAGGCAGGCACCCTTGCCCCATGGTGCAAGGCAGACTGGGTTGCTGGGTTCTAGTAAGGGTGGGCGTCGTTAGCGACTACCACTACATGGAATTCTGAATTCCACTTGAATTCCTCTCCGCAGCTCCATTCCGACTCACCACAATTTATAAAACAGAAACCTTACAAATTACTCTAATATTACATGCTAAAACGCATATAATCATCACAAAGCTGGGAGACAGGAAACGTGGAAAAGGACACTGAAGGGGACAGGTGTGCGGGGATTGCAGCATCAACGAGGGAGAGGACAGGGGAAAAGGAACTGAATAAAAGCACATGAAAGACAAAGCCAAAGAAAGCAAAGAAAAAAGAAGAACAAAGCCAAAGATAGAAAGCAACGGAGAAGAGCAGAAATAGAGACAGGAACAGCAGAAAAGAGGGCCTGGAGGGAAGTCAAGCAGCAGAGCAGTGATGCTCTAATACTGGACAACAATGATGAGGCGCAGGCAGTAGCATGCGGGGGAAGGAGGGCCTCGAACACCTGACCTCCGGGTCTGAGGATCCAGCAGTAGCAGATGGGGACAGCAGCAGCAGCTACCAGACGGCGCTGCAATGTGGTAAGAGTAAGTCCACTAAGGGATAGTTCCCAATACACCCAAAAGCTCACTACCAGGGGGCGATGAAAGGGAGCCCCACCTGATTACCTATTTCAGTCTAACAGTGGCGTTCTGATTCCGTGTTCCCCAGTTACCTAGCAAGAAACGGTAGATCAAGCTGCATACCCAAAGGTCTGGGCCCGAACCGGCCCCTGGCACCCTCTGCCAACAATGGCCGATCTCAGCAACTTGAGCCAGTTAGCAGAGTCCCCCACCAGTATTGTGCGGTGTCCTCAACAATGTGCATCCTCCGCAGCGCAGGGATTGCTCAGGGCACAGGGTGCTCCACCCACAGGTGCTAGGCCTGGACCCGACACAACCCCAGGGCCTCCTCCGCTCCCTGTCCCACCTTCTCCTCACCTGGACATTGACACCGGGGCTCAATCTACCACGTTCTCTCTAATCTGTGACTCAGCCAGCAGGAACCTCAGCCAGGTGGAATTTCACAAGCTTGGGTACAGCAGTTGCCGCCAAGTCCGCTGGGGAACCTCCCAATGCAGGTGCTGTAACAGGGCACCCTTAGGCATGAAGTTGCAGCGCTCCCCCACAAAGGTCTGCCAGATCTCAGGGGCATCACCCTCCACGGCGTCCGGGCAGCAGCACATCCTCCAGCTTGTGGTGCAGAGAGATACGGCCCACCATTGGCAATCTCCTGCAGCACTCCAGTGTAGTGCTGGCATGTGTTATGCAAAGCAGACCTTCCTACATCAGTGCACAGGAGCACCTCTACTGATCACAGCTACAAGGGCGCAAGGCGATCTTCTCACACAGGTTTGCTTCTAGAGCCAGTAGCGGATACTATCGCCATGTAGCGACGTATTGAAAATACTCTGGGCCCGATTCACAGAACTAACTTAAGACAAAGGATTTTGTTGTAAGTCTGTCTTAAGTCAAACTTAAGACAAAATCCTAACTTCTGTGAATACCAAAAGTAGTAAGTTTAGGATTTTGTCTTAAGTTAGTTCTGTGAATCGGTCCCAGAGGTAACAAGGCGATAGTTTTCAGCGATACGCGGTGGTGAGAATATTGCCGCATACACTAGTTAGCAGCTGCTCTTATAAATATACCCCATATTTACAATAAAGTGGCGAAGCGTTTTGTTAAGCCAAGAAGGCTAATGGCAAGCTTTGTCAACATAGGGTTGCACCATATTTACAAGAATATCGTGCATCCCTGCGTTACCCCCTGCGCTGCTGATAAATTAAAGCTTGCCTAGCACCAACGTAGGCACCCTCGCACCATAGTTCAAGGGTACCTGTGTTAAGGAGAAGATTGTTAATGTGCAGAAATGTACCCCTTCCTGCACATAAACAATCTTTAAATGCCGTTTTGTAATTTTTATGTGTGCTGCTTAATGCAGCACACATTGAAGTTGAAAAAACAGCATTTTTTAAAATGATTGTGTAAAAAATCATAGGCAACTTGCTGTTTCTATGTGAAAAACGAGGCGAACTAAAGCATTTCTTCTCAGTCCGTTTTTTTTTGGATAATCAAGTTTATTGATTTTAAATGAGTACATACACAGTAATGAGAACACAGCCAACTTTTGCACAGCGAGCATTACACAAGAACAACAAATAAAGCGGGGGGAGTAAGCCCCCCACACACATAAGTCCGATTCCGAATAACAAGCGACTGTGTCCACAAGCATGTCTATAAGGAAGCTTCAAGAAGTTCAGTCTTCCATCACCCCCGACCCATTTACCCCACTCCCTTCGAAACCTTTTAGGGCAGCCACGGGCAGAATACAAGGGGCATTCCTGCGCTGCACACCAATCTACCCCTCTGCGCCACTGTGTCATGGAAGGGGCCAACAGATCCAGCCAAAGGGCTGCAATATCTCATTTAGCTACCATCAGAGCCGTGGTGAGACAAAGCTTCTCTGCCCTGTTCCCGTCCAGACCATCCGTAACTCCCAAGAGTATGTTCATCGGGCTCATTGGGATCTCCCAGCCGAGGACTTCAGTAAGATCAGCGGTCACTAGCCCCCAGTAATGCGCAATGTTGGGACAAAGCCATACCATGTGATAAAAATTTGCTCGGGCCAGTTACAGCGGGGACAGGAAGCATCAAGTCGGAGTCCAGATCGATGAAGGCGCGATGGCGTAAGGCAGGCCGCGTGCAAATAGTATACTTGAACCAATCAGAGATGAGCAGAAGCTGTAACTATTTGAGTGGCCATCAGCACATCCCTCCAGTCAGAATCATCTAAAGGACCAAACCAACCCTCCCATTTATCCAGGAGAGAGGAAAGGGAGTTAGGGGTGTTATTTGTGAGGGAACGATAAATGCGGGAAATCCCCCCCCTTCCTCAAATCACCAGTCATACCGAAGCATGGGCGGAAAATCAGTTCTGCTCGCGGATTTTGCGGATTTTCGGTAAATTCGCAATCCGCAAGATTCGCGAATTTTCCGCAAAATCCGCAAATTTGCACGCAGCGGATTTTTTTTTCTTGGTGATACAATTTTGCGGCGTTCACTTACCATCATTCAGCGTTTGCCGAGTTGTTTTTCTCGATATTTTGCGAGTGCTGCGCCATTTTGGATCTTGCTGCGGGATCCCACGGGATTTTGGCGACCGCGAATATGTCATCGCGGCTTGCCACCTTACACAGCGAGAGTTTGTCAACGCGAGTACGCCGTGATCACGTATCGCGGGAGTTCGCAATTGCGAACACGTAGATGCGGCGGGCAGCAACAATCTTGTCAAGTCAAGTCAAGTCAAGTCAAGTCATAAAATTTGTATAGCGCACTACATACCCAGAGGGTTTCAAGGCGCTTAGGAAGGGGAGGAGGATTATTTATCAAATATCCACGTTTTAAGCTGCTTTCTGAACGCTAGGTGGTTCTGGGTGAGGCGAAGGTAAGCGGGGAGTGAGTTCCATGTTTTAGCAGCCAGGTATGAAAAGGATCTGCCTCCCATGGTGGTCTTGTTGATGCGAGGTACAGTGGCGAGGGCTTGGCTGGAAGAACGTAGTTGGCGGGAGGGGGTGTAGAAGGACAGTCGAGAGTTGAGGCAATCTGGGCCGATGTCGTAGAGTGATTTGTGTGCGTGGGTAAGCAGTCGGAAAGTGATCCTCTTATTGACGGGTAGCCAGTGGAGGTCTTTAAGGTGACCAGAGATGTGTTCGTTGCGTGGGATGTCTAGTATGAGCCTGGCTGAGGCGTTTTGGATTCGTTGGAGTTTCTTCTGGAGTTTAGCGGTGGTACCTGCGTAGAGGGTGTTTCCGTAGTCCAGTCGGCTCGTGACCAGAGCGTGGGTGACTGTTTTCCTTGTTTCGGAGGGGATCCAGCGAAATGTTTTTCTGAGCATGCGAAGAATGTTGAAGCAGGAAGAGGATACGGCGTTGACTTGTCTGTTCATTGAGAGTGAAGAATCCAGGATGACGCCAAGGTTCCGTGCGTGGTCTGTCGGGATGGGTGCTTTTCCGAGGGCTTCCGGCCACCAGGAGTCGTCCCAAGCAGAGGGGGATGTACCTAAGATGAGGACTTCTGTTTTGTCTGAGTTCAGTTTCAGACGGCTTTGTTTCATCCATTCGGCAACTTCTTTCATTCCTTCGTGTAGGTTAGTTTTGGCGGTGTTGGGGTCTTTGGTGAGTGATAGGATCAGTTGGGTGTCATCCGCGTAGGAGATGATGTTGAGGTTGTGTTGGCGTGCGATGGCCGCGAGGGGGCTCATGTATACGTTGAAGAGGGTGGGACTGAGTGAGGATCCTTGTGGTACGCCACAGATGACTTCAGTGGCCTCGGACTTGAATGGTGGGAGGCGGACTCTCTGTGTTCTTCCGGAGAGGAAGGAGGTGATCCATTCAAGTGCTTTTCCTTGTATTCCGATGTTTCTGAGGCGCTGTAGAAGGGTGCTGTGGCAGACTGTATCGAATGCTGCAGAGAGGTCGAGGAGGATGAGGGCGACTGTGTCTCCATTGTCCAGTAGAGTTCGAATGTCGTCTGTTGCTGCGATGAGGGCGGTCTCAGTGCTGTGTTTTGCTCGGAAGCCAGATTGTGAGGGGTCGAGGGATTTGTTGGCTTCGAGGAAAGCGGCGAGCTGGTTGTTGACGGCTTTCTCGATGACTTTGGCCGGGAATGGAAGAAGCGAGATGGGGCGGTAATTTTTGAGTTCGGTGGGGTCCGCTGTTGGTTTTTTCAGAAGGGCGGTGAGTTCAGCGTGTTTCCAGTCTTCTGGGAAGGTAGCGGAGTTGAAGGAGCAGTTGATGACGTCTCGGAGGTGCGGTGCTATGACGGAGTCTGCTTTGTTGAAGATGTGGTGAGGGCATGGGTCTGTGGGGGATCCTGAGTGGATGGAATTCATCAGGCGGATGGTGTCCTCAGTGGAGATTGGGTTCCAGGCGTTAAGGGTGTTCGCGGGGGGAGGATGGTCAGTAGATGGTAGGGTGGGTTGGTTTCCGGGTTGGTTGTCAAAGCTGTTGTGGATGTCTGCAATCTTGTTGTGGAAAAAAGAGGCTAGGGAGTCGCAGAGGGTTTGAGAGGGGGTGATGTCGTTGGAGTTGGCCGAGGGATTGGAAAATTCCTTGACGATGTTGAAAAGTTCCTTGCTGTTGTGGGCGTTGTTGTCAAGTCGATCCTTGAATGCTGTTTTCTTGGCTTTTCGGATCAGTTGGTGGTGAGTGCGGGTGGCGCTTTTGAAGGCGTCCTTGGTGCTGGTGGTTGGGTCTTTTTTCCAGGCCTTTTCAAGGGAACGGCAGAGTTTCTTGGACTTCTTGAGATCATCGTTGAACCATGAGGCTTTCTTGCTGCCAGGTTTGCTTTGACGTTTTTTCAGTGGAGCTAAGGTGTCGGCGGTGTTGGATAACCATAGGGTGAGGTTGGCGGCGGCTTCGTTGGCGTTAGAAGAGAGGGCTGGGGAGTTTCGAAGGAGCGATGCGGAGATTTGGTCCGTGGTGATTTTGTTCCAGTTTCTTTGCAGGGTAGGTTGGGAGTGGTTGATGGGTTTCGGCTTGTTGTAGGTGAAGTGAACGCAGCTGTGGTCGGTCCATAGGAGATCCGTAGTGTGGCTGAAGGAGACATGTTTGCTGGAGGTGAAGATAGGGTCGAGTGTGTGACCTGCGATGTGGGTGGGGGAAGTGACTAGTTGTTTAAGTCCGAGGTTGGCGAGGTTGTCCACGAGGGTAGCGGTGTTGTGGTCGTTTATCTTTTCAAGGTGAAAGTTGAGGTCTCCCAGAAGAATATAGTCTTTGGAGGGGAGCGCGTGTGGAGAGATGAAGTCCGTGATGTCTTCACTGAATTTTGCGCGGGGTCCTGGTGGTCTGTAGAGGAGAGTGCCTCTGAGTGTTGTTTTGGGGTCGATGTGGATCTGGAAGTGAAGGTGTTCGGAGTTGGCGAGGTTGGCGTCAGAGCTGGTTGAGATGCGGATAGATTTCTTATGGACGATAGCGATTCCTCCTCCTGTGTGGCTGGTACGGTCTTTGCGGGTGATCTTATAGTCTTCAGTCTCGCGAAATTACAAAATTAGCAATTTTGCACAAGAAATCCACCAGCAAGCAGCATAAACCTTCTGAAAATGATGATTTTTATCAGAATAACTCCTCAGGTTGACATTTGCCTGCATTTTTTTTGCAAGGAGTCCATTTTGGGGGGAGGAAGGAAGTGCCCCACAGACTCCAACTTCCTGTTCCTGTCCAGCAGGCTCCTCCCAGTGCTTTCTTCATGTGCTGGTCACTTTCATTTGGATCTTGACCTGGAAGGATCACTTTTTGTGGATGCTGCTGAATATTTGGATTTGAGGCCTTTTTTACTTTCTTTGGATCACTTTTGGATTAGAAATTTCACAAGTAAGTTTATTTGGGGCATTACAGTTGCTGCAACTACAATTTTGGAATTTTCGATTTTTGGGCTGTTGTTGGGGCCTTTTGAGCAGGGGTAGTGAGTGGTGCATGGGCCTAGTCTTTCTGTGGGGTGTCTTGAATTTAAATATCATGGAGGGCATGGATGGCGTGGGATTGTGCTGATTTTTCTGTGTTTTTTGATTTTTTGGGCTGTTGTTGTGGCCTTTTGACGAGGGGTAGTGAGTGTTGCATGGGCCTAGTCTTTCTGTGGGGTGTCTTGAATTTAAACATAATGGAGGCCATGGATGGCATGGGATTGTGCTGATTTTTCTGTGTTTTTCGATTTTTTGGGGTGTTCATGGGGACAAGCCATGTGGGTGGGGGCCATTTTGAGTGCTGGTACAGGCAGGCCATGTGCTGGGAGGCAAGTGGCCATTTTGAATGCAGGCAGTGTTCTTAGGCCTGCAACCATTTTGCCTAGTTTTCAACCATTATGCCCAGGGGTAGTGAGTGTTGCATGGGCCTAGTCTTTCTATGGGGTGTCTTGAATTTAAACATCATGGAGGGCATGGATGGCATGGGATTGTGCTGATTTTTCTGTGTTTTTCGATTTTTGGGGGTGTTCATGGGGACAGGCCATGTGGGTGGGGGCCATTTTGAGTGCTGGTACAGGCAGGGCATGTGCTGGGAGGCAAGTGGCCATTTTGAATGCAGGCAGTGTTCTTAGGCCTGCAACCATTTTGCCTAGTTTTCAACCATTATGCCCAGGGGTAGTGAGTGTTGCATGGGCCTAGTCTTTCTGTGGGGTGTCTTGAATTTAAACATCACGGAGGGCATGGATGGCATGGGATTGTGCTGATTTTTCTGTGTTTTTTGATTTTTTGGGCTGTTGTTGTGGCCTTTTGACCAGGGGTAGTGAGTGTTGCATGGGCCTAGTCTTTCTGTGGGGTGTCTTGAATTTAAACATCATGGAGGGCATGGATGGCATGGGATTGTGCAGATTTTTCTGTGTTTTTCGATTTTTTGGGGTGCTCATGGGGACAGGCCATGTGGGTGGGGGCCATTTTGAGTGCTGGTACAGGCACGCCATGTGCTGGGAGGCAAGTGTCCATTTTGAATGCAGGCAGTGTTCTTCGGCCTGCAACCAGTTTGCCTAGTTTTCAACCATTATGCCCAGGGGTAGTGAGTGTTGCATGGGCATAGTCTTTCTGTGGGGGGTCTTGAATTTAAACATCATGGAGGGCATGGATGGCATGGGATTGTGATGATTAATCTGTGTTTTTCGATTTTTTGGGCTGTTGTTGTGGCCTTTTGACCAGGGATAGTGAGTGTTGCATGGGCCTAGTGTTTCTGTGGGGTGTATTGAATTTAAACATCATGGAGGGCATGGATGGCATGGGATTGTGCTGATTTTTCTGTGTTTTTCGATTTTTTGGGGTGCTCATGGGGACAGGCCATGTGGGTGGGGGCCATTTTGAGTGCTGGTACAGGCAGGCCATGTGCTGGGAGGCAAGTGGCCATTTTGAATGCAGGCAGTGTTCTTAGGCCTGCAACCATTTTGCCTAGTTTTCAACCATTATGCCCAGGGGTAGTGAGTGTTGCATGGGCCTAGTCCTTCTGTGGGGTTTCTTGAATTTTAACATCATGGAGGGCATGGATGGCATGGGATTGTGCTGATTTTTCTGTGTTTTTCAATTTTTTGGGCTGTTGTTGTGGCCTTTTGACCAGGGGCAGTGAGTGTTGCATGGGCCTAGTCTTTCTGTGGGGTGTCTTGAATTTAAACATCATGGATGGCATGGATGGCATGGGATTGCGCTGATTTTTCTGTGTTTTTCGATTTTTTGGAGTGCTCATGGGGACAGGCCATGTGGGTGGGGGCCATTTTGAGTGCTGGTACAGGCAGGCCATGTGCTGGGAGGCAAGTGGCCATTTTGAATGCAGGCAGTGTTCTTAGGCCTGCAACCATTTTGCCTAGTTTTCAACCATTATGCCCAGGGGTAGTGAGTGTTGCATGGGCCTAGTCTTTCTGTGGAGTGTCTTGAATTTAAACTTCATAGAGGGCATGGATGGCATGGGATTGTGCTGATTTTTCTGTCTTTTTCGATTGTTTGGGCTGTTGTTGTAGCCTTTTGACCAGGGGTAGTGAGTGTTGCATGGGCCTAGTCTTTCTGTGGGGTGTCTTGAATGTAAACATCATGGAGGGCATGAATGGCATAGGATTGTGCTGATTTTTCTGTGTTTTTCGATTTTTTGGGGTGTTCATGGGGACAGGCCATGTGGGTGGGGGCCATTTTGAGTGCTGGTACAGGCAGGCCATGTGCTGGGAGGCAAATGGCCATTTTGAATGCAGGCAGTGTTCTTAGGCCTGCAACCATTTTGCCTAGTATTCAACCATTATGCTCAGGGGTAGTGAGTGTTGCATGGGCCTAGTCGTTCTGTGGGGTGTCTTGAATTTAAACATCATGGAGGGCTTGGGATTGGGCTGATTTGTCTGTGATTTTCGTTTTTTTGGGCTGTTGTTGTGGCCTTTTCACCAGGGGTAGTGCATGGTGCATGGGCCTAGTCTTCCTGTGGGGTGTCTTGAATTTAAACATCATGGAGGGCTTGGGATTGTGCTGATTTTTCTGTGATTTTCGTTTTTTTGGGCTGTTGTTGTGGCCTTTTCACCAGGGGTAGTGAGTGGTGCATGGGCCTAGTCTTTCTGTGGGGTGTCTTGAATTTAAACATCATGGATGGCATGGGATTGTGCTGATTTTTCTGTGTTTTTCGATTTTTTGGGGTGTATAACTGAACTGATGTTCCTTTGTCTTCCATTGCTTTTAGGTGCACAAGACTCAAGAGAACCACCAGTGCCAGGAAGAAGTTCTGCAGCGGTGTGTGTGTGCAGCATAACGTCACGCGACGTCACGTCTGGCCACAGACAACTCTGCAACTCGTGCAACTGCGGCCTGCTGTTCTGACCTCTGAAGAAGATGGCCCCAAATAAAGTTCCCCGTAGCTCCTCTAGCAAGAAAGTTGCCAGTAAGGAGCAGAAGAAGCAAGTTACCAAGGAGACTGGTGTGCCGCCCGCCACATTTTTTGGGAGTAAAAAAAAAGTACGCCTGCAGCAGCAGCGGGATCTGCTGGGGACCAAGCTGGGAGCAGCACCCCCGCTTCATTGGGCTCAGTGCCACCACCACCACCACCACGCCAACTTAAGTCCAAGCCCTTGAGTGCTGCAGAGGCACTTAGTCTAGTTGTTCAATCACCATCGACCAGTGATGTTGGCTCATCGCAAGAAAGTAGCAGCAATGTCCCTCAATCAACACAGGTTGGTGTAACTCATCTGACGAGTGTTGAACAACCACAGCCGCAACAACAACCACATGTTCAAGTACAAGCCCAAGTACAAGTGGAAGGAGAGGCAGCGCAAGGAGATGCGCAAGCAGAGGTGCATGGAGGGTCACAAGTGCCCACAATAGTTGTTCCTCCCAAAGTAGGGGCACATCAGGAAATCGACAATCAAGGCGAGGTATCATTTGAGGAAGCCACTCCTCCTGATGATCATTCATTGTCTTCCACACCCCTAGCAAGGAAGAGATCAAGGGTGGTGTCTACATCTTCTTCAAGCACACCTCCTTCTGATGATACGGATCAAAATTGGGAACCAGCACCACTGCCGTCTGAGAGTGAGGCACACCATGATCTGACAAAGGTAGTTAAGCGTAAAAGGAAGCTCGTCCAAAGTCTCATAGTTATGGAGTGTGATGAGGCTCAACAAGAAGTGGCGTATACTGCTGCTGATGAAGACTCTCACGACGACGACCCAGTCATCATAAAGGTCACTGTAGCCCCAGCGGGCATGCAGCAAACAGACATTTTGACCCTAGCCCGAGAAGCTGCTGAGCGTGATGATGATGTTGTCGATGAGGAGGCAATGGAAACACCACAATCATTGGAGTTAACTAGTACACCAACACGTACCGCTTCCATATTTCTTCCTCGCCAGAAGGGTCCTCCATCCACTTCGACCTCAATTAGTGGTGGTGAAAGTGCACAACGTACTAAAGTTCGGCAATCCACATCCTCCACTTCATCTGGCATTAGCAGCATGACCACCACCACCAGTATCGCCACCTCTTCTGGCCCCCACAGACATTTCAAGTCCCCAGTTTGGGACTTCTTTGGTGTTTGCCCAAAAAAGGAAAACTTAGCCATTTGTAGCATTTGTAAGATTGCAGTTAGTTGTGGTAAGTTTGGTACCAACTATGGTACCGAAGGCCAGAGAGGTCACCTTAGGAGACAGCACGCTGTCCAATGGTTTGCGCACCTAAAGGAGATCAAGGAAGCCCAAATTGCAAGTCAAGAAAACGTTGATGTTTCATCTGATGATGACGAGGAGGAAGAAGACGTGTCAAACACTTCACCTACACCCATTACCCCTGTCAGCAGCACACCCCATGTGAGCCACACTAAGAGTGTGGGAGAGAGTAAGACACCAATGCGAAAAAGTTCATCAACGAGCCTAACTGGGTCAAAGAAGTCATCATCATCATCATCCCGTAAATGCTTGGTCCAGGGCAACATTAGAAACATGTTTTTTTCAGACGTGCCATATGAACGCAACCACCCAATGACGCGTCTGTATAACACTAAGCTGGCTAAAATGCTAGCTCTGGACCTTCTCCCTTTTTCTTTTGTAGAAGGGGTTGGCTTTCTAGAATTAGTGGCAGCGCTCTGCCCTAAATGGAATGTTCCTAGCCGGTTCTATTTTGCCAGAGTTGCGGTTCCAGCACTACATGAAGATGTGCTGGAGGTGATTGGTGCAGCTTTGCAGAAGAGTGCTGTTCACACTATACATCTGACAACAGACATGTGGACCAGTGATGTAGGCGTTGATTACATGTGCATCACTGCACACTGGGTCTCTTTTTCAGGGGTTAAAGCAAAGCTAAACTCAGGTGTTGACCCGGAACAAGTTTTTAAAGCTGCTCGGAAACATGCAACACTAGCCATGTTTGGCTTGGAGAAACGTCACACAGCAGAAAACATTTTGAATGAGTTTAACACAAAGGTCTTTCACTGGCTGTCCCCAAAAAAACACCAGATTGGTTATGTTTCCACGGATAATGGCGCCAATGTAGTTAAGTATTTACAACAAGGGGTGGTGAGGGACAGAGTCTCTGAATTAAGCAGAAAGCTCTCACCCAGTCAAGAGATCAGGGCTAGATCCAACACCGTTTTTTAGCTCACTGCACCAGTTTCAGAACCTGGCTGTATGCAAATTAGTCTGTTCCTGTCCCAGTGCATGGTGGGAACAGGGCAAACCAAACTACAAAAGCCAATTCTTACACTGGGAAGGAAACAAGCTCCCGGGGACCGGTTTCTGGCATTACAGCCGTCTTCGGCCCGGTTTGCTTGAATCCTGATGGTGCAATGAGCAAGGGTCTCACATCTGAGAATACCCTTCCACGCTTAGGGTGGACAAAAATATTTACAACAAGGGGTGGTGAGGGACAGAGTCTCTGAATTAAGCAGAAAGCTCTCACCCAGTCAAGAGATCAGGGCTAGATCCAACACCGTAACGGTGATGGATCAAGCCCTGATCTTTGGACTGGGTAAGAGTGGTCTGTTTAACTAAGACACTCTGTTCATCACCACCCCCTTTTCTAAATCGTTTTTGGCCACTATAGGTGTGGCAGGGTATACTCAGACATGAGTCCCTTTCTCACTGCTCCATCAGGATTCAAGCAAGCCGGGCCGAAGAAGGCTGAAATGCCAGAAACCGGTCCCCGGTAGCTTGTCTCCTTTCTGGTGAAGAATTGGCTTGGTAGTTTAGTCTGCCCTGTTCCCATGATGCACTGGGCCAGGGACAGACTGATTTGCATATAGCCAGGTTCTGAGCTGGGATGGGGCAGTGAGATAAATAACGGTGATGGATCAAGCCCTGATCTTTGGACTGGGTAAGAGTGGTCTGTTTAACTCAGACACTCTGTTCATCACCACCCCCTTTTCTAAATCGTTTTTGGCCACTATAGGTGTGGCAGGGTATACTCAGACATGAGTCCCTTTCTCACTGCTCCATCAGGATTCAAGCAAGCCGGGCCGAAGAAGGCTGAAATGCCAGAAACCGGTCCCCGGTAGCTTGTCTCCTTTCTGGTGAAGAATTGGCTTGGTAGTTTAGTCTGCCCTATTCCCATGATGCACTGGGCCAGGGACAGACTGATTTGCATATAGCCAGGTTCTGAGCTGGGATGGGGCAGTGAGATAAATAACGGTGATGGATCAAGCCCTGATCTTTGGACTGGGTAAGAGTGGTCTGTTTAACTCAGACACTCTGTTCATCACCACCCCCTTTTCTAAATCGTTTTTGGCCACTATAGGTGTGGCAGGGTATACTCAGACATGAGTCCCTTTCTCACTGCTCCATCAGGATTCAAGCAAGCCGGGCCGAAGAAGGCTGAAATGCCAGAAACCGGTCCCCGGTAGCTTGTCTCCTTTCTGGTGATGAATTGGCTTGGTAGTTTAGTCTGCCCTGTTCCCATGATGCACTGGGCCAGGGACAGACTGATTTGCATATAGCCAGGTTCTGAGCTGGGATGGGGCAGTGAGATAAATAACGGTGATGGATCAAGCCCTGATCTTTGGACTGGGTAAGAGTGGTCTGTTTAACTCAGACACTCTGTTCATCACCACCCCCTTTTCTAAATCGCCAATGTAGTTAAGGCCATGGAGCTGGGTCACTATTTCAGAGTACCGTGTTTGGCGCACTGTATAAACCTGGTTGTTAAAAAATTCTTGAGTGATGAAGACAGTCCAGGGTGCGAGTTAGTGGACACCTGCCGAAAAATGTGCAACCATTTCAGCCATTCTTTTAAGGCCCGGAAGCATCTGAGGAGCCTGCTAAATGAACGTCGAATGCCAGTGAAAGCACTCATCCAGGAGGTGCCAACAGGTTGGAACTCAACCTTCTACATGCTTGAGCGTCTGTATGAGCAGTATACGGTACTCGATCAGTATTTCTTAACACTGTGTACAGCTAAGAAGGACCTGAGGCTAGATGTGGCGCAATGGAACCTAGTTAAAAGCCTGACAGACATGCTTCGTCCTTTTGAGGTCTTCACGCGTGCAGTCAGCAAGGAGGACTGTAATTTCGGAAAAGCTATCCCATTGTTGCGCATGCCGGTGCACCAACTGAAGGCGGTGTCTTCTATGTTTCAAAAAGATGAAAAAAAGCAAGACGCTTTTGTTTTGGCGGAGAAATTATAAGAGCGCCTACGTGGTGATGAACGTCTTAAAATGATCCACTCAGAACAGCATTACATTTGTGCTACTATTCTGGATCCACGCTACAAAAAGGCGCTTGCAGGCCGAGCATTCTTTCCTTTTGATGATGAAGATGTTACAAAGTACAAACGTTGGCTAGCCGTGTCAGCCAAGAGGTTTGAAAGAGAACAGCAGCAAATTGCAGGAAAAGGCAGTACATCAGCATCAGCAGGCCATCCCCAGTCAAAAGAATCCACTTCTGCATCTGTGGCTGTGGCACAAGTGACCTCTCAGCCGTTAAAGACACCGGCAACCGGATCATCTGCACCAGACACAACAGTAACATTGGATGCAGAAGGGGATTGGCTAACTCGGCTTGGGTTTGGTTCTCAAAAGGTCACAGGAAAAAGTAAGCAAAGTGGAGGAACCTTGGAGGACCTTGAGTCGATGGTGCAGGACTATCTGAATGACTCAACAGAGGTCTATGTTAATGCTGACCCATTGGCGTATTGGCATGGGAAAAAAGAATTGTGGGCACAGATCTCCAACCTGGCTATAAACTACTTGTCTTGCCCACTCGCAAGCGTGTCTTCTGAACGTGTTTTCAGTGCTGCTGGTGGCATTGTAACTTCCAAACGGAGCCGCCTCTCGCCCAAAAATATGGAGAGGTTAACAATGATCAAGATGAATCAGCACCTCATACCACCAGATTACAAAGTACGGGAATGCACGCCGGATGAAGACGAGGAGGACAGCAACGTAGATGAGGGAATTTCTTCTCTGTTTGGTGACACTGACCTCATCCTGCCTGAATTCGCAGAGTATGATGACGAACCCTTATTCTTATTCCCTGACACCGAGCCATGAAAATGAGACAAAAAATCAATAACTTTCTTTTTCGTCCTTATTCACTTTTATTCCTGTGTGTCTGTCTTTCTTTGTTTTGCACAGTTAATATAATTCAAACTTTAATCACCAAATCACAAAAACAAGCCCATCAGCAGAACTGTCTTCACTTGTTTGCTTATTGATTTGAAGGTGCCGCAGTCTGCTTTCCTCAGGTTCACAAGTTCACAAGAACATGCTCCTCTATCCTCCTCCTCCAGACTCCTATTACCCTCAAAGCAGAGGGCTGGATTACGCCCAATGAAGAAAGACTCTGCACTTGTGGGGGTGTTCTACTTCTTTGCAGGTGAGTTGACGGCTCTGGAGCCATTGCTGGGAAGCTCTAATACCGGATAAAAGTGCTTTGGACCAAATCGGAGGCTAATTGTTTTTTGCGTTTTTGCTGACTTGCTTGCCTTTGAGGTGCTCTTTGGGGGGAGTTTGGGTGTTTGTGTGTGAGTTTTGGGGTCTGCAAGCACTGCTGGGACAGTCTAATCTTGATTGCATTTGCTTTTTAGGAAATCCGTGGTGGAAAACGGGAATTATGACCTAGCTGCACAGCGCGTTTGGACCGAAGGCCGATAAATATTGTAAGTATGATATTTCCCTTTTTGGCTGTTTGGGGGTATTGTGCTTTTTTGCGGGTGGGTTGGCGGGTCTTGGGGCATTGCTGGGAAGGTCTAATACCGGATAGAAGTGGTTTGGACAAAATCCATGCAGACATTTTTTTTGCTATTTCTGACATTTTGCTCAAAGTAGCATTTTTGGGGGCCTGTTTGGGGGGATTCCTGGTGCTTGTGGGTGGGTTTCGGGGTCTGGGAGCACTGCTGGCTATGGATACTTTAGATTGCAAGAGGTTTGAAGCAAATCCATGGTGGCAGAGGGGAGTTAGGGCCTAGCTGCAGAGCGCACGCAGAGTGATTTTAGAAATTGCCAAGAAAATGACTAAGTCCCCATTTTTGTACTTTTGCTTTTTGGCTGTTTGCGGGTCTTCTACTAGTTTTCGCCTGGGTTGACGGCTCTGGGGCCATTGCTGGGAAGCTCTAATACCGGATAAAAGTGCTTTGGACCAAATCGGAGGTGATTTTTTTTTGCGTTTTTGCTGACTTGCTTGCCTTTGAGGTGCCCTTTGGGGGGTTCCGGGTGATTGTGGGTGAGTTTTGGGGTCTGCGAGCACTGCTGGGACAGTCTAATCTTGATTGCATTTGCTTTTCAGGAAATCCGTGGTGGAAAACGGGAGTTATGACCTAGCTGCACAGCGCGTTTGAACCGAAGGCCGATAAATATTGTAAGTATGATATTTCCCTTTTTGGCTGTTTGGGGGTGTTGTGCTTTTTTGCGGGTGGGTTGGCCGGTCTTGGGGCATTGCTGTGAAGTTCTAATACCGGATAGAAGTGGTTTGGACAAAATCCAAGTAGAATTTCTTTTTGCTATTTCTGACATTTTGCTTAATGTAGCGTTTTTGGGGGCCTGTTTGGGGGGCTTCCTGGTGTTTGTGGGTGGGTTTGGGGCCTGGGAGCACTGCTGGCTATGGATACTTTAGATTGCAGGAGGTTTGAAGCAAATCCATGGTGGCAGAGGGGATTTAGGGCCTAGCTGCAGAGCGCACACAGAGTGACTTTGGAAATTGCCAAGAAAATGACTGAGTCCCCATTTTTGTACTTTAGCTTTTTGGCTGTTTTGGGGGTCTTCTACTAGTTTTGGCCTGGGTTGATGGCTCTGGGGCCATTGCTGGGAAGCTCTAATACCTGCGGGGAATGAGATTTTAATACCTTTTATGATCAATTTGATACTTATCTCATTCATCTATTTGGATCGGTTATTTTCTGTCATTGAGTAAAAGACAAACCCCACATAGGTTAGATAAGCCCCATAAACTGACGCAACTCTGAAGAACCACTTACAACTGATAAAGTTTAAAAGCTTTAATATAAAATTAAGAAAAGTTGCAAATACAATCCTCTCAGGATAAGATTCAATAAGTATACAGGAACTAGAAGGAACATAAATTCCCTAAAGAACCTCAGTCTACAAACGAATACAATTAAAGTCAGTTCGAGAATCAACAAATTAAAAAGCATAGATATAATGTGGTTCCGTTGCGTCATCTAAAGAAAGGGAAAAATAATCAAGTTAAATCTGTCCCTACTCTATGCTAGGTGACATTCCTACTTCGCAAGTTCCTTACCTAAAAAGGTGTCAGCAGTTTGACTTCCAAAGAAGTTCAAACTCTCTTAGCCTCTAATGGTAACTTAAGTTTGAGAAGCAGTACCCTCTCTGCCTACCCATCCGCTCTCTAAGGGTCTTCGGCCTACTGCTCTCTTGCGCTCTGTTCTTTCTCTCTGATCTTCAGTTCTGCGCTAACTTCTCCCCGGGGTACTGTCCCTAAATACACAATCACAGTATGGGTGGAACGCCCCTTTGACGCCCACCACGTATACATTTACACATGAGGTCATTTCTAGCTCTTTCCATAGCTTCATCTCTTCGCGTCGTCCGTTAAGTTGACCTTTCTTCTTAGGCACCATCTTCGTCTTCTTGCTGGTGACTTCATTTGACATTTCATTTGACACTTTCGGAGCAAAAGTCTATCACCTCAGCAGAACTTTACTCTTTACGACTATATGCTTAACCTTCCTTGGTCCTGTGAATGGTCATTTCAAAACAAGACTCAAATTCCAAGCGTCTCCTCTCCTGTTTAGGCAATAAACTTCGTCCGGCATTGTCACCTTAAATCTAACAAGACCCTAGACTCCTTGGCTCGCACATTCACATCAAGGCTATTCACGACTCCTGTGAGCCCACTAAATTACATACAGCGGACTACACTCCTGCGAACCCTTGGTCAGTCAGGTTAAAATCATACATGACCAAACTCTTCTAACATTCCTACAAACTCTTCTACACAGTATAACCTTTAACACACATTTATATATAATCGTATTTAGCAAATCATTTGCTTATAAGTGAATACATTTTACATAGAATACAAAGTTATATTCTCGACCGTTACACAGTTCTATATATATGCTTCTGCACATTTCTTCGTTTTACATTTCTCGCCGTTTCTCCATTTAAAGTTACACACGTACATGAATTCTACTTTGCACGTTCTTCTGTTCATAAGCATTTCTATACATTACTACATTAGCCCACTATGTATACGGGCCTTCTACTTCTAATGCATGTTCAAGAGTAAATACAAATACATTTCCTATATTACTTTGGTTACATCTGCTAACTTTATGTTACAAGTGTTAACTTCACGTTATGGATTCTACGTTTTCGTTATGTGCTTGTGAATATGGTACAGATATATTTTTCATTCAAATTGCGCTCTCTCAGTTCCCCCCTTTGATGACCTTTAGGGGTCATCACTAAATGCAATTTGAATAACACCTTTACACAGAACTAGTTACAAGATTTCCTCTTTTTATCGTTTCGAGAGCTCTTAAACTTTTATACTGTTGGTCTTGTAAAGCAGCTAATCTCCTTTCTTGTTCTCTCATGGATCTTTGTAACCGGTTCGACCTATACTATTTATACAATTTCACTAACCCTAACAATGTGATTATGCAAATTAATACTATTAATACAGGCTTTAATATGTACCACACAATGCTTTTACCAAGGTTGGCAAACCAACTTCCAACCTTTCCTACTCCATGACCTACTTTTTCCCAAACATTTATTTTTGTCAAATCTTCGATTTCTTGATGTATCTCTGTAATGTTTCTTATAACCTTCTCAAGTGGTTTTGAATTATCAGGAATATAAGTACAACATTCCTGAACCTTCAAAGCCTTGCAAACTCATCCCTCTTTCGCTAGCAGAACATCTAAAGCAAGTCGGTTCTGAAGAACCATTGCTCTAATCGACTGCATCTCGCCTTCTACTAGCATCAATGACCTTGCAGTACTTGCAGATAATCTATCTACAACTGTAGCTAGTCTCCTGATCTTAACATTGTTAAGTATTAAACCTAACATAGGAAACATCGCTCCAAATATGTCTCCAACTACTTCTGCATCTCCTACTTCTCTTTTCGCTCTTGTCGAAGCCTTTCCTTCTATGATCGCTAAATCCTTTGCATGATATATTTTGGGGAACACAATTGCCAAGTAACACGAACCATACCAATTGTCAGGCAGTTTTACATAGGCATTTCTTCCACATACAAAATATACATTAGGAATAGCTTGCATCCCTTTCATAAAATCTTTCGTATAGTACTCTAACCTAAAAGCATGTTCGCAATTTACTTCACCTACAAATACACTCTCATAATATGTCTTGCTTCGAGTTAAACATAACTTTCCTTTCTGCGTTCTATCCAAAGCTATTGGACCATTGCTACCTTTCTTTTTATGTGCCTTCTCTTCTTCGGTCCAATCTGTTTTCCACTGTCCTGACATTTTTAGAATCTTCTGCCTTCTGTATCGGTCATCTACTTGTCCTATGAACTTTTTCTCTACCTCTGACACTTTGCAAGTCAGATTATTTCTGCGTGCGTATGATGTATCCAATGTATCCCAAGGAAGAAAGAATTTAGCTAGTCTATCCTCCTTTTTATAATAGTCCCACTTATTCATTTGTTTATAATTCGGGACTTCAGGCAGCACCGAATCATAATTTGAAAAGTAGTACTCGAACCCTTCTCTACCATAAAATATACTGAGCAGTAAACTACATGTTATCCCATAAGTCAGTGGGAGATGATGATATCTGATGCCTTCATCTACAGAAGCCGGCAATTGCATACAAACATAGCAATCTTTGGCCTCCATGGCATCGATATACTCGTATAATAGTTTGGCATATGCATTTGACCTAAAGTTTCCCTGTGACTCGTCTACGTGTAACCTACGAGCTTCATCTGCCAGTAACGCCTTTTCACGAATTACATTGCTCTCCTCCTTCTTCCCAACAAGAGCAGGTTTCAAAGTCGTTACAGGCTTTACATCTGTTGTTTCTTTTTCACTTGTATGTCCTACCATGTATGATGTGGTAACTACTGTAATAATAAGAAAAATTACTACTGCTATTAGTGTACCTATTATGCATTTAGCTCTTCGGTTTGGGTTGCCATTCTCCATGTTATCAAACAGCGTAGCTCTTTCTTTTTCGAGGAAAAGTTTTCTTTTCAAGTCTTTGTTTGGTTTGTTTGCTTTCTCAGTCTGTGAAGCGCTCTTTAGCAACAAAAAGTCTCTTTTCACAACAATGTCTTTTTCTCTTCAGCAAAAGACAACCCTAACCCTTCTCCGTCCTCTAAATGTAATCCCTAATTTTATTCTTCTTTCCACTCGGCTCTAGGTTATCTTCTTCTTTATAGCTTAAACACAAAAGTCTTTATGCTTCTACAATTATTCTCGCACCTGCAGCTCTAATAACATGTTCCAATAGTTCTAAACGAATGACTTTTTCTTCTTGTTCTGGTATTTGATGACCAAAAGTCGGAAACTCTAATCGATTTAGCACTAGATCTTTGATCCGACTCAGGTAAGGGGGTATGGGAAGTGTGAAAGTCGGTAACCCCTCAGTCTCGAGTCCAGGCGTCAACATCCATATCTCCACTGCCACAAATGGATCGAGATCGATTACCTTCACTTCTCTCACTCTCCCAGATTTCTGTCCCCAAGACATCTGCTAGATAAGTCCACTCTGGGGTGGCGTACCTTCGGCAGGGCACACGTACCCTTCTTGATCTTCTCGGACTTTCAGTGCCTGAATCTGTAGTTTCTTCTTCCTGATCCGACTCTTCAGCGATCGGGACAAGGGTTCTCTCTTGATTTGCTTTTAAGCTTGGCCTTCTCCTTCTCTCCGGCCAACTAGCTTCGTCACTCCTTGTCCTCCTGCTCCTTGTTCTTGGACTTGTCTCTTGGTCACTCTCAGCTTGTTCGGTATCTGATTCGAACTCCCAGTTACTTTCTTCTCCTGAGGCGACTTCGGTCCCACTGGTGTCCTGACCGTCGTCGGCCTGTTCCAACAGAGGCTCGGCCTCTTCGATCACCTCTACAGGTTGGCTTTCCCCCTCTCTGGCTTCTCCGCTTTCCGCTGAATTCTCATCCGAGAGAGGAGCTGTTTCTTCTAGAGGTGTTGGCACTCTTCGGGTGTGTGATGCATGTATCCAGTTTGGCAGGCCTCCACACTTTACTGCAGTGTTCGTAACTAGTATGACTTGAAATGGTCCTCGCCAGCGCACGTCTAGACAGTTGTTCCTAACGTGCTTCTTCACCAGGACCCAGTCCCCTGGACACAGGTCATGGCACAAGTCTTGTGCTGATGGAACCTCTGCAGCCTGGACCTGGAGGGACACAGAATTAATGGCATCAGATAGTCCCTTGCAGTAGTCCAAGATCAAATCGTCTGTGATGTTCAACAACGCTGCAGTCGGAACCGATGGCAATCTCATAGCTCTCCCCATTAGCACCTCGTGTGGAGAGAGACCTGTTTTTCTATCTGGTGTGCTACGTATGCTCATAAGAACCAATGGAAGTGCGTCTGGCCAACTCAGGGATGTCGATGAACAAACTTTGGCAAGTCTGGATTTGATTGTGCTGTTGATATGCTCTACAATCCCTGAGGCTTCTGGTCGGTAACTGCAATGGAGCTTCTGATCGATACCCAAAGCTGAGCACAGCATCTTCACTATTTCGCTGTTAAAATGAGTTCCTCTGTCCGATTCCAAAGAGGATGGCACCCCAAACCTCGGTATCAACTCTCTAAGTAACAATTTCGCTACTGTGAGTGTATCGCACCTACGTGTAGGGTAAGCTTCAACCCATCTAGAAAATATACAGACAACCACTAAAACGTATCTGAGTCTATTGCATTTGGGCATTTCGATGAAATCAAGCTGCATTCTATTGAAAGGCCCCCCAGACCTTCCTATGTGACTCAATGTGACTGGTGTTCTCTTTCCTACGTTTAGTTGCTGACAGATCGCACATCGCTGACATACTGCTTCTGCCGCTACTCTAAATTTCGGATTAAACCACGTGTGTCTGAATACTCTCACCATGGCATCTCTACCTATGTGTGTTGATCCATGCAATTTCCTTGCCATTGGACTAACAAGTTCGTTTGGTAAAACTGCTCTCCCATCTGCAGAGATCCAAAAGTTCATTTCACTTTTAGTACATCCAGCTGTTTCCCAGCCCTTTTTCTCATCATCTGGTGCATTTTCCTGAACATATTTTAATTCGTCCCACGTATCTACAGTGTCTAACAACATAGTTAACTCAGTTCTTTCTTGTATTCCCCCCACTTCTACATTGGTGTGAGAATATCCCTGTTCCGCGCAGTAACGCGCTACTTCATCTGCATATCTGTTGCCTTGCGACACAAAGTCTACATTCTTCGTGTGCGCGGCACATTTGACAACCGCTATGGCTGTCGGGCCTTGCAATGCTTCTAACAATAATCTCACGAATTCTCCATTCCTAATGGGAGAACCCGAGGAGGTCATGTAACCTCTTTGAGACCATAACTGCCCGTAATCGTGAACTCCCCGAAACCATACTGGCTATCGGTGTATATGGTGACTCGAATTTTGTTACCTGCTAAACAGGCACGCGTCAAAGCAATAATTTCACCTACCTGAGCGGAGTGTACTCCTTCCAGGCAGGCGGCTTCCACAACTCTGGTAATAGTGCAAACTGCATATGCTGCTCTCAGCTGACCGATATCGTCTCTTACGCATGAACCATCAACAAAGAATATTTCATCGGGGTCAATCAATGGCTCATCTACGATATCAGGTCTCGGTTTGGTGCATAGTTCAGTCACATCAAGGCAGTCATGATCTGTACAAATTTCATCATCAATCTCATTTGGAAGTGGCATCAAAGTAGCGGGATTCAAGACGGAGCATCTTTTTAGGGTCACATTCTCGGCAGCCAATATGACTTGCTCGTAGCGTGTGAGCCTGCTATTCGTCAGATGCTGAGTCTTAGTCCTGGTCATTAACAATTCCACAGAATGCGGTACGTACACCACTAACTGATGTCCCATTACCACACTTTCACATCGTTCAATGCTGACACCCGTTGCAGCTACGGATTTGAGACATCCGGGCAACGCTGCGGCTACTGGATCTAATGTAGCCGAAAAATAAGCAACTGGCCTACGCGCATCTCCGTGTATCTGGGCCAAAACTGCTAAAGCGCAACCCTCTCTTTCGCAGCAGTAAAGCAAGAATGGTTTTGTGTAATCAGGCATTCCAAAAGCCGGGGCACGACACAAGTCCTCCCTCAGCTGCAAAAACGCCATCAAACAATCTTTGTCCCATGGTACCGGATCACTCACTCCTTTGTGCGTCAGTTGTAGTAAAGGTTTTGCCTTCAGTGAAAAGTTGGCTATCCACTGTCGACAATAACCGACCATGCCTAGAAACATCCTGACTTCTCTTTGTGTTTTAGGCGCGTTCATTTTCATGATCGCCTCTATTCTGTCTGGAGACACCTTCCGTTTTCCCTTTTCAATCCTATGGCCCAAGTATTGCACTTCAGTCAGACAATATTGCAATTTACTTGGAGACACCTTGTGTCCGTTCTCGGCCAAGTGATTTAACAAGGTGATGGTGTCTACTTTGCAAGCTTCCTCAGTTTCTGACGCAACTAGGAGGTCGTCTATGTACTGGACCAGAACCGAATTCTTGGGCAGTACTAGACTTTCAAGATTTTTCTTCAGCAGCTGGTTAAAAATCGATGGGCTTTCTGTATACCCCTGAGGGATATGACACCATGTTAAAACGCGATTCTCCAGCTTAAAAGCGAACAAATACTGGCTCTCCTCATCTAAAGGAATCGAAAAGAAAGCCTGGCACAAGTCTATCACTGTGAACCATTCAGCTTGGAACGGTATCTGAAACAATATCACTGATGGATTCGGTACCACTGGACAACATGAGACAACAATATTATTAATCTTTCGAAGGTCCTGCACTATTCTGTATTTCCCACTAGGCTTCTGCAAACCCATAATCGGGGAGTTACATGGACTTCCCACGATCTCCTTCAGTATTCCCTGTTTAATCATGGATTCGATCACAGGCTTTATTCCTGCAATCGTCTCCGGCGTCAACTTATATTGTGGTGTTCTTGGATACTCGGCATTGGGTCTTACCATGATCTTTACTGGTTCTACCCCTTTGATCAATCCTATTTCTTCTCCTGTAAAATCCCACACCTCAGCTGACACTTTCTCCCTCAAGTCCTGTGGAAGCTCCTCCACTGTTAAGGTAGGATATAGTTCCACGCATCCTTGCGAGTTTACAACCTTAAAATCGGCATCTTCATCGTTGGTCTGCACTTCTACTCCTTCAGGTGTGCAATGTATTGTGCAATTCAGTTTACACAACAGATCTTTTCCTAGCAAACACACAGGGCTAGAATCACAGATCACAAACTGATGTTCGTCACTGTAATTCCCTATCTTTACTGACACTGGTTCTGTCAGAGGATTCGTCATCCTCCTGTTTGCGACTCCTACCACCTGAATCGTTTCTCCCGACATTGGCAGACCTGGGACTACCGCTGATCTCAACGTGGATCGAGTGGCCCCCGTATCCACCAAAAAGGTCGTAGGACATCCAGCCACTTCAGCCTCTACGTATGGTCCTCTCTGATCTACCTCCAGGGCTGCTCCTAGAGTACAGTCTTCTTCCCTATTCACTCGTTGCCCTGTAAGAGGATCAACGTAGTAGCATTCTTCTCCTCCTACGAACAATGGCATTTGTCTATAGGTTTTCCCTCCATTTGTAATGCGAGGCGGTTGAGGAAACAGGGCTCGAGGAGTCTGAGTCCCCCCTTTGATAAACTTTCCCTTCGGGACTGCCGCTCCCTTTACCACGATGTTCTGTACCTCTTCCTCCTCCTGTTCTAATTCCCCTGTCTCGACATTGTAAGGACACTCGCGTCTCCAATGTCCCACCTCGTTACACTGATGGCACCTCGTTGTCTTTTTCAGTGTCGCAATATCTATTCTCGGTCTCGGTCTTTCTTCCTCATCTCTGCTTTGATTATTCTGTTTCTTTGCTGGCGTTCCTGTTCCCTGTTGCCTCTGTCCACCCTTTCCAGCTGCTTGCATCTGTACCAGCATCAGCTTTTCCTTAAGTTTCTTTGCCTTCGAGTCTATTTCATCGCTACAGTACCTTGCATACCTCAGAATCTCATCTAAAGGTTTGTTCTGCCAACAGATCAGATGCTGTTGAATCATCAGGCTTATGTCTGGTCTCAATCCTAGAACAAACTTCGACACAAACTGTCCTATGTCTTTAGGATCCATTACATCTAACCCACTGTACTGCTTGAATGCCTTCAGCAATCTCTCATAGAACTCGTGAACTGCCTCTTTAGGCTCCTGAGTTGTTCGATCTATCTTAACCCAGTCTATGTCTTGCACCGGCACTTTCTCTTTTAGCCATGTTATTACTCTCTCGTATTTTTCCATGACTCTATCTGATGGACCGTTTGTCCGGGTATCTCTCGGAGGCTCGCAAGCGGGCCATTCAACACTAAGTTTGCATGCCGTCCACAAATCTCCGGGTACTACGATATCGAACAAGGTGTTCAAATCGATCCACAGCACCTTAGAGATCTTCACGAATCTCTCTACCTGCTTGTACCACTCCACGGGGTTCTCTCTCAGTTTTGGAAAGGAATTAGTAAATGCCGCTAAATCCCCCCTACTCCAAGGCACATGGACATAGTTTCCGTTCGCGATTTCTCGCAAAGGGAAAGCTTCCATTCGCATTAGCTCTCCATCTTGGGACTTCGCAAGTGTACTCCTTCTGACGGATCCCCTCTTGGACCATCTTTCCTCCCATCTATCCAGATCCCTCCATATTCTGATACACATGATTAGTTCCCTTATGTGTACTCTTAGCCCAATCGTCCTACGCTCATCTAGATCCTGATCCGTGCAATTTAGCCTATGGTTGGCCTGTAAGGCTTTAGTTCGTGACATGTCTATCATATACCTGTCTGCTAATTCAGATAATTTTTCATGAGCTGCTCTCGCTTTCCGAGTAACATCCTGAGATAAAAACAGTATTTCATCTGGTTCATACAGCTCTAACCTTTCTATTGCCACTGTGCCGTCAATTATCTCATCCAAGTCTGATTTTAAACTCATTACATCTAGCCGTCTTGCTTTTATTTCAGCTCTCAGTACGTCAGTCCTAGATTGATCGCTCACGCCCCTCTCACCACCACTATGCGCCCTACGTCTACGCACAGGTGAGTTATGAGGAGTTCTTCTTGTATCTCTTTGTTCCCACCTCTCTAGATCCCAAGCTTTTCCATCTTCCCTTGGGGTATGGTGGAACGTTAATCCATTCCCCATCACTACATTCCGTCTTTTCGGCTCGGTTTCTCTAGATACAATATAGGATCCTCCGTGCTGTTCTGTATCACTGCAACTCCTTTGCTGTCTGGTGTCGCTCAATAAAATGAAGGGTCCTCCACGGTCCTCCATGTTTCCGCGATCTCGTTCGTGATCACCGGATGCATGGCGAGACGTTTCGCGACTCCCTATATTCTCATGACTTCGCCCATGATCCCCGGATGTATGGCGAGACCCTTCGCGACTCTCCATATTCCCGTGATTCCAATGTTGCACATTTTCGTCCGGGGCATGGTGAGTGCACCTGAAACTATTTCGGTACTCCTGCGTCCTTCGTTCTCCCTCACTAAGGATGACGCGAGGCACTCCCCCACACCCTGTATTCCTGTCATCGCACATTTGCCTATTGCCACTGGTAGTATGGCAAGTATCTCCTCTGCTTCCTTGACTCCCTCTCTCCCACTCCGGGCTGCTTTCGCCAGCTCCACAATGAGAGAGGATCCTGTTATCCTGATCACTCCATTCTGCTCCTGTTTCAAATCTTTTATTCTGAGTTTCTTCGGCAGCATCCCATTCTCTCAAATATTCTCTTAATTCCTTATAGGATTTCGGTTTCGGTCCCCTCAAATCCATCTGTCCTCTTTGGCCCCCCTGTTCTATCACGGGACCCGTTGCGGAATCTAATGGGGTACTCCGACTCATTGGTCCTAGCAACTGCCTCTGAGGATTTATCGTGTTGTTCCTATTCTCCATCTCTGCCCTTTCCCTGTCCCATCGTGCCTGTTCCTCCTGCTGGACCCCCTCTGGGTTGTAGATTGACACTATAGGGCCTATGGTAACAGGTACTTGTAAAGCATCTGGCATTTGATACGACCTTGCATGCTGTGTTTCTGGCACCTTCTGGACCACGAATCTTCCCACTACTCTCTGTTCGGGACTAGATTGAGGTACTTCCTCACCTTTCCTGGTATCCCACTCTGATACTGGGAGCGGTTTATATTCCCCCCATCTAGCTCCGTCCCCTTGCTGTAATGCGGGACTTTCGGCTTCACTGTTGTACGGAGGTGGTCTATCTGTTAATAGTCTCTCTATCAGATCCTCGTCTGGCTCACTATCCTCATCCTCTTCTAGAGGTTTCTTTTCCTCCGTAGCTTCTAGCATTGTGAACAGTTTGTCTGCTTCTATCTTTTGCACTCTCCACTTTTTAGCTTCATCGTCCCATTTTGCATCCTGCACTGCTTTTACCGATCGTCTCACTCTTTCTTGACGTCTACTCACGCTCTTTTCGTGTGCTGCTCTAAGCCATGCACTAAGGGCTTCAAACTGTGTTGGCCTCGGTAGAGGTCTCGTTGCGAGCATTACCGCTTTCAGTTGGTTCAATACCTCTGGCTTAAACGTTCCGTATCTTGGAAACGTCAGTTCCTTATTCCCTTCAGTTAGCTTATTCCACTCGGAGATCCATAGTATCGAGTGTAAGCCTACTTTTACTGCCATATGATAAGCTGGTGTGCCTTCTGGTGGAGCTTCTTCTCCAGCATATAAGTTTCTTCTATCTCTCCTAAACATTGCCCTTATACGTTTAAAGCACTTCATTTTTGATAATCTACGATTTTCCTTATTAATTCTCTTCCTTGTTTACGTCCCGATGACAAACCACCAATCCCTGTGCGGCTCTCGCTAATCAGCCTATCCCAGCGCGGTTCTACACCAACCGGCCAATCTCAGCGCGACTCTACGCTGACGTCACTCGTCCCCTCTGCAGCAGTTCCCCTCTGTCTCAGCTCGTCTCGCGGTCTTGCATGCGTCTCATTCATACGCCGAAAAATGAATACTTCCGTACAAGCGATCACTTTTCTCTGACTGTACGGCCACAGTCTAACTGTAATTGTCACCTCAACTGGTGAAACGTCTTCCTCTCACGGTCAGACGTTCGCCTTAACTGATAGGTTACTTACACACAGTAATCGTACGACCAGCGTCCGTTACTCATACACTCACTCTTACGCTCCCCCTATCATCGGTCTGTCGGGCGATCAATGGTACCTCATGACCCCCTTTCAATGGTAGACAAATTACTCTGGGTGTTCGATACACCCGAACCACTTAAGCCCTTCTCTGGATCTTAAGATTTTATCCGGTTGCGCGCGCTCACAACCTTCCCTCAATCACACTACAGGCATTCAACTCCGCTTGACATTACAACACAGGTACAACATAAAACACTGCAATCTTACAACGCATGACCCTTATACTCACTCTCGACCGACTCTGCTGCTTTCCTCTCGACGCACCGTCAGCACCTTCTTCGGCAGGGATTCTTCTTCTGGTCGTCGATGACTAGGGACCTTGGGGTAAACTAGACCTGACCTAGGTTGTCTTCCTCAAGAAGAAAACCATCCTCTGCTACCAACTGCGGGGAATGAGATTTTAATACCTTTTATGATCAATTTGATACTTATCTCATTCATCTATTTGGATCGGTTATTTTCTGTCATTGAGTAAAAGACAAACCCCACATAGGTTAGATAAGCCCCATAAACTGACGCAACTCTGAAGAACCACTTACAACTGATAAAGTTTAAAAGCTTTAATATAAAATTAAGAAAAGTTGCAAATACAATCCTCTCAGGATAAGATTCAATAAGTATACAGGAACTAGAAGGAACATAAATTCCCTAAAGAACCTCAGTCTACAAACGAATACAATTAAAGTCAGTTCGAGAATCAACAAATTAAAAAGCATAGATATAATGTGGTTCCGTTGCGTCATCTAAAGAAAGAGAAAAATAATCAAGTTAAATCTGTCCCTACTCTATGCTAGGTGACATTCCTACTTCGCAAGTTCCTTACCTAAAAAGGTGTCAGCAGTTTGACTTCCAAAGAAGTTCAAACTCTCTTAGCCTCTAATGGTAACTTAAGTTTGAGAAGCAGTACCCTCTCTGCCTACCCATCCGCTCTCTAAGGGTCCTCGGCCTACTGCTCTCTTGCGCTCTGTTCTTTCTCTCTGATCTTCAGTTCTGCGCTAACTTCTCCCCGGGGTACTGTCCCTAAATACACAATCACAGTATGGGTGGAACGCCCCTTTGACGCCCACCACGTATACATTTACACATGAGGTCATTTCTAGCTCTTTCCATAGCTTCATCTCTTCGCGTCGTCCGTTAAGTTGACCTTTCTTCTTAGGCACCATCTTCGTCTTCTTGCTGGTGACTTCATTTGACATTTCATTTGACACTTTCGGAGCAAAAGTCTATCACCTCAGCAGAACTTTATTCTTTACGACTATATGCTTAACCTTCCTTGGTCCTGTGAATGGTCATTTCAAAACAAGACTCAAATTCCAAGCGTCTCCTCTCACGTTTAGGCAATAAACTTCGTCCGGCATTGTCACCTTAAATCTAACAAGACCCTAGACTCCTTGGCTCGCACATTCACATCAAGGCTATTCACGACTCCTGTGAGCCCACTAAATTACATACAGCGGACTACACTCCTGCGAACCCTTGGTCAGTCAGGTTAAAATCATACATGACCAAACTCTTCTAACATTCCTACAAACTCTTCTACACAGTATAACCTTTAACACACATTTATATATAATCGTATTTAGCAAATCATTTGCTTATAAGTGAATACATTTTACATAGAATATAAAGTTATATTCTCGACCGTTACACAGTTCTATATATATGCTTCTGCACATTTCTTCGTTTTACATTTCTCGCCGTTTCTCAAGTTACACACGTACATGAATTCTACTTTGCACGTTCTTCTGTTCATAAGCATTTCTATACATTACTACATTAGCCCACTATGTATACAGGCCTTCTACTTCTAATGCATGTTCAAGAGTAAATACAAATACATTTCCTATATTACTTTGGTTACATCTGCTAACTTTATGTTACAAGTGTTAACTTCACGTTATGGATTCTACGTTTTCGTTATGTGCTTGTGAATATGGTACAGATATATTTTTCATTCAAATTGCGCTCTCTCATACCAGATAAAAGTGCTTTGGATCAAATCGGAGGTGAATTTATTTTTGCATTTTTGCTGACTTGCTTGCCTTTGAGGTGCTCTTTGGGGGGGTTCCGGGTGTTTGTGGGTGAGTTTTGGGGGCTGCGAGCACTGCTGGGACAGTCTAATCTTGATTGTATTTGCTTTTCAGGAAATCGGTGGTGGAAAACGGGAGTTATGACCTAGCTGCACAGCGCATTTGGACCGAAGGCCGATAAATATTGTAAGTATGATATTTCCCTTTTTGGCTGTTTGGGGGTGTTGTGCTTTTTTGCGGGTGGGTTGCCGGGTCTTGGGGCATTGCTGGGAAGGTCTAATACCGGATAGAAGTGGTTTGGACAAAATCCATGCAGATATTAATTTGCTATTTCTGACATTTTGCTCAATGTAGCGTTTTGGGGGGCCTGTTTGGGGGGCTTCCTGGTGTTTGTGGGTGGGTTTCGGGGTCTGGGAGCACTGCTGGCAATGGATACTTTAGATTGCAAGAGGTTTGAAGCAAATCCATGGTGGCAGAGGGGAGTTAGGGCCTAGCTGCAGAGCGCGCGCGGAGTGATTTTGGAAATTGCCAAGAAAATGACTAAGTCCCCATTTTTGTACTTTTGCTTTTTGGCTGTTTGGGGGCCTTCTACTAGTTTTCGCCTGGGTTGCCGGCTCTGGGGCCATTGATGGGAAGCTCTAGTACCGGACAAAAGTGCTTTGGACCAAATCGGAGGCGAATTTGTTTTTGCATTTTTGCTGACTTGCTTGCCTTTGAGGTGCTCCTTGGGGGGGTTCCGGGTGTTTGTGGGTGAGTTTTGGGGTCTGCGAGCCCTGCTGGGACAGTCTAATCTTGATTGCATTTGCTTTTCAGGAAATCCGTGGTGGAAAACGGGAGTTATGACCTAGCTGCACAGCGCGTTTGAACCGAAGGCCGATAAATATTGTAAGTATGATATTTCCCTTTTTGGCTGTTTGGGGTTGTTGTGGTTTTTTGCGGATGGGCTGGCGGGTCTTGGGGCATTGCTGGGAAGGTCTAATACCGGATAGAAGTGGTTTGGACAAAATCCATAAGGAAAAGCCTTTTGGCACTTTTTGTAACTTGGGGTTCGTTAGGGTTAGCCCTATCACCAGGATTGCATGTGTTTCGGGGTGTTCTAGATTTTTGCAACTGAGTTTTGGGGTCTTAGAGCACTCGTGGGAATGTGTAATTTTGGTTGCAAGTGATTTGAAGAAAATCCATGGTGGGAAAGGGGGGATTTGGCCTAGTTAAAGAAAGCCTTTGCTACTATTCTTAACCTAGGGCTCGTTAGGGTTAGCAGTATTTATATTGCATGTGTTTGGGTGGGGGGGTTTGCGAGTCTTGGAGCGATGCTGTGTATGGATACTTTTGCTTGCTTGCAAGTGGTTTGAATACAATCCACAGTGGGTAAGGGGGTATTTGGGCCTACTTTTACTTTCAAGGTACGTTTTGTCACCAGTTTTCTACTAGGCCTCGTTTTTTGAGATCTGATTGGGGGTTTTCTACATTTTTGTGCCTGACTTTAGTAAGGGTCTGGGTGGGAGCACTGCTGGGAAGGTCTAATTTTGTTCTAAAACACAGTTTACAGTACACCTAGCTTGATGGAAAAGATCCGCTAAATTAATTTGCCCATACTTATTTATCCTTCAAAAGGAGACTCAGACAGAGTACGCACTTTCAAAAATATTGTACTGTCTATTAGGAAACTCAAAGTGTGACTTTTTGCACTACACAGCGTACATACCTTATATTTATTTATCAGTGGTGTTCTAATATCACTTCCTGTTTTTCCTTCAATAGTTACAGGCCGGGTTTCAGTCTGTGCAATGGGAAAAAAAGGATGGAGTCAGGCTTCACATTAGCGAGCCCCAATTCAGCATCCGCCAGGCAGGCATTGGACAGGGTGTCTTCTGGTCACCAACATTGATGAACGAAGCGTCAACTGGAATGGAGGAGTGCCGCTAATAAGAGGAATTGTTTGATGCGTGCAACTTACTTACCAAATTCAACAGGACAACTACAACAACATACAGATACAATATCCATTGTTTTCTTCTATGAGTGTGACTGCATTTCTTGGATCTCTCTCTGCTTCTAAATTGATCCCTACAGCCATTTTATAGGTTTTACTTCGGCTATTTTTTAAACCTAATTTAATGTAAGAAGTATTCTCTGAGTGCAGAGATAGGCAAGTGAAAACGCTGCAGCCCTGTACTGTCGCATCACGGTTGTCGAAAGTACTGCTTACTTTTCACTAACAATGCATGCAGTAGTGCATGCACTTCCTTTATGTCACATAAAAGATTTATGGTTAGCTTTGTACCCAAAGATTTCTTTATCTTCAACTATTGTTTGTCCATGCTGTGCTTTTTTTTTCTTCTCTCAACAAAACCTACCCAAAAGAAACCCCCATTCCCATCCATTTTCCAAACCCTAACCCTCTTCCCCCGGGCTGTGTGGTTTTGATTGATGTGTGACTAAATGACATCAATAATTTCACACACTTGCTGGGGAGGATAAGGTCATAGCAACAGGCTGGTGAAGGAATCCGAGGATATATTCTAGACTTACTCAGCTTCAGTACTATTTCTTGTAGTAGTAGCCAATGTCAAAGAAATTCAACGCAAGTACTAGTTATACTTTCAATACTTTACCATTTGTTAGGCTACATTGTGGCACTGTTCTAGTGTACTGTCACCTGCTATATTCTCTATCGTACCGTTGTAATGCTACATTAAGGACAAACCAGGTTTCATTTTCTTTTTTTCCATAGGCATGCAACTGCCACTGTGTCACACCACTAGTACCACCGCAATGAGGACATTGCATCCGCCCGGGATTGCCAACCTTAATCGCCATTTCCTTTGGAGCCAGCCCTGGGCCTAGCCCTACTTTCAAACACAAATTACAGGTAAGATAAGCGTTTGGTGGGAGGTAGTATTATAATGGAGTAGTAGGAGAGACGAGAGATTGACGGTAGTACTACTAAAGTCCTAGCACTCTTGAATTCACTTACTCTGTGAGAGGCACTTAGTGTTGAAAACATTTAGCCATTTACACTTAAAGGAAGAAAATGACACAGACTTAAGTTTCAGGAACACAAACTTTCTGTTAAACCCCCACCCACCAGACTCAAAAGCAGAAAAAAGCAGGTATGCTCAGATAAAGTTTCAAAAAGTATATTTTTGTAGCCCTAACAAAATATTCTCCCGCAAGACCCTCCCTAACCCCAACGATTGTCCTTCAAAAGTCCCAAAAACAACCCAACTCCCAATTCCCACCCCCACCCCTCCCCAAAAGTCTCTAAAAAAGGGGCAAGGGTAACTACGGCAGGCTGCTGTTCACTTTTGGGGCCAGGGCATCATACCCCTTGTGGAGAGTGTCATGGTCGGAGCGGAGGCCCTCCACCAAGGTCTTATATGTTAGGACCTCCTGCTCCAGGTAGGACACTCTGAGTCATAAGCGGTGCTGGCGTGACTTGCGACTCCTGTGGGGGGCAGCTGCTGTCTTTGCTGCTCGGCGGTGGTGGTTGGCTTTGGTAGCCCGGCTCCGTACCGCTGGAGTACTGCGCTGGCTGGCAGCCTGTGGGGGCCTGGAGGAGGATGCATCTGTCCCAGTGGATGTTGTACCGGTAGACTGCGTGTCCTCCTCCTCCAGGGCTACTAGCTGCCGATATTCGGCGACAGTGGCATCCAGCCTCCGTTGCCGGGCCATTCGAGCCAGCTCCTTCCTTGATGGTCTGTTTGATTTGGAAGGAGCAACTATATGAAGAAAGAAAGACATAGTCTGTAGCCAATGCTCCTTAAGATTAACACAAAATGATTGAGCAGAAAGTTGTATCACAGTACAAGTAGCAAATTGAAAGCACAGTACATAACTATTGAGGACAGTATCTATCTAACCTCCCACTTCTTCATCCTTGCTCTAACATTAGTGGGAGTTTAAGGAACAAATTCTACGAGCACTATGGACTTCCATTACAGTCGACTATGACAGTACACCAGTCTTATTCTTATTCTTCTCTCTTCTTTAGGAAAATTGGTACGTTATCTTATGCAAGCCGGTATAATGCCAGCGCAGTGAACTTGCACCCGAGAAAAACAGACGCACACCGTGATGAGTGAGACAGACTTGTGTTACTGTACCGGTCCAGTACATGCAGGTGGTGAAGCTCTTACTTTTCTTTTACGGGTGGCACTGAGAATACTCTGTTAAAAGGGCTACTGCTTAATTAATTTAGCTTTCACCCTACAGTGCAAATGAGTACTAGAAAAGGAAAATGAAGAAGCTAAAAATTCTGATTATCTATCACTTCACATGGGATGTATTTGATTACATATGGGATGACTTTAGGTGCTTTGCTTATTATTGAGTGAACAGTGATACACCCACATATGAATGACTTACTACTACTAAACTAAAGTTATTAAGAGAGGTAGGGAGTGTCCATAGTAAGAACCGGATATATGCTGTGCTTGCAGTTGCAATACAAACTACTGCTACTATTCATGGTAGTATTTGGACAAAATTACAACTTCTTTTCCTTGCCTTTCATACACTGGAACGGACGTGCGGTTGCGGTGTTAGATGCTCTTCAAAGTAACACTTAGTTCATCCAAAGACCGTCTACTCTCTCTAGATACACATATGCTATCTAAGAGTATATGCTATCTAAGAGTCAGATAGTACCATGATCCAGGCATCCATCCATTCAAAGTATATGCACACATACACCCAGGCTGTTCTCCTTCCACCCATCCTTGCTTCATGATTCACCCAGCCATGCACCATACCATATTCTTTCCTTCCCAGCCACCTCGGGGACCAAGCAAACACATATCATTCTTCTTTGCCAGTCATCATTAAATTTCTCGTCCTTCCACACTTACTTACACCCTTCTTTCGCTTTTCGTTCATCCCATCCATCAAGTTCATCTCAGATCTGATTGGGATTCTTCTCGCCAAAAACTACACAGCTAAGTCGAAGTACATTTAGAGGAGGCTACTACCTGGTTGATTTATAATACACCAGCGCAGGCTCCTTGCACTTGCTGGTGCGCCCCCTCCCACTCCCAGAGCCCCAGATAGCAAACTCTGCAGTCTTCAATCTCAATAAGTAAGGAATATATAGCTTACCTCTGCCCGCCACCACCGTGTGAACCCTCACAGGCACACTGGTGTCGTCCGGCACTTGCACCGCATCCTCCCCAGAAGTGTTCCCCTCATGTGGTCTACTACGTTATTAGTATTGCTTGATTTGCGGACTGTCGACTTGGAAAGTTCTTATGTAACTCACTAAACAAAGTACTAAAAAGGTTTGTCTAGGACTGGCAGGCAGCAGTCCGCAGCACGCGAAGTGACAAACAAAGTCCATCGTGATTGCAGATCAGCGACAACACTAAAGTTTCCTACTACATTAACCAGTCATTAAAATACTCAAACTATCAATCCACCACCACTATTTCTTCTTATCGCCATGTGTACAAAGGAAGGACTGGACTTGAGTCTGTAGGGGCTGATTTAGAAGCCCCTTGCGGCTCTTTTGCTCCATTGTTGCGTGACTTTTGTGACACCGCGGCAGAACAAAAGAGGCGCCATGGTGCGGCGTATATTAACAATGTGACGCATATGGGAGATGCATCACGTTGTAAAGCCCTGCGCCATCAGGGGGCGTTCCGGCGCATGGGAGGGCGTTCCTGCGCAGGAACGCATCCTAAAAGTGGCTGAGGGAAATCTACAAGATTTCAATGAGTCACTTTGAGGACAATGATGCGTGACTTAAACCCTGCGCCTGCTTGAAGCAGACGTATGGCATGACGCAGCATTGGGGAGATAGGGCACCCCAGAGCATTGCTGGAGCTGCGCCATCGTTGCGACGCAACTCCAGCAATGCGCCGCCTTTACAGCACAGATGCGTAACGCTTTGGTGACGTTTTGGGCCCATGGTGCGCCGCATTGTAAATACGGCGCACCATGGGTGGTGGTGGCGTGGCGCACAATTACTGGCGCATCCCTGCTACTTTGCAGGGATGCGCCGGTAATTAAAAATCTGACCCTTAGTGTCTAGCATTAGGCAGTTTTTTAAACTACACTCATGCATAATTTCATAGGCCAATGAAATGAGCACAAAATCGAAAACAAATAAGCATAGTAGCAGCGCTACTGAGAAGGAGAGCAGTGCATCTGAAATGCACAGAAGATTTTGAAATATAATTTACCTACAATGTAATCAGCAGCATTATTGCTCTTGTTAAGAAACAGAAATTTGCAAGATAATAACACACAGAGCAGGAGAAAACATAGTAAAGAAATAGCTACTACTACTCACCAAGCCCGGGGATCTCAAGGCCGAGCAGGTCGAGCAGATCACGTTCCCGGTCCAGGACATCCATCCAGCGGTGGGTGGCCTGGTTGTAGGTGCGCCAGACCCCAGAGTGGTGGTACATGGCCCGGCACACCTTCTCCCACCGCTTCCGGCGCTCCTGGATCCCGTACCTGCTAGCGATCTTGCCGCCTGCCATGATGGTCCTGGGGAGGCGGCACTGAACATAAAAAATTAGTGCGCCCACCTCCTCCGGGCTGGTGATCTCCCGGGGTGTGACCTGCTCCCCCCTCAAACGCCCACACGGGAGCCGGGCACGGGGTGCGGCTCCCTTTACCATGGTCTGGGCAGAAAGGAAGCTAAATAATAATGGAAATAGAATAGGGAAGAGAAGAAAAGAAAAGAGTTTAAAAAAGTAGTTTAAAATTAACCAAAAATAGCAGAAAACACAAAAATATAGAGCTCGAAAAATAGAGGGATAGATAATAAGTAAAATAGATCCAAAAAAACTTCAAACAAGCAAAGGATGGCAGAGAGGATACAAAATGCATGCCCAGAACCATAGCAATGAATGAGAAACAAGATGGCCGCGCCCGTTCACGGCCGCGTGGGTAAGTTCGCGCGCGATTTTCCTTGCGAACACACGTGAAATTGTACTAGCGAGCCGCACGCTTTGCAAGATTACACATCGCGCCCGGAAACGGAAATACGTCATGCAAACAAGATGGCCGCGCCCGTGAACGACCGCGAGGGTAACTTCGCGGCGTTGCGCTACAAGCGGCTCGCTAAAACGCACAAAACCTTGTGAACTAACACGCCGCAAAAAAACAAATCGCATATTTGCACGAATTTGTGGCTTCCGAATTCGATCTCGCGCAAGTTCGCGCCCCGCGAATCCCGCGAAATTGCAGAAAAACGAGTTTTGCAAAACTGAAAGCACTCAGCAGGTGCAAAAGTTCAAACTCATCATTAGTAACCATTCCCTGTAGTGCTTCCTGACTGGGGCCCCTCCAGAGTTCAGTTGCTAGTTGCAACAATTGTATGACCCTGCTCTGACCCTCACAGCAGGCTCATAGAATAGCTACAAGTAGGCCACAAAGGTCCTGGAAAAAAAATTGCACTGCAACAGAAAGCAAATTACTGATAAGGAAGCAGGTGCCAGACTGGAATTTTAAAACAGTGACACATTAATAAACCAACCCCAAATTAATTCATGTCAGTTGAAGCAGGGCAGGTGTGCTTGCTCCCCCCCCCCATAATCTACAGTGATGATGAACCAGAGGGTGGCATTGATGTACCAGAGGGTGGCATGGGTGAAACAGAGGGTGGCAGTGGTGAAACAGAGGGTGCTGGGAACCTGTGATGATGAACCAGACGTAGAAACAACATAGTCGCGACCGGTGCGAGCCGACAAGTAAGTTCGCAATTGCGAACTGGTACCAAACCCTCGCGAACTTGCATAAACCCTTGCGAACACAAAAAAAATAAAAATCCGCAAATTCGCGAGAATTTGCGGATTTTGCTGATCGCGGGTTCCCAAATACGCAAATTCGCGAACGCCAGATTCGCAAAATTCGCCCATGCTTAATCATAACCTGTGCTTCAGGTGGGCTATATTCGGGCAATGAGGTTCCTTCCGAAATGTGTGTATGGAGTGCATGGCGCAACTGAATATAGCGGTAGAACTGAGAGGCATGGAGGGAGAACTGGGTCTGTAATGCTAAGAATTCGCGAATGTGGCTCCCACGCCAAATATGTCCCAGCTGGGAAATTTCAATAAGGTCCCAGGCTCTAAGCCCAGAGAGAGTGGTGACGTCTTCGAGCTGTGTTCCGCACCACAAGGCGGTATATTGGGTCAGTCTGTCCGACTGACGCATGGAGGCGCGCCATGCCAAAAAACCCCACAAGAAACTTCCGGCAGAGTGTGGAGGATGGCAGAGCTGTAGAGCATCCCTTGAATACCAGAGAAACCCAGTGCATGCAGTTCCAGGCGGTAAGCCGGATTCGCCGAACCACCATTGAACCAGTCATGTACGGTAAGAAGCCTGGTCGCCAGATAATAGAGATGTAGGTTCATCATTTCTAACCCCCCATCAAAGGGCAGAATCCTGCATTGATTGAGGGCCAATCTCGGCCTTCGACCCCCCCACAGGAATTTAGTGGCCAAGCCATCCATCTCATGGAACCAGGACCGCGAGAAGAGGAGGGGCATGTTTTGGAACATACCCGCTTCACCAGAGGGCTGACGTTGAGAGACCATGCAAGCTCAGGGAGGAGCATCACCCAGATCCTCAAGTACTTGAACGAATGCCGCCAGAGAGAGATATTATTTACAAGAACTTAACACCGCCGTAGAGTACATTTTTGGACACTATGGAAGCTTCTTTTATTGCCTTATTTACAAATTGCCGCTAATTGCAGTTAGCGGCACTATTCCATGGTAAACGTGAATTTTCAAGATCGCCACTTCTGTTAGCGGGACATAATGCAAATGTGATGTAAGGTAGGAGTTCCTGTGAAAGAACTGCTGCTAAACAGACTTCGCAACATTTACAAGGAAATTCCAGTACCTCGATAACCACTAAAACTGCTGCTAACTCAAATTAGAGGCAGTTTTTTTAGGATCAGAAATAGCTGGTCTTAAAATTGGTGCAAACACTTGGGCCTCCATATAAGATGTCTTGATGCTGGACAGCGCTGCAAGGAATAATGCTATGCTGCCCTACGCCAAAACAAAAGGTCAGGATTGCGCCCTATCAATAAGATAGGGCGCATTTCTGTGCCCTATTCATGAAAAGTGCTGCATCATCACGATAAAACAGCTATTGGACACTTTTCACTACGCCCTCCTTACAACAACATGGCTGCGCCATTTTTGCTGTACGGCACTCCATGTCACAATCAATGACATACGTCTGCAACCCTGACGTACCTATCAGCGCTAAAGTCACACATTGCTGCAGTTGTGTCGCAAGCATGACACAACACCAGCAATGAATTGGGCCTGCCTATCCCTATGGCTCTTACGTCTGCCACGAGGCAGGAGTACGTTTTTGACACAGTGGCATCCTAGAATAATGAACCTCTTCCCCAAGCGCCTTGAGACCCTCTGGGTGAGTAGTGCTCTATATAAATGCCCGAACTTGAACTTGAACAGTGAAATCTGATAGATTTCACTGCACCACTCCTACGAGGCTTTGTTGCGTGGGAATAAACACCCTCCATACATCATACCTGACGCAGGTATAATGTGGCACAGGGCTTTACAGAGTCACGCATAGCTCAAGATACGCCACTTCGTAAAACGGCGCAACATGGAGCAAAATTCACGCCGCAAGTATGTCAAGAAAATGACGTACCAGCGGTGTTAAACTGTTGAAAGGGGCTCATGAATAAGCCCCCTGTATTTATCCCCTATGTTGACACACAGTGGCTGCCATGCGCCAATGCAGGCACCCTTGCTTCATTGTGCAATGGTGACTGTGTTGCGGAGTAGGTTAATGTTGTACAAATGGTGACTGTGTTGCGGAGTAGGTTAATGTTGTACAGAAAGGGACATCTACCTGCACAAAACCTATCAACAAAGGGTATTTCCTCTTTCACTGAGTGCTGCAGAATGCTGCACACATACAAAAAAGTGAACAAAGAGAAAAAACATTTATTCTCGTAGTGCCTCCCAAACGTCACCCTTGGGGTGGTATTAGATTCTGACGCATTCTGAAGGTTTACAGTTTCTCTTAAACCTGCAGATGCTTCAGATTCCGTTGATTTGGCATGGGAAAGCCCACAGCAATACCCATTGAACCAGTGGCAGAATGGCAGAGGAGCTTCGCCCCCTTCTTTCAAGCAGTGCGAGAAGAAGAAACATAAAATGATAATAACTTTCAGTTATAACATTTTATGTCTGTGCTACTTTGCAGGCGTTGCTGCTCTGCTCTCAGAGCAGGGCATGGGAGGAGTGGTTTGCTCACTCCTAAGTGCACAATGGCTGTTTTACCAGTCCTCTTGGGCTGCAAAAACTATTCATGTGCACTTTACCCGTTCTCCATGCAGGCTGCATTACAGTCTGCATGGAGAACATGCTCTGGCCCCCTTTCCCTGGTTGAGCGTTGAACCAGGATGCAAAATACAATCATGCTGCATTGCAGGACCTAACTAAAAGCTAACTTATATATTTTGAAAATGTTTAATTTATAATGCACAACCTCCCGCAATTGCGCCCCCCTGCAATCCCATGCACCCGCCCTCGCCTCGTCACCTGCAAGCCATGCTGGCCGCCACTGCATGGAACGCCCCTTTCACACTGTTTAATGCATGATAGGGTCACATATTTCTAAGGCCATGAAGTGTCGGGATCCTGTCACTGAGTGTAATTGCACATTGTTGGCAGCGCATGCAGCTCCTTCTGCCTCTCTCTCTTGTACAACCTGTTGCAGATTGGGGGTGACTTGTAGTTGTGGCGGTGATGCCTGTTTCTCCTACGCCTCCCAGTACAACTGGTTCCATGAATGACAGCTTGTTGCGTAGACCCTTCACTCCTAGTCCACAGCACCAGGCGACCAGTTGATTGCAGCCAGGTTAAGTACTGTTCAGCTGTATCAATGATTTGCGTGTCAACAACTGAGATCACTCGCAACCTTTATGGGTATAGGAGGTAGTGTTTGATGCCCAACTTTTGGAGGCATCGCTTGACCACTACAGACAAGCTCCTCTGCTTCGGATGGCATAGTCATCAACTCATCAGAGCCGCAAGAGGGCCTCATTCAAAGACCGCCTGGATAACAACGCACACAACAGCAAAGAGCTCTCCAACATCGTGAAGGAACTCTCCAACCCCAGCTTCAACACCAACGACATCCCTCCTTCGCAAGACATGTGTGACTCGCTGGGCACCTTCTTCCACCTGCTAGATCGCCGACATCCACAACAGCTTCAACGCCACGACTGCCCCGACAACCACCGCCTCCACGACCACCACCTGCACTAACCGCCTGCTCTCCTGGACCAGCATCAATGACGAGGACACCAGCGAGATCATGAACACCATCCACTCCGGATCACCGTTAGACCCATGCCCTCATCACATCTTCAGCAAAGCCAGCACAGCCATTGCACCCCATCTCTGGAAAGAAATCAACATCTCCTTCGAGACAGCAACCTTCCCAGAAAGCTGGAAGCACGCCGAGATCAACGCCTTACTCAAGAAACCCAAGGCAGACCCCAAGGACCTCAAGAACTTCTGACCCATCTCCCTGCACCCGTTCCCGGCAAAGGTCCCAAAGAAAATAGTCAACAAACAGCTGACCCGTTTCCTCGAGGAGAACAGCATCCTGGACCCGTCCCAGTCTGGGTTCCACAGCAACCACAGCACCAAAACCGCCCTCATCACCGCCACCGATGACATCAGGACCCTGCTTGACAACAGAGAAACAGCAGCCCTCATCCTCCTGGACCTGTCAGCCCCCTTTCGCTCCATTGCCACCGAAATCATCTGCAGCGTACCCTAGGGCTCTCCCCTCAGCCCGACGCTGTTCAACATCTACATGGCACCCCTCGCCCACATCGCCCGACAGCACAACATCAACATCATCTCCTTCACCGACGACACCCAGCTGATCATTTCCTTCACCAAAGACCCCCAAACCACCAAAACCAACCTCCACGAAGGAAGGAAGGCCGTCGCCGAATGGATGAAAAACAGCCAACTGAAGCTGAACTCAGACAAGATGGAGGTCCTCATCCTCGGCTACACCCCTTCAGCCTGGGACAACTCCTGGTGGCCGATAACACTAGGAACAGCCCAGACACCCACCGACCACGCAAGCAACCTAGGGTTCATACTCGACTCCGCCCTCTCCATGACTAAGCAGGTCAACGCCGCCTCCTCATCCTGCTTCAACACCCTCGGAATGTTCTGCAGGATCTTCAAATGGATCCCCACCAAGACGAGAAGAACAGTCACCCAGGCCCTCGTCACCAGCAGGCTGGACTATGGAAACGCCCTCTACGCAGGAACGTCGGCCAAGCTCCTGAGACAATTGCATTGCATCCAGAACGCCTCAGCACGTCTAATCCTTGACATCCCCCGCCGCAGCCATCTCACACCCCACCTGAGAGGCCTGAACTGCTCCCCGTCAACAAGAGGATAACCTTCAAACTCCTCATCCATGCACACAAAGCTTTCCACAAGACAGGCCCAGCATACCAAACAGACGACTCAACTTCTACACCCCCACCTGTCAGCCCCGCTCCACCAGCCTTGCCCTCACCACAGTCCCCCGCATCTGAAGAACGACCACCAGTGGCAGATCCTTCTCTCACCTTGCCGCCAAGACCTGGAACACCCTCCCCACCAACCTACGGCAGACCCAAGACCTACTGGCCTTCAGAAGACTCCTCAAGACCTGACTCTTCGATCACTGGCAGCACCCCTACTCCCCCAGCGCCTTGAGACCCTCACAGGTATGTAGTACGCTTTATAAATGTCATGATTGATTGATTTATAGATTGATTGGGTTATCCTCTTTCGCCTCCCCCAGCTTGCGTACCTCCCTCCTCAGGCCAGCATCATGATCAATGTAGGAGGCGGAAGGTAATGGGTCTAGGACCTGTCCCAGGAAGTGTGAAGATCTCCGGCACTCGTTGGGCCTGCTCAGCAACAAGGAATTGGGAGAGTGCCCCTGCTGGCAGTAGGTCACACAAGCTTGTCTAAGTATATGCCACTGCATCAGCACCTTGTGCTCGCTCAGGCAGAGCCAGCCCCCTCACTTTGTTATGCTGGGAGTGTCCATCTACAATCTCTCCTGTTTTGTCCTGTGTCTTCACATGTGCCATTAGCTGCTACACCTCCAAAACTGCGCTCAGGGTACTTGGAGGGACTTTGGCCAGTTCTTGCTCGGTGTCATGTACCTTGTAAGTCAGCTTGTGATGATCTGCACAGTCAGGGGCGAAGTCGACTTTGATTTTTTCTATGCAGCCCTCAAAAGAAGTGCCCTCTTGTTCGAGGGAGGTATCTGCTTTGAGTAAAGAGTCTAGTTTGCAGTCCAGGCTGTCCATTGTCACCTGCCCTGGTGGCCAGCGATCCCCAGCCACTCATAGTCATAGTCAAAATCCTTTATTCAATCAAATACAAAATGATCATAAAAGTACATATGTAAAAACTAATTTCCAATATTCAATTTCATTTAAAATCAAAAATGAAATAGTTAATTTTATCCTTAATAAAAATGTACAAATTAAATCTATAAAAATTGACCTTTTCCATGGTTTTACTCCTATTATATACTTTTCATCCAGTAACTCCTTCTAACGCTGGGTTTTTCCTTTTTTTCATGCACGACTATAAAAACGAAGCTAATGTTAAACAAGTCAAAGGATCAGATAGACTCTTTAAACAAGCATTTGCAATGCAATAGGTCTCGCATTAGGACAGTTTGAGCTATTGGTCTTGTAAATGACAATTTTTTTATTTATGAGTTGGTTTTGAAAATAGCTAAATTAATAGCTTTGTCATTTACAATGCCAATAGTTATAACTTTCGCAAATGTGATACCTATAACCTGGGGTTGCGCTGAGTGATGCTGTGGTAACGCTGAGTGATGCTGGGGTAGCGCTGAGTGGTGCTGGGGTGGTGCTGAGTGATGCAGGGATAGCGCTGAGTGATGCTGTGGTTGAGCTGAGTGGTGCTGTGGTGGTGCTGAGTGGTGCTGAGGTGGCGCTGACTGGTGCTGTGGTGACGCTGAGTGGTGCTGCGGTGGAGCTGAGTGGTGCTGTTGTGGTGCTGAGTAATGCTGGGGTGGCGCTGAGTGATGCTGGGGTGGTGCTGAGTGGTGCTGTGGTGGTGCTGAGTGGTGCTGTGGTGGTGCTGAGTGATGCTGGGTTAGCACTGAGTGATGATGTGTTAGCACTGAGTGATGATGTTGTGATGCTAAGTGGTGCTGAGTGATGCTGGGGTGGCGCTGAGTGGTGCTGTGGTGGCGCTGAGTGATGCTGGGGTGGTCCTGAGTAATGCTGGGGTGGCGCTGAGTGGTGTGGTGGTGCTGAGTGGTGCTGTGGTGGTGCTGAGTGATGCTGGAGTGGCGCTGAGTGATGCTGTGGTGGTTCTGAGTGGTGCTGGGGTGGCGCTGAGTGGTGCTGGGGTGGCGCTGAGTGATGCGGCGGTGGTGCTAAGTGGTGCTGGGGTAGTGGTGAGTGATGCTGGAGTAGCGCTGAGTGATGCTGGGGTAGCACTGAGTGATGATGTGGTGGTGCTAAGTGATGCTGGAGTGGCGCTGAGTGATGCTGGGGTGGTGCTGAGTGATGTTGTGGTGGTGCTGAGTGATAATGTGGAAGGGAAGGGAAGAAAGAAAGAAAGAACAAAAGAAAGAAGGCAGAATGTAGGAAGGAAAGAAAGAAAGGAATGAAAGGGAGGGAGGAAAGGAAGGAAGGGATGGAAGAAAGAAAAGGAAGGCAAGAAAGGATGGAAAGAAAGGAAGGAAGGAAAAGAAGGAAAGAAAGGATGAAAGGAAAGAAAGAAAGGATTCTAATTGCAAGTGTCAACATGAACAGGCTTGTTTTGAAGATGTAGTCCCCAAATTTGAGATTCCATGACAGAGAGGGGCAGTGAAGGACGGGGAGGCGACAGGCAGAGGCCACACGCGGCGGACATCAAAGGAAGGGTGGGAGGGGAAAAAACGCATTAGCGAGCGAGAAAAGCCATAAACACCAGGGGGGGGCGGGGATGCAGATTGCCTTCAAGCTTTCAAGCCTTTGAAGACAAATGATGGTGGTGCCTCTGATGTAATCACCAACACCCTTAAAGTACAAGACCACAGAGAAAAGATAGAGGGAGAGGGGCGGGGGGCGGGGGGTGGGAGCGTTCATGAAGGCCATACATGTAATAAATATTCACAGATGTTTTAGCTTAACCAGCCTATGATGTCAGAAGGGATGTCCTGAACTAGATTCTGGCACGTAACTACGAATGGATAAAACATTGAACACATTATGTGGATTCAATCTTTGCGAACAGTCGATATCAAAATAAACCAAACCATGAAGTAATGCGAACCATTGCAAAATTGTATTACATTAATCATCCCAAAGTTTTAATTACAGCTGAACTCCGCCTGCGCCACGAGACACGCTGTGTCTGATTTGCAATCATGATAAAGAACGAATGAGTTTGAAATCCGCTTCATACCTTTCCTATTAAAAGTATTACGTTAGTGACGTTAGGTTCAATTACAAGTCATGCAGTTGTGTTACCTCGTGGCTTTGCATATGACATCATTCACAAAGAAAAATAATCAGCACAACAAACATGCTGTTGTTACACTACATTGATTTCTTGTTGGTGTGCTCAGCGTTCGTGTTTGAACGACTCATATAGGTGCGAGAAAAACGCATGGGCAATTGCACGCAACTTTCAAAGGGTGAAAAGCTACGTTTTTGCCATGTACAATCAACAAAACAAAAATATGTACCCATAACAAAAAACAGCGCATAATATAACCGCATGCGAATTTCAAGTGCTCATGTTTTAGATAAAAAGTATTACACGTCTCAAATATTAGTTTACATCCTCGGCCTATGAAATGTGGAAAAATAACTATGTATACGTCATTTCCGCATGTAGTGTACTAGCCCAGTCTACGTCTGTCTCATGTTTCTACACGTAATTTAAGAAATGTACAGCCGCAAACATTCCTGGCCGGGTTGTAAAATAAATCACATGCCAAAAAAAAAAGTGTTACCTAGTCCCTCGTCCATGGGGCTGCACCTCGGGGAGCAGTGGACAATCCCTGCCAAAGGGCCCAGCAACAACCCAAGCAGCACGATCATCTTTACTTGCTCTTTGTGTAGGAGATACAGTGATGTGGCAGTCTGCGCTCTGGTGCACGTGTTCTTTGTGTCTGACTGCCTGACAAGGCAGCGGTGTAAAAAGCACATGCGACTGAAAATGCCTCCTTGAAAGGAAAAAAAATAAAAGTACACCGGAAGGGGGGAGGATGTTGAAAGAGACACAGCCTGGCGGCCATGAAACTGAAAGTACGGTGAATATTTAGGGGGGAGGAGAAATGCGAGACACGGAAAGTGAAAGTACGTGGGAGGGAGGCTGATGGCTTTGATGTGGACGCGAGTTCCGCCCGAGTGCACCACATGACCTGTCCGAAATCCACAATGGTTTCAGACCTTGGTTTGCCCTCTATATCTCTCGCCAGCAATCCGCAAGCGCATTGGCAGGCAAGACCTAAAAATATAGTGCTACCCTACATTGTTTAAAATTCATCTTCTGTAATATCGGTTTTGAATAGCTATTCCTCTCCTTCCTATACAGTTTGCGGGATAAAACAAGGTGCAGTTCAGTTTGTCTTGACAATCTGTCACAAGGGCACATAGTTAAGTTAGCATGGTTATATATTTTTCCACGATAACCTAACATAAGTTGGATCATATTCAGACAAAACCTTAACAATATGAATCTATGGTGTGCATTTGTAACGTCTGACAGATAAAAGAAATATCCTCTCTCTATCACCGGGGAGATTGATCTATAATTTACCATTGCCTGCTTCTTACCATGAATTTTCCTTCACTCATAATCTACCTTCATCCTAAACAAATTTTTGACCTTTTATTTGGAGATCTTTCTACATTCAGCTGGATCCTGGAACAATTCAGGTAACCCAATTTTGTTCAGGAGTTTTTCTACGTAGCACAACCATCTGGATCTCCTCCAGTTATCCATATTTAAACAATTCTTTATTGTTGTATGTGTCAGGGGGAGTGTGTCCCTTCTCCATACTGCGTGACACAAAAGGACAGGGGGCAATTGCATTGAATCAATGATATAGGGGAGTCCCAGTTCTAAGTGCAAAATGTAGATGTCAAGATGGGGAGGCCAACTTGGGATTTGAAAAACTTGTTTCCTATAGTTTGAAGTGCACCTGTTTCTACAGTGCCCTAAACACCCGCCCCATACATCACTGCTGCCGTAACTTTGGCCTGATAAATTTGTTTTATTGGTAATAGTGCCCTATTGCCCAATTTTTTAGCAAAAGTTTTTACTGCCGACAGGGTTCTTTCCATTACCCCTCTGCGTCCTTGCACTAGTTTTGTCAATGCCAAATCCTTATCAATAAGAACCCCCAAATACGGGAAGGAATCCACTACCTCTATCCTCTCAATCTCCACATGGAGGTACGTGTTCTCTCTCTTTTCCTTGCCCCCACTATTACAGCAAAGGATTTATACGGTTCACCCTCAGATTAAGTGAGTCCATAAACGATACATACGAAGATATAAGGAGCTCGAGCTGGAACCCGTCCTGGCCATCAACACCGCATCATCTGCGTGTGACAGAATAGGTAGAGGTTGCGAGCTAAATATTGGGACATCTCTTGTAGACTTGATAAGGGCTTTTTCTACTCCATTTGTATAAATGGAGAAGAGAAATGGCGCAAAACACAGCCCTGCCTTGCTCCTCTGGGGATTTTAAATGGGTGTGTACAACCTCCATTTTTTGTACAACGTACCGAGGCCATAGCTTTGGAATACATCTGTCTAATAAAGTTTCATATTAATTGATCGACTCCCATCTCCCTCATGATGGTCCACAGCTTTTCATGGGTCACACAGTCAAATGCTGCCGACAGGTCCATGAAAGCCATGTACATCTTCCCCTCCTTCTTCCTGGTATATTTTTCTATTATGAGTGACAGGTTTGGACACTGAGCAACGGTGCCCCTTCCCTGCTGGAAACCATATTGGGCCTGTATTAGGATGTTATTATCTTTGGCCCAATCCTCTAACTTAGAGAGGAGGAGCTGTCCCATTAGCTTTGTTGTTGTGTCCAGCAGGGAAATTGGCCTGTAGTTTTTGGGGTTAGACCCTTTTTTAAAGATAGGGACTATAATACCAACAAACCATGATTGAGGGGGGCCCACTTGAATTATGCTGTTCATCACATTCGTCAATAATGGTGCCCAAAGGTCTGGTATTCCCTGAAAAAGATCTATAGGGACACCGTTCAGACCTGGGACCTTGCCTGAACTACACAACATCAAATTCTTCCTTACTTCACTAAGTGAGAAGAAAAAAGAAGCCTGTAGACCACATTCCATATTCAGAATCGGGGGTTGGAGTGTAGAGTCGAATATACTCTCGCAATGGGCAACCCACGCTTCCTCATCTACATTGTTGTCTACTGTAGGGTCTGCAGGATTTTAAAAATGCGGTGCATTTATTATCCTCCAGAAATCACGTCTGTTTCCCATTTTTGCTGCCTCTCGTAGGTCCTCCCATATAGTTTATTTTAATGCTTTCTCTCTATTTCTCTTATTAAGTTTATATGCAGCCCGCAGTCCCTTGATTTCATCCTGATTTCTAGGTTTTCAGAGCATGGATCAAAGCTCTCCTTGCCGCTGAGCACGGTGAGTCAAACCATCCCCTTTCGGATCTCTTATTAATATCTTTAGTACGTGTAAGAGTCAGATTTGCCTGCTCTAGGAGATCACAGAAGGCCTTTACCATTTCATGTACTTTGGTCTCAGGTTCTAAACATGTTGCTATATTATTAAGTGTAGCGGATATCATTTTCGCAGTCAGTTTAGGCTGATTAACATGGGCCCATTTTAGTTGTATTTCATTCCTTCTTGCCACTATTGGGGTATCCATATTTAGAATTTTTAAAGGTTCCAATCTAGCTATTTTTACCTGTAGTGATAGCATAGCATTGACACTACAAAATGTAAATTGATTTTCCAACCTAGTGGCTCTTAGACTAATAGGGGCAGTGACTAACATATAGTCAATAGTTTTATACTTTAAAAAAAAACTTTATTTATAGTTTTCAAACATATTCCATGACAATATATGAGGATGCAATATACAGTGAATTACAATAGTATCACAATAGTCTCCTTGCGGTCAACTCCCTTGATTTCAACACATTGGATGAATAATACACTTGAGCATACAACGATGACACAGGGTGTTCCAAATATGTGCCTATATGGTGATGTACATGGATCAGCCAGGGGCTGCAAGTAACAAATATATAAATGACAGGCGACCTAGCTTCTGCTGTCGATATTCAGTTATCCTTCGCCCTTCAGGACCAAGGAGCTTGGTGGACATGTGCCCTCAGTGAAATGTACTTATATTGGAGTGCGTCTACGTTGTGTCTGTATCTACAATAGGCATGAGAGTTCCATCTTCAGAAGTTTGTGATAGCAGGTATCCCTGGAGAGGTCCCCATACATCTTTGGGTTTTGAGGCATGTGGTAATAACTCGCATATGTGGTGAGCTGTTCTGGGCAATATGTTAGGTTTGTCAGCCATTCTTTAAATTTCGGGGCACGGCCCTCTCCCATCGACATGCCACTCTTCTTTTGGCTAATAATAATGATATAGCGAGGTATTTCCTATGAGTTTTAGGTATTTGCGCCGTGTAGCCTAGTAATGCGAGTAATGGGTCTATGTCTAGTAAACTATCAGTCATTTTCTCGAGCACCGTGAAAACCTGTTCCCAGTATTCTTGTATTGTTGGCCATTCCCATGCTAGATGTAAGAATCCCGCCCCTGATTGCTTGCACTGCTCGCACTCATCAGTGTCTGCTAACTTGAATTTATATTTCCTAACTGGTGTATAGTATAGGCGGTGTAGATATTTGTAATGTATCACTCGCAGCCTACAGCTCGCCGAGATCTGCGCCGTTTGTAAACAGCAATATTGCCATTGGTCATCGGTTATTTCACACCCTAGATCCTCCCCGCAATGTAGGCGAGCTTGGGCTAATGATTCCCTCCCTGTGCACCCGTATATTGTTGTATAAGCTTGACATTAGATGTTTCCCATCAGTGGATCCCAGCATTTGATGTAATGGAATGAGGCTTAGAGGTTCCTGTGGGAAATCAGGGATGATCGACCGTATTCCTTGCCTTAGGCGCACATATAGGAATATGTCTAAAGGCGTATGTTGTAAGCCATGCAGGAAATGTTCCATAGAGCGAAATGTCCCTGTATGAAAAAGGTCTCCCCATGTGTCAACATGCGCTCGTTTACAGAGCCCTAGGAATCCCTTCTCTTGCAATAATGATAAACTAGGGTGAAAAGTCAGTGTGAGTCGAGGGGAGTAGAGGACGGGCAAGGCCAGTAGAGAAATTATCTTGTTCCATGCGTCAACCAAGCTGGTGATAGTGGTGGGTGGTGTCGTGCGTGTGAGAGTGGGCCCATATAACAGGCCATTCAATGGTACTGGATCTGTGAGGCAGTCTTCCATGGCTATTTGTGGCATATACCGGGGGGATGTATCCAATAGTAGGCGTAATGCGCCTGTGCACATAAAAAGTATATTTTAAAGTCAGGAACGTCGAACCCTCCCTTGGCCATACAGGTGTATTAGCGTCGACCATTTAAGTCTTGGCTGCTTCCAACCTCCCCAAAAAAAATCTGATTAACTCAGAGCACAATGTATGACCATTTTTATAAGGGACGCCCGCCCGCTAATGAGAGTGGTAATGCGATCCACCGCGTAATGTTGGCATTAAGTTGTGTTATATCCGTGCCATAGTTTGCTCTTATCTCTGGTGATCTGTATACCAAGATATCTTAGGTCTGTGTCGCACCATTCTAGTAGGAAGACAAGTTGGAATTTAGTCACCGCCGCTGTGAAGGGAAAGACTTGCGATTTCCCCCAGTTGATATTTATCCATACTAATATAATAAAGAGAGAGCCAAAAACCTTTGAGGCGGGTAATCTCAGGAACCACAGCACCAATCACAACACCCAATACAGCGTTGGAAAGGGCAGTTGCAGCAGAAGGACAAAGGCTATGCAGACGCCCACCATATACATTTAAAAAGTAAAAGAACCGTGCCAGCAAAGTAGTCCCTTGTGGGCGTGTCTGCGTTGTGCTGTGGGCTTGTGCTGGGGGGGCGTGACAAATGCTGGGGGCGGGTGGTACATTCCACCCTTCGGGCTGGACTGTTCCCATGAGGCTCAGGGTCAAGGCTGATTTGCATATGGCCATGTCTGAACTGGGGTGGTGTGTAGTGCAAAAAAACGATGGATTTAGGCCCAGCTCTCTGTACTGGGGTGAATGTATGACATTGTTCTGCATTCTGTCCATCAACTGTTGTTTTTGCATTTGTCACCCCGAGTGTGATGGGTAATGTCAGATGTGAGTCCCATGCTCTCCACACCACTGGAGTCAAGCTATCCTGGCTGAAGATGGCAGATAGCGGTCATAGGATGCTTGAGTCTGGTCTAGGAAAGACTTGGCTCAGCAGTTTGGCCTGGAATGTTCCAGTGGAGTGGAGTGGAGTGGAGTGGAGTGGAGTGGAGTGGAGTGGAGTGGGGTGGGGTGGAGTGCAAAAAAATTATGGACTTTGGCCCAGATCTCTGTATGACATTGTTCTGCATTCTATCCATCAACTGTTGTTTTTGCATACTGCCCTTCGTGCCATGTTTTATATCTGTGCTGTGTTTCATTGTTTTTTCTTCCCAGGTTCTGTACATTCCAGCTGTGGGTGTTCACCCTGCTCCCTTTAAATACATCTGCACCCCATAATCAAAAGCCAACCTTACTCCTTAAAATACCCCAACACCCTTAAACACTAACCCATCTTAACCCTATAAATATACCCTGTACCGCAAAACTCAAACCTATCCCTAAACCCTATAAATACCCCTGTACCCCAAAAACCAAACCTACCCCTGAACCCTAAAATATCCCTGTACCCCAAAACCCAAACCTAGCCCTGAACCCTTAAAATACCCCTGTACCCCAAAACCCTAACCTACCCCTGAACCCTAAAAATACCTCTGCATCCCAAAAACCCAAACCTAGCCCTGAACCATAAAAATAACCCTGTACCCCAAAACCCAAACCTACCCCTGAACCCTAAAATACCCCTGTACCCCAAAACCCAAACCTAGCCCTGAACCCTAAAAATACCCCTGTACCCCAAAACCCAAACCTAGCCCTGAACCCTTAAAATACCCCTGTACCCCAAAACCCAAAACTACCCCTGAACCCTAAAAATACCCCAATACCCAAAACCCAAACCTAGCCCTGAACCCTAAAAATATGCCTGTACCCCAATACCCATACCTATCCCTAACCGCTAAAACTACCCCTGTACCCCATAACCCAAAACTATATCTGAACCCTTAAAATACCCAAACACCCCAAAACATATACCTCAGTACCCCAAAACATATACCCCTATACCTATACTTACCTTATCCGAACATTAAAAAAAAACATGCTTTTACCATGCATGCATTTACAACGAATTTCGTTGTAAATGTATGCGTGGTAAAAGCATATAAAATGTAATGCCATGCGTTATAATGGCATTGCGGAGTCATGGTACTTTCATAATGAAAGTGATGGTCTGCGGAAAGAAAGTTGCTGAATAATGGGTGTTTACCCTCCGCCGGTAAGTACATTGGTGGCACGGCGGCCCACATCTCCAGCAACATACTCATATTTTTTCACCACCGATTTGAAAAATGCACAGGTCTCTCTCAGTGAAGGCCAGCACCGACATACACTTTTAGACACACCTCCCACAAGTTCTAGAATTGCAAACTTTAGAGCTGGGGAGCTACGTTCGAATCTCGGCATCAGGTCAACATCCTGTAATTCCAGGCAAATTGCTTTGTCTCCCCGTGCCTACCACAAATTAATGTGTTCTTCTGTAATGTAAATTGTGCTCATGCCATGTTGTCGAGTTCGCGCTATATAATATTGCAAGGAAAAATAAAGTAAGGAAACTCAAGTTCACACACTACTGAATGCGCACTCTTAAGTGCATCAGCAGTGCACTGTGAATCGGAGCGTTTCACAGGCCTGTCACAGATAAGAAATGCTATCAAAACGAAATCCTACAAAACAATATACTACTGGCCGGTAGCAATTCATACCCGGACGCATACATTTACAACGAAATTCGTTGTAAATGCATGCATGGTAAAAGCATGTTTTTTTTTAATGTTCGGATAAGGTAAGTATAGGTATAGGGGTATATGTTTTGGGGTACTGAGGTATATGTTTTGGGGTGTTTGGGTATTTTAAGGGTTCAGATATAGTTTTGGGTTATGGGGTACAGGGGTAGTTTTAGCGGTTAGGGATAGGTATGGGTATTGGGGTACAGGCATATTTTTAGGGTTCAGGGCTAGGTTTGGGTTTTGGGTATTGGGGTATTTTTAGGGTTCAGGGGTAGTTTTGGGTTTTGGGGTACAGGGGTATTTTTAGGGTTCAGGGCTAGGTTTGGGTTTTGGGGGTTGGGATACAGGGGTATTTTAGGGTTCTGGGTTAGGTTTGGGTTTTGGGGTACAGGGGTATTTTTAGGGTTCAGGGGTAGGTTTGGGTTTGGGGGTACAGGGGTATTTTAAGGGTTATGGGCTAGGTTTGGGTTTTGGGGTACAGTGGTATTTTAGGGTTCAGGGGTAGGTTTGGGTTTTGGGGTACAGGGGTATTTTTAGGGTTCAGGGGTAGGTTTGGGTTTTGAGGTACAGGGCTATTTATAGGGTTTAGGGATAGGTTTGGATTTTGGGGTAGAGGGTATATTTATAGGGTTAAGATGGGTTAGTGTTTAAGGGTGTTGGGGTATTTTATAGAGTAAGGGTGGGTTATGATTATGGGGTGCAGGGGTATTTAAAGTAGGGGTGGGCGGAATTGGCGCAAACTTGGTACAATAAATCCGCAATATTTAGTTCCGTCAGATTTCCAATTATTAAAACAGAAACCTCATATATCTATACTAATATAATAAAGAGAGAGCCCAAACCTTTGAGGCGGGTAATCTCAGGAACCACAGCACCAATCACAACACCCAATACAGCGTTGGAACGGGCAGGTGCAGCAGAAGGACATAGGCTATGCAGACGCCCACCATATACAATTAAAAGGTAAAAGAACCATGCCAGCAAAGTAGTCCCTTATGGGCGTGTCTGCATTGTGCTGTGGGTGTGTGCTGGGGGCGTGCAATCGCTGGGGGCATTCCGTCACGAGTGCTGTTTTTTCTTCCAAGTTTCTATACACACCCGGGGAAAACCGAGACAAGTGATTCTTGTTACCACGACAGCGGTGAAGTGTGCGGGTGTGCCGAAGTGGATCCACGCCTGTCATACCAAAAGAGTGACTGAAAACGAAGAAACTGAGGCTGAAGGTTGTGCAGCTGAGGGGTCTCCTGACGTTGGTCCTGAAGTAGCTGATGATGAGCAACCAAGCACCAGTCAAGATGAGTGGGTCCCAATAATTGACCTGACATTCGATCCCATAAGAACCATAAAATACACCTATTTAGATAGAGAGTGGAATAGTGAGGACGAGACAGGAATAGAAAAGGATCACCAGATTATCGATATTCATGTCAGATCAGACAACGAAGAAGGACAGAACAGGCTATCAACACGCCTCCAAGAACTCCTGAAATTGAAAAGGGACAATTAGGAAACAGAACTAGAGGAGTTCAAAGATCTTGATATAAGTGACGAAAGTGACGAAGAGGTGATTGCCATTCAGAGCACCGAAGAAGAAGAACCGACCTGAAGTTGCTCGGTGTAAGAAAATTTGGATAAAGTTACAAAGAGGGGTTAACTTCTCTTAAGCCCAAGATGTCTGATTCCACTGTAAATGGAAGACCTAGGCGTAATTGGTGTAAAACGTGTTGCCAAATATGTGTATGTAGTGTAGCACTAATTATAATACTTTGGATAGGACTGACCATAACCATTCCTTCTATGAAGAGCGAGAACCCAAGTCTGTACCCCAATAATAATTTACCGGACGACACTATAGAATCACACACTGGAAACACTCCCAAAAGTATAGATGCATTAGACAGACCACTTAGCTTGAAACAGAGACAAGTAGACTTAGAAGCACCAGATGAGGAAGACTTACACTTCAAGAAAATCCGGAACAAACCTCACCTAAATCTTTTTGTGAATCTATTAGTGCATTATGTAGAGACAATGGAGATAGATGACTGTTATGTTTGCATAAAACTACCTACTTCAGTAGCTGAAGGTGTGACTTACCACCACTTACCCTTGACCTATGGAATTTCCTGTAGTATATTGACTAGCCTATTTTATAGACGAGGACCGTTACAGTATTACTACTCAAACTTTGACGTGACTTTTTCAGAACTTCCTGTTCGAAGGACTCTGAATCCTGTACATACGACTAGAGATGTAGCTAAATATATGGGTGATTATTTTCTAACTGTAGGAAAAATTAACATAGATGACGCACACAAGAATAACCTGACTTGTTCTCTACATGAAAAGGAGAAAGAATTTTTAGATATGGTAGAGAAAAGAAGAGAAAGCTTCCAATAGAAGGCCAAAGGTAAAACTCAGGAAGTTCCTAAATGGGCAGAAAATATAGACGGTACCTCAAATGGCAGAGAAAATGCTGCTTTGTTGCTGGATTTCGAAAAGAAAGGGAAGCTTTGTCTTCATAGAGAAATGACTAGTTATTATAATAACATATTCATTGGTTCCAGTGAATGTGAACATAATTACAAAGTAATTGGGGGTTGGGGATTCAAAGATGGGTCAGAACCCGTGTTTCCTGGAATTTATTTTATATGCGGAAACAAGGCTTACTTCAAATTGCCGGACCATTGGTACGGAAGTTGTTACTTTGGTATTGTCTTTCCGAAGACATACCATGTGGGGAAAAACACTGGAAGCATTGAAAAAACTAACAAATTAGCACGCACAAAGAGAGAGAGTGCTGGAGAAATAGTGGGAGATATTTTCAGCGCATTGATACCTGCAGTGGGAGTGTCTCTGAATACACACAGAATTTGCAAATTGTCAACGGTAGTGGATCGGTTATCTACTGACACTGCTGGAGGTTTCCTGATGGTCAATACCGAGATGGTTGCGATCAGATCTATGGTTTTACAAAACAGGCTTGCTCTTGACACTTTTTTAGCAAAAGAGGGCGGAGTCTGTCGAATGTTGAAAGTGCAACATTGTTGCACTTACATACCTGACAAAAGTGTAGGAATCGAAAGGTATGTGAGAAATATTACAAATTTGGAAAAAGAGCTCAAACCACTGGAAGTTGACAGTGCCTGGAAGAGACTAACAGATTGTCTTTCCTCTGTAGGTCATTGGTTTACTAACCTAGGGAAAAGTCTTTTGAGTAAAAGGCTGTTGCAAATCATGGGCATTAGTATAGTAGTGTTTCTTATATTCATTTGCTGTAAATGTCGCAAACATAAGAAAAAGTACACTGTGAATAAGAGAGGAGTGAAGAGGAATGTGATTGAATTGGAACTGGAGGAACTGAATAATCCATACTAATATAATAAAGAGAGAGCCCAAACCTTTGAGGCGGGTAATCTCAGGAACCACAGCACCAATCACAACACCCAATACAGCGTTGGAAAGGGCAGTTGCAGCAGAAGGACATAGGCTATGCAGACGCCCACCATATACATTTAAAAAGTAAAAGAACCGTGCCAGAAAAGTAGTCCCTTGTGGGCGTGTCTGCATTGTGCTGTGGGCTTGTGCTGGGGGGCGTGACAAATGCTGGGGGCGTGTGGTACGTTTGGCCCTTCGGGCTGGACTGTTGCCATGAGGTACAGGGTCAAGGCTGATTTGCATATGGCCATGTCTGAACTGGTGTGGTGTGGAGTGCAAAAAAACGATGGATTTAGGCCCAGATCTCTGTACTGGGGTGAATGTATGACATTGTTCTGCATTCTGTCCATCAACTGTTGTTTTTGCATTTGTCACCCCGAGTGTTATGGGTATGCTCAGACGTGAGTCCCATGCTCTCCATACCACTGGAGTCAAGCTATCCTGGTTGAAGACGGCTTATAGCCAGAAATCGGTCCTAGGATGCTTGAGTCAGGTCAAGGAAATACCTGGTTTGACAGTTCAGCCTGTAATGTTCCCATGAGGCACAGGATCAGGGCTGAGGTGGTGTGGAGTGTAAAAAAAATGATGGTTTTAGGCCCAGATCTCAGTATTGGGGTGAATGTATGACATTGTTCTGCATTCTGTGCATCAATTGTTGTTTTTACATTCTGCCCTTCGTGCCATGTCTCATATCGTGTGCTGGGTTTGTTTTTTTTTGCCAGGTTCTGTACATTCTAGCTCCGGGTGTTCACCCTGCCCCCTTTAAATACCCCTGCACCCCATAATCAAAAGCCACCGTTACTTCTTAAAATACCCCAACACCCTTAAACACTAACCCATCTTAACCCTATAAAAATACCCTGTACCCCAAAACCCAAACCTATACCTAAATCCTAAAAATACCCCTGTACCCCAAAACCCAAACCTAGCCCGGAACCCTTAAAAAAAACCTGTACCCCAAAACCCAATCCTACCCCTGAACCCTAAAAATACCCCTGCAACCCAAAACCCAAAAACCTAGCCCTGAAAAATAAAAAATAACCATGTACCCCAAAACCCAAACCTACCCCTGAACCCTAAAATACCCCTGTACCCCCCTAAAAATACCCCTGTACCCCAAAACCCAAACCTAGCCCTGAACCCTTAAAATACCCCTGTACCCCAAAACCCAAAACTACCACATCAGCCTAAAAATACCCCTATACCCCAAAACCTAAACCTAGCCCTAAACCCTAAAAATACGCCTGTGCCCCAAAACCTATACCTATCCCTAAACGCTAAAACTACCCCTGTACCCCACAACCCAAAACTATATCTGAACCCTTTTAAAATACCCAAACACCCCAAAACATATACCTCAGTACCCCAAAACATATACCCCTATACCTATACTTACCTTATCCAAACATTAAAAAAAATCATGCTTTTACCATTCATGCATTTATAACGAATTACGTTGTAAATGTATGCGTGGTAAAAGCATATAAAATGTAATGCCATGCGTTATAATGGCATTGTGGAGTCATGGTACTTTCATAATGAAAGTATGCAGAGTGATGGTCTACATTGGTGGCACGGCGGCCCACATCTCCAGCAACATACTCATATTTTTTCACCACCGATTTGAAAAATGCACAGGTCTCTCTCATTGATGGCCAGCACCGACATACGCTTTTAGACACACCTCCCGCCACAAGTTCTAGAATTGCGAACTTTAGAGCTGGGGAGCTACGTTTGAATCTCGGCATCAGGTCAACATCTTGTGATTCCAGGCAAATTGCTTTGTCTCCTGGTGCCTACCACAAATTAATATGTTCTTCTGTAATGTAAATTGTGCTCATGCCATGTTGTCGAGTTCGCGCTATATAATATTGCAAGGAAAAATAAAGTAAGGAAACTCGAGTTCACACACTACTGAATGCCCACTCTTAAGTGCATCAGCAGTGCACTGTGAATCGGAGCGTTTCACAGGCCTGTCACAGATTAGAAATTATATCAAAACGAAATCCTACAAAACAATATACTACTGGCCGGCAGCAAATCATACAACGTCGGGACGGGCTGCTAGTAAAATTTATAAAAAGATGAAAAATTCTCACCCTAATAAAGAAATGAAAGAAAAAAATAATCGAATGATTGAGGAGATTGAGATGCAAGAAATGTGACAAGTTGGCATCTGGTTCCAGTTATAGTGATGATAGTAAATATCATCAAAGAGGGGATTGATAGAGCAAGTATTCGCATGTGACGCGACTTGCTTGTATCAAGAACCTCAAATAACATTAGTGAAACTAATTCAACCAGTTTTGTCTTTCTAATATTGCATTTTACACTACACGGGGTTGTCCCAGTGATGTTTGCCTATGTGACTAATCATAATAATGAAGCTTGCAAATAATATGGTTGCTGCTTTGCGGGAATCTAGTCTGCGCATGCGTCGGTCATGCCCACATGATGTGACGCACTCGCAGTTCTGGAGGGAATTTGTCGCTCATGCGCAGTATTGCTAAAAATGGCCGCTTTGTTTCTCACATGCTCCGTGCTTGCACTGCTGCTTTGGCAAAGCCGTTGTTTTCGCTTAAATCCTAATGCTATAGTTATTATAAAATAAGGTATATAGTATAGCCATTCACGGTATACAGTGTATTCATTTTATTCTGTATCTCTAATTTGTTTTCGCTTACTTTTCATGTACCATCCTACGGGGGGGGGGGGGGCTGGGAAGTACCGCTACTCCATCTTGAAGTCAGAGTAGAACCAGTCATGTGACGGGGGAAAAGAAATTCACGCAGCAGTGAAACCCAGCCAGCTGGCAGCTAAAGCAAAGATGCTCATGGGAACCTGCTCTCTGACCCAGCTGAAGAAGCCAAACAGTTACCTGCAATTGCAACAATTGTATATGAAATTGTGTACCCCATTGTTTGCTGAAACCTCTCTTGCCTTGGGAACTGGAATGTAAGGGGTGGGTTCGAAAAAAGAATATTAAGTCTGAGAAAGTCCAAAATTTAGGAGGTACCATGACCTAACCCTCCTCACTTGCCCAATCAGAAATTAGGGAACCTTTCATTTGCAACATTTGTGGGTGGTACATTGTCCCGAAAACAGTATAATTTGCCTAGGTTTAGCTAGAGAAATTGTCCGACTTGTCCGAATAGCTGACCTGTCACTGACCCAACGAACTCTATAGGTGATTGATACAGAGAGCTGCGGAGCACTCTGTCCGTAATTTCCCCAGACTCAGTCGGAGTTTGGGAAACCTTAAGTGCTGGCGAAGCACTTTGCTAGGAGGTTCGAGAACCCAATCGGGGTTATTGGCAGATTCCTTGCAGAGAGGGGGTAGCGCAGGCGTTGCATTCGAAGCTGCAGGTGTTGGTCGTACCCTTTGGTGAGCCCAGTCCTGATCAAAATCCTGAGGTTATCCTGTCCTGACTGTCCATGAGCTGTACCTGCTCGCCAACTGGCAGCCTAAGTCCTTGAGGGTCCTTTCCCGCGCTTTCCAACCGACCCGTGGCCAGGGTTGGTCTTCATTCTGTCCTAGGTAAATATAAAGTTGTGTGGGTATTAGATTATCTAAACCTCTCTCTTTTTTCACGAATACAGCTTATTACTTATTTGTCCTTTACCCTGTTCTTTCCTCTACAAATATGTTTTCTCGTATAAACTGGTGTATTAGCATGCTCCATTCTTTCCCTACCCTTATTCGAATTCAGAATCATATGCATATAAAGTTTGTCCCATTCTTACCCTCCCTTCAGAGAATAAGCACATCAGGGAAAGTAGATTGCATAGGTTTCATTTCTCTTAGACGGTTAGTGATAACTGAAAGTCTGCTCTGAATAGTATGTAGTACCCACCTTTAGTGGAGTTGCGAAAATCTGTTGATCTATATATAGCGTGTTCCTTATTTTTTCCCTTCCCTTTATTTTCTAAATTTCTAAATGTTTCTTACATTAATTCATTGTTATACTATTTTCTTAATCTTAGTGATAGATAGTTTGATTTGTGTTAACCTGTGGCTCATTGAAACTGAAGAAAACGATAACTAGATAAAGGTTTTTGAAACTTCCTGCGTTTATGGTTATTATAAGAGTACAAAATTGAAAAGGTATATGTTATTTGTGTTATCTACTTTCTCCACAGCTAGCCGCTCCACCCATTGTGGTCTTAGGTACCTGAACGAGGATTGGTAAGTCAGGTACACGATAGTAAATAGAATAGAACCGAACTGCTGATAGTAGTGTGCGGGTTACCTGATTAAAATATCACGAAGAAAATTGTTTTATGGGCCCTAGTGTGCATATTTGGTAGCAATACTGGTCGGGTGACCTGCGCGCTATATCAGTATTGCACCCTGGTATATTGCAAGGTTGTTATCCATATCCAACGCTACTTTCGCTGGAACTGTAGGGACTGCACCGGAAGTAGATTGACTACAGGTGGGCGGGAATGAACCAGTTTTAATGTGGCACAGGGCTTTACAAGGTCACACATAGCCCTAGATATGCCACTTCGTAAAATGGCGCAACATGGAGCAAAATTCACCCCGCAAGTATTTTAAGATAATGACGTACCAGTGGTGTTAAACTGTCGAAAGGGGCTCATGAATAAGCCCCCTGTATTTTTCCCCTATGTTGACGCACAGTGGCTGCTTTGCGGGCGTTGCTGCTCTGCTCTCAGAGCAGGGCAGGGGAGGAGTGGTTTGCCCACTCCTAAGTGGCAATGACTGTTTTATCCTCTTGGGCTGCAAAAACTATTCATGTGCACTTTACCCGTTCTCCATGCAGGCTGCATTACAGTCTGCATGGAGAACATGCTCTGGCCCCCTTTCCCTGGTTGATCGTCGAACCAGGATGAAAAATACAATCAGGCTGCATTGCAGGACCTAACTGCAAGCTAACTTATATATTTTTTTAAATGTTTAATTTATAATGCACAACCTCCCGCAATCGCACCCCCCTGCAATCCCATGCACCCGCCCTCGCCTCATCACCTGCAAGCCATGCTGGCCGCCACTGCATGGAACGCCCCTTTCACACTGTTTAATGCATGATCGGGTCACATATTTCTAAGTCCATGAAAAGCCATGTAAAGTGCCTTTGCATGGCCTTGAAAACATGCTCTGGCACAGTGCTCAATCAGAACGTTAAACACATGACGTCACAGCGTTGCAAGAGTGTCACTAGGATAATTGAGGAACTCCCACAGTTTATCCTTGGCAAGGTCAACGACGCCATGGACTTCGTGCCTTTGCAGCTCGGAGCACTAAGGAGACCACCACCGTCACCCCTGTCGTGCATCGCTCACCTGGACAACTGCTCCGTTTCCTTTGGGTGACGCGTGAACCCGATGCCCTCTAAGTGCTGACCTCGGTAGACTGGAACTTCAGCAACAGGAAGCTGGAGACCAGGAACCGCCAAAAGCCAGAGACTCTCCAGAGCTGTCTGTAACTGTGGAAGAAGGGGAGACGCACAACCAGTCAACATTTAATGAGGATATCTGCCATCTAAGGAGTTACATCCAGGGGCTGCACGGACTCTGCACCGGTTGACCACGTCGCAGTGGAGCCTATGTCACTTGGGGAGCATTCAGGGGAAGTTTTGGAATCCTGTCACTGAGTGTAATTGTGCATTATTGGTGGCGCATGCAGCTCCTTCTGCCTCTCTCTCCTCTCTCTCTTGTACAACCTGCTGCAGATTGGGGGTAACTTGTAGTTGTGGCGGTGATGCCTGCTTCTCCTACGCCTCCAATTACAACTGGTTCCATGAATGACAGCTTGTTGCGTAGACCCTTCACTCCCAGTCTTCAGCACCTGGCGACCAGTTGATTGCAGCCAGGTCCAGCACTGTTCAGCTGTATCAATGATTTGTGTGTCAACAACTGAGATAACTTGCAGCCTTTATGGGTATAGGAGGTAGTGTTTGATGCCAAACTCTCGGAGGCATCGCATGACCATTAGAGACAAGCCCCTGTGCACCTGGTGGCATAGTCATAGAAGAAAATAACTGTGGGTCACCATCAACTCATAGAAGCCGCCAAGAGGGCCTCATTCCAACACTGCCTGGATAACAATGCACACATCAGCTTCGTTATTTGCCCTAAAGATCTGGGTGCTCTCTCTATAAGAAACATGGGAGACACGTTTGGCCCAAAAAACTCTTTGAACATAGTTTCAAAGTACTGCTCCATATTTTGAATATCTGTTCTTTCCGCAATTCCCATTATCCGTATGTTGTTCCATCTCGATCTCGCCTCCAAATCCTCATTCTTCTGTTGAATTAAAGCCAATACCTTGTCCATACCTCTCACTTTTTTCTCCATGTCGGTTTGGCCTTCCTCCGTCTCCGTCACTCTAGACTCCAGCACACTGACCCTGCCCTCCTGCTTATCCATCCTTTGGGTGATTCTGTCCATGCGTTCAGCCAGAGTGTCCATCTTGGAGTCAATCCCCTGTAGGCTCGTTTTCAGTTCCCGGAACATGGACCAGACATCCACCGCCGGCAATTGGCCATGTGCGCCTTCTTCTGTCGGCTCACGATCAGCAGCCTCAGTTTCAGTTGATTTACTTGATTTCTTGTCGAGGGTGAGTCTCGGTTGTCGCGCCTCCGGCTTCCCCATTTTGGCATGCAGCCCGCTATCTTTGCAAGCTGTCCTCCGAACAATAGTACTCCCCACGACAAGGGTCGCCCCATCGCACACTCAGAGGTATCTCCACTCGCTCGGTACCCCCACGGGTTGCTTATCAACCTCTTGTTGACCTTGTCAAACTGGCTTGGCGCATTACCTGCCTCAATGGGCTGTTAGCTGACCTCAGGTCACTTCACGAGTCGTTATATCCCAGCTATAGTTCTGTTTCACGAGGCGCTTTAGTTATGTTTCTACCAGCTATCCCTGTTGACTGCGCCCTGAGATGTCTACGTTGGGCTGTGTATCTTGTCCCTGCCCATTTTCAGCTCGTAAGTGCGCCATCTGGGACCTCTATCCTGCGCCACTATTAATCAGTCAGCGAGGGAAACCAGCGCACCTGTATATGCACCCCGCTCTGCCACGTTTCTCAGGCGGACCCCGCGTGTGTCATAACAATCTACCTGTGCTCTTCATTTCCATTGTAGGTGCATTGCATTTAAAACTGTGGGAGGATCAAGCAGTCTGGCAGGCGGTTCACTGAGCCGGTCACCTCGTGCGTGTCACATCTGTGTATAAATAATGTGCGTCTCCTTTAAATAGCTGCACCAAGCGACTTAAAAGCTGACGTGTAGTCCATTATGTACTTTGTACAATTAGTGCGGCCATAAGCAGAGTCTCTCATTTTCTAAATGAGTGGGTTATTCAGACAAGAGCAGCAGTATTCTAAACAGCAACAGCAATCTTTATGTAGATCTGTAGATCTCTTTGCAAATTCACCACAAACATTTGCGTTGACATTTAGCCAACTTGTATGATGAGGCCATAAAACAACGTGGTGATTTAACAAGTAGTCCTACCCACATAAAAAATGTCCCTGGAGTAAATATATACAGCTAATGCCACTATGGAAAGATCAATACAATCAGCCGAAAGTGAGGAGATGACGCCTGTCTAGTATGTGCAACACATCAGTACCCGGAGCACCATTGCAAAGCCAAGAAGGGGCATGATTTGTGCTGTGGGCTTCAAACAAACATATCAGACCACTAGCAAAGTAAAGAAAAAGTAATTTTAGTTTGAAGTTATGGCATGGTTTTTTCATTTAGTTGTAGTTATGTTTGCAAAGTAAAAATATCATTACAAATAACTGATCATTACCAGGGTCTTTTCTTCCAGTTTTCATTGTAGTGTAGTTCCTAGTTTCCCACTAGGCCCTGCGCATTGGAATAACATAAACAGTAGTATCGACGTGGAACTGCGGATATTCCAGGCCTCCACTGACTATGCTAAACTTAATTGGGTTGTGTTACCAACTAGCTCAGAGGTCACTGGAAACTTTCTTCTCTGCATAGGGAGTGATCAGCTTCCTTGGCACAGACAAGAAGGGATTCAGTTTTCCAACAACCGTGCAACATGACAACTTTGCTCCTCAGATCAAGAGTCAATCTCTAGGGTCGTGTGAAACAATAGACATAGATTTCACTCAGTCAGTCTAGTGCAGTTTACTTTCACAATATGTAGAGAATAGAGAGACGGGCGTTTATCAATAAAGGGTTAACATTTATTGAACAGTCTTTCTTCTCATACAAGAGAAATGTATTGCCACAATTGCAATAACTGTTATTATAAAAAGTACGTACAGTAAGATAAGAATTGCGAAATAGAACTGTAAAAGCATTGATATGGTTTCTTAGCCATACAATGGTTTAAAAGTAATAAAACATATATACAGTCATATATACATTAGGCTAACATACTCAACTGGTGCTTCTAACTAAGCCTACCCCGGTGTACCTGACCTAAGCCTAACACGTGAAAAGGGGAGTAAGTAAGTAGCTTAAGTTAAGTTGGTTTTGCCAAGGTTTGTTTCAAGAATTCTCTTCTAAGGGTTTAGTCAACACCATACCTCTGAATAGAATGATGGAGGATTGGTATCTCCTTCAGGGGTCTCTCTCGATATCCCAGTCACCCGCGAGGGTAAACCGGAAGCGCCGGGACTGGATTTCTCTGCACGAGAAATGCAGCGGCTTCTCTCAGCGCGTCGAGGAAGGAGGGGTGACAGCGTCCGCGGGCAGCTGGGCTGGATGTCTTCGCAGAGGACGGCTGCACGGCTCCTCAAGCGTACTGAACCACAGTTCGCGCTGTAGCGGCGATAGTGATAATCAGTAGCTTCACCACCACAGGATAGCAGGCTGCAGCGACAGAGTGCTAGTTGTTACCAACACGGGGTCATGCAGGCAGCTGGCATCAGCAACAGGTTCGCTCGCTCAACAGCAGCTAGCTTCGCATTGCTTAAGGCAACGTTGGTAATATTTATACCTGACAGGTGCCGGGTTTGACGCAAGTTTGCTGGACATAAGACGTCAATTAAAGATGTCACTAGGAAGTGACAGTTATCAGTTGCTCATTAGAGTTCTATTACTAATCAAAACATAGCAAGCGGGGATTTCCAGGTTTGCTAAGTTTTTATCTTGTTGAAGAACTCGGAGTGTTATCTAGGAATATCAGATAGTGACTGCTGCTCTGTCATTGCACTAATTGGTCGCAAAGGAAGTAGCAGAGAGTCATGCTGGAATGTGGCTCTGTGGCTCTGCTCGTGTGAGGCCAGAGATGACTTTTCAGAAAATCGCACTTGAACGGTTATGCCAATATAGGGAATAAAGGGCTTTATAGCCGAATAGGGGCATAAGGTCACAGTATCGATCAGGAACCTAGATAAACACATGACACCCACTCCACGTATTCATGTCCATCAAAATTACTAAAACTAAGCAATTAGATGCATGTGTAACATTGTGTAACATAGCCCACCCCAAGATACATAAATGCATTCGAAATAGGCGTACTTGTAATACATGGAATTTAGGTACTGTACGTTGTTTAAAGCATAGTAATCATTCAAAAGGTTATTGCATATTGAATCAAAAGAATTACACATGAAGTATCTCTGACAGAAGAAATGCGAGATAAATCATCACATAAAAATGCATTGTAATAACATGTGTGCTAGAGGCTGGTGTGATGTTGTAATGTCTCTAGATGTGCTTAGAAATAGAAGTGTGAAGCTTCTGTTCTCTAAGAATAGTTTTTACGTTAAGCAAAGAATTGTTCGTGCCAAAAAAAAGGGTCAATATTAAAAAAATTGTCCAATTCAAAGAAAATAGATTTCCAAAGCTCCTGGCAGTTTTTTGTTGATCAAAACTGAAGGCCGAATTCAGAGTTCATGGGAACGCTGTGTGTCGGAAAGCTTCTCAAAAGTTATTGTTTCTCTATGGGCGAGAACATCGTATCAGACAGGCTCGCAAATAATTGGTCTACAAAATCAGGTGATAGTTCAACCAAATTAGATAGCGCTGTAACTTGGCAGGTGTGAGAATGATTGCTGTCATCGAAGGCAGGACCAGCAATGCTCACAGCACGTTGTACCTGGGTGATGTTGCTTTTGTCACTCGCTCCACTGTTACCACTTGGCTGTAGTACAGGAGTCTCCACAAATGCCGTCATCAGGATTGGTAGCCGCTGGGGACAACACAATGCGTGAGCCGTTATTGGACTTAGCAAAGTATCGACGTCCATTGGTACTGCTGATGGAAGTGAAAGACAGATGTCCAACACGCATTCCTCGCCGCAAAGCATTCACCGTAGCACAGGTAAAATGCAATTTTGCCATATCGGTCTGAATGAAAGGAACCAGGTCATGTTTAGATCTCTCAGCCTGGCCAATCCGAGGACGTTAGTTATCCTGTCCCTGTAGCGCATTGCTAGGATTGTCTCTTCCATTCCCATGGGAGCTATGTCTGAGCTGAGGCTTGCCATAACGTAGCAGGATGGTCAAAAATAGAATCCCTGCGATGAGTCCCAAGAATAGCGGAATGCCGCCAAAGATGGAGTGCACAAAATTAGGAAAGATTCCCAAAATTGCCTGGAAGGGTGTTAGCAGTCCCGTAAAGACTGTCTTAAATATGCCTGGGATGCTTGTTGCACTAGACATGTTAAGGAGTTGGCTAAACATTTCTACGAAATGCACGGGGCAATTTGTTGATAAAAGGTCATGGACTTCAGTAGCCGTCCTTGCGACTAGAAGATCATACGTCTCTTTAGATGACGTTATAGGCACTGTTGTCTGTAAAAGCACAGATTTCATTTTGCTTAATGTATCAATTCGTATAGAATAGAGATTCAGACGAGGCCAGAGGGGAGTCACTATGTCTGGAGGCCCGCTCGGGAACAATGCTTGCATACAGCATTTGACCATGGACGTTACTTGTACTAGATAACTTAGTCCGGGCGCGAGGCCACAGCACCTGTGATCCGTTCTAAGAATGTAACTCCCGTTCGAAAGTTGCATAAAGAAGGGCTCTATCTGAGTTGCAGGTGTGACTAGCTGGTGGCATGAGAGGTTGTTTGAATTTCCATCACATGCTCCGTGTAAATTAATACCCTGACACAAAAGTATACCGCTTAGTGAGTGCTTACAGTTGTCACCACTAAGAAATACATTTTTGTCGCTGTCACTATAGCAAGAATGAGTGTATGGTAATTTCCATTCGGATTTAATATATCCCTTACCCAATTGTTCATACTGGCCAGCAGGTATGTACTCAAGGCATTTATGAAATCGGAAAGTTGTTATCGGAATTGTGATAATTCCGTGTATTATCCATTCAATGACAGGGCTCTCTGACATTGTCAATGGTAATCTCTCGAGTTTCTCGATGCTCAAGATTGTATAGTCTGCTCCTTTCTGTGCCAAACTGATCTGTTTATCAGTAAGGTTAAAAATGGAAAATAATGACGTTGTGTTTATCAAACGCCAAGGCACATAGCCTGAACGAAGGTTTTGCAGCGTCCAGCCTAGTTCAATAATAGAGCGTAGTTGAGACTGGCCATGTTGTAACATTAGCAAATCTCTGTCTATCACATCAAAGGCAGAGGATACAATATTGTCCAAAGAATATATTCTGGAAGACAGAGTCATTAACCCATTGTCTACCACAGAAAGTGATTTCTCCAAATTAATACGATCAATTTCTCGTATTTTTTCAGCAGTTTCAATTTGCTTTACTTTCCAAGCCTCGTTGTAAGCAGCATAGATACTGGTCGCTATGAAACGCTTTTGACGCTGTTTGCGTGGTCCAAGAATGAAATCGCGCAAATCAGCACCATCTTTTAATAAAGACAAGTGTTGCTTAATTTCAGCCAGTGTGGATGTAGTTAGCCATTCTAGGCAGAGTTTCCCTACACTGTATGTTGTTATTATTCCTGGATGTTGTCTCTGGGAATATCTTGAGTCTAATCTGGTCATTTTTAAACCCTGTGTTTTATTCAGGAACCTATCTTGACAGCTATTTGTGTCTGTAGGCCAGATTAACCATTTTTTCCAATCAGGATGTGTTCTGTTGAAATGTAAAATGTGTGACACGTCTAACTCATTATCTGCAGTTGCATTCTCAGCTATTGGCTTTGGTATAGACGGTGTTTTAAGGTCTTTGTTCTTAGCTAGGCCAAGACAAGATGTTTGGTGTACAGTGTCATTTAAAAATAACATTTGTTCTGGTATCATGCAGGTTCTAAACAGTGCTTCTAAGCCTTGCACCTGCCAATCTTTTGTACCCCAAATCGTTTTCGTTTCAATATTATTTTTCCAATAATCAAAACCAAATGTCATCATTTTATCATAAAATGCTTCTGAATATATCAATTTTGAATTTGTCAGCATTGTTTTCATTCCTGTTTTATCTAACAGTTTATAATAAAACGTTTCTGCATCACTGGTGTTAAACCCTGAGAAGTATTTGAATTTCTCAAAAAATGCTTTAGAACTGCTTTTAGGTGGTGTAGAACAATGTTCCCATTGATTATACATAAAAACATTTCTAGGCTGTGCAGATTTATGCAAGTAGTGATCCCCATAGTGGGTGTAACAGAATAACTGCTCATAACTAGATGAACCTTGTAAATAATCATGATCTGTGAATCTAGCTGACATTACTAAATCAGACATCATGTCATTAATACTGTTAAAGTCCCAATCATCAGAGAATGTACTTGGTGTCACAAAGTCACTTAAGGAAACCTTTAGTTGATGAGGATACTTCCGGATTTCGACAGGACCATAGATCTCATAGTCTGTTTTCTCCCATACTACCCCACCAGGTATTGGAATTGCTGTGACATTTACTGTTGACAGTTCTCTTTTCTTCACGTGGGATGATCTGTGTGGTTTCAGGACTAGGTTGATGTTCTGACTTGCTGTGTCCATTGTAATATATTTTCCTTCAATGAATAGATTTCCTTCAGTTGATGAAAGAGTTCCGTTGCTTTTTCTTTAAAAGACTTTTTTGTTTCTGGCATCACTTCGGGGTCGTTTAAATCTTCAGAGAAGTTGTCGAAGTTGATGAAATAACCAGAGGCAGTTCTGTCAATTGATGGGATTGTTCTTTCAATCTGTCTCTCGGTAGCACTTTCTGATGCCACATCATTGTAGACTGGTGTTTCTTGACGAACTGTTTCAATTTGTGTTTCAAGAGGCACGAGTTCCATGGCATTATTGCATAGTCCTTCATTGTGCACTGCAGGCTGATCGAATGTGATGAGTCTTTCAGTTTGAACCTCTTGGATTGTTGCAAGTTTGGGTATTCTGTTGTTTCTTGGGAGTCCACTGGGCCTACTGTTGATTATAGGCCACATGCTTGTGGTTTTACCAGGTCGATGGACACGACTCTGTTCTCCTTTTTACCAGCAAGGGGCGGTAGCACAACTGATCTTGTTCCGGTGACTGCCAAGACAGGTACTGCTTTTCTGTAAGAAGGCCCAAATTCCTTCTTAACCGCGATCTTTTCTCTGACTAGATCCCCAATCTTTGGAATCCAGACAGGCCTTGCTGGGGCTGTTGCGGGTGGTGCCTCATCAGTGGTACTTGGCTGTTGCTTTAACTTTATGTTGCTTAATGATTTTCTTGTTTCATTCAGTTCCTGTAAAACAGCCAAACGGTCTTTTACTTCAAACTGCTTTGTTTCTTCTTGTACCACTGACATTTGACTATCGAGGTCCTGAACGTTCATTCTAATTCCGAACAATAGTTCGTATGGGCTGAAACCTTTTAGAGAATTTCTTGGCATGTTGTTTAAGACTAGTCTGGAAACTTATTAAATGTTTGACCCACCCAGCGCCTGAACCTAATACCTTCGCTGTTATAGATTGCTTTATGTCCCGGTTTTTTCTTTCTACCACACTATTCCCTTCGGGATGCGACGGACAAGAATACCGCAACCCAATTCCCATGCTGGCCATGGCCTCCCTATAGGCTCGAGAGCTGAAAGCAGGACCCTGGTCAGAATGGAACGTGGTAATTGCGTATGTGCCGATATGGACTCGCTAATCTTTTATAACAGTTCTAGGCGTCAGCCGAGTGCTGGTGGACTCATTTTTAAAATGCTTTTCGTCTTAACTAATTAATAGGACGCAGGTTGGGGTGCAGGCAGCGTCACGCTCTTTCTGACTGGTAGCTGGTAGCAAGGTTCGCTACTGCGATCCCTATTGCAGTTTTCACAGTTGTTTGCATATATTTGGTGTTCTACACTCATTCCTGGCCACCAGTATACTGATTGTAATTCAGTCAGAGAAACCTTAATTGTTTGGTGTCTCAGACCCAAACCCATATGTGCATCTGCTATTAAAAATATTCTCCTGTTCGTGTTTGGAATTACTCTATCCCCCACTCCAGGGATTCAAGCAAACGGAACGGAGTTTGCATCGATTATGTATGCATAATTGAGTGGATAGTTTACGGGTAGTGCTGCACAGTCGCCTTTTACGGTCGTTTTTACTGCCAGCATGGTTTCCCCGTCTATGTATTTATCTGTACGCTTTTTTGTGGCTACGGAAGCCGGGTTAGTTGCTTCCGCGGTGGCTGTTTTAGCCAATGAATTCCCTGCAACGTGAACGCCATCACGTTGAAGACTCTGTGCGTGAATCACGTGAGTCTTTTGTAGTTCTTTACTTAAAAGAGCTACCTCGTTCCAGAGCAATTTATGCTTTATTGTGGCACCTGTGTCATCTTTGTAGTCGTTTTCGATCCAACTCTGCAGTTTGTTATTGTAAGAATTGACGCAAAAATGAGAATCGCACACTATAAGTGTGGGGAATTCGCGTTCTGCATTTTCGAGCGCCATCTTTAAACATCTGATTTCAGTTCTTTGAGCCGAACAGTACTTTACTGATTCAGTTTTTGTTATTTTCGGTTTGATTTTACCGCACAGCCAACGACATTTAATGATCGCACATGCTGCATCGTAGGATTTTCTCTACGTTGAAATGCTGTACAGAGCTATCTGTATAGATTATACAGGCATATAGTGGGAGAGGCAGAATTTCGATTGGCAGAGGATATTCTTCTTCATACTCTAAATCATTCAGTTCTTCGTATTGGGGGGCGAAATAGTATTTCACGTCTTCCGCTCCTAGAGAATCTATGCACTGTATCCATTTTGGATCCAGTGACACTGTAGGCAGGTTTACTGGGCTGAATAGCGCCTCGAAGGCGGATTCCGCTGTAAGGATATTAATCCGTTTGCCGTGTGCTAGTTCTCGTTCATTTGCTAATGCGATTTGCACTGCGTTCACAGTTCTTTCCGTGTGACTGAATGCTTTTTCTGCTTGTGTGTACAAGTGAGATTTAATTGAAATGGGTACCTTTTCTCCCTCATTAGAGGTTAGGTACGTGAATCCGCATCTTCCTGGGATGACTCGGATTACAAGATCGATCGTGTTGTCATGTGTATCTAATTTTGTTTTTGCTAACATGTCTGTTTGCAGTGATCTCAAAATTTCTGTGTGTTTTTGAGTCCAATTGATTTGTTTTAAATCAGGTTTAATTAGTTCGTAGAGAGGTTTAACCCTCTCTGCATAATTTAGGATGTAAGTTCTTCCGAAATTCAGAAAACCTAGAATGGATTGTAAATTCTTCAGCGTTTTTGGAGCTTGGAGTACAGCGCACTTCTCTAAGAAGTTGTCCGCTAGGCTTTTCCCTTCACTTGATAATTCGTACCCTAAAAACAGCACTGTCAGATGGGCAATTCGAGACTTTTTAAAGTTGAATTTGTAACCCTCTGCTGCGAACCCAAGTATAATGGTGTTCACTCTTTTCAAGTGAGTATCCAAGTCGTCGTCTGTGAGATAAATATCATCTACGTAAGATAATGCTTCATCATCATAGATTTGTAGTAACTCTGTTACCCTAGCTGAGAATAGTCCTGGGCTGTTCTTGAACCCCTGTGGGAGTCGACAGAATTTTTTCTGCGACCCAAATGCGGAGAAAGCGGTCAAGTATCTGCTTTCTGGTGCAATGTTTTGACAAAAGAAACCATTAGAAATGTCTAATGTCGTTTTGTATTTTTTCCTAACTATGTTATTCATTAGGGCTGCACTATGCGAGTTTTGTACTGCAAAAGTTTTGCAACATGTATTAAGGTGTCTGTAGTCCAAAACTAGACGATATGAATTGTCTGGCTTGGAGACAGGAAACAAAGGATTGTTCATTTGAGAGGTGCATGTTTCAATCACCCCCTGGTATTCAAGTTGATCTAAGATCTCCCTGACCTGTTTTTTAGCTTCTTGCTTTATGGGATACTGCCGTTGGGCAGTTGGTTCACTTTTTAGTTGGATTTTGTGAGGTGGTGAATCCTCATCCCATCCTACATGATTTTTATACAATGCAGGTGCCTGGGCTACTGCCCATTTCCTTGCATATGTATATTTTTTGTGAATCGGAATGTGATTCGAGAAGGCAGGCATAATTACTTCTTCGCCACGAGGGCACTCCCTGACAAACTCTGGGGGCCAATCTTTTTCAGCTAACAGAATATCATAGCCTTTTGAGAGCTTATCCCAAAATAGACCCTTAATTTTCCTAGTCTTATCACCCTCCATACGCAATGTTATTTCGTATATTTTATGGGGCTCGCTAAGTCTGGCGTCGGCAGTTTCAACCTGAATGTACTCATTCGTGTCCACTGTCTCCAGATGACTCATCAAGTTCTTGCGCGCTATACTGATTTCTGCTGCACTGTCCAACATTGTCAATGCCCACTCCCCGTTTTTCAACTGTGTCCTCAGTATTCTCGGCATGGTTGATTACTCTAATACTGGCTACCTTCTTTTTCTGAAATTGAGATTTCTTATTTTGAGCAGGTTCCTTGTCTTTGGACTTGGTGTGCTCTCCTGGGTCTGACCGTCCTCTTCTTTCCGAATTCTGTGGAGAAGATCGAGAGGGACGTGTATCAATACTTTGATATCTGTCAGGTTTTTTTATATTATCCCTATTTCTAAGGTTATATCTTTTCTCAGAGTGCTCCCTCTGGGGAGACTGGCATTCTCGAGTCGGAGTTCTTTCCCTCCGTCGAGGAGACCTTCCTCTGGACTGGAAAACTTTTTCCTTGGGAGTGGATTGTTTATTTCCATCCCAGCTCTTTTTAGGAGTATTTAAATTATTTTTAATAAATAATTTTTCAGGATTTTCGAGCAGTTGGGGTTTTACTGGTTTCCCACCCAAGCTGTCTCTACCTAATTCTTCATAGCATTTTTCTATGATTTTTGCAAGCTCAACAGGATCTTTTATATCTGTTTCCCTCAACTTCTGGCGAATCGCCACAGATGCTGCTTCTCCCTTTACGTTTAGCTAATAATATAGCTGTGACCTGCTTGAAATCTTTCAGTAATTTCATACCCAGATTTAAAGCGGGCTCTGGACCGAATTCATTTTGAATCTGTTTTAGCACTTCTGGTATTACCGCCATAGACGGAACACCGTGTGTTTTTGTGTAAATGGAAGCAAAGACTGTACCCCAAGTGTCACAGTCCTCCACGTGTGGTGCGATTCCCATAGGAAGGCAGATGGTCAAGATTCTGTGTTTCTCAATAGGGGTAGTATCAGGAAATACTGCCTCTATTTGAGTGATTTTCTGTGCTAACCAGAAAGGAATTTGTTCCCGTTTTACGGGTGTTTTACCAAGACATGACTGTATGTTCTGTGGTGTAATTTTATTTGTGTTCCCCTGATGAGGGGTCAGCTGTGGTGTATTAACAGCTGGCTGGACTGTTGCAGTCCGTATTACATATTGGACTAATTGCCTATGTATTTTTATTAATGTGTTTAGCTGTGCTAACAGCTCTTCTCTAGACATTCTTGCAATGTCAGGATGTGGTGTGTAGCTGGCTAGAACCGGCCACGTGGCTCCTGGTCTACCTAGTGGACCGAGCCTAGTTATGTGATTATTGTGTTTTAGGGCGCCATTAAACCAGAGCAGGTGCTCTTGAAATTTAAGTGGGATTTCAATCTCCTCGAAAGGAGCGTACTCTCCCGGAGGTTCCTCTATTTTGTAATAGTGAAACTCTTGTGTTCTAGCGTTTGCCGCTGGAAAGTTTATCCATGAATAGAATACCTCTGTCTGCCGATACTCGTGAGCCTCTATCACGAAAATTACTGTACCACCCTGAGGTGTCAGTCCGTTTTCTATAAGTTTTAAAGTTATAGATTTTCTTAAGTGAACCGGGATGATAATAGCATCCGGGTCTGCTTGTAGGAGACTCGAGTCCTCCTCTATTAGTATGGAAGTCAGTCTAACTGCTTCCCTTTCTTCTTCACTGTCTGTCATTTTTTTAGAAATGCAGGCTTTTCAGAGTAGGTCTCCAAGGAGACAAAGATTAGGTGCACAATATTTTGGAACACTGTATCCTTCAACGTTGAATAAACCGGAGCTTTACATAGGAATCTCTTCCTACTAAGGTCGGGCGGATTTTAACCTTTCACCCACTCCAGACGTCTATTGGAGTTTTTACGGGAGAAAGGGGTGTGAAATATGCACGACTGAGTTACTCTACAAGTCTTACGTTAGTTTATCGCCTTACCAAACGTTGGGCGCCATGTAGTGTAGTTCCTAGTTTCCCACTAGGCCCTGCGCATTGGAATAACATAAACAGTAGTATCGACGTGGAACTGCGGATATTCTAGGCCTCCACTGACTATGCTAAACTTAATTGGGTTGTGTTACCAACTAGCTCAGAGGTCACTGGAAACTTTCTTCTCTGCATAGGGAGTGATCAGCTTCCTTGGCACAGACAAGAAGGGATTCAGTTTTCCAACAACCGTGCAACATGACAACTTTGCTCCTCAGATCAAGAGTCAATCTCTAGGGTCGTGTGAAACAATAGACATAGATTTCACTCAGTCAGTCTAGTGCAGTTTACTTTCACAATATGTAGAGAATAGAGAGACGGGCGTTTATCAATAAAGGGTTAACATTTATTGAACAGTCTTTCTTCTCATACAAGAGAAATGTATTGCCACAATTGCAATAACTGTTATTATAAAAAGTACGTACAGTAAGATAAGAATTGCGAAATAGAACTGTAAAAGCATTGATATGGTTTCTTAGCCATACAATGGTTTAAAAGTAATAAAACATATATACAGTCATATATACATTAGGCTAACATACTCAACTGGTGCTTCTAACTAAGCCTACCCCGGTGTACCTGACCTAAGCCTAACACGTGAAAAGGGGAGTAAGTAAGTAGCTTAAGTTAAGTTGGTTTTGCCAAGGTTTGTTTCAAGAATTCTCTTCTAAGGGTTTAGTCAACACCATACCTCTGAATAGAATGATGGAGGATTGGTATCTCCTTCAGGGGTCTCTCTCGATATCCCAGTCACCCGCGAGGGTAAACCGGAAGCGCCGGGACTGGATTTCTCTGCACGAGAAATGCAGCGTCTTCTCTCAGCGCGTCGAGGAAGGAGGGGTGACAGCGTCCGCGGGCAGCTGGGCTGGATGTCTTCGCAGAGGACGGCTGCACGGCTCCTCAAGCGTACTGAACCACAGTTCGCGCTGTAGCGGCGATAGTGATAATCAGTAGCTTCACCACCACAGGATAGCAGGCTGCAGCGACAGAGTGCTAGTTGTTACCAACACGGGGTCATGCAGGCAGCTGGCATCAGCAACAGGTTCGCTCGCTCAACAGCAGCTAGCTTCGCATTGCTTAAGGCAACGTTGGTAATATTTATACCTGACAGGTGCCGGGTTTGACGCAAGTTTGCTGGACATAAGACGTCAATTAAAGATGTCACTAGGAAGTGACAGTTATCAGTTGCTCATTAGAGTTCTATTACTAATCAAAACATAGCAAGAGGGGATTTCCAGGTTTGCTTAGTTTTTATCTTGTTGAAGAACTCGGAGTGTTATCTAGGAATATCAGATAGTGACTGCTGCTCTGTCATTGCACTAATTGGTCGCAAAGGAAGTAGCAGAGAGTCATGCTGGAATGTTGCTCTGTGGCTCTGCTCGTGTGAGGCCAGAGATGACTTTTCAGAAAATCGCACTTGAACGGTTATGCCAATATAGGGAATAAAGGGCTTTATAGCCGAATAGGGGCATAAGGTCACAGTATCGATCAGGAACCTAGATAAACACATGACATCATTTGTGAATCAATAAAATGTGTGTTAGTAAATAAAAGTAAAATACTCTGCCTAATTATTTTGACAATGTTTGATTAACACTTCCCTTAAAAATAGTTATTTGTTATGCCAGTTTGGCTTGCACGGCCCTCTGCAATCATAGTTGTTTCTTGGCCAGGTTTTGTTGGGTAGGGGAGTAAATTTCCATCGTCATCACAACTGCCATACTTAGGACCAAGGGGTAAGCCCTTTCTCATGGCTCTGTTGTGCAGGATAGCACAGGTAGCAATAATATTTCAGCTTGTTTCTGGTGTGTAATCCAATGTTTCTGCACTTGCATGAAAAGCTTCCGTTAAAAAATTCAAACTTGCTCTCTATTTCTGAACTAGGTCACTTATGTGCGTTGTTGTATTTGTAATCTTGGGGCCTTATTTATGAAAAGTGACGCATCGCTGCATGAAAACAGCGATGTATCACTTTTCACTGCGCACTCCTTGCGACACCAATGATGCGTCATATTTAATGTATGACGCATCATGTCGCAAGGAGTTACAGATACGTCAGTATTTCTGACGTATCTGTAAGCGCAAAAGTGACGCATTGCTGGAGTGTGTCACAAAAGTGACGCAACTCCAGCAATGCGTCCTTTCACATGGGGAAAGCCCCATATGAAAGGGCTTGCACCAGTCTTACGCCTGCTGTGAGGCAGGCGCAAGATTTTGACGCAACAGCGTCCTAAAAGTGACGCAGTGAAATCTCATAGATTTCACTGCGTCACTATTACGAGGCTTTTTGCGGGGGAACGCCCCCTCTGCATACATTATACCTGACGCAGGTATAATGTGGCGCAGGGGTTTAAAAAGTGACGCATCTACCTAGATGCGTCACTTTTTAAATATGGCGCAACAAAGCGCATGTTTTACGCCGCCGATGCGTCACAAAAAGTGAGCATCAGCAGCGCAAAACTGACGCAAGGCCTCATAAATGAGGCTCTAGATATTTAAAAAAAGGCTCAGTAGGGTTATGGGACAAATTATTTATATGATTTGTAAGGTGAAATTCTGCCTAAAATTTATCAAGAAGACAACCATCACCAAATTCTCCTCTTACCAGGCGCAGCTGCCACAGGTAACAGCAGTAGGGTGCTGGGGCAGGGTATTGTGGGCAGATAACGGGATAGGGAAAGCAAAATAAAAATTAAAAAAACCCTTATCTTGCACTCCCTGCATCGCCAACTTGGTGTTTCTTTACATTTTTTATTTTACTTTCCCTAACCCGTCAGCTATCCTCTTCTCCCAACCACCACCCCCCCTTCCCCGCCTCAACTATATTACCAGTGCTGGCCGCACTTGCCTCTTACCAGCTGGTTCAAAAGGGCTCAATGGCAAAACTGAATCATGTGTACTCCCTGGATAGTTTGCTACTAAATGTATTCCTATATATGAGAAATGATGGCAGTGGTTTTAGAGAAAAGCCAGCACCTCTGTTGGTTTGCAATTGTACAGCGCAAAATATCCCCTAGCGTGCTCAATGTCAAACACTGTGCCATCCACAGTGCCACTCAGTACATAGAGGAAACCTCCATACCCATTGACCAATTATAATTTTTAACAGAGCACAAAAAAGAGTCTTAGCTGACTATTCTCAGTCAGTAATGTATTTGATATCAGAGAAAAACAATGATAAATGACATTGAGCATACAGTAATCTTGGTCTCAAAGGTTTTGACACGTCTCAAGAGTGTTGACACGTCAGTATGACAAGCAAACAGCCGACACGTGTTTAGTCGATCGACGGCTTCCTCAAGGCTTGAAATTGTTATAGTAGACGAACCTGAGCTTTATTATATGGCTTCGATTTGTCTACTATATAGATTTTCCATCTCACTTATTATAAAACAGTTGATTTGAATACCTTATTCTGACTAATGAATTCTATTGGAATTACCACGCGCCCATAGGTATCTTCATATAAGAGAAGAACAGGGCTGTTCTTTCGTTGACTTACAATTATCGCTACAAACCTTGAGGCATCATTACTGCAGAGCTACAGGACAGCTCATGGAGGGGGCTACTGGAAGTGAGAGGCCTTGAAAGGGATGGGACCATGAGCCTAAGGGACAGGCATAGAGAGGAGCTACAGGACAGCTCGGGGAGGGGGTTACTGGAGCTGAGAGGCCTTGGGGGGGATGATTGTTTCTAGTGAGGAAGGGCTCTTTATACGAAGGCATCAGCACACTTGACGCAGTTGTTTTCACTGCTCTGAATTGTATTTTGGAAATCCGAGGTGAATGAGAGCCACGGCACGCAGCGTGATGTGGGGGCCAGTGTGGTAAGAGCATGAACATGCTCCATATCATTGTTCTTTGTTTTCATCCTTTTCCAAGGGTCTCAGATACCGACCACTAGAGGCAGTAGATTTATGGATGTAATCCCAGACATATAATTTTAAATACATTTGATCTCTGATCTCTGCCATTAGCTTTTGTGATTATACGCTGTAAGACCCACCCAGTCTTACTAGCCTTGGGCTCCCCTGCGGATCTTGAAGCGAGCATTGCAGCCTCCGTCGGGTTTCAGGACCGGAAGGGCAATAAATACACTGACTCCTCTCTATGTGAATCTCAGCTGAGGCTGTACTGGCGGCTTCTTCTTCTGTGCGCTCACCCCTGTCAAAGAGGCACTTGGAAATCTAAACACGCTAATCTCTGCCACTGAAACGTGTAAATATTTTAACAAAACGCGGGGCATATTACCAACAAAGTGGCGAAAAAAGGCTTTAGCCATCTTGGTTTAACGCCTCTCTTCGCCACTTCGGAAACGCTAGGCTGCACCATATTACCAAGGAAATGGTGCGGCCTAGTGTTTCCCCCAGTGATGGCAGTAGTTTTGACAACTTATCGCCAGCGTAGACACCCTTGCACCAGAGTGCAAGGGTGTCTGCGAGCAGGGAGGTTTGTTTATGTTCAGGAAGGAGTTCCTTCCTGCACATAAACAAACCTTAAATGCCATTTTGTAACTTACATGTGTGCTGCTTCATGCAGCACAGATGTAAGTTACAAATTGGCATTTTTAAAAAGAGGTTTGTTTATGTACAGGAAGGGACACCTTCCTGTACATAAAGAAACCTTGGCATTTTGCTTTTTCCATGTGTGCTGCACAAGGCAGCACACATGGAAAAAGCAAAAACAAGGAGAAATTAAGCATTTCTCCTTGTTTCGTCACCTTAAGAACAGGTCTTACCTGTCCTTAAATTCGGCGCTGCCACCTATTATCGCCTCTCTTGATAATAGGTGGCAGCGTCGAAGTGAATGGGTGTTGCGGTGGAAAGCCCACCGCAACACCCACTGCGATGAGTTTATAGTGAAAGGGGCCCTATTACCAAGGCAGCGTTAAGTCAATTAATTTTGCTTTAAGCCACGTTAATTGACTTAACGCTGCCTTGATAATAGGGCGATGCAAATATCGCTGCGTTATCGGCAGAAAAGTGGCGATAAGGGGCTTGGTAATATGCCCCTCACGTCTTTATAAAAGGAAGCACCGATGCCAGCTACCTGCTGGGGCAGCCACGGAGGGGGGTGGCATCTGCTGAGCGAGCCGTAGCAGCAGCGACTTATGACAAGGTGTCAAAGGGTCTTCTTTTCAGTGCGTCATTCACAAGAGTGAAAGCCAAATTGGGTACATTCTTAGCAGGTGAAGAAAAAATGCAGTGATACCTGAAATTCACTCATAGAGAAACCCAATAACAGACAAGCAGAGACAGAGAACGCACAGGCTGTGGGAGGGGGCAATGGGGAGAAGGCAGGCACTGGAAGAAAATAGTTATGTGCAAATTTCAAGTAAAGTGGCCCATTGCTGTGGAAGGATACAAATGACGTCATGCTGTCATGAGGCGGGACTAACTGTATACCAATCTGAACGCTGCATTGTAAGTTCCCAGCATTGGAGTTCTACCCGCCCTCTGTATCCATGATACTTGTTACAAAACGAGCTTTACACAGAATGCACTTTCATTAGATACTTCCGTTTAAGATCTTTACATGAGCAAAGATCTTCCAAAAATTGTTAAATCTTTGTTTTCAGCCACCACACGCAGTGCGACTAAAACCAAAGGATTAACGTTAACTAGGTAAGAAAAGGACGAAGTGTAGAGTGCGCTTGACTGTTGTTTAAGTACAACAAAACCTTAGAATATTAGGGCGGCAAACAGGCCGGTGTTGACATTGAAAGTTGGAGGAGAAAGCACGTATATATCATGCATTAAACCACTAGAATAAACTATAATTAACAAGAAATGCATTTTGTTTTGGGTTTGGGTCGTGTATGTATTTGCAGTGCATTATGGGCAGGCGGATGTTGGTTCAGATTCTTTCACCCTGCTTGCTGGGAAACCCTGTCTGAAGAGCGTCGCTTAAGACAAAACAATAAATAAAACAGGCAGGCCCATTTTACTAATCTTTATCTTGCTGCAGTGGTACACTGTCCACATACAGCGTGGAGTCTGCCGGACCAGGACCTGTAGTAGCCTCGACCCTGCAACCCCCGCCCATGTATGTTACAGTGTGGAGCCTGGCTGATGTGATTAGGGACCCCTAGCGACGACCCAGGGTACTACACCCCTGGTGTCTATTTATCGAGGAGCTTGGCAGTCTTGATTTGGGACCCCTAGTGACGACCCGCGGTATTGCACCACAGTATATTGTAAGGATGTTATCCATATCCAACCCTACCTTTCGCTGGAACTCTAGGGACTGCTCCGGAAGTATCGCGAGATCTGCCTGGTCTGTACTTTTTTCCTGAATGAATGACATTTCCGAAGTGAAGCTGTGAGTGTTGAGTTATTGTGCTAAGCTGCTACCAATCAGATTTCATCCTGTATTTCGATTTACCGTTCGGTTCAAAAATCAGCAAAATCATTTAAGGGGCATAGGAACATATTCACAAGACCTTAACGCCACTGTAGCGTCAATTTTTGGACGTTACAGCTGTTTTTTTTTATCGCCTTATTTACAAAGCGCCGTTAATTGCAGTTGGCGGCACTGTTCCAGCGTAAACGTTAATTTTCAAGATCGCCAATTAACAAAAATGAGATGCGAGGTAGGTGATCTCGTGCAAAAACTGCAGCTAAACCCACTTTGCGATATTCACAATTAAATTTCCGTCCGGCGCTAACCCTCCAAAACTGCAGCTAAATCCAGTTAGAGGCAGTTTTTTAAGACCAGAAAATAGCTGGTCTTAAAATTGGTGCAAACACTTGGGGCCTAATTTCAGAGGTTTTGGTGTTGGATAGCGCTGCAAGGAATGTTGCTACGCAGCCCTGCAACAAAACAAAAGGGCAGGAATGTGCACGATCAATAAGATAGGATGTATTCCTGTGCCTCATTCATGAAAAGCGTTGCATCGCTGCGACAAAACCGCGTTGCAACACTTTTCAGCGTGCTCTTCTTGTGACAACATGGATGCGCCGTATTCACTGCACAGCGCTCCATGTTGCAATTAATTACATATGTGTTTGGAATCCTGACATATCTGTTAGTGCTAAAATCACGCATTGCTGCAGTTGTGTCACAAGCATGACGCAACTCCAGTTATGCATGACACCAGCCTATCCTTATGGCGCTGCGGCACCCTTACGCCTGCCATTGAGTAAGGGTAAGGTTCTGACGCAGTGGCGTCCTAGAATTGTCACAGTGAAATCTGATGGATTTCACTGCGCCACTCCAACAAGGCTTTTCTGGGGGGGAATGCCCACCCTGCATACATCACACCTGACGCAGGTATAATGGGACACAGGGCTTTACAAGGCCATGCATATGCCTAGATGCCTCACTTTGTAAGTACGGCGCAATGTGTTACAAGATTCATGCTGCAAGTACGTCACGAAAATGACGCACCTTCAGCGTTAAACTGTCAGAAGGGGCTCATGCATAAGCCCCCTTGTCTTTTTCCTCTACATTGGCGTACAATGGCTGCCAGGCGCCAAGGCAGGCACCCTTGCCCCATGGTGCAAGGCAGACTGGGTTGCTGGGTTCTAGTAAGGGTGGGCGTCGTTAGCGACTACCACTACATGGAATTCTGAATTCCACTTGAATTCCTCTCCGCAGCTCCATTCCGACTCACCACAATTTATAAAACAGAAACCTTACAAATTACTCTAATATTACATGCTAAAACGCATATAATCATCACAAAGCTGGGAGACAGGAAACGTGGAAAAGGACACTGAAGGGGACAGGTGTGCGGGGATTGCAGCATCAACGAGGGAGAGGACAGGGGAAAAGGAACTGAATAAAAGCACATGAAAGACAAAGCCAAAGAAAGCAAAGAAAAAAGAAGAACAAAGCTAAAGATAGAAAGCAACGGAGAAGAGCAGAAATAGAGACAGGAACAGCAGAAAAGAGGGCCTGGAGGGAAGTCAAGCAGCAGACCAGTGATGCTCTAATACTGGACAACAATGATGAGGCGCAGGCAGTAGCATGCGGGGGAAGGAGGGCCTCGAACACCTGACCTCCGGGTCTGAGGATCCAGCAGTAGCAGATGGGGACAGCAGCAGCAGCTACCAGACGGCGTTGCAATGTGGTAAGAGTAAGTCTACTAAGGGATAGTTCCCAATACACCCAAAATCTCACTACCAGGGGGCGATGAAAGGCAGCATCACCTGGTTACCTATTTCAGTTTAACAGTGGCGATCATATTCCGTGTTCCCCAGTTACCTAGCAAGAAACGGTAGATCAAGCTGCATACCCAAAGGTCTGGAACCGAACCGGCCCCTGTGGCGCTGGCACCCTCTGCCAACAATGGCCGATCTCAGCAACTTGAGCCAGTTAGCAGAGTCCCCCACCAGTATTGTGCGGTGTCCTCAACAATGTGCATCCTCCGCAGCGCAGGGATTGCTCAGGGCACAGTGTGCTCCACCCACAGGTGCTAGGCCTGGACCCGACACAACCCCAGGGCCTCCTCCGCTCCCTGTCCCACCTTCTCTTCACCTGGACATTGACACCGGGGCTCAATCTACCAAGTTCTCTCTAAATCTGTGACTCAGCCAGCAGGAGCCTCATCCAGGTGGAATTTCACAAGCTTGGGTACAACAGTTGCCGCCAAGTCCGCTGGGAAACCTCCCAATCCAGGTGCTGTAACAGGGCACCCTTAGGCATGAAGTTGCAGTGCTCCCCCACAAAGGTCTGCCAGATCTCAGGGGCATCACCCTCCACGGCGTCCGGGCAGCAGCACATCCTCCAGCTTGTGGTGCAGAGAGATACGGCCCACCATTGGCAATCTCCTGCAGCACTCCAGTGTAGTGGTGGCATGTATTATGCAAAGCAGACCTTCCTACATCAGTGCACAGGAGCACCTCTACTGATCACAGCTACAAGGGCGCCAGGCGATCTTCTCACACAGGTTTGCTTCTAGAGCCAGTAGCGGATACTATCGCCATGTAGCGACGTATTGAAAATACTCTGGGCCCGATTCACAGAACTAACTTAAGACAAAGGATTTTGTCGTAAGTCTGTCTTAAGTCAAACTTAAGACAAAATCCTAACTTCTGTGAATACCAAAAGTAGTAAGTTTAGGATTTTGTCTTAAGTTAGTTCTGTGAATCGGTCCCAGAGGTAACACGGCGATAGTTTTCAGCGATACGCGGTGGTGAGAATATTGCCGCATACACTAGTTAGCAGCTGCTCTTATAAATATACCCCATATTTACAATAAAGTGGCGAAGCGTTTTGTTAAGCCAAGAAGGCTAATGGCAAGCTTTGTCAACATAGGGTTGCACCATATTTACAAGAATATCGTGCATCCCTGCGTTATCCCCTGCGCTGCTGATAAATTAAAGCTTGCCTAGCACCAACGTAGGCACCCTCGCACCATAGTTCAAGGGTACCTGTGTTAAGGAGAAGATTGTTAATGTGCAGAAATGTACCCCTTCCTGCACATAAACAATCTTTAAATGCCGTTTTGTAATTTTTATGTGTGCTGCGTAATGCAGCACACATTGAAGTTGAAAAAACAGCATTTTTTTAAATGATTGTTTAAAAAATCATAGGCAACTTGCTGTTTCTATGTGAAAAACGAGGCGAACTAAAGCATTTCTTCTCAGTCCGTTTTTTTTTGGATAATCAAGTTTATTGATTTTAAATGAGTACATACAAAGTAATGAGAACACAGCCAACTTTTGCACAGCGAGCATTACACAAGAACAACAAATAAAGCGGGGGGAGTAAGCCCCCCACACACAAAAGTCCGATTAGGAATAACAAGCGACTGTGTCCACAAGCATGTCAGTAAGGAAGCTTCAAGAAGTTCAGTCTTCCATCACCCCGACCCATTTACCCCACTCCCTTCGAAACTTTTTAGGACAGCCACGGGCAGTATACATGGGGCGTTCCTGCGCTGCACACCAATCTACCCCTCTGCGCCACTGTGTCATGGAAGGGGCCAACAGATCCAGCCAAAGGGCTGCAATATCTCATTTAGCTACCATCAGAGCCGTGGTGAGACAAAGCTTCTCTGCCCTGTTCCCGTCCAGACCATCCGTAACTCCCAAGAGTATGTTCATCGGGCTCATTGGGATCTCCCAACCGAGGACCTCAGTAAGATCAGCGGTCACTAGCCCCCAGTAATGCGCAATGTTGGGACAGAGACATATCATGTGATAAAAATTTGCTCGGGCCAGTGACAGCGGGGACAGGAAGCATCAAGTCGGAGCCCAGATCGATGAAGGCGCGATGGCGTAAGGCAGGCCGCGTGCAAATAGTATACTTGAACCAATCAGAGACGCGCAGAAGCTGTAACTATTTGAGTGGCCATCAGCGCATCCCTCCAGTCAGAATCATCTAAAGGACCAAACCAACCCTCCCATTTATCCAGGAGAGAGGAAAGGGAGTTAGGGGTGTTATTTGTGAGGGGACGATAAATGCGGGAAATCCCCCCCTTCCCCAAATCACCAGTCATAACGAAGCATGGGCGGAAAATCCGTTCCGCTCGCGGATTTTCGGTAAATTCGCAATCCGCGAGATTCGCAAATTTCCCGCAAAATCCGCAAATTCGCACGCAGCGGATTTTTTTTTCTTGGTGATACAATTTTGCGGCGTACGGCGTTCACTTACCGTCATTCAGCGTTTGCCGAGTTGTTTTTCTCGATATTTCGCGAGTGCTGCGCCATTTTGGATCTTGCTGCGGGATCCCGCGGGAGTATGGCGACCGCGATTACGTCATCGCGGCTTGCCACCTTACACAGCGAGAGTTTGTCAACGCGAGTACGCCGTGATCACGTATCGCGGGAGTTCGCAATTGCGAACACGTAGATGCGGCGGGCAGCAACAATCTCGCACTCGCGAAATTACAAAATTAGCAATTTTGCACAAGAAACCCACCAGCAAGCAGCATAAACCTTCTGAAAATGATGATTTTGATCAGAATAACTCCTCAGGTTGACATTTGCTTGCACTTTTTTTTGCAAGGAGTCCATTTTGGGGGGGGTGGTGAGAGGAAGGAAGTGCCCCACAGTCTCCAACTTTCTGTTCCTGTCCAGCTGGCTCCTCCCAGTACTTTTTTCATGTGCTGGTCACTTTCATTCGGATCTTGACCTGGAAGGATCACTTTTTGTGGATGCTGCTGGATATTTGGATTTGAGGCCTTTTTTACTTTCTTTGGATCACTTTTGGATTAGAAATTTCACAAGTAAGTTTGTTTGGGGCATTACAGTTGCTGCAACTACAATTTTGGAATTTTCGATTTTTGGGCTGTTGTTGGGGCCTTTTGAGCAGGGGTAGTGAGTGGTGCATGGGCCTAGTCTTTCTGTGGGGTGTCTTGAATTTAAATATCATGGATGGCATGGGATTGTGCTGATTTTTCTGTGTTTTTCGATTTTTTGGGCTGTTGTGGCCTTTTGACCAGGGGTAGTGACTGTTGCATGGGCCTAGTCTTTCTGTGGGGTGTCTTGAATTTAAACATCATGGAGGGCATGGATGGCATGGGATTGTGCTGATTTTTCTGTGTTTTTTTTATTTTTTGGGCTGTTGTTGTGGCCTTTTGACCAGGGGTAGTGAGTGTTGCATGGGCCTAGTCTTTCTGTGGGGTGTCTTGAATTTAAACATCATGGAGGGCATGGATGGCATGGGATTGTGCTGATTCTTCGGTGTTTTTCGATTTTTTGGGGTGTTCATGGGGACAGGCCATGTGGGTGGGAGCCATTTTGAGTGCTGGTACAGGCAGGCCATGTGCTGGGAGGCAAGTGGCCATTTTGAATGCAGGCAGTGTTCTTAGGCCTGCAACCATTTTGCCTAGTTTTCAACCATTATGCCCAGGGGTAGTGAGTGTTGCATGGGCCTAGTCGTTCTGTGGGGTGTCTTGAATTTAAACATCATGGAGGGCTTGGGATTGTGCTGATTTGTCTGTGATTTTCGCTTTTTTGGGCTGTTGTTGTGGCCTTTTCACCAGGGGTAGTGCATGGTGCATGGGCCTAGTCTTTCTGTGGGGTGTCTTGAATTTAAACATCATGGAGGGCTTGGGATTGTGCTGATTTTTCTGTGATTTTCGTTTTCTTGGGCTGTTGTTGTGGCCTTTTCACCAGGGGTAGTGAGTGGTGCATGGGCCTAGTCTTTCTGTGGGGTGTCTTGAATTTAAACATCATGGATGGCATGGGATTGTGCTGATTTTTCTGTGTTTTTCGATTTTTTGGGGTGTATAACTGAACTGATGTTCCTTTGTCTTCCATTGCTTTTAGGTGCACAAGACTCAAGAAAACCACCAGTGCCAGGAAGAAGTTCTGCAGCGGTGTGTGTGTGCAGCATAGCGTCACGCGACGTCACGTCTGACCACAGACAACTCTGCAACTCGTGCAACTGCGGCCTGCTGTTTTGACCTCTGAAGAAGATGGCCCCAAAAAAAGTTCCCCGTAGCTCTTCTAGCAAGAAAGTTGCCAGTAAGGAGCAGAAGAAGCAAGTTACCAAGGAGACTGGTGTGCCGCCCGCCACATTTTTTGGGAGTAAAAAAAAAAGTACGCCTGCAGCAGCAGCGGTATCTGCTGGGGACCAAGCTGGGAGCAGCACCCCCGCTCCATTGGGCTCAGTGCCACCACCACCACGCCAACTTAAGTCCAAGCCCTTGAGTGCTGCAGAGGCACTTAGTCTAGTTGTTCAATCACCATCGACCAGTGATGTTGGCTCATCGCAAGAAAGTAGCAGCAATGTCCCTCAATCAACACAGGTTGTTGTAACTCATCTGACGAGTGTTGAACAACCACAGCCGCAACAACAACCACATGTTCAAGTACAAGCCCAAGTACAAGTGGAAGGAGAGGCAGCGCAAGGAGATGCGCAAGCAGAGGTGCATGGAGGGTCACAAGTGCCCACAATAGTTGTTCCTCCCAAAGTAGGGGCACATCAGGAAATTGACAATCAAGGCGAGGTATCATTTGAGGAAGTCACTCCTCCTGATGATCATTCATTGTCTTCCACACCCCTAGCAAGGAAGAGATCAAGGGTGGTGTCTACATCTTCTTCAAGCACACCTCCTTCTGATGATACGGATCAAAATTGGGAACCAGCACCACTGCCGTCTGAGAGTGAGGCACACCATGATCTGACAAAGGTAGTTAAGCGTAAAAGGAAGCTCGTCCAAAGTCTCATAGTTATGGAGTGTGATGAGGCTCAACAAGAAGTGGCGTATACTGCTGCTGATGAAGACTCTCACGACGACGACCCAGTCATCATAAAGGTCACTGTAGCCCCAGCGGGCATGCAGCAAACAGACATTTTGACCCTAGCCCGAGAAGCTGCTGAGCGTGATGATGATGTTGTCGACGAGGAGGCAATGGAAACACCACAATCATTGGAGTTAACTAGTACACCAACACGTACCGCTTCCATATTTCTTCCTCGCCAGAAGGGACCTCCATCCACCTCGACCTCAATTAGTGGTGGTGAAAGTGCACAACGTACTAAAGTTCGGCAATCCACATCCTCCACTTCATCTGGCATTAGCAGCATGATGGCGCAACCACTTGTTACACCATCGTCGAGCCGGCGCAAGCGCATATAATTTAAATGCGTGTTTATATCCGCAATACAGAGATCATCCAAAAAGAAAAGTGAAGGTATAGAGGAACGATTAAACCTTAGTTGATGTTATAATAAATAACAAGCACCGCAGGGTTTCTTATAAAAGTATAGATAAACTTTTAATAGGAGAGGAAGCTATAAGAAACAATACCAAATAGACCATCCCAAGATGGCGAAACCGCTGGTAAAATCATCGCCGAGTCTGCGCAAGCGCAAAACCCAGGTGAAAACAATTCACCAATTAAACTCGACATAAATAGGAGAGGCTAAGAACCCATGAGTAGAAGGAGAAAAGAACGAGGCAGACACGCGAAGGAGCAACCCGCGAGGTAAGGAGAAGAATAGGACAGAGACTCCTTAACTAGACGATCCCCGTTTGTTTAAAATATCGGACGGTAGTTAGGATATTGAGATAGCATAGAATAGCTGGGTCATTATGCTCATACTAGACCCCCTAGAATACTGTGTGGGGATAGATACACATCCTAATGTATGAATAATTCCACTGCCACCAGAATAGTTCCGAATCCTCAGAGGGCGGGAGAGAGGCATTTAATGACCTTGTGTAAAAGGCAAGTCAGGAATAATAACTAAGAGCTAAATGTAATGATAAGAAAAATACCGGCTATAAACTATCCCCTGAGCCATTCTATTCAGAGGAGGGTAGTTTAACAATTAGGTAAAAATAAGTAAAGAGTTAAGGTAGACTATTCTCAACAAGGCACAAATACCAACACATCTATTTAAAATTTAATTTTGCAGAACATATCCAGTTCACAGACGGAACCAAAAGCGTCTTATGCCCGTTCAAGAAGGGTTTTATAAAATTTTAAGGTAAGATGCACGAATGACGAAACCAGATCATCTTATCGGTTAAAAAAAATCAAAAAAAAAGAGAGAGGGGCATTAATTCTAACACTGCTCAATGTCTAATATAGATACCAATACAAGTGAACCAAAGACTTGAAAAACAGAGAAGAGGTTCGATATTTGTTGACCCCCACGTACGTAAAAAGGTAAATTGACTGTACCAACATTTAAATGATAAAATTGTGAAGGAAGAGGCCATAAACCCTGATAAGGTGTGTCATATCCTACAGGATCAACCTTACCTTTAACTTGTGAAGCCCGGAAAGGACTATAGAACTATCCATGCAAGTTATCTTGCCCGTCTCCCTTGGGGTAAGAATGTGTAGAAACGATCGATTGTGTGAATGAGCATGATACCAGGAATAATTCTAGTGATTTCCACACCAAATGAGAGACGGAGGGAACAACTAGATTAAGAATGGCTTTCTATAACTAAATGCATGAACCACCTAAGAGAATATGTCAGAAAGTACTAAAGAAAATGTAATGTCTAGAAGTTGCATGCTGTTGGGGAAATAACAGGAACTAGACAGATAAATGAAAGGAATCAAAAAGGAATGGTACAGGACAAAATATTAGAGCCTGTACAAGGTACACTGACAGAGATCGTAGTAGCATTTGAATGCAGAAGATAAGAAATGTAGATGAAATTGTGGCAATAAGAACTATGCGAATATAGTGATATGTTGCTTTTTTCCATATAATCCCACAGAGAGGGTGAATTACATATATTATTCAGCTGGTGACCCCTAATTACAGAAGTCCTGAAGAAGGTGCTACAGTAACGGTCTGTTGTCCGCACCGAAACGCGTCGACGCACTGTGTTTTAACATTGAATCCAAATAGGGTCAAGTGAGCAACTGATAGACATGCACTAAGGCTACTGTTGACGTCACCCTCGCATCTATGAATGACCTTTGGATCAGATATCGGAAGTGGTAAAGTCAGCAATAGGCCACAACGAATAGAGTGGGTTGTTTTTGAGAGAAAGTCTGTATTTTTGCTTTGTATTTTTTAAATTGTTCTTTAATGAATTATATACCTGTAAAGCTGTTGTGTTTATGATTCTCCTTTATTTAGGACTAGCAGCCCGTCCCAACGTTGTCCGGGTATGAATTTCTGCCGGCCAGTAGTATATTGTTTCGTAGGATTTCGTTTTGATAGCATTTCTTATCTGTGACAGGCCTGTAAAATGCTCCGATTCACAGTGCACTGCCGATGCACTTAAGAGTGCGCGTTCAGTAGTGTGTGAACTCGAGTTTCCCTACTTTATTTTCCTTGCAATATTATATAGCGCGAACTCGACAACATGGCATGAGCACAATTTACATTACAGAAGAACACATTCATTTGTGGTAGGCACGGGGAGACAAAGCGATTTGTCTGGAATCACAGGATGTTGAGCTGATGCCGAGATTCGAACATAGCTCCCCATCTCTAAAGTTCGTAATTCTAGAACTTGTGGTGGGAGGTGTGTCTAAAAGTGTATGTTGGTGCTGGGCATCAATGAGAGAGACCTGTGCATTTTTCCAATTAGTGGTGAAAAAATATGAGTATATTGCTGGAGATGTGGGCCGCCGTGCCACCAATGTACTTACGGGGGAGGGTAAACACCCATTATTCCGCATCTTTCTTTCCACATACCATCACTCCGCATACTTTCATTACGAAAGTACCATGACTCCGCAACGCCATTATAACGCGTGGCATTACATTTTATATGCTTTTACCACGCATACATTTACAACGAAATTCGTTGTAAGTGCATGAATGATAAAAGCATGTTTTTTTTTAAATGTTTGGATAAGGCAAGTATGTGTATAGGGGAATATGCTTTGGGGTACTGAGGTATATGTTTTGGGGTGTTTGGGTATTTTAAGGGTTCAGATATAGTTTTGGGTTCTGGGGTACAGGGGTATTTTTAGGGTTCAGGGCTAAGTTTGGGTTTTGGGGTATAGGGGTATTTTTAGGGTTCAGGGGTAGGTTTGGGTTTTGGGGTACAGGGGTATTTTAAGGGTCCAGGGCTAGGTTTGGGTTTTGGGGTACAGGGGTTTTTTAGGGTTCAGGGCTAGGTTTGGGTTTTGGGATACAGGGGTATTTTAGGGTTCTGGGCTAGGTTTAGGTTTTGGGGTACAGGGGTATATTTAGGGTTCAGGGGTAGGTGTGGATTTTGGGGTACAGGGTATATTTATAGGGTTAAGATGGGTTAGTGTTTAAGGGTGTTGGGGTATTTTATAGAGTAAGGGTGGGTTATGATTATGGGGTGCAGGGGTATTTAAAGTAGGGGTGGGCGGAATAGGCGCGAACTTGGTACAATAAATCCGCAATATTTAGTTCCATCAGATTCCCAATTATTAAAACCGAAACCTCATATATTCAAGTTAAAATAACAAGTATTTCTACATGCTAAAATGCATATAGTTATTTCACAAAAGTGAAATTAGCTTCCAGCAAGCAGTGAGAGAGGTGATGATTTTGAGATCAAGCCCCTGCAAAGCATTATAGGACGAGATTAGCAGTAGGAAGTGAATATTATAGTATCCAAATAATTCTACAAAGAGCTGCAGTTCACATCGTCGTCCCTAGTTGTCCCTGATGAGGCAAATGCAATAGCATTTAAAATATTATACATCAAGCTGCAGTTCACCTCGCCGTCCCTAGATGTCCCTGATGAGGCAAATGCAATAGCATTTAAAATATTATACATCAAGCTGCAGTTCACCTCGTCGTCCCAAGATGTCCCTGATGAGTAAAATTCAAAAACATTCAAACCCTTTCATGAATGCTAAAAATTATGCTAATCTTATCCCATAATGCTTTGCAGGGCCTTTTAGTTGTATTTTTGCCCATAACTGTGCTTGGGGTGGTTCTAAGAGAATGGGACCTCCACTGAATTACTATTTAAAGGAAGCAGGAATTATTAGAACCTGGGAAGAAAAAACAACACTCGTGACGGAATGCCCCCAGCGATTGTCACGCCCCAAGCACACACCCACAGCACAATGCAGACACGCCCACAAGGGACTACTTTGCTGGCACGGTTCTTTTACCTTTTAAATGTATATGGTGGACGTCTGCATAGCCTATGTCCTTCTGCTGCAACTGCCCTTTCCAACGCTGTATTGGGTGTTGTGATTGGTGCTGTAGTTCCCGAGTTTACCTTGCCAAAAGGTGTCTGTTCTCTCTTTATAATAGTAGTATAGATTATATTAAATTCTTTGTATATTGGTTATATGTAATGAACTATTATAATTGTTTTTATCTCATTTTCAAAGACTGTTCTTTGAAATTTTAACTTGTCATTGTGTATATAATTCTTTTTATATTCTCATTAAAATAAGATTGTGAACGTTCAACATTTTGGTGTGGAAATTGACTTTAGGCTATTATAGAGTGATTTTATAATTTTCCCTGTGTTTAAGTTGGCATGTATGAACTGTGCGCGCATGGATAGTATTAACTTCAGACGAATGTGCACCCAGGGATTTCTCTTTGACCGATTAGCAGCATGACCACCACCACCAGTATCGCCGCCTCCTCCGGCCCCCACAGACATTTCAAATCCCCAGTTTGGGACTTCTTTGGTGTTTGCCCAAAAAAGGAAAACTTAGCCATTTGTAGCATTTGTAAGATTGCAGTTAGTCGTGGTAAGTTTGGTACCAACTATGGTACCGGAGGCCGGAGAGGTCATCTTAGGAGACAGCACGCTGTCCAATGGTTGGCGCACCTAAAGGAGATCAAGGAACCCCGAATTGCAAGTCAAGAAAACGTTGATGTTTCATCTGATGATGACGAGGAAGAAGTAGACGTGTCAAGCACTTCACTTACACCCAGTACCCCTGTCAGCAGCCCACCCCATGCGAGCCACACTAAGAGTGTGGGAGAGAGTAAGACACCAATGCGAAAAAGTTCATCAACGAGCCTAACTGGGTCAAAGAAGTCTTCATCATCATCATCACGTAAATGCTTGGTCCAGGGCAACATTAGAAACATGTTTTTTTCAGACGCGCCATATGAATGCAACCACCCAATGACGCGTCTGTATAACACTAAGCTGGCTAAAATGCTAGCTCTGGACCTTCTCCCTTTTTCTTTTGTAGAAGGGGTTGGCTTTCTAGAATTAGTGGCAGCGCTCTGCCCTAAATGGAAGGTTCCTAGCTGGTTCTATTTCGCCAGAGTTGAGGTTCCAGCACTACATGAATATGTGCTGGAGGTGATTCGTGCAGCTTTGCAGAAGAGTGCTGTTCACACTATACATCTGACAACAGACATGTGGATCAGTGGCGCAGGCGTTGATTACATGTGCATCACTGCACACTGGGTAAACGCAGGTGTTGACCCGGACCAAGTTTTTAAAGCTGCTCGGAAACATGCAACACTAGCCATGTTTGGCTTGGAGAAACGTCACACAGCAGAAAACATTTTGAATGAGTTTAACACAAAGGTCTTTCACAGGCTGTCCCCAAAAAAATGCCTGATTGGTTATGTTTCCACGGATAATGGCGCCAATGTAGTTAAGGCCATGGAGCTGGGTCACTATTTCAGAGTGCGTGTTTGGCGCACTGTATAAACCTGGTTGTTAAAAAATTCTTGAGTGATGAAGACAGTCCAGGGTGCGAGTTAGTGGACACCTGCCGAAAAATGTGCAACCATTTCAGCCATTCTTTTAAGGCCCGGAAGCATCTGAGGAGCCTGCTAAATGAACATAGAATGCCAGTGAAAGCACTCATCCAGGAGGTGTCAACAGGTTGGAACTCAACCTTCTACATGCTTGAGCGTCTGTATGAGCAGTATACGGTACTCGATCAGTATTTCTTAACACTGTGTACAGCTAAGAAGGACCTGAGGCTAGATGTGGCGCAATGGAACCTAGTTAAAAGCCTGACAGACATGCTTCGTCCTTTTGAGGTCTTCACGCGTGCAGTCAGCAAGGAGGACTATAATTTGGGAAAAGCTATCCCAATGTTGCGCATGCCAGAGCACCAACTGAAGGCGGTGTCTTCTATGTTTCAAAAAGATGAAAAAAAGCAAGACGCTTTTGTTTTGGCGGAGAAATTATTAGAGCGCCTACGTGGTGATGAACGTCTTAAAATGATCCCCTCAGAAGAGCATTACATTTGTGCTACTATTCTGGATCCACGCTACAAAAAGACGCTGGCAGGCCGAACATTCTTTCCTTTTGATGATGAAGATGTTACAAAGTACAAACGTTGGCTAGCCGTGTCAGCCAAGAGGTTTGAAAGAGAACGGCAGCAAATTGAAGGAAAAGGCAGTACATCAGCATCAGCAGGCCATCCCCAGTCAAAAGAATCCACTTCTACACCTGTGGCTGTGGCACAAGTGACCTCTCAGCCGTTAAAGACACCGGCAAACGGATCATCTGCACCAGACACAACAGTAACATTGGATGCAGTAGAGGATTGGCTAACTCGGCTTGGGTTTGGTTCTCAAAAGGTCACAGGAAAAAGTAAGCAAAGTGGAGGAACCTTGGAGGACCTTGAGTCGATGGTGCAGGATTATCTGAATGACTCAACAGAGGTCTATGTTAATGCTGACCCATTGGCGTATTGGCATGGGAAAAAAGAATTGTGGGCACAGATCTCCAACCTGGCTATAAACTACTTGTCTTGCCCACACGCATGCATGTATTCTGAACGTGTTTTCAGTGCTGCTGGTGGCATTTTAACTTCCAAACGGAGCCGCCTCTCGCCCAAAAATATGGAGAGGTTAACAATGATCAAGATGAATCAGCACCTCATACCACCAGATTACAAAGTACGAGAAAGCACGCCGGATGAAGACGAGGAGGACAGCAACGTAGATGAGAGAATTTCTTCTCTGTTTGGTGACACTGACCTCATCCTGCCTGAATTTGCAGAGTATGATGACGAACCCTTATTCTTATTCCCTGACACCGAACCCTGAAAATGAGACAATGAATCAATAACTTTCTTTTTCGTCCTTATTCACTTTTATTCCTGTGTGTCTGTCTTTCTTTGTTTTGCACAGTTAATATAATTCAAACTTTAATCACCTAATCACAAAAACAAGCCCATCAGCAGAACTGTCTTCACTTGTTTGCTTATTGATTTGAAGGTGCCGCAGTCTGCATTCCTCAGGTTCACAAGTTCACAAGAACATGCTCCTCTATCCTCCTCCTCCAGACTCCTATTACCCTCAAAGCAGAGGGCTGGATTACGCCCAATGAAGAAAGACTCTGTACTTGTGGGGGTATTCTACTTCTTTGCGGGTGAGTTGACGGCTCTGGAGCCATTGCTGGGAAGCTCTAATACCGGATAAAAGTGCTTTGGACCAAATCGGAGGCGAATTGTTTTTTGCGTTGCCTTTGAGGTGCTCTTTGTGGGGGTTCCGGGTGTTTGTGTGTGAGTTTTGGGGTCTGCGAGCACTGCTGGGACAGTCTAATCTTGATTGCATTTGCTTTTCAGGAAATCCGTGGTGGAAAACGGGAGTTATGACCTAGCTGCACAGCGCGTTTGGCCCGAAGGCCGATAAATATTGTAAGTATGATATTTCCCTTTTTGGCTGTTCGGGGGTGTTGTGCTTTTTTGCGGGTGGGTTGGCGGGTCTTGGGGCATTGCTGGGAAGGTCTAATACCGGATAGAAGTGGTTTGGACAAAATCCATAAGGAAAAGCCTTTTGGCACTTTTTGTAACTTAGGGTTCGTTAGGGTTAGCCCTAGCAGCAGGATTGCATGTGTTTCGGGGTGTTCTAGATTTTTGCAACTGAGTTCTGGGGTCTTAGAGCACTCGTGGGAATGTGTAATTTTGGTTGCAAGTGATTTGAAGAAAATCCATGGTGGGAAAGGGGGGATTTGGCCTAGTTAAAGAAAGCCTTTGCCACTATTCTTAACGTAGGGCTCGTTAGGGTTAGCAGTATTTGTATTGCATGTGTTTGGGTGGGGGGGTTTGCGAGTCTTGGAGCGATGCTGGGTATGGATACTTTTGCTTGCTTGCAAGTGGTGTGAATACAATCCACGGTGGGTAAGGGGGTATTTGGGCCTACTTTTACTTTCAAGGTACGTTTTGTCACCAGTTTTCTACTAGGCCTCGTTTTTTGAGATCTGATTGGGGGTTTTCTACATTTTTGCGACTGACTTTAGTAAGGGTCTGGGTGGGAGCACTGCTGGGAAGGTCTAATTTTGTTCTAAAACACAGTTTACAGTACACCTAGCTTGAGGGGAAAGATCCGCTAAATTAATTTGCCCATACTTATTTATCCTTCAAAAGGAGACTCAGACAGTGTACGCACTTTCAAAAATATTGTACTGTCTATTAGGAAACTCAAAGTGTGACTTTTTGCACTACACAGCGTACATACCTTATATTTATTTATCAGTGGTGTTCTAATATCACTTCCTGTTTTTCCATCAATAATTACAGGCCGGGTTTCAGTCTGTGCAATGGGAAAAAAAGGATGGAGTCAGGATTCACATTAGCGAGCCGCAATTCAGCATCCGCCAGGCAGGCAGTGGACAGGGTGTCTTCTGGTCACCAACATTGATGGACGAAGCGTCAGCTGGAATGGAGGAGTGCCGCTAATAAGAGGAATAGTTTGATGCGTGCAACTTACTTACCAAATTCAACAGGACAACTACAACAACATACAGATACAATATCCATTGTTTTCTTCTATGAGTGTGACTGCATTTCTTGGATCTCTCTCTGCTTCTAAATTGATCCCTACAGCCATTTTATAGGTTTTACTTCGGCTATTTTTTAAACCTAATTTAATGTAAGAAGTGTTTCTCTGAGTGCAGAGATAGGCAAGTGAAAACGCTGCAGCCCTGTACTGTCGCATCACGGTTGTCAAAAGTACTACTTACTTTTCACTAACAATGCATGCAGTAGTGCATGCACTTCCTTTATGTCACGTAAAAGATTTATGGTTAGCTTTGTACCCAAAGATTTCTTTATCTTCAATTATTGTTTGTCCATGCTGTGCTTTTTTTTTCTTCTCTCAACAAAACCTACCCAAAAAGAAACCCCCATTCCCATCCATTTTCCAAACCCTAACCCTCTTCTCCCGGGCTGTGTGGTTTTGATTGATGTGTGACTAAATGACATCAATAATTCCACACACTTGCTGGGGAGGATAAGGTCATAGCAACAGGCTGGTGAAGGAATCCGAGGATATATTCTAGACTTACTCAGCTTCAGTACTATTTCTTATAGTAGTAGCCAATGTCAAAGAAATTCAACGCAAGCACTAGTTATACTTTCAATACTTTACCATTTGTTAGGCTACATTGTGGCACTGTTCTAGTGTACTGTCACCTGCTATATTCTCTATCGTACCGTTGTAATGCTACATTAAGGACATAGGCATGCAACTGCCACTGTGTCACACCACTAGTACCACCGCAATGAGGACATTTCATCCGCCCAGGATTGCCAACCTTAATCGCCATTTCCCGTGGAGCCAGCCCTGGGCCTAGCCCTACTTTCAAACACAAATGACAGGTAAGATAAGCGTTTGGTGGGAGGTAGTATTATAACGGAGTATTAGGAGAGACGAGAGATTGACGGTAGTACTACTTAAGTCCTAGCACTCTTGAATTCACTTACTCTGTGAGAGGCACTTAGTGTTGAAAACATTTAGCCATTTACACTTAAAGGAAGAAAATGACACAGACTTAAGTTTCAGGAACACAAACTTTCTGTTAAACCCCCACCCACCAGACTCAAAAGCAGAAAAAAAACAGGTATGCTCAGATAAAGTTTCAAAAAGTATATTTTTGTAGCCCTAACAAAATAATCTCCCGCAAGACCCTCCCTAACCCCAACGATTGTCCTTCAAAAGTCCCAAGAACAACCCAACTCCCAATTCCCCCCCCCCCCCCAAAAGTCTCTAAAAAAGGGGCAAGGGACACTACGGCAGGCTGCTGTTCACTTTTGGGGCCAGAGCATCATACTCCTTGCGGAGGGTGTCATGGTCGGAGCGGATGCCCTCCACCAAGGTCTTATACGTTAGGACCTCCTGCTCCAGGTAGGACACTCTGAGGCATAAGCGGTGCTGGCGTGCCTTGTGACTCCTGTGGGGGGCAGCTGCTGTCTTTGCTGCTCGGCGGTGGCGGTTGGCTTTGGTAGCCCGGCTCCGTACCGCTGGAGCACTGCGCTGGCTGGCAGCCCGTGGGGGCCTGGAGGAGGATGCAGCTGTCCCAGTGGATGTTGTACCGGTAGACTGCGTGTCCTCCTCCTCCAGGGCCACCAGCCGCCGATATTCGGCGACAGTGGCATCCAGCCTCCGTTGCCGGGCCATTCGAGCCAGCTCCTTCCTTGATGGTCTGTTTGATTTGGAAGGAGCAACTATATGAAGAAAGAAATACATAGTATGTAGCCAATGCTCCTTAAGATTAACACAAAATGATTGAGCAGAAAGTTGTGTCACAGTACAAGTAGCAAATTGAAAGCACAGTACATAACTATTGAGGACAGTATCTATCTAACCTCCCACTTCTTCATCCTTGCTCTAACATTAGTGGGAGTTTAAGGAACAAATTCTACGAGCACTATGGACTTCCATTACAGTCGACTATGACAGTACACCAGTCATATTCTTCTTCTTCTCTCTTGTTTAGAAAATTGGTACGTTATCTTATGCAAGCCGGCATAATGCCAGCGCAGTGAACTTGCACCCAAGAAAAACAGACGCACACTGTGATGAGTGAGACAGACTTGTGTTACTGTACCGGTCCAGTACATGCAGGTGGTGAAGCTCTTACTTTTCTTTTACGGGTGGCACTGAGAATACTCTGTTAAAAGGGCTACTGCTTAATTAATTTAGCTTTCACCCTACAGTGCAAATGAGTACTAGAAAAGGAGAATGAAGAAGCTAAAATTCTGATTATCTATCATTTCGCATGGGATGTATTTGATTACATATGGGATGACTTTAGGTGCTTTGCTTATTATTGAGTGAACAGTGATACACCCACATATGAATGACTTACTACTACTAAACTAAAGTTATTAAGAGAGGTAGGGAGTGTCCACCGTAAGAACCGGATATATGCTGTGCTTGCAGTTGCAATACAATCTACTGCTACTATTCATGGTAGTATTTGGACAAAATTACAACTTCTTTTCCTTGCCTTTCATACACTGGAATGGACGTGCGGTGTGGTGTTAGATGCTCTTCAAAGTAACACTTAGTTCATCCAATGACCGTCTACTCTCTCTAGATACACATATGCTATCTAAGAGTATATGCTATCTAAGAGTCAGATAGTACCATGATCCAGGCATCCATCCATTCAAAGTATATGCACACATACAGTTTCTGTTTCACCCACCCAGGCTGTTCTCCTTCCACCCATCCTTGCTTCATCATTCACCCAGCCATGCACCATACCATATTCTTTCCTTCCCAGCCACCTCGGGGACCAAGCAAACATATATCATTCTTCTTTGCCAGTCATCATTAAATTTCTCGTCCTTCCACACTTACTTACACCCTTTTTTCGCTTTTCGTTCATCCCATCCATCAAGTTCATCTCAGATCTGATTGGGATTCTTCTCGCCAAAAACTACACAGCTAAGTCGTAGTACATTTAGAGGAGGCTACTACCTGGTTGATTTATAATACACCCGCGCAGGCTCCTTGCACTTGCTGGTGCGCCCCCTCCCACTCCCAGAGCCCCAGATAGCAAACTCTGCAGTCTTCAATCTCAATAAGTAAGGAATATATAGCTTACCTCTGCCCGCCACCACCGTGTGAACCCTCACAGGCACACTGGTGTCGTCCGGCACTTGCACCGCATCCTCCCCAGAAGTGTTCCCCTCATCCACCACCACCACCTCCGCGCTGGCCCCGCCACCAGATGTTCCACCTACAAATTACATTTAAGAATGTTAGAATACACCACTCACTACTATATAATATTTGGTCTAGGAATAAAGAAATGTTAAAAAAACAGCAAACAATGTAATAATTTGTGGCTGTCTACTCTAAAGTAAAAATGTCCCTTTTTCCAGGGAAGGCTGTTGTCTTGCTGCACTTTTTGGCACAACGGATGAATGCTTGCTTTTTATTTTTAACACGCACCACTTTTTCTCCTAACAGACAGAAGCTTGACTTCTAAGAACACGAGCAAGATCAAGTTCAAACCAGGTGAGAGCTCGGCTCGACCACAAGAAATGTGTCCAATTAATCATCAGCACTAAGCACTTTTCCATTTTCAGTTAAACGTTTACTTTCATGACAAACTTGATTTTAATAAATGTGTTTACTTTTAATAAAGCTTTTAAACTTAAATAGACTCTGTGGTTTTTGGTCCTCCAGAATAGAGTGGCTGAGCTAAAGGTTTTGGAATTTTTGCAAGCATGAGTCCGTTCCTCTGACACTTCTTGACTCTGACTCCATTCTCTTGTCCTGCGTTGGATAATCTAATCATAATTGGGGATCAATCATCGGTGACTTTGGGAGCTAAATGACTCTGCCACACTATCTAGTCAGTAAGGAGATTGGGGGTTCAACTACAAAGTCTGTTATCACTGAGGTATGTGGAAAGTCTAACAGCGCCTATTATAATTGATAAGCTAAGCAATGCATTATTTAGTGTCCATAGTTCTGTTTGTGCAGATTTGTCCCTGCAACAGTAGTAGAATGGATTGTTCTGCTATCCAAACCAAAAGTAAAGTAGTATCTTATTCTTTCTTGGTGGTCATTCACCTTTTTTATTGTTGGCTATTGTCAAAGGATAAACATTTAGAAGACTTGAAAAGACAGTATGGACAATCCCAGAGAACTGCACTCAGTGCATAGAGCTATTGCTGACTAGAATGGGAGTCCAATGGAATTGCCAAATGTGCAATCTTAGTTTGCTACACAGACAGACTAATAAGAATAATCTAGTAATACCACAGGGAGTCATAGTCGAGGCAGGATAAGAATTTAGATCCAGTCTACAAGAAGATCAAAGACGATTTAGAAAAAATCGAATGAGGAACGCTAGGAAAAAATAGGTACTCTATATTAAAATTAAAACTTACCGGGGACAGCAAAGGAGCCCTCGCCTGCCCGATCCTGGCCTGCATCCTGGCGAACAGCAGCCTCCTCCTCCTGTGTCCTCTTGCCCCTGGGGGGAGCTGATGTACAACATGAAAGAAAGAAAGACCAGAAAACATGGATGATATTTGTCAACCAAATCAAACATTTCAAAAGAACAATAACAAAATATTTTGGCGAAATAGCAAATAGACAACTATTCCACGGGATATATTGACCGATCTCATGTGGTCTACTACGTTATTAGTATTGCTTGATTTGCGGACTGTCGACTTGGAAAGTTCTCATGTAACTCACTAAACAAAGTACTAAAAAGGTTTGCCTAGGACTGGCAGGCAGCAGTCCGCAGCACGCGAAGTGACAGACAAAGTCCATCGTGATTGCAGATCAGCGACAACACTAAAGTTTCCTACTACATTAACCAGTCATTAAAATACTCAAACTATCAATCCACCACCACTATTTCTTCTTATCGCATGTGTACATAGGAAGGACTGGACTTGAGTCTGTAGGGGCTGATTTAGAAGCCCCTTGCAGCACTTTTGCTCCATTGTTGCGTGACTTTTGTGACTCAGCGGCAGAACAAAAGAGGCGCCATGGTGCGACGTATATTAACAACGTGACGCATATGGGAGATGCATCACGTTGTAAAGCCCTGCGCCATCAGGGGGCGTTCCGGCGCATGGGAGGGCGTTCCTGCGCAGGAACGCATCCTAAAAGTGGCTGAGGGAAATCTACAAGATTTCAATCAGTCACTTTGAGGACAATGATGCGTGACTTAAACCCTGCGCCTGCTTGAAGCAGACGTACGGCTTGACGCAGCATTGGGGAGATAGGGCACCCCAGAGCATTGCTGGAGCTGCACCATCGTTGCGACGCAACTCCAGCAATGCGCCGCCTTTACGGCACAGATGCGTAACGCTTTGGTGACGTTTTGGGCCCATGGTGCGCCGCATTGTAAATACGGTGCACCATGGGTGGTGGTGGCGTGGCGCACAATTACTGGCGCATCCCTGCTACTTTGCAGGGATGCGCCGGTAATTAAAAATCTGACCCTTAGTGTCTAGCATTAGGCAGTTCTTTAAACTACACTCATGCATAATTTCACAGACCAATGAGCACAAAATCGAAAACAAATAAGCATAGTAGCAGCGCTACTGAGAAGGAGAGCAGTGCACCTGAAATGCACAGAAGATTTTGAAATATAATTTACCTACAATGTAATCAGCAGCATTATTGCTCTTGGTAAAAAACAGAAATTTGCAAGATAATAACACACAGAGCAGGAGAAAACATAGTAAAGAAATAGCTACTACTACTCACCAATCCCGGGGAGCTCAAGGCCGAGCAGGTCGAGCAGATCACGTTCCCGGTCCAGGAAATCCGTCCAGCGGTGGGTGGCCTGGTTGTAGGTGCGCCAGACCCGAGAGTGGTGGTACATGGCCCGGCACACCTTCTCCCACCGCTTCCGGCGCTCCTGGATCCCGTACCCGCTAGCGATCTTGCCGCCTGCCATGATGGTCCTGGGGAGGCGGCGCTGAACATAAAAAATTAGTGTGGCCACCTCCTCCGGGCTGGTGATCTCCCAGGGTGCGACCTGCTCCCCCCTCGAACGCCCACACGGGAGCCGGGCACGGGGTGCGGGACCCTTCCCCTTCTCGGGATGCTTCCCGGCTCCCTTTACCATGGTCTGGGCAGAAAGGAAGCTAAATAATAAAGAAAATAGAATAGGGAAGAGAAGAGAAGAAAAGAAAAGAGTTTAAAAAAGTAGTTTAAAATTAACCAAAAATAGCATAAAACACAATAATATAGAGCTAGAAAAATAGAGGGATAGATAATAAGTAAAATAGATCCAAAAAAACTTCAAACAAGCAAAGGATGGCAGAGATTCAGAGAGGATACAAAAAGCATGCCCAGAACCATAGCAATGAATGAGAAACAAGATGGCCGCGCACGTTCACGGCCGCGTGGGTAAGTTCGCGCGAGATTTTCCTTGCGAGCACACGTGAAATTGTACTAGCGAGCCGCACACTTTGCAAGATTACACATCGCGCCCGGAAACGGAAATACGTCATGCAAACAAGATGGCCGCGCCCGTGAACGACCGCGAGGGTAACTTCGCACCGTTGCGCTACAAGCGGCTCGCTAAAACGCACAAAACCTTGCGAACTAACACGCCGCAAAAAAACAAATCGCATATTTGCACGAATTTGCGGCTTCCGAATTCGATCTTGCGCAAGTTCGCGCCCCGCGAATCCCGCGAAATTGCAGAAAAACGAGTTTTGCAAAACTGAAAGCACTCAGCAGGTGCAAAAGTTCAAACTCATCATTAGTAACCATTCCCTGTAGTGCTTCCTGACTGGGGCCCCTCCAGAGTTCAGTTGCTAGTTGCAACAATTGTATGACCCTGCTCTGACCCTCACAGCAGGCTCATAGAATAGCTACAAGTAGGCCACAAAGGTCCTGGAAAAAAAAATTGCACTGCAACAGAAAGCAAATTACTGATAGGAAAGCAGGTGCCAGACTGGAATTTTAAAACAGTGACACATTAATAAACCAACCCCAAATTAATTCATGTCAGTTGAAGCAGGGCAGGTATGCTTGCTTTCCCCCCCCATAATCTACAGTGATGATGAACCAGAGGGTGGCATTGATGTACCAGAGGGTGGCATGGGTGAAACAGAGGGTGGCAGTGGTGAAACAGAGGGTGCTGGGAACCTGTGATGATGAACCAGACGTAGAAACAACATAGTCGCAACCGTTGCGAGCCGACAAGTAAGTTCGCAATTGCGAACTGGTACCAAACCCTCGCGAACTGACAGAAACCCTTGCGAACACAAAAAAAATAAAAATCCGCAAATTCGCGAGAATTCGCGGATTTTGCTGATTGCAAGTTCGCAAATACGCAAATTCGCGAACGCCAGATTCGCAAAATTTGCCCATGCTTAATCATAACCTGTGCTTCAGGTGGGCTATATTCGGGCAATGAGGTTCCTTCCGAAATGTGTGTATGGAGTGCATGGCGCAACTGAATATAGCGGTAGAACTGAGAGGCATGGAGGGAGAACTGGGTCTGTAATGCTGAGAATTCGCGAATGTGGCTCCCACGCCAGATATCTCCCAGCTGGGAAATTTCAATAAGGTCCCAGGCTCTAAGCCCAGAGAGAGTGGTGAAGTCTTCGAGCTGTGTTCCGCACCACAAGGCGGTATATTGGGTCAATCTGTCCGACCAGCGGGTGTGACGCATGGAGGCGCGCCATGCCAAAAAAGTCCCACAAGAAACTTCCGGCAGAGTGTGGAGGATGGCAGAGCTGTAGAGCATCCCTTGAATACCAGAGAAACCCAGTGCATGCAGTTCCAGGCGGTAAGCCGGATTCGCCCAACCACCATTGAACCAGTCATGTACGGTAAGAAGCCTGGTCGCCAGATAATAGAGATGTAGGTTCATCATTTCTAACCCCCCATCAAAGGGCAGAATCCTGCATTGATTGAGGGCCAATCTCGGCCTTCGACCCCCCCACAGGAATTTAGTGGCCAAGCCATCCATCTCATGGAACCAGGACCGCGAGAAGAGGAGGGGCATGTTTTGGAACATACCCGTTTCACCAGAGGGCTGACGTTGAGAGACCATGCAAGCTCAGGGAGAAGCATCACCCAGATCCTCAAGTACTTGAACGAATGCCGCCAGAGAGAGATATTATTTACAAGAACTTAACACCGCCGTAGAGTACATTTTTGGACACTATGGAAGCTTCTTTTATTGCCTTATTTACAAATTGCCGCTAATTGCAGTTAGCGGCACTTTTCCATGGTAAAAGTGAATTTTCAAGATCGCCACTTCTGTTAGCGAGACATAATGCAAATGTGATGTAAGGTAGGAGTTCCTGTGAAAGAACTGCTGCTAAACAGACTTCGCGACATTTACAAGGAAATTCCAGTACCTCGATAACCACTAAAACTGCTGCTAACTCAAATTAGAGGCAGTTTTTTTAGGATCAGAAATAGCTAGTCTTAAAATTGGTGCAAACACTTGGGCCTCCATATAAGATGTCTTGATGCTGGACAGCGCTGCAAGGAATAATGCTATGCTGCCCTACGCCAAAACAAAAGGTCAGGGTTGCGCCCTATCAATAAGATAGGGCGCATTTCTGTGCCCTATTCATGAAAAGTGCTGCATCACCACGATAAAACAGCTATTGGACACTTTTCACTACGCCCTCCTTATGACAACATGGCTGCGCCATTTTTGCTGTACGGCAATCCATGTCACAATCAATGACATACGTCTGCAATCCTGACGTACCTATCAGCGCTAAAGTCACACATTGCTGCAGTTGTGTCGCAAGCATGACACAACACCAGCAATGAATTGGGACTGCCTATCCCTATGGCTCTTACGTCTGCCACGAGGCAGGAGTACGTTTTTGACACAGTGGCATCCTAGAATAATGAACCCCTTCCCCAAGCGCCTTGAGACCCTCTGGGTGAGTAGTGCGCTATATAAATGCCCGAACTTGAACTTGAACAGTGAAATCTGATAGATTTCACTGCACCACTCCTACGAGGCTTTGTTGCGTGGGAATAAACACCCTCCATACATCATACCTGATGCAGGTATAATGTGGCACAGGGCTTTACAGGGTCACGCATAGCTCAAGATACGCCACTTCGTAAAACGGCGCAACATGGAGCAAAATTCACGCCGCAAGTATGTCAAGAAAATGACGTACCAGCGGTGTTAAACTGTTGAAAGGGGCTCATGAATAAGCCCCCCTGTATTTATCCCCTATGTTGACACACAGTGGCTGCCATGCGCCAACGCAGGCACCCTTGCTTCACTGTGCAATGGTGACTGTGTTGCGGAGTAGGTTAATGTTGTACAGAAAGGGACACCTACCTGCACAAAACCTATCAACCCAGGGTATTTCCTCTTTCACTGAGTGCTGCAGAATGCTGCACACATAGAAAAAGTGAACAAAGAGGAAAAATGAAAACATTTATTCTTGTAGTGCCTCCCAAACGTCACCCTTGGGGTGGTATTAGATTCTGACGCATTCTAAAGGTTTACAGTTTCTCGTAAACCTGCAGATGCTTCAGATTCCATTGATTTGGCATGGAACGGCCACAGCAATACCCATTGAACCAGTGGCAGAATGGCAGAGGAGCTTTGCCCCCTTCTTTCAAGCAGTGCGAGAAGAAGAAACATAAAATGATAATAACTTTCAGTTATACCATTTTATGTTTGTGCTGCTTTGCAGGCGGTGCTGCTCTGCTCTCAGAGCAGGGCATGGGAGGAGTGGTTTGCTCACTCCTAAGTGCGCAATGGCTGTTTTACCAGTCCTCCTGGGCTGCAAAAACTATTCATGTGCACTTTACCCATTCTCCATGCAGGCTGCATTACAGTCTGCATGGAGAACATGCTCTGGCCCCCTTTCCCTGGTTGAGCATCGAACCAGGATACAATCATGCTGCATTGCAGGACCTAACTACAAGCTAACTTATATATTTTAAAAATGTTTAATTTATAATGCACAACCTCCCGCAATTGCGCCCCCCTGCAATCCCATGCACCCGCCCTCGCCTCGTAACCTGCAAGCCATGCTGACCGCCACTGCATGGAGCGCCCCTTTCACACTGTTTAATGCATGACAGGGTCACATATTTCTAAGTCCATGAAGTGTCGGGATCCTGTCACTGAGTGTAATTGCACATTGTTGGCGGCGCATGAAGCTCCTTCTGCCTCTCTCTCTTGTACAACCTGTTGCAGATTGGGGGTGACTTGTAGTTGTGGCGGGATGCCTGCTTCTCCTACGCCTCCCAGTACAACTGGTTCCATGAATGACAGCTTGTTGCGAAGACCCTTCACTCCCAGTCCACAGCACCAGGCGACCAGTTGATTGCAGCCAGGTCCAGTACTGTTCAGCTGTATCAATGATTTGCGTGTCAACAACTGAGATCACTCGCAACCTTTATGGGTATAGGAGGTAGTGTTTGATGCCCAACTCTCGAAGGCATCGCTTGACCACTACAGACAAGCTCCTCTGCTTCGGGTGGCATAGTCATCAACTCATCAGACCCGCCAAGAGGGCCTCATTCAAAGACCGCCTGGATAACAACGCACATAACAGCAAAGAGCTATTCAACATCGTGAAGGAACTCTCCAACCCCAGCTTCAACACCAACGACATCCCTCCTTCGCAAGACCTGTGCGACTCTCTGGGCACCTTCTTTCACCTGCTAGATCGCCGACATCCACAACAGCTTCAACGCCACGACTGCCCCGACAACCACCGCCTCCACGACCACCACCTGCTCTAACCGCCTGCTCTCCTGGACCAGCATCAATGACGAGGACACCAGCGAGATCATGAACACCATCCACTCCGGATCACCGTTAGACCCATGCCCTCATCACATCTTCAGCAAAGCCAGCACAGCCATCGCACCCCATCTCTGGAAAGAAATCAACATCTCCTTCGAGACAGCAACCTTCCCAGAAAGCTGGAAGCACGCCGAGATCAACGGCTTACTCAAGAAACCCAAGGCAGACCCCAAGAACTTCTGACCCATCTCCCTGCACCCGTTCCCGGCAAAGGTCCCAGAGAAAATAGTCAACAAACAGCTGACCCGTTTCCTCGAGGAGAACAGCATCCTGGTCCCGTCCCAGTCCGGGTTCTACAGCAACCACAGCACCGAAACCACCCTCATCACCGCCACCGATGACATCAGGACCCTGTTTGACAACAGAGAAACAGCAGCCCTCATCCTCCTGGACCTGTCAGCCCCCTTTCACTCCATTGCCACCGAAATCATCTGCAGTGTACCCCCAGGGCTCTCCCCTCAGCCCAACGCTGTTCAGCATCTACATGACACCCCTCGGTCACATCGCCCGACAGCACAACATCAACATCATCTCCTTCACCGACGACACCCAGCTGATCATCTCCTTCACCAAAGACCCCCACACCACCAAAACCAACCTCCACGAAGGAAGGAAGGCCGTCGCCGAATGGATGAGAAACAGCTAACTGAAGCTGAACTCAGACAAGATGGAGGTCCTCATCCTCGGCTACACCCCTTCAGCCTGGGACAACCCCTGGTGGCCGACAACACTAGGAACAGCCCAGACACCCACCGACCATGCAAGCAACCTAGGGTTCATCCTCGACTCCGCCCTCTCCATGACTAAGCAGGTCAACGCCGCCTCCTCATCCTGCTTCAACACCCTCCGAATGTTCTGCAGGATCTTCAAATGGATCCCCACCAAGACGAGAAGAACAGTCACCCAGGCCCTCGTCACCAGCAGGCTGGACTATGGAAACGCCCTCTACGCAGGAACGTCGGCCAAGCTCCTGAGACAATTGCATTACATCCAGAACGCCTCAGCACGTCTAATCCTTGACATCCCCCGCCGCAGCCATCTCACAACCCACCTGAGAGGCCAGAACTGGCTCCCCGTCAACAAGAGGATAACCTTCAAACTCCTCATCCACGCACACAAAGCTTTCCACAAGACAGGCCCAGCATACCAAACAGACGACTCAACTTCTACACCCCCACCTGCCAGCCCCGCTCCACCAGCCTCGCCCTCACCACAGTCCCCCGCATCTGAAGAACGACCACCAGTGGCAGATACTTCTCTCACCTTGCCGCCAAGACATGGAACACCCTCTCCACCAACCTACGGCAGACCCAAGACCTACTGGCCTTCAGAAGACTCCTCAAGACCTGACTCTTCGATCACTGGCAGCACCCCCACTCCCCCAGCGCCTTGAGACCCTCACAGGTATGTAGTACGCTTTATAAATGTCATGATTGATTGATTTATAGATTGATTGGGTTATCCTCTTTCGCCTCCCCCAGCTTGCGTACCTCCCTCCTCAGGCCAGCATCATGATCACTGTAGGAGGCGGAAGATAATGGGTCTAGGACCTGTCCCAGGAAGTGTGAAGATCTCCGGCACTCGTTGGGCCTGCTCAGCAGCAAGGAATTGGGAGAGTGCACCTGCTGGCAGTAGGTCACACAAGCTTGTCTAAGTATATGCCACTGCATCAGCACCTTGTGCTCGCTCAGGCAGAGCCAGACCCCTCACTTTGTTACGCTGGGAGTGTCCATCTACAATCTCTCCTGTTCTGTCCTGTGTCTTCACATGTGCCATTAGTTGCTACACTTCCAAAACTGCGCTCAGGGTACTTGGAGGGACTTTGGCCAGTTCTTGCTCGGTGTCATGTACCTTGTAAGTCAGCTTGTGATGATCTACACAGTCAGGGGCGAAGTCGACTTTGATTTTTTCTATGCAGCCCTCAAAAGAAGTGCCCTCTTGTTCGAGGGAGGTATCCGCTTTGAGTAAAGAGTCTAGTTTGCAGTCCAGGCTGTCCATTGTCACCTGCCCTGGTGGCCAGCGATCCCCAGCCACTCATAGTCATAGTCAAAATCCTTTATTCAATCAAATACAAAATGATCATAAAAGTACATATGTAAAAACCAATTTCCAATATTCAATTTCATTTAAAATCAAAAATGAAATAGTTAATTTTATCCTTAATAAAAATGTACAAATTAAATCTATAAAAATGGACCGTTTCCATGGTTTTACTCCTATTATATACTTTTCATCCAGTAACTCCTTATAACGCTGGGTTTTTCCTTTTTTTCATGCACGCCTATTGAAACGAAGCTAATGTTAAACAAGTCAAAGGATCAAATAGACTCTTTAAACAAGCATTTGCAATGCAATAGGTCTCGCATTAGGAAAGTTTGAGCTATTGGTCTTGTAAATGACAATTTTTTTATTTATGTGTTGGTTTTGAAAATAGCTTTGTCATTTACAATGCCAATAGTTATAACTTTCGCAAATGTGATACCTATAACCTGGGGTTGCGCTGAGTGATGCTGTGGTAGCGCTGAGTGATGCTGGGGTAGTGCTGAGTGGTGCTGTGGTGGTGCTGAGTGATGCTGTGATAGCGCTGAGTGATGCTGTGGTTGTGCTGAGTGGTGCTGTGGTGGTGCTGAGTGGTGCTGGAGTGGCGCTGAGTGGTGCTGTGGTGACGCTGAGTGGTGCTGTGGTGGCGCTGAGTGGTGCTACGGTGGCGCTGAGTGGTGCTGTTGTGGGGCTGAGTGATGCTGAGTGATGCTGGGGTGGCGCTGAGTGATGCTAGGGTGGTGCTGAGTGGTGCTGTGGTGGTGCTGAGTGGTGCTGTGGTGGTGCTGAGTGATGCTTGGGTAGTACTGAGTGATGCTGGGGGGGCGCTGAGTGGTGTGGTGGTGCTGAGTGGTGCTGTGGTGGTGCTGAGTGATGCTGGGGTGGCGCTGAGTGATGCTGTGGTGGTGCTGAGTGGTGCTGGGGTTGTGCTGAGTGGTGCTGGGGTGGCGCTGAGTGATGCTGTGGTGGTGCTGAGTGGTGCTGGGGTAGCGCTGAGTGATGCTGAAGTAGCGCTGAGTGGTGCTGGGGTAGCGCTGAGTGATGATGTGGTGGTGCTAAGTGATGCTGGAGTGGCGCTTAGTGATGCTGGAGTGGTGCTGAGTGATGCTGTGGTGGTGCTGAGTGATAATGTGGAAGGGAAGGGAAGAAAGAAAGAAAGAACAAAAGAAAGAAGGAAGAAGGTAGGAAGGAAAGAAAGAAAGGAATGAAAGGGAGGGAGGAAGGGAAGGAAGGAATGGAAGAAAGAAAAGGAAGGCAAGAAAGGATGGAAAGGAAGGAAGGAAGGAAAGGAAGGAAGGAAAAGAAGGAAAGAAAGGATGAAAGGAAAGAAAGAAAGGATTCTAATTGCAAGTGTCAACATGAACAGGCTTGTTTTGAAGATGTAGTCCCCAAATTTGAGATTCCACGACAGAGAGGGGCAGTGAAGGACGGGGAGGCAACAGGCAGAGGCCACGCGCGGCAGACATCAAAGGAAGGGTGGGAGGGGAAAAAAACGCATTAGCGAGTGAGAAAAGCTATAAATACCAGGGGGGTGGGGATGCAGATTGCCTTCAAGCTTTCAAGCCTTTGAAGACAAATGATGGTGGTGCCTCTGATGTAATCACCAACACCCTTAAAGTACAAGACCACAGAGAAAAGATAGAGGGAGAGGGGTGGGGGGTGGGGGGGTAGGAGCGTTCATGAAGGCCATACATGTAATAAATATTCACAGATGTTTTAGTTTAACCAGCCTATGATGTCAGAAGGGATGTCCTGAACTAGTTTCTGGCACGTAACTACAAAAGGATAAAACATTGAACACATTATGTGGATTCAATCTTTGCAAACAATCGATATCAAAATAAACCAAACCATGAAGTGATGCGAACCATTGCAAAATTGTATTACATTAATCATCCCAAAGTTTTAATTACAGCTGAACTCCGCCTGCGCCACGAGACACGCTGTGTCTGATTTGCAATCATGATAAAGAACGAATGAGTTTGAAATCCGCTTCACACCTTTCCTATTAAAAGTATTACGTTAGTGACGTTAGGTTCAATTACAAGTCATGCAGTTGTGTTACCTCGTGGCTTTGCATATGACATCATTCACAAAGAAAAATAATCAGCACAACAAACATGCTGTTGTTACACTACATTGTTTTCTTGTTGGTGTGCTCAGCGTTCGTGTTTGAACGACTCATATAGGTGCGAAAAAAACGCATGGGCAATTGCACGCAACTTTCAAAGGGTGAAAAGCTACGTTTTTGCCATGTACAATCAACAAAACAAAAATATGTACCCATAACAAAAAACAGCGCATAATATAACCGCATGCGAATTTCAAGTGCTCATGTTTTAGATAAAAAGTATTACACGTCTCAAATATTAGTTTACATCCCCGGCCTATGAAATGTGCAAAAATAACTATGTATACGTCATTTCCGCACATAGTGTACTAGCCCGGTCTACGTCTGTCTCATGTTTCTACACGTAATTTAAGAAATGTACAGCCGCAAACATTCCTGGCCGGGTTGTAAAATAAATCACACGCCAAAAAAAAAGTGTTACCTAGTCCCTCGTCCATGGCGCTGCACCTCGGGGAGCAGTGGACAATTCCTGCCAAAGGGCCCAGCAACAACCCAAGCAGCACGATCATCTTTACTCGCTCTTTGTGTAGGAGATACAGTGATGTGGCAGTCTGCGCTCTGGTGCGCGTGTTCTTTGTGTCTGACTGCCTGACAAGGCAGCGGTGTAAAAAGCACATGCGACTGAAACTGCCTCCTTGAAAGGAAAAAAAATAAAAGTACACCGGAAGGGGGGAGGATGTTGAAAGAGACACAGCCTGGCGGCCGTGAAACTGAAAGTACGGTGAATAATTAGGGGGAAGGAGAAATGCGAGACACGGAAAGTGAAAGTACGTGGGAGGGAGGCTGATGGCTTTGATGTGGACGCGCGTTCCGCCCGAGTGCACCACATGACCTGTCCGAAATCCACGATGGTTTCAGACCTTGGTTTGCCCTCTATATCTCTCGCCAGCAATGCGCAAGCGCATTGGCAGGCAAGACCTAAAAATATAGTGCTACCCTACATTGTTTAAAATCCATCTTCTGTAATATCGGTTTTGAATAGCTATTCCTCTCCTTCTTATACAGTTTGCGGAATAAAGCAAGGTGCAGTTCAGTTTGTCTTGACAAGTTGTCACAAGGGCACATAGTTAAGTTAGCATGGTTATATATTTTTCCAGGATAGCCAAACATAAGTTGGATCATATTCAGACAAAACCTTAACAATATGAATCTATGGTGTGCATTTGTAACGTCTGACAGATAAAAGAAATATCCTCTCTCTATCACCGGGGGGATTGATCTATAATTTACCATTGCCTGCTTCTTACCATGAATTTTCCTTCTCTCATAATCTACCTTCATCCTAAACAAATTTTTGACCTTTTATTTGGAGATCTTTCTACATTCAGCTGGATCTTGGAACAATTCAGGTAACCCAATTTTGTTCAGGAGTTTTTCTACGTAGCACAACCATCTGGATCTCCTCCAGTTATCCATATTTAAATTCTTTATTGTTGTATGTGTCAGGGGGAGTGTGTCCCTTCTCCAGACTGCTTGACACAAAAGGACAGGGGGCAATTGTATTGAATCAATGATATAGGGGAGTCCCAGTTCTTTTTTTTTTGATTTCAATAAGATTTTATTGAGAAAGAATGTTCCAAGTAATAAAAACCAAGTACAATAGAGGTGATACATTCTGACATAAGTGAAAAGGAGAAGCATATACATCACTTAAGAAATAAATAAAATAGATGTAAATAAAATTAAGTTGGGGATATGAACCAATATCGACTGTCAGTAATCGAAAGCAATACGTATCACTCTCTAAATTGAGGAAGGGGACAAGGGAGGAGGTAGAAGAAAAGAAAGAAAAAAGAAAAGAATGAAGAAAACACAGCAGAAAGAGAGAACGGGATGAGAAGACAGGAAAGCTGAAAGAAGAGAAAAAAGAAGGATTCCCACATGAGCGACCCAATGCACTACACAGAACAAGCAACAATTAGACAGACGAATCAACAGGGAATTGAGGTACTAACCCTTTCGAGGAGAGTTCCATATAGTCATCCAAGGCTTTCCAAACCCCTTTAGAGATGGAAGGCGACAGGTGTGCTAGATCTACTGAGGTGTGGGCACTGCGTAGGAAGGATACCCACGCCCACCACGTATGGTAAGAGACAGACGAAAAGGATTTCCATTCCATAAGAATGATTTTAACCGCTACAGTTAAGAGAAGATCTAACAGTTGTAATTCTATCGGTTCTAAAGGAAGAGGAGTAGGAGCAGCCAAGGGGCCTAGTAGGACTATAGGAAAGGAAAGCTGGAGTTCAATATTAAAAATAAGGGATAAATGTTGCTGAATAAGGTCCCAAAAAGGTTTAAGCAAGGAACAATGATAAAACATATGTGGAAAATCACCAGTCACCAGGCCGCAACTCCAGCAAAGGTCGTCGTCTTTAAGGTTGAGCGAATGAAGACGCGCAGGCGTCCAATGGAGAAGATTGATCGAGAAAAATTTAGATTGCATTAGGGAAGGAGCTATTTTATTACGGAGAGCCAAATTACCAATGGATTGCCAAGCTTCGGATGAGATATGATCTGTGATGTTGTGGTCAAAATGGCGCGACCATTTTTGTTGTGCCACCGTCTGATCAGGAAGCGAAGTGGAAGACAAAAACTTATAAATTTTGGAAGCAACATGACCAGCTTTGAGCCAAATGTGGAAAAGCGAAATGGTGGAGGAGGAGGGGTGAAGACAAGTTTTAGAAACAGCAACCTTGATTTTCAGAAAGGTATAGAAGTCAAGATTTGTTAAAGAGTGTTTATGTGCTAAGGTAGAAAAAGGTAAAGGGTCACCAGAATCACTATATAAATGTTGGACAAGAGAGATTCCTTTTGCAGCCCAGTAAGACATGAGGGTGGGAGAAATAGTAATCTTGATTTTGGAATTTCTCCAAATAGAAGACCACCTTGTTTTATGCAAAGGAATTGCCATTTTCCTATCTAATTTTTTAATTGCAGTAATCGTATCAATAATGATAGAGCGGGAAAACAGAATATGCAAAGTGGATGTAGTATAAAAAGAGGCAAGTGGCAAAGGTGATGCTAATTCCTGTTCTATGAGTATCCAGGAGGGGACATGACGAGTTGGAGGAGAAAACCAAAAGGCACCTTGAGAAGCCAAGATAGCAGTCTGGTATTTCTCCCAGTCCGGAAAGTTACATCCACCCATATCGCAAGATCGACGTAAATATTTATATGCTAATCTAGCTCGTTTGCCATTCCATAAAAATTTAGAGGTAAGAGCATCAATTTCTCGAAAAAAGGAATCAGATAATTTAAGCGGAAGCATGGAGGAAACAAAATTAATAATCGGCGTGATCATCATTTTAAGGGTTTGTAAACGACCCCACCATGAGATATGTTTTGGAGACCACGTATCTAGAAGACGACGTACTTTGGTAATAGTCTGAGATTCATTATAAGCAACGGTGGCATGAAGAGTAGAACAGAAATAAATTCCCACATATTTGAGATGTGTAGATTGCCATTTAAAACCAGCCGAGCCCATATGAGCAGGAAAGCAATAGGCATTTAAAGGGAACATCTCCGTCTTATCTTTATTTAGAGTATACCCGATACCGTTGAAAACAGGGAGATGGTGTCAGAAATAGCAGGGATGGCCAAGGCGATATCATCTGAAAAAATAAGAACATCGTCAGCGTATGCTGCAGTTTTAAGACAGTGAGAACCAAAAGAAAAACCTTTAATATTAGGATGTAAATCAATCAACCGAAGAAGAGGATCAATAGATAATAAAAATAAGAGTGGGGAAAGGGGACAACCTTGTCTTGTGCCCTGGCAAAGGTTAAAAAATGAAGACGTAGCACCATTAACTCTAATGTTAGCTTTAGGTTGGGAATACAAAGACATTACCATATTAATGAAAGAATCTCCAAGGTTATGAGCACATAGGACAGCTCGAAGGAATGGCCAAGAAACCTTATCGAAGGCCTTTTCTGCATCAAGGGCCAAGGCCGCGGCCGGGAGTTGGGAACGTTTGGCAGCACCGATAATATGACAGAAAGTGCGGATATCGTCCCTTGCCAGACGACCCTTAACAAAGCCAGTTTGGGAGGGATGAACAAGGTGGGGAATAAAGGATTCTAAGCGCTTAGCCAGGATTTTAGCAAAAATCTTTGCTTCCATATTTAGGAGCGAAATAGGCCGGAAGTTTTTAGGATCTGAATGGTCCTTTCCTTCTTTCGGAATCACAACTATGGTGGCTTCAGCAGCCATACCAGAAACAGAACCATCCTGAACAAAAGAATTAAAAACAGAGTGTAACTTAGGGACAAGCAACGGAAGAAAGGTTTTATAAAATAATATTGGGTATCCATCCGGGCCAGGGGCTTTCCCAGAACAGGTGGCCTTGATCGCAGCTACAATTTCCTCGGGAGAAATAGGTTTGTTCAGGATGGAGCGATCTTCCTCAGAAACTGACTGAATCGGAACCGATTTTAAAAAATCTTGACACTTGTCAAAAGAGGATTGGTTAGAGGGGGTATATAGTTTGTTATAAAAATCGCGAAAAACAACTTCCAGAATTTCCTCCGTTTGAAACTTTTTAGAACCACTGTGATCTGTAATAGAAGAAATTTGTGAGGACTTAAAAGAGAAATCTTGGAATTTTAAGGTAGCAGCCAAAAGTTTCCCAGCCCGATTCTTCAAAAGTAACTTTTTGGACTTTTGTGCTTGGACACCAATATGAGCCCGTTTTGTAACAATCGTATTATATTTGTATTTTAGAAGCTTTATTTGTTGTAGACTAGTGGGATCTTTGGTGTGTCGAAAGGAAGCTTCTAGCATCTTGATTTCCGATGATAAGTCAGTAAGTTCTTTCTTAATAGCAGAATTACGTTTGGACATACATTTAATGACTTGACCCCGAAAAGTGCATTTAAACGAGTCCCAGAGAGTTATTGGAGAAGAAACAGAATCCTCGTTTTCACGGAAAAAAGTATCAATATCTGTAGAAAATTCCGCCACTTGAGAGGGGTCATGTAAGACTTCAGTGTTTAATCTCCATGAACGACCACGTGGTTTAGGAGCAAAGGAAGACAGCGTAAAGGTGACCGCGGCATGATCAGAGATGACAATGGGGTGTATAAGCGGAGAAGAAGAAGAGGAGACAAGAGAAGAATGAATTAGGAGATAATCAATACGAGAAAAGGAGGAGTGCGGCGAGGAGAAAAAAGAGAAATCACTACCAGTGGGATTATGAAGACGCCAGATATCTTGAAGATGAGAAATGGAACACATGTTAAGCATTTGTTTGTGTGCTTTTGGAGGACGAAACTGAAATGCAGAATTCCTGTCTAAAAGAGGATCCATTGGTAAATTAAAATCGCCACCAACAATGAGATTGCCAGCATGTGGGGTATTATGCAAAATTTTAGTAATGGATTTCCAAAACGCTGGATCATCAATATTTGGGGCGTAAATATTCATAACATACAAATCATGTTGTCCATCCAACAGTTTAGATAAGAGCCAACGACCCTCAGAATCATGGTCAGAAGAGAGAATTGATAACCCAGAATTCCTTGAAATTAAAGTAACAACACCATTCCGTTTGCCATAGGCATCGGAACATGAAACATCCGATACCCATTCCTTCTTCAAAAACAGCGCTTCTCTGCTAGTGATCTTAGATTCTTGAAAAAGAACTAAATCTGCAGAGAGGGACTTACAGTAATCCAAGATTTTAGACCGTTTCACCAGGTGATTCAAACCCTTAACATTAAGGGATAACACATTTAGACCTGGCATGTAACAAAGGAGGGATCAAAAGAAGTCAACACTGATAACAGAAAAAGAACAAACATGAAAAATATAAGGGACCAACTGTTAATCAAAAGAAAGTCTGTGGGAGCAACCATGTTGGAGAACCAGGAGAAAGAAAGAAAAAGAAGAGATGAAAATAGAATAGAAAGGAGATAGAGAGGAGGCAGGAGGGGAGGTCTAAAAAAGACCCATATCATGCAAGGGAGAACGTGGAAGAAGCGAGTAAGGAGCCCGTACTAGGAGCATAAGTGGGTAAAAAGGAGTAGCCCAATACTAAAAAACAGCTATTGATAATAAGAAAAGCAAGGAACCAATAACACCGGAAAAAACAGGATTATAATGCAAGTACTAAAGTGAAAAAGAAGAGAGTACTTCAACATCGAATGGAGTAGCAATATCTTAGCGAAAGTAATATCTATACTAAGCAACAATATCAGAAAAAATAGTAACAGTGTAGTTACGTACGAAAACACTAATCAGCATATATTATTAAGTGAATAGAACACGTATTATAAAAAGTTACAACATAGTTAAGAATAACATATACCTGCATGTGAATACACTATGAAGTGAATTAACAGAAGTAAGAAAAAGAGATGCGTGAGAGAGTGGAAAAAGAGTATTGTAGATAAAAAGAGGGAGAGAATAGAAGGAAGAGAACAAGTATAGTAAACAGGAGAGCAAATAAAGAAGAGAATTGAGCATCTACCATAATATAAAAGCATCCTCTCGGAAAATATATGTGAGTAAAAATGCTAATGAAAGAAGTACTAATACGCTAAGAATATACGAGAAGTCTTAAACAGTGGATACATATAATGCAGGTAAAACGCATATTCAAAATAGTAACATTATAAATGAAGGACAAATTAGTACAGTAAAAGAGAGGAATATGAAACTAAATCGCTGAAGGAAGAGAATAGAGAGGTAAGGGAACTTGGATGAAAAAAGAGAGGGGAAAAGACTAGGAATAAAAGAGGAGTGACAATGTTGAAGAGATAATTAGGAGGAATTGAAAAAAGGACGACAGATAGGAAGTAAGAAGAGAAACAAATGGAAGGATAAGAAAAAAGAGCTGTCGTAGGATAAACAGCAAGAACATGTAGGTTGTGGAAAATAAGGAAGGATGAGAAAGTCGAGAATAGTATGAACGAAAGAATGGAAACGTTAGGACGAACAGTGTGAGGAGAATAAACCGACATGTAAGTTAGCTGGAGTAAGAGAAGAGGCATCTAGCCATGAAAAGTACATCCAGAGATAGAAAAGAAACAGTTCAAGTTCCTGAGGCACCAGGAGTCTGTGAAGTTGCTCTTTGGATTTGCATCTCTATCTCCAACTGGTTGTCCAGGAATGTCGCCAAATCCGCCGGTTCATCGAAGACTCTGGAACGACCCTTATGTGTGATGCGAAACTTGGAAGGGCCAGAAAACGAAAAAGGAATGCCCATTTCCGTGAGCCGTTTTCGAAGGTTCAGGAAGCCCTTCCTTCTTATGACTGTGTCTCTGGCAAAGTCCTGGGAAATGGAAATGCGATGGCCATCCCAACTGAGTTGCTTAACTTTCCGCATATGAGAGAGAATCCTCTCAGTGTGTTGATGTCGCAAAGGCATAAAAAATGACTGCTCTTGGTTGGGTTGCTGCTTTAGGTCGAAACGTTGGAACACGGTGTGCTCTTTCTATTTCAAAATCTCTATGGAATGATATTTGAAGTGTATCCGGAATCCAATGAGATAAAAAGTCTATCATAGAGGAAGATGATTTCTCCGAATCTTCCGGTAGACCAAAAATGCGTAGATTAGATCTACGATTACGGTCCTCCTGCTCAGTGAGATCTCTGCGCAATGCCGCCATTGAGCGTTCCAAGTGGTTGAGGGATCTGGATTGTTTCTGCATGCCATCCTCTGCAGAGCTGATTCGTGATTCAGTCGCTGATACACGAAGAGAAAGAGCCTTAAAGTCATTTCTGATAGCAGACACTTCCACTTGTAGCAAGTCAGTGTTAGTTTTTGTTGACTGCGCAATATCATGTACTTCATTAAGGCGCGTTAATATTGTGTCCAATGTGGAAGCAGTGTCCGACTGAGGAGCCTCAGGCGTCGGAGAAAGTGACTTAAGCATTTTCAACGACGTGCCAACATCCTTAGAGTCTTTGTTGGTCGAAGACCGATTCATATTGACAATGTTGAAGTAGTAGACTGTAAAAAATACCACTTGAGGAAGAGTGAAAACACAAAAAGTGAGCAGAGTGACTCACAAATAGTAAAAAATAGGAGAGCAAGCTCAAGGTGCGCTATGATATTCTAGCGGTGACAGTATGAGCAGAGCAGGGGAGCACCGTAATGAGTTGGTAGCAAAAATGTCGACACCTCTATGGAAGAAGCGGACTGAGAGAAAAATAGCGTGATAACAGCTTAAAGCCCAACCAAGCAGCAAGAGAGTAACATAAAGAAGGCAAAAATGTTACCAGTAGTGGGCGCCGTGGAGGAAATGCATTAGGCGGACCAGCAACACAGCAAAGTTATGTCCGCGGCGGCGCCTCTGAAGTAAAATGACAGGAACGTCATGAGCGGGAAGATGGCTGCCGCTCGTGAGGAATGCGAGCGTCTGTGAAGCGTGAGGCAGAAATCATGTAGCCGGTGGCCAAAACCTCAGGAAAACACCGTCAATCAGTTCACCACATGTTCCGCTGATGAGGGTTGCTTTTTCCGTCAAGAAGGGCAGCAAGAGATGGAGAAAATCGCTCGACGGGTCAAACTCGCCTCGGAGCTCAAGCGCAACACGCCATGCTGAAGCGGCGCGCAAGCCACGCCCCCCGGGGAGTCCCAGTTCTAAGTGCAAAATGTAGATGTCGAGATGGGGAGGCCAACTTGGGATTTGAAAAACTTGTTTCCTATAGTTTGAAGTGCACCTGTTTCTACAGTGCCCTAAACACCCGCCCCATACATCACTGCTGCCGTAACTTTGGCCTGATAAATTTGTTTTATTGGTAATAGTGCCCTATTGCCCAATATTTTAGCAAAAGTTTTTACTGCCGACAGGGTTCTTTCCATTACCCCTCTGCGTCATTGCACTAGTTTTGTCCATGCCAAATCCTTATCAATAAGAACCCCCAAATACGGGAAGGAATCCACTACCTCTATCCTCTCAATCTCCACATGGAGGTACGTGTTCTCTCTCTTTTCCTTGCCCCCACTATTACAGCAAAGGATTTATACGGTTCACCCTCAGATTAAGTGAGTCCATAAACGATACATACGAAGATATAAGGAGCTGGAGCTGGAACCCGTCCTGGCCATCAACACCGAATCATCTGCGTATGACAGAATAGGTAGAGGTTGCGAGCTAAATATTGGGACATCTCTTGTAGACTTGATAAGGGCTTTTTCTACTCCATTTGTATAAATGGAGAAGAGAATTGGCGCAAAACACAGCCCTGCCTTGCTCCTCTGGGGATTTTAAATGGGTGTGTACAACCTCAATTTTTTGTATAACGTACCGAGGCCATAGCGTTGGAATACATCTGTCTAATAAAGTTTCATATCAATTGATCGACTCCCATCTCCCTCATGATGGTCCACAGCTTTTCATGGGTCACACAGTCAAATGCTGCCGACAGGTCCATGAAAGCCATGTACATCTTCCCCTCCTTCATCCTGGTATATTTTTCTATTATGAGTGACAGGTTTTGACACTGAGCAACGGTGCCCCTTCCCTGCTGGAAACCATATTGGGCCTGTATTAGGATGTTATTATCTTTGGCCCAATCCTCTAACTTAGAGAGGAGGAGCTGTCCCATTAGCTTTGTTGTTGTGTCCAGCAGGGAAATTGGCCTGTAGTTTTTGGGGTTAGACCCTTTTTTAAAGATAGGGACTATAATACCAACAAACCATGATTGAGGGGGGCCGACTTGAATTATGCTGTTCATCACATTCGTCAATAATGGTGCCCAAAGGTCTGGTATTCCCTGAAAAAGATCTATAGGGACACCGTTCAGACCTGGGACCTTGCCTGAACTACACAACATCAAATTCTTCCTTACTTCACTAAGTGAGAAGAAAAAATAAGAAGCCTGTAGACCATATTCCATATTCAGAATCGGGGGTTGGAGTGTAGAGTCGAATATACTCTCGAAATGCGCAACCCACGCTTCCTCATCTACATTGTTGTCTACTGTAGGGTCTGCAGGATTTTAAAAATGTGGGGGCATATTATCAAGCCTGTGCGCTAAAATTATCGCCGCTTTATCGGCCGAAAACGGCCGATAAAGCGGCGATAATGGGCTTGATAATATGCTCTATGGAATTCCAATCGAAGCACATGTTAGATGTGAAGACGTCTAACATGTGCTTCGATTGGAATTCCATAGAGCATATTATCAAGCCCATTATCAAACGGCCGATAAAGCGGCGATAATTTTAGCGCACAGGCTTGATAATATGCCCCGTGGTGCATTTATTATCCTCCAGAAATCACGGCTGTTTCCCATTTTTGCTGCCTCTCGTAGGTCCTCCCATATAGTTTATTTTAATGCTTTCTCTATTTTTCTCCTATTAAGTTTATATGCAGTCCGCAGTCCCTTGATTTCATCCTGATTTCTAGGTTTTCAGAGCATGGATCAAAGCTCTCCTTGACGCTGAGCACGGTGAGTCAAACCATCCCCTTTCGGATCTCTTATTAATATCTTTAGTACGTGTAAGAGTCAGTTTTGCCTGCTCTAGGAGATCACAGAAGGCCTTTACCATTTCATGTACTTTGGTCTCAGGTTCTAAACATGTTGCTATATTATTAAGTGTAGCGGATATAATTTTCGCAGTCAGTTTAGGCTGATTAACATGGGCCCATTTCAGTTGTATTTCATTCCTTCTTGCCACTATTGGGGTATCCATATTTAGAATTTTTAAAGGTTCCAATCTAGCTATTTTTACCTGTAGTGAAAGCATAGCATTGTCACTATAAAATGTAAATTGATTTTCCAACCTAGTGGCTCTTAGACTAATAGGGGCAGTGACTAACATATAGTCAATAGTTTTATACTTTAAAAAAAAAAACTTTATTTATAGTTTTCAAACATATTCCATGACAATATATGAGGATGCAATATACAGTGAATTACAATAGTATCACAATAGTCTCCTTGCGGTCAACTCCCTTGATTTCAACACATTGGATGAATAATACACTTGAGCATACAACGATGACACAGGGTGTTCCAAATATGTGCCTATATGGTGATGTACATGGATCAGCCAGGGGCTGCAAGTAACAAATATATAAATGTCAGGCGGCCTAGCTTCTGCTGTCGATATTCAGTTATCATTCGCCCTTCAGGACCAAGGAGCTTGGTGGACATGTGCCCTCAGTGAAATGTACTTATATTGGAGTGCGTCTACGTTGTGTCTGTATCTACAATAGGCATGAGAGTTCCATCTTCAGAAGTTTGTGATAGCAGGTATCCCTGGAGAGGTCCCCATACATCTTTGGGTTTTGAGGCATGTGGTAATAACTCGCATATGTGGTGAGCTGTTCTGAGCAATATGTTAGGTTTGTCAGCCATTCTTTAAATTTCGGGGCACGGCCCTCCCCCGGCGACATGGCACTCTTCTTTTGGCTAATAATAATGATATAGCGAGGTATTTCCTATAAGTTTTAGGTGTTTGCGCTGTGTAGCCTAGTAATGCGAGAGTAATGGGTCTATGTCTAGTAAACTGTATTCTTGTATTGTTGGGCATTACCATGATAGATGTAAGAATCCCGCCCCTGATTGCTTGCACTGCTCACACTCATCAGTGTCTGCTAACTTGACTTTATATTTCCTAACTGGTGTATAGTATAGGCGGTGTAGATATTTGTAATGTATCACTCGCAGCCTACAGCTCGCCGAGATCTGCGCCGTTTGTAAACAGCAATATTGCCATTGGTCATCGGTTATTTCACACCCTAGACCCTCCCCGTAATGTAGGCAAGCTTGGGCTAATGATTCCCTCCCTGTGCGCCCGTATATTGTTGTATAAGCTTGACATTAGATGTTTCCCATCAGTGGATCCCAGCATTTGATGTAACGGAACGAGGCTTAGAGGTTCCTGTGGGAAATCAGGGATGATCGACTGTATTCCTTGCCGTAGGCGCACATATAGGAATATGTCTAAAGGCGTATGTTGTAAGCCATGCAGGAAATGTTCCATAGAGAGAAATGTCCCTGTATGAAAAAGGTCTCCTCATGTGTCAACATGCGCTCGTTTACAGAGCCCTAGGAATCCCTTCTCTTGCAATAATGATAAACTAGGGTGAAAAGTCAGTGGGAGTCGAGGGGAGTAGAGGACGGGCAAGGCCAGTAGAGAAATTATTTTGTTCCATGCGTCAACCAAGCTGGTGATAGTGGTGGGTGGTGTCGTGCATGTGAGAGTGGGCCCATATATCAGGCCATTCAATGGTACTGGATCTGTGAGGCAGTCTTCCATGGCTATTTGTGGCATATACCGGGGGCATGTATCCAATAGTAGGCGTAATGTGCCTGTGCACATAAAAAGTATATTTTAAAGTCAGGAACGCCAACCCCCCCTTGGCCATACGCGTGTATTAGCGTCGACCATTTAAGTCTTGGCTGCTTCCAACCTCCCCCAAAAAAATCTGATTAACTCAGAGCACAATGTATGACCATTTTTATAAGGGACGCCCGCCCGCTAATAAGAGTGGTAATGCGATCCACCGCGTAATGTTGGCATTAAGTTGTGTTATATCCGTGCCATAGTTTGCTCTTATCGTGTCTTCCTTATCTCTGGCGATCTGTATACCAAGATATCTTAGGTCTGTGTCGCACCATTCTAGTGGGAAGACAAGTTGGAATTTAGTCACCGCCGCTGTGAAGGGAAAGACTTGCGATTTCCCCCAGTTGATATTTATCCATCCATACTAATATAATAAAGAGAGAGCCCAAACCTTTGAGGCGGGTAATCTCAGGAACCACAGCACCAATCACAACACCCAATATAGCATTGGAAAGGGCAGTTGCAGCAGAAGGACATAGGCTATGCAGACGCCCACCATATACATTTAAAAAGTAAAAGAACCGTGCCAGCAAAGTAGTCCCTTGTGTGCATGTCTGCGTTGTGCTGTGGGGGCGTGACAAATGCTGGGGGCATGTGGTATGTCCACCCTTTGGGCTGGTCTGTTCCCATGAGGCACAGGGTCAAGGCTGATTTGCATATGGCCATGTCTGAACTGGGGTGGTGTGGAGTGCAAAACAACGATGGATTTAGGGCCAGATCTCTGTACTAGGGTGAATGTATGACATTGTTCTGCATTCTGTCCATCAAATGTTGTTTTTGCATTTGTCACCCCGAGTGGGATGGGTATGCTCAGACGTGAGTGCCATGCTCTCCACACCATTAAAGTCAAGCTATTCTGGCTGAAAACGGGTGATAGCCAGATATTGGTCCTAGCATGTGTGAGTCAGGTCCAGGAAAGACATGGCTTGGCAGTTCGGCCTGGAATGTTTCTCTTAGGCACAGGGTCATGGCTGAGGTGGTGTGGAGTACAAAAAAAAATGATGGATTTTGGCCCAGATCTCTGTAATGGGGTGAACATATGAGATTGTTCTGCATTCTGTCCATCATCTGTTGTTTATACAATTTGCACTTCATGCCATGTCTCATATACCGTGCTGGGGGTGTGGGCGGTTGCGGGGCGCGCGTTGTTTCCAATATTTCATTGTTTTTTCTTCCCAGATTCTGCACATTCCAGCTCCGGGTGTTCACCCTGCTCCCTTTAAATACCTCTGCACCCCATAATCAAAACCCACCTTTACTCCTTAAAATACACCAACACCCTTAAACACTAACCCATCTTAACCCTATAAATATACCCTGTACCCCAAAACCCAAACCTATACCTAAATCCTAAAAATATCCCTGTACCCCAAAAACGAAACCTACCCCTGAACCCTAAAAATACCCCTGCACCGAAAAACCCAAACCTAGCCCTGAACCATAAAAATAACCCTGTACCCCAAAACGCAAACCTACCCCTGAACCCTAAAATACCCCTGTACCCCAAAACCCAAACTTAGCCCTGAACCCTAAAAATACCCCTGTACCCCAAAACTCAAACCAGCCCTGAACACTTAAAATACCCCTGTACCCCAAAGCCCAAAACTGCCCCTGAACCTTAAAAATACCCCTATACCCCAAAACACAAACCTAGCCCTGAACCCTAAAAATACGCCTGTACCCCAAAACCCACACCTATCCCTAAACGCTAAAACTACCCCTGTACCCCATAACCCAAAACTATATCTGAACACTTAAAATACCCAAACACCCCAAAACATATACCTCAGTACCCCAAAACATATACCCCTATACCTATACTTACCTTATCAGAACATTAAAAAAAACATGCTTTTACCATTCAGCATTTACAACGAATTTCATTGTAAATGTATGCGTGGTAAAAGCATATAACATGTAATGCCATGCGTTATAATGGCCTTGCGGAGTCATGGTACTTTCATAATGAAAGTATGCGGAGTGATGGTCTGCGGAAAGAAAGTTGCAGAATAATGGGTGTTTACCCTCCCCCGGTAAGTGCATTGGTGGCACGGCGGCCCACATCTCCAGCAACATACTCATATTTTTTCAACACCGATTTGAAAAATGCACAGGTCTCTCTCATTGATGGCCAGCACGACATACACTTTGAGACACACCTCCCGCCACAAGTTCTAAAATTGCGAACTTTAGAGCTGGGGAGCTACGTTCGAATCTCGGCATCAGGTCAACATCCTGTGATTCCAGGCAAATTGCTTTGTCTCCCCGTGCCTACCACAAATTAATGTGTTCTTCTGTAATGTAAATTGTGCTCATGCCACATTGTCGAGTTCGCGCTATATAATATTGCAAGGAAAAATAAAGTAAGGAAACTCGAGTTCACACACTACTGAACGCGCACTCTTAAGTGCATCAGCAGTGCACTGTGAATCAGAGCGTTTCACAGGCCTGTCACAGATAAACGAAGTCCTAAAAACAATATACTACTGGCCGACAGCAATTCATACCCGCACAACGTTGGGACGGGCTGCTAGTACTAATATAATAAAGAGAGAGCCCAAACCTTTGAGGCGGGTAATCTCAGGAACCACAGCACCAATCACAACACCCAATACAGCGTTGGAAAGGGCAGTTGCAGCATAAGGACATAGGCTATGCAGACGCCCACCATATACATTTAAAAAGTAAAAGAACCGTGCCAGCAAAGTGGTCCCTTGTGGGCGTGTCTAAGTTGTGCTGTGGGCTTGTGCTGGGGGGGCGTGACAAATGCTGGGGGCGTGTGGTATATTCCACCCTTCGGGCTGGACTGTTCCCATGAGGCACAGGGTCAAGGCTGATTTGCATATGGCCATGTCTGAACTGGAGTGGTGTGTAGTGCAAAAAAACGATTTCACACCCTAGATCCTCCCCGCAATGTAGGCAAGCTTGGGCTAATGATTCCCTCCCTGTGCGCCCGTATATTGTTGTATAAGCTTGACATTAGATGTTTCCCATCAGTGGATCCCAGCATTTGATGTAACAGAATGAGGCTTAGAGGTTCCTGTGGGAAATCAGGGATGATCGACTATATTCCTTGCCGTAGGCGCACATATAGGAAATTGTCTAAAGGCGTATGTTGTAAGCCATGCAGGAAATGTTCCATAGAGAGAAATGTCCCTGTATGAAAAAGGTCTCCCCATGTGTCAACATGCGCTCGTTTACAGAGCCCTAGGAATCCCTTCTCTTGCAATAATGATAAACTAGGGTGAAAAGTCAGTGGAAGTCAAGGGGAGTAGAGGACGGGCAAGGCCAGTAGAGAAATTATTTTGTTCCATGCGTAAACCAAGCTGGTGATAGTGGTGGGTGGTGTCATGCGTGTGAGAGTGGGCCCATATATCAGGCCATTCAATGGTACTGGATCTGTGAGGCAGTCTTCCATGGCTATTTGTGGCATATACCGGGGGGATGTATCCAATAGTAGGCGTAATGCGCCTGTGCACATAAAAAGTATATTTTAAAGTCAGGAACGCCGAACCCCCCCTTGGCCATACGGGTGTATTAGCGTCGACCATTTAAGTCTTGGCTGCTTCCAACCTCCCCAAAAAAAATCTGATTAACTCAGAGCACAATGTATGACCATTTTTACAAGGGACGCCCGCCCGCTAATAAGAGTGGTAATGCGATCCACCGCGTAATGTTGGCATTAAGTTGTGTTATATCCGTGCCATAGTTTGCTCTTATCGTGTCTTCCTTATCACTGGTGATCTGTATACCAAGATATCTTAGGTCTGTGTCGCACCATTCTAGTGGGAAGACAAGTTGGAATTTAGTCACCGGCGCTGTGAAGGGAAAGACTTGCGATTTCCCTCAGTTGATATTTATCCATACTAATATAATAAAGAGAGAGCCAAAAACCTTTGAGGCGGGTAATCTCAGGAACCACAGCACCAATCACAACACCAAATACAGCGTTGGAAAGGGCAGATGCAGCAGAAGGACATAGGCTATGCAGACGCCCATCATATACATTTAAAAAGTAAAAGAACCATGCCAGCAAAGTAGTCCCTTGTGGGCGTGTCTGCGTTGTGCTGTGGGCTTGTGCTGGGGGGACGTGACAAATGCTGGGGGCGTGTGGTATATTCCACCCTTCGGGCTGGACTGCTCCCATGAGGCACTGGGTCAAGGCTGATTTGCATATGGCCATGTCTGAACTGGGGTGGTGTGTAGTGCAAAAAAACGATGGGTTTAGGCCCAGATCTCTGTACTGGGGTGAATATATGACATTGTTCTGCCATCTGTCCATCAACTGTTGTTTTTGCATTTGTCACCCCGAGTGTGACTGGTAATGTCAGACGTGAGTCCCATGCTCTCCACACCACTGGAGTCAAGCTATCCTGGTTGAAGATGGCAGATAGCAGTCCTAGGATGCTTGAGACTAGTCTAGGAATGATTTGGCTTAGCAGTTTGGCCTGGAATGTTCCCATGAGGTGGTGTGGAGTGGAGTGCAAAAAAAGATGGACTTCTCTCCAGATCTCTGTATGACATTGTTTTGCATTCTATCCATCAACAGTTGTTTTTACATACTGCCCTTCGTGCCATGTCTAATATCTGTGCTGGTGGTGTGGGCGGTTGTGTCAAATATTTCATTGTTTTTTCTTCCCAGGTTTTGTACATTCCAGCTGTGGGTGTTCACCCTGCTCCCTTTAAATACATCTGCCCCCCCATAATCAAAAGCCAACCTTACTCTTTAAAATACCCCAACACCCTTAAACACTAACCCATCTTAACCCTTTAAATATACCCTGTACCGCAAAACTCAAACCTATACCTACATCCTAAAAATACCCCAGTACCCCAAAAACCAAACCTACCCCTGAACCCTAAAATACCCCTGTACCCCAAAACCCAAACCTAGCCCTGAACCCTTAAAATACCCCTGTACCCCAAAACCATAACCTACCCCTGAACCCTAAAAACACCTCTGCACCCAAAAACCTAAACCTAGCCCTGAACCATAAAAATAACCCTGTACCCCAAAACCCAAACCTACCCCTGAACCCTAAAATACCCCTGTACCCCAAAACCCAAACCTAGCCCTGAACCCTAAAACACCTCTGCACCCCAAAAACCCAAACCTAGCCCTGAACCATAAAAATAACCCTGTACCCCAAAACCCAAACCTACCCCTGAACCCTAAAATACCCCTGTACCCCAAAACCCAAACCTAGCCCTGAACCCTAAAAATACCCCTGTACCCCAAAACCCAAACCTAGCCCTGAACCCTAAAATACCCCTGTACCCCAAAACCCAAACCTAGCCCTGAACCCTAAAAACACCCCTGTACCGCAATACCCATTACTATCCCTAAACGCTAAAACTACCCCTGTACCCCATGACCCAAAACTATATCTGAACCCTTAAAATACCCAAACACCCCAAAACATATACCTCAGTACCCCAAAACATATACCCCTATACCTATACTTACCTTATCCGAACATTGAAAAAAAAACATGCTTTTACCATTCATGCATTTACAACGAATTTCGTTGTAAATGTATGCGTGGTAAAAGCATATAAAATGTAATGTCATGCGTTATAATGGCATTGCGGAGTCATGGTACTTTCATAATGAAAGTGATAGTCTGCGGAAAGAAAGTTGCGGAATAATGGGTGTTTACCCTCCCCCGGTAAGTACATTGGTGGCACGGCGGCCAACATCTCCAGCAACATACTCATATGTTTTTCACCACCGATTTGAAAAATGCACAGGTCTCTCTCAGTGATGGCCAGCACCGACATACACTTTTAGACACACCTCCCACCACAAGTTCTAGAATTGCAAACTTTAGAGCTGGGGAGCTACGTTCGAATCTCGGCATCAGGTCAACATCCTGTAATTCCAGGCAAATTGCTTTGTCTCCCCGTACCTACCACAAATTAATGTGTTCTTCTGTAATGTAAATTGTGCTCATGCCATGTTTTCGAGTTCGCGCTATATCATATTGCAAGGAAAAATAAAGTAAGGAAACTCGAGTTCACACACTACTGAATGCGTACTCTTAAGTGCATCAGCAGTGCACTGTGAATCGGAGCGTTTCACAGGCCTGTCACAGATAAGAAATGTTATCAAAACGAAATCCTACAAAACAATATACTACTGGCCGGTAGCAATTCATACCCGGACAACGTCGGGACAGGCTGCTAGTTCCTGATAACCTGATGAATCGTATGAATTCTTGCAGTATAGGGTTTATGTGTTGTTGGGGGTCTCGAATATATAGCGTCATGTCGTCCGCATATAGTGATGTTAGTATTTGACGCAGGCAGCAGCGCAATGCCTTGTCTTTATGAACCTGTCTTAATCTAGAAGCCAGCGGCTCTACCGCAATGGCGAATAATAATGGGGATAATGGGTACCCCTGCCGTGTGCCTCTAAAAATGATTATCGGCTGTGATAGGTGGCCATTGATCTATATCTTGGCAGTGGGTTTGTGGTATAATAGTTTAATCCAAGACAAATAAAGAAGCGGGAAACCCATATGGCTGAGATACCCGCCACCCCCTCTCAACACAATCCCCAAAAGGAGGGAAACCGGAAACAGTTCTTGAAGTTTTTGGAAAAGGGGAGGGAGTGACCCTCCCCCGGCCGTATTTATTAAAACAAAATTAAACGTTAAACAGTTCATATTAATGTACAATTTCATAACCACATTGCGATGTTTGGCTAACCTTAACAGATTCTCTAATACAGAGGTTCTCCTAGCCGAACTACCAACCTGCAAAACATTTTCTTGAAATAATGAAATTGTACATCCTAACGTTTAAGGGCCAACGGCAAGGTCGTAACCGGTGTCAAGATCCCTAACCAGAAATACCCCCCCCACTTTGGGAGGGGCGACAGCACTGAGGCGTACCCCACGTGCAACTACCAATTTCCCTTTGACTTGTCGGGGGCCCCAATAAACTCGACGCCACTTAAAGGTCGTTCGAGGACTCGTGTGAGTATCTAGAAGGTAGCGTAGACCTCCCCCCAAACCCCACACAACTTACCACATCTGCCGTCGCAGACGTCACTGGCCCCGGGAAATTCCCCAGGAGGGGGCTGTAACCCCTCCTACACAGGAAGGGGCCTTGACCGCCTTTCCTTTCCTTCCGGCGGCCTCTCCTTAGACAGGACCGCCTCCCCGTTGAGGGGCCAATGGCCACCTCTCCCGAGCGCTCCCATCCGTGTTGGGTGACGCCCACTCATAGGGATCTTCCAATTACTGCTCACCGATCATGACCTTACCGCCTACCAAATAAATACGACAATGCTACCTAAACCAACGATGCATTGGGCACTATGACCCGAATAAGCATGCTTATAACGGACAAAAAACAGAATATCCTTAATCATAGAACATAAATAACATCAGCCAACTTTATTACACACTCAATATCAACATGATAATACCAACGAACACAAAACAGAATATCTTTAATCACAGAACATACATAGAATCGGCCAACTTTATTACACACTCGATATCAACATGATAATACCACAACCTGTAAACGAAAAAATTAGAATTATCAAAACCATCTTAAAACAACTAGCTGTCCTCAGGGGCTGGTGGGTGGGTCAAAATTGGCTCTTCGTTCCGTCTCGAGCTCACGTGCAGCGAGGAGGTGCAGCTTCAGAGCACAGGAACAAGAGGATGTCTTCCGGTCTTGCGTCCCTTTTTATCCGTCTTCAGGGCGGGCGTAAACCCGCCCCTGCCTGCCCCGAGGGCGTGGCCAGCTGCGTCAGTGTCTAGGCCAGCCCACTCCAGGGCGGGAAAGAGCGCGCCCCGGCTACGCCGCTTCGGGCATACCAGCCGAGACGCGCCTCCCGCCCAAAATGGCTTCCCGGGGGGATCGAGGCACTCTGCCATAAGTTCGGGGGGACCGAGTGGTCGCCCCTTTCCATATGGCTGAGATACCCGCCACCCCCTCTCAACACAATCCCCAAAAGGAGGGAAACCGGAAACAGTTCTTGAAGTTTTTGGAAAAGGGGAGGGAGTGACCCTCCCCCGGCCGTATTTATTAAAACAAAATTAAACGTTAAACAGTTCATATTAATGTACAATTTCATAACCACATTGCGATGTTTGGCTAACCTTAACAGATTCTCTAATACAGAGGTTCTCCTAGCCGAACTACCAACCTGCAAAACATTTTCTTGAAATAATGAAATTGTACATCCTAACGTTTAAGGGCCAACGGCAAGGTCGTAACCGGTGTCAAGATCCCTAACCAGAAATACCCCCCCCACTTTGGGAGGGGCGACAGCACTGAGGCGTACCCCACGTGCAACTACCAATTTCCCTTTGACTTGTCGGGGGCCCCAATAAACTCGACGCCACTTAAAGGTCGTTCGAGGACTCGTGTGAGTATCTAGAAGGTAGCGTAGACCTCCCCCCAAACCCCACACAACTTACCACATCTGCCGTCGCAGACGTCACTGGCCCCGGGAAATTCCCCAGGAGGGGGCTGTAACCCCTCCTACACAGGAAGGGGCCTTGACCGCCTTTCCTTTCCTTCCGGCGGCCTCTCCTTAGACAGGACCGCCTCCCCGTTGAGGGGCCAATGGCCACCTCTCCCGAGCGCTCCCATCCGTGTTGGGTGACGCCCACTCATAGGGATCTTCCAATTACTGCTCACCGATCATGACCTTACCGCCACAGGACCGGATAGTTGACCGGCTATCCGGACCCCCCACAAAGCTCCTACCTAAAGGTCATGCTTCAACGTTTTTAACCACGCTAAGAAGTCTCCTATGAGTAACTCATTCCCCACCCGAGACAAATGCACACCATCCCCCGAATACACACTGTCATCATTAATACATCCGTGCGAAATAGAATGCAATGTCCCGGAACGGAACAACCTACTCACTTTGTTATTAAGCTTTCTAACAGAGTGATTCAAAGCAGGAATAGAAATAGCCCCCCGCCACACCTTTCGTGGGATCATATGGGACCACGGAATTGTGCACCCCGGAACTCTCCTCGCCAACCAACTTACAGTGGAAAGCATTGCCTCCAGGAGAAGTCGTCTACCGGTGGTGACCAAATCATTGCCCCCTAAATGCACTATGACTATAGACGGCGGTGACCTCGTCCGCCCTAACAAATCCTCAAAATATGCTTGAAACTGGTCAATACAGAGACCGCCTCTTCCGTAGAAGGACACCCTGTACCCGTATTCCCCAGCCACGTGAATCATATCACCTGCTTTGAATACGTCCGCGGCACGCCTCACGTATGAGTGGCCCACGACCCACACCTCCTTTTTCACAGCCGGTGATGTCTTACCGCTGGCCCGGTGTTGGGTCGACTGCAAAGTCCGCCCCGCCTCGTAGGCTTGCGCAACTGAAAACCAAACAAAAACAAGAGGCGTGAGTACATTACAGCTTTACAACATGTGTAACCGCACATACCTCTTATAACAATTGGAGGACCAACGCCCCACTCGTTTCACTTGTTCAACATTCAGACCCCTGGCTGTAGCTTCCGTAGCAGCCCCTATCCGAAAGGAATGGGTCCCAAACTCGCCCGGGTTCAAGCCCGCAGCGGCAATCGACATCGCAAGCACCCGCTGAAACTGAAACCTCGTCAGTGGAGTGGCGTCCGCGTGTCTCAACAAGGTCCCTCCCCATACTGCCACCCTTCGTGCTAGGTAATCTTCTAAACACTTTACCGGGCATATGGAGGACCCGGGAATCCTGCGTATGATTATACAGTCACCCATCCCATCTTGATCGGTCTTGGACTTGACAAAGGAGACCGTCATTGCCTCTCCTCTGATCTGAACGTGTTCCTGGCACAAACCCCCCACCACATCCTCTTTGTTCCTTGCCACTAATTTGCTTACTCGCATCGCCCCGTGAAATGCTAGCGTAAAAGCGGCTCGGAACAACACCGCCTCAAACGGAGATGAACATGTGGCAGGGAGTGTAGCCAACAACTGGGCCAACTTATCCAAACCTATTGGGCGCCTCTCATCTACTCTGCGACCCTCAAGGCGTTGCCACCCACGCAGCGCTTTCTGCACAACGAAAGACGCCGTTGGGTCCTGGATACTATGAGCCCTGGCAACAAAGGAAATAGCAGCACGATGCCTCTGAGCCGTAGCCACAGATTTCCCAGCCCTACGTAAGGACATCAGGAAATTCACTACCCATTCCTCGTGGCCCCAAAGTCTCTCACTATCAGACCCCAAAAAGGCTAAATAGGACCTAAACGCCCCTTCGTATGCCTTCCTCGTCCGTGTTGCTAGACTCTCTCCCACGAGGTGACGAAGTTCGGGGCACCGAGAGACCAGAGAGCCTCGGGGAAGGGTGCCGGCCCTGGGTCCGCTGAGGGAAGGAAGCCCGAGAAAGCCTGCATATGAAAACGAGACAGAGCATCAGCCGCCTGATTCTGTACCCCTGGGACATGTTTTGCTCTGAACAGCACATTCAGTTGCATGCACAACAAAACAATCTCTTTGAGCAGCCTTAAGATCAGTTTACATCGTGCTGCCTGACTATTGATGCACTCGACCACAGTCATATTGTCGGACCAAAATATCACAGAGTGATCCATGAACCCTTCTGGCCAGGTTCTCAAGGCCACCAAAATAGGAAAAAGTTCCAAGAAAGCAATATTACTCGTCAGACCATTGTCGTGCCACCATGTCGGCCACCTTTGTGCCGACCATTTTGTGCCGAAGATGGCACCAAAACCTGTGCTACCTGCTGCATCTGTCCATAGCCCCAGCTCTTCAGAGGATACGGCTGGTTTGTTCCATATGACTCGACCATTAAAGTCCGCCAGAAATGCTAACCAAATACGCACGTCCTGGCGGACCTCAGCAGATAGTCTCGTGCGGTGATGGCCCTCCTTTATGCCGCCCATAGCTTGGGCAATTGACCGAGAAAAGGGGCGGGCCATCGGTATAACTCTAAGGGCAAAATTCAACTGTCCCACCAACTGCTGTAACTGATGCAGCGTAATTTTAGATCCATTTAAACACTCTTGCAGGGTTGCCCTGAACTTTAACACTTTGTCAGTTGGCAAGCGAAAACAACCTTCTCTGGAGTCTAACTCGATCCCCAGAAACTCGAGGCAAGTCGCAGGACCCACCGTCTTACCTGGTGCCAATGGCACACCAAACTGTTTCATTAATACACAAAATTCGGCCAAGGCCCGGCCACATTCAATATCCCCGGCTGGCCCCAGGAACAGAAAATCATCAAGGTAATGCATTACATGTTGGAAACCCGTCTTCTTTGTGAAGACCCATTGCAGAAAACTACTGAATTTCTCGAAATAAGCACAAGATATAGAGCACCCCATCGGCATACACTTATCCATGTAATAACAACCCTGAAAATTAAATCCTAGGAGACGCTGATCGTCCGGGTGTACCGGGAGCAACCGGAACGCTGACTCGATATCTGACTTCGCCATCAGCGCCCCGGGCCCCAGGCGATTCAAAATGGCTACGGCCTCATCGAAGGATGCGTACCGCACCGAACACACTTCTGGGTCAATTGCATCGTTTACAGAAAGACCACGTGGAGCTGACAAATTATGAATCAATCGGAACTCACCCGGGTCCTTCTTGGGGACCACCCCTAAAGGAGAACAAACAAAATCCTGCACCGGAGGTACAGTAAACGGGCCGGCGACACGACCTCTGATAACCTCTTTCCGGATCTTATCCTGCACTACAGTCGTATGCTGCAGGACGGAAAGTTGATTTTTGCATATCCCGACACCCTGAAAGTCCCCCACCGGAATGCGGAAACCATATGAAAAACCGTTTCGCAGCAATCCAGCAGAAGTACGATCTGGGTATTCACTGAGCCAGGGAATCATCGCCAAGGTATCAATCGGGGTTGGTAAAGGCGCCCCTCGGACTATATTAGACCTGTTTGGCGCCTCCATTACCCCCATTCTCACCCGTTTTGGCTCTGCACGAGGACTCAGGATGGGACGAACCGCAACCACTACACTCGTGCTTGAATTTACACGATCCCTGTGGCCTAGTACATTTACCTTTGTTGAAATTGAAGCAGAAACCCCTTTTCCCTGTATTACTGGCAGATCTCGAGTAGTCGTCGGTACTCGTACCTGGCCGAAAGGGCGTCCCCGCATATTGGCGGGAGGACTCGCCAACATTGCTCCCCACCAACGGCATTTTCAACATTCCTGACTCTTTCATTTTATCCCATGTCAAAGAATCATAACAGTCCCAGGTTAAACTTTTGTTATGCTCCTTCGCTTTCCTAAAGAGATTATCATAACAGAACCAATGGTTACCCTGGTGAGACGTCGAGTACCCCATAATTCGTGACTGATAGCTCGGTAACTCAGAAAGCAATTCGGGCCTACGTTCCCCTAAGATCGACGTAAAAATTCCCCATGCATTGCCCCAATTACCAATATTCTCATTCACTTTAAAGGCGGCCATTTTTGCGCGCCAAACACTCGGATGCATCAGATCCTTCTGACCTTTAACATGCTCCACCTCATAATGATCAACAAGCAAGGAGAAAATGTTCACATATTCCCCCGCCCAAATCTTTTCCTTTATTGCCAAAGGAACATGTTGCCCCAACTTTTCTCTACGAGAGGGTGCTGACTCATCCCTCGCGATCGGCAATGGCCGCTTACCTGCACCGGACGCTGCTTCTGTGGTCGCAACCGGGGCCTGCGGCTTGTCTATCACTGTAGCCGGCGCGGGCACCTTGGCTGCATCTCGCTTCTCGCGCAACTGTTTCATCAGTACTTGTGCCTCGGCAGCCGTTGTGCCCTCGCTACTGTCGCCCAACCACGCTGCTAGCTGTGCCGCCAACTCGGGAGGCATATCCTCAGTGGATGTCGGGGTGACCACGACGGGAATCGGGTTCCCCTCCGGTACCGGGGTTGGCGCCTCGAGCGGGGTACAGGGAACCGGGACATCTCCCCCGGCTGGTCCCTTTCTAGGCCTCTTGGCTCTCCCTCCAGGGGCTGCTCCAGCCGATGGACGCCCCGATCCCCCCTCCCCATCTCGCTCCGCCACCTGCTTTCTTAGTTCGGACATCTCCTTCATGAGGACCCGAACCATCTGATCTGTCGTCATTCTCTTCGCACCTTTTCTGGGCATCTTTCCGACCAAGTATCTAGAAGACAAAAAGAAAGATTAAAACGCTCAAAATTGGCTCTTCGTTCCGTCTCGAGCTCACGTGCAGCGAGGAGGTGCAGCTTCAGAGCACAGGAACAAGAGGATGTCTTCCGGTCTTGCGTCCCTTTTTATCCGTCTTCAGGGCGGGCGTAAACCCGCCCCTGCCTGCCCCGAGGGCGTGGCCAGCTGCGTCAGTGTCTAGGCCAGCCCACTCCAGGGCGGGAAAGAGCGCGCCCCGGCTACGCCGCTTCGGGCATACCAGCCGAGACGCGCCTCCCGCCCAAAATGGCTTCCCGGGGGGATCGAGGCACTCTGCCATAAGTTCGGGGGGACCGAGTGGTCGCCCCTTTCCATTCTCTGCAATACCCCAAATAAGTAATCCCACTCCACCGAATCAAACGCCTTGGTGGCGTCTAGGAATACTGCGGCAAGTGGTAATTCGGGTGCTACTGTCTGAATCAAGGAGAACAGAGTTCTAAGAATGTGGGACGTGTTCCTGCCTGGTACAAACCCTGATTGTTCGGGAAGTATTAATTTGTCCATCAGCAAAGTTAAGCGATTTGCCAATAGTTTTGCCAAGATTTTTGTGTCACAATTTATTAACGACTAGCAGCCCGTACCGACGTTGTCCGGGTATAAATTGCTGCCGGCCAGTAGTATATCGTTTTGTAGGATTTCGTTTTGATAGCATTTCTTATCTGTGACAGGCCTGTGAAACGCTTCGATTCACAGTGCACTGCTGATGCACTTAAGAGTGCGCGTTCAGTAGTGTGTGAACTCGAGTTTCCCTACTTTATTTTCCTTGCAATATTATATAGCGCAAACTCAACAACATGGCATGAGCACAATTTACATTACAGAAGAACACATTCATTTGTGGTAGGCACGGGGAGACAAAGCGATTTCTCTGGAATCACAGGATGTTGAGCTGATGCCGAGATTCGAACGTAGCTCCCCATCTCTAAAGTTCGTAATTCCAGAACTTGTGGTGGGAGGTGTGTCTAAAAGTGTATGTCGGTGCTGGGCATCAATGAGAGAGACCTATGCATTTTTCCAATCGGTGGTGAAAAAATATGAGTTTGTTGCTGGAGATGTGGGCCGCCGTGCCACCAATTTACATACGGGGGAGGGTAAATACCCATTATTCCGCAACTTTCTTTCCGCATACCATCACTCCGCATACTTTCATTACGAAAGTCCCATGACTCCGCAATGCCATTATAACGTGTGGCATTACATTGTATATGCTTTTACCACGCATACATTTACAACGAAATTCATTATAAATGCATGAATGGTAAAAGCATGTTTTTTTTAAATGTTTGGATAAGGCAAGTATGGGTATAGGGGTATATGTTTTGGGGTACTGAGGTATATGTTTTGGGGTGTTTGGGTATTTTAAGAGTTCAGATATAGTTTTGGGTTCTGGGGTACAGGGGTATTTTTAGGGTTCAGGGCTAGGTTTGGGTTTTGGGGTATAGGGGTATTTTTAGGGGTCAGGGGTCGGTTTGGGTTTTGGGGTACAGGGGTATTTTAAGGGTTCAGGGCTAGGTTTGGGGTAGAGGGGTATTTTTAGGGTTCAGGGCTAGGTTTGTGTTTTGGGGTTTGGGATACAGGGGTATTTTGGGGTTCTGTGTTAGGTTTGGGTTTTGGGGTACAGGGGTATTTTTAGGGTTCAGGGGTAGGTTTGGGTTTTGAGGTACAGGGGTATTTTAAGGGTTATGGGCTAGGTTTGGGTTTTGGGGTGCAGTGGTATTTTAGGGTTTAGGGGTAGGTTTGGGTTTTGGGGTACAGGGGTAGTTTTAGGGTTCAGGGGTAGGTTTGGGTTTTGAGGTACAGGGCTATTTATAGGGTTTAGGGATAGGTTTGGGTTTTGGGGTAGAGGGTATATTTATAGGGTTAAGATGGGTTAGTGTTTAATTGTGTTGGGGTATTTTATAGAGTAAGGGTGGGTTATGATTATGGGGTGCAGGGGTATTTAAAGTAGGGGTGGGCGGAATTGGCGCAAACTTGGTACAATAAATCTGCAATATTTAGTTCCGTCAGATTTCCAATTATTAAAACAGAAACCTCTTATATCTATACTAATATAATAGAGAGCCCAAACCTTTGAGGCGGGTAATCTCAGGAACCACAGCACCAATCACAACACCCAATACAGCGTTGGAACGGGCAGTTGCAGCAGAAGGACATAGGCTATGCAGACGCCCACCATATACATTTAAAAGGTAAAAGAACCATGCCTGCAAAGTAGTCCCTTATGGGCGTGTCTGCATTGTGCTGTGGGTGTGTGCTGGGGGCGTGACAATCGCTGGGGGCATTCCGTCACGAGTGCTGTTTTTTCTTCCCAGTTTTCTATACATTCCTGCTCCCTTTAAATAGTAAATAACAAGTATTTCTACATGCTAAAATGCATATAGTCATTTCACAAAAGTGAAATTAGCTTCCAGCAAGCAGTGAGAGAGGTGATGATTTTGAGATCAAGCCCCTGCAAAGCATTATGGGACGAGATTAGCAGTGGGAAGTGAATATTATAGTATCCAAATAATTCTACAAAGAGCTGCAGTTCACCTGTCGTCCCCAGTTGTCCCTGATGAGGCAAATGCAATAGCATTTAAAATATTGTACATCAGGCTGCAGTTCACCTTGTGGTCCCTAGATGTCCCTGATGAGGCAAATGCAATAGCTTTTAAAATATTACACATCAAGCTGCAGTTCACCTCGTCGTCCCTAGATGACCCTGATGAGGCAAATGCAATAGCATTTAAAATATTATACATCAAGCTGCAGTTCACCTCGCCGTCCCTAGATTTCCCTGATGAGGCAAATGCAATAGCATTTAAAATATTATGTATCAAGCTGCAGTTCACCTCGCCGTCCCTAGATGTCCCTGATGAGGCAAATGCAATAGCATTTAAAATATTATACATCAAGCTGCAGTTTACCTCGTCGTCCCAAGATGTCCCTGATGAGTAAAATTCAAAAACATTGAAACCCTTTCATGAATGCTAAAGATTATGCTAATCTTATCCCATAATGCTTTGTAGGGCCTTTTAGTTGTATTTTTGCCCATAACTGTGCTTCCGGTGGTTCTAAGAGAATGGGACCTCAACTGAATTACTATTTAAAGGGGGCAGGAATGTATAGAACCTGAGAAGAAAAAACAACACTCGTGACGGAATGCCCCCAGCAATTGTCACGCCCCCAGCACACACCCACAGCACAATGCAGACACGCCCACAAGGGACTACTTTGCTGGCATGGTTCTTTGACCTTTTAAATGTATATTTTGGGCGTCTGCATAGCCTATGTCCTTGTGCTGCGACTGCCCTTTCCAATTCCAACGCTGTATTGGGTGTTGTGATTGGTGCTGTGGTTCCCGAGTTTACCTGGCCAAAAGGTGCAAGTTCTCTCTTTATAATAGTAGTATAGATAATGGACAGTAGGAGTCGCAGGATTCAGGGGATTTTCCGGGCTTCAACAGTGACGTTACTACTGCTTCTCTCATTGAAGGGGGGAGAATGCCTACCTCTAGAGATTCTTTGTCTACCTCTTTCAACACTGGCGCCATGATATCTATGTAGCTTTTATAAAATTCTGCTGGTAGGCCATCGGAGCCTGGTGTCTTCCCATTCTTTAGCTGCATGATTGCGTCTCTGATTTCATCGATCTCAAATGGGAGACTTAGGAATTCTCTTGGTACATCACTAAACCATCCAAGCTCTATTTCCCCAAAAAAGTTGTCTAACTTTGGTGGTCCGTGGCTCTTGGAAGTATATAACATCTTACAATAATGTGTGACGTAAGTGTCTAAAATGGTGAGCGTGTTGCTCTGCGATATTGCCTCGTTATCCTGTATCTCTAATATGTAAGCATTAAAGCAGGGAGTTCGTGTCACCTCAGCTAGCGCCTTGCCTGGCCTCTCTCCCTCTCTAAATTTGTGGGCCACCCAGTATCGTCCTCTGAATTTAAATTCCCACTGTGCTGTGTTCTCATAAGTAGATCATTTCTCCCGGAACTCTTTATGTGCTTGTCCTACTTCTCCACGCCCCATTTGTCTCTCCAGTGCTCGTAGGGGCATATTATCAAGGGGGTTTATCCCTGCTTTTTTGGCTTTAAAAGCCAAGAAAGCGGAGATAAAATTAACTCCCTATTACCTAGCTGTCGCTAACACCAGTTAGCGACAGCTAGTAGGAGATAGCGACCATCTTGGGCCCCACTTTGCATGTCAGTGATATTTATCACTAATGACATGCAAAGTGGGTGTGCCAAGATGCTAGCGACTGGGAACAGTCGCTAACATCGCTATCACCTATTCCCAACTTATGGAGATATTCGAGCTAAGCGCGAATATCTCCAAAAGCTAACACCTGCCCTGAGCAGTTCTTAGCCATGTTATCCAATGGGAGGTGGATAACATGGCTAAGTGCATTAGCTCGGTAATGCATGAATATCGCTGAATTTGCAGCGATATTCATGCATTGCGGCCGATTTTCATCGCATTTGCTATAAACCTTGGTAATACCAAGGTTTATTTGCGATAAAAATCGTCGCAGCTCAGCGGTAAATTTTTGTCTCTAACCAAGCAATAGCGATAATTATCGCTATTGCTTGGTAATATGCCCCCCAGTTCTCTCTCCGGTTCATATAGTGTGTTCTGTATGTCTTTCAGTACTCCAAAACTCTTTGAAATACAGAATCCCCTAATCGTTACCTTAAAAGCCTCCCATATTAATTTGACACTATCAACAGTTCCCTTGTTTCTAATAAAAAATCCTTGATTTCCTCACCTAGTTCTGCCTGAAAGACTATATCTAACAGGGCCGTGGGTTGCAGTCTCCAGCACTGCCTGGGTCTGTCGTAGCCTGGTGGGGTTAGTGACACCTTAATTGGACGGTGGTCTGAAAAAAAAGTCCTGCCTAAGTGTACCACATTTCGTATGGCTGGCCCTAATCCCTTGGAGAGGAGGCAGTAGTCCATTCGTGCCCATGTTCCCGTGTGAGACCTAAAGTGTGTGCCCTCCCGTACTTGTGGGTGAGTATACCTCCAACTATCTATCAGGTCCCCTTCTTCAATTATACCCCTCAGTGCTTCCTGCGCGTTGGTGTAGTGATGTGTAGCCACATTAGATCTGTCCTGAGCGGGTTCAATGCGACATAAAGTCTCCTCCCCAAATATTATGAGTGGAGCCAATGTTTGTTATTTTGCCCCACAGGTTAGTGAAGAATTGAGGGCTGTCCGTGTTGGGTCCATAACAATTCGCAATTGTAACCGAGTCTCTACCTAATAGTCCCCACCCAATGACATATCTACCCTGCGGGTCCTCTATCCTCCCCACTAATTCAAAAGGGGTTTGTTTTTTAAACAAGATGGCAGTGCCAAGGGGCGTAAGATGTATAGGATGAAGAGTTGACAGCTTACCCATTTTCTGGCAAATGTGTTCAAGGCCTTTGGATTAATATGAGTTTCTTGTAGTAAAGGCACCTGTATCTGGTGTCTATCTAAGTAGGCCAGGGGCTGTATTCCTTTCCTCGGGTCTCCAAGGCCCCTGATTTTCCAAGAAACTACCCTCAGTACGTGTCTATCCTCCTGTCCCATTGCACCAGTTGTGGATCATCCGGTCAATATAATGTGAGTATTAAAATATTAGCATTTGTGCATACAAAGAGACAAACATATCAAAAATAAGTTGTGTAGGCATGTCACTGCTATTGCTAAATTCCCTTCCCGTGCCTCCCTCACCCATTGAAACATCCCAAACATGTCGTTGCAAGCATCTCATCCCCCCCTCCCAACCTCCAATAGCTTCTTTATCATGGCAACTATGTCTATGCCTTCCCATTCGGAACTTGAGAAGTGACCTGGAAGAAGCACAAACAATATAAAAACAATAGTGGGTCTCTCCCAGCTGGGGTAATGCATCTGGGTGGCCCACAAGTACCTCTTATCAGTCTAGGTGTAGCACATTGCGTCATTAGTACCTGGACCGATTCATGGGTGTCCGGCTGCAAAGTGGCTGTATGCTCCCTACTGTGTGCACTTCAGCACTAAGGTCTCAATTCATAGTCAATAGTTGACTCTCTGTCATTTCGTTGAAAGGTTCCACCCATTTTCCATGTTAGTGCTTCTAGGTCACCCGTCATTACCATGTTTCTCTCTGCTAGGGTCCTATTTAGACAATTGCCATATTCATCTATACTACTATTATAAAGAGAGAACTTGCACCTTTTGACCAGGTAAACTCGGGAACCACAGCACCAATCACAACACCCAATACAGCATTGGAAAGGGCAGTTGCAGCAGAAGGACATAGGCTATGCAGACGCCCACCATATACATTTAAAATGTAAAAGAACTGTGCCTGCAAAGTAGTCCCTTGTGGGCGTGTCTGCATTGTGCTGTGGGTGTGTGCTGGGGGCGTGGCAATCGCTGGGGGCATTCCGTCACAAGTGTTGTTTTTTCTTCCCAGGTTTCTATACATTCCTGCTCCCTTTAAATAGTAATTCAGTGGAGGTCCCATTCTCTTAGAACCACCCCAAGCACAGTTATGGGCAAAAATACAACTAAAAGGCCTTGCAAAGCATTATGGGATAAGCTTAGCATAATTTTTAGCATTCATGAAAGGGTTTCAATGTTTTTGAATTTTACTCATCAGGGAGATCTTGGGTGGAGGAGGTGAACTGCAGCTTGATGTATAATATTTTAAATGCTATTGCAGTTGCCTCATCAGGGACATCTAGGGACGAGGAGGTGAACTGCAGCTTGATGTGTAATATTTTAAATGCTATTGCATTTACCTCATCAGGGACATCTAGGGACGACGAGGTGAACTGCAGCTTGATGTGTAATATTTTAAATGCTATTGCATTTGCCTCATCAGGGACATGTAGGGAGGACGAGGTGAACTGCAGCTTGATGTGTAATATTTTAAATGCTATTGCATTTGCCTCATCAGGGACATCTAGGGACGGCGAGGTGAACTGCAGCTTGATGTATAATATTTTAAATGCTATTGCATGTGCCTCATCAGGGACATCTAGGGACAGCGAGGTGAACTGCAGCTTGATATATAATATTTTAAATGCTATTGCATTTGCATCATCAGGGACATCTAGGGACATGAGGTGAACTGCAGCTTGATGTGTAATATTTTAAATGCTATTGCATTTGCCTCATCAGGGACATCTAGGGACCATGAGGTGAACTGCAGCTTGATGTATGATATTTTAAATGCTATTGCATTTGCCTCTTGGGGACAACTGGGGAGAACGAGGTGAACTGCAGCTCTTTATAGAATTATTTGGATACTATAATATTCACTTCCGACTGCTAATCTCGTCCCATAATGGTTTGCAGGGGCTTGATCTCAAAATCATCACCTCTCTCACTGCTTGCAGGAAGCTAATTTCACTTTTGTGAAATGACTATATGCATTTTAGCATGTAGAAATACTTGTTATTTTACCTTGAATATATGAGGTTTCTGTTTTAATAATTTGAAATCTGACGGAACGAAATATTGCGGATTTATTGTACCAAGTTCGTGCCAATTCCGCCCACCCCTACTTTAAATACCCCTGCACCCCATAATCATAACCCACCCTTACTCTATAATATACCCCAACACCCTTAAACACTAACCCATCGTAACCCTATAAATATAGCCTGTGCCCCAAAACCCAAACCTATCCCTAAACCTTAAAAATACCTCTGTACCCCAAAACCAAAACCTAGCCCTGATCCCTATAAATACCCCTGTACCTCAAAACCCAAACATACCCCTGGACCCTAAAAATACCCCTGTACCCCAAAACCCAAACCTACCCCTGAACCCTAAAATAACCCTGTACCTCAAAACCCAAACCTAGACCATAACCCTTAAAATACCCCTGTACCCCAAAACCCAAACCTACCCCTGAACCCTAAAAATACCCCTGTACCCCAAAACCCAAACCTAGCCCAGAACCCTAAAATACCCCTGTATCCCAAAACCCAAACCTAGCCCTGCACCCTAAAAATATCTCTGTACCCCAAAACCCAAACCTAGCCCTGAACCCTTAAAATACCCCTGTACCCTAAAACCCAAACCTACCCCTGAACCCTAAAAATACCCCTATACCTCAAAACCCAAACCTAGCCCTGAACCCTAAAAATACCCCTGTACCCCATAACCCAAAACTATATCTGAACCATTAAAATACCCAAACACCCCAAAACATATACCTCAGTACCCCAGAAAATATACCCCTATACCCATACTTGCCTTATCCAAACATTTTTAAAAAACATGCTTTTACCATTCATGCATTTACAACGAATTTCATTGTAAATATATGCGTGGTAAAAGCATATAAAATGTAATGCCATGCGTTATAATGGCATTGCGGAGTCATGGTACTTTCGTAATGAAAGTATGCAGAGTGATGGTATGCGGAAAGAAATTTGCGGAATAATGGGTGTTTACTCTCCCCCGTAAGTACATTGGTGGCACGGCGGCCCACATCTCCAGCAACATACTCATATGTTTTTCACCACCAATTGGAAAAATGCACAGGTCTCTCTCATTGATGTCCAGCACCGACATACACTTTTAGACACACCTCCTACCACAAGTTCTAGAATTGCAAACTTTAGAGATGGGGAGCTACGTTAGAATCTCGGCATCAGCTCAACATCCTGTGATTCCAGGCAAATCGCTTTGTCTCCCCGTGCCTACCACAAATCAATGTGTTCTTCTGTAATGTAAATTGTGCTCATGCCATGTTGTTGAGTTCACGCTATATAATATTGCAAGGAAAATAAAGTAGGGAAACTCGAGTTCACACACTACTGAACGCGCACTCTTAAGTGCATCAGCAGTGCACTGTGAATCAGAGCGTTTCACAGGCCTGTCACAGATAAGAAATGCTATGAAAATGAAATCCTACGAAACAATATACTACTGGCAGGCAGCAATTCATACCCGGACAACCTCGGGACGGGCTGCTAGTTGTCCATAAAATGGTTGAGGCTGTCACGCCCCTAGACCTCTATAGCACACATAGGAACTGTGTTGTATTTACAGGGATATATATTAAAATCTCCCACCCATAGAAGATTAAAAGGGCAGTTGCTGCTATTGTTTGTGGCACATTCTATCGCTTTATCAACCTCTTCAACAATAGCATATTTGTTTGGGCCAGCCTCATTGTTGTTAAGTATTAATTAAAAGCCACATGCCTTCTTTATGTATCTCTAGAGTAAGAATATGGGACTTTTCACTTAAAGATTCGAATTTTAATACCTTTCCTGGAAAGTTATTGGGGATTAAAGTAAAAATATCCTGCTTGGCCCTCCCCAGCCACTCATTTCACCAACACAGAGGAGATGGAAAATGTAAATGAGGCCCCAATCTGCAGGCCGGCCATCGTTGCGCCAGACTACCAGGCACTATATATGACATACAGTGCAGTGCAGTGTGCAGTTTAACATCATATGCCGATGACACTCAACTGATCCTGGCGATCCATAAAAATGGAGAAGCAGTGGAAGCGAACTTTCAGGAGGGCATGAAAGCCATCAGTATCTGGATGAATCAGAATTGTTTAAAGCTACATTCTGACAAGACGGAAGTGATGTTATTTGGTGAACTGACCCCGCCTTGGTCTCCAGTCTGGTGGCCTTCGGAGCTGGGAACTCCCCCACCACCAGTATCTAAAGTGAGAAATGTGGGCGTGCTCTTCGACAACAAGCTAGCCTTTGTCAGCCATGCCAACGCAGTTGTCTCATCCTCCTTCTTTACCCTTAGAATGGTAAAGAAATTGCTTCCATTTCTTCCCCCAAATGCAGGTAAGACCCTAATGTCCACCCTAGTATTATCTAAGGTGGACTACTGCAATGGCCTATTGCTTAACGCACAGGAGCAAGTTTTGAACAAATTACAGCTTGTTCAAAATGCTGCCGCAAGGATTCTGACTGGCACACCTAAATACTCACCCATTTCCCCCATCATTCTGTCGTAATTTGACGATGGCCGAGTTAGCGCTTAGCTGTAGCTACACGTTTTCTGTTTAAATTGGCCGTACTCGGAAAACGCCATTTTGTGTGTTACGGCGGCCATCTTAGATCATGAGCGGCCCCGTGGCCAGCACGGCCTTTAGTCCGTTGTTCGTACCACTGACCACTTGAGTTTGCCCAGCAACAGGCTATTTTTAGTAACGGTCAAGCCTGTACATGCGCAGACCCCATTGACCAGTCACCCCTTAGGAATGTGCCGCAAACTGACCAGTGGGTTTGAAACCCTCCAATGAGTAGGCAGTATTCCAAAACCTGACCATATATGTACATAATGTTCTGTAACTTTGTGCCGCCTGTCCTTTTTATTACCTGTAAAACGTATAAAAGAGGGGGTCACACCGATGTTGGGTGTGATACTTCTTGCATTACCGAAGGGTGCTGTAGGAATGTACCACCACCCCATGGGGTTTTAATAAACTTGTTCTTTGCATTTTTCAGTTTCCGTGCCAACAGTTCTTTCAAATGTAAGTGGGTTATCTTCGGAACATGTAGGCCTTGGGAACCCGATACTACAAATTGGCGACCACAAAGGGACTCATCGGCGACTCGGATGCCCGAAGGAGAGGTCGTGACGAAGGTTTGGAAACTCGCCATGGACGCGTACGCTGCCACCGAGTGACCCGAGTCTTGGCACCCGCGGTGTTTTTTCCTTTCCTTCTGATCTGACCTTCCAGGTGGCGCCGGTCTCCGACTGAGTACTCGATCGTCTGCGTTGCTGGATAGAGTGCTGTTTGGCTGATTCGATTAAAAGACCTTGGCAGTTGGAATCTGGACCTTTGAAATTTTGGGTAAGATTTGTGATCGGTAAGGTAGTCTTCGGACGCTTACTGAAGTTCTATGATTTGTGATCGGTAAGGTAGTCCTCGGACGCTTGCCGAAATTCTGTGACCTATGACTTTGATTTGAGTTAGCTAACATTTGTGAATTTGTGAAATTTGAATCTATATGTGTAGTGCACTTCACATAGGCAGGCATGTAGAGATGTTTCTCTAACTTTGTTTTTTTTCCTTTGAGCGGCACATTTGTGTGAAGTACTGTAAGTGCCATTTTACACGGTATCACGTTTTCGTGATACTTTTTGAACATGCCTGTTTTAAGCACACTCCGAGGGATGTGCTGTCTTGGAAATGGTACCACAATTAGGTTAGCGGAATCACAGCCGGCTCCCCCAGAAGGAACACCAAATCGAGAAATGTACATTAAATTTGGCCTTCCCCCTATAATATACAGTAAACTCTGGAATAAGTATACGAAATCAGATCCTGAATTGCAATGGCCTCTACATGGGTCGTTCGATTTGCGTAAAGTACAGTTTGTGGAGCAATGTTTGTTTCAATGAAGGTCTAGACAAAATATGTTTGACTGCGTGCGAATGTGGGAGAAAGCGGTGCGTGAGCGAATGAAACGTGAAGTTGCCTTGGCGGACAAAGAGCAGCGCAAGGCTGCTCGGGATAAGGCTTTACAGCTTGAGGAAAAAGAGGAGCAGGAAAAGAAAGAAAGGGAGGAACGAGAACGTAAATTGCAAACGACGGGTCAATTCCCTATTCGTCGACCGCTTTATCCTGTCCTTAATAATGAAATTGATGATTTTTCTTTACTAGATCGATCACCGCCTCCGTACGTTTCGCCTACGGCTCCACTTGCAGAATCGGATGATGAAGGACAGGATAAGTCGGGAAAGAAGGGGGTATCTGGTCTCAGGTTTTCGGCGGAGAGATCCGCACATTTACGTAGTTGGGCTCGTAGAGTGAATACGATGTATGTTTCTCAGTCTGAAATTACTTCTGAAAGGAGTACCTGGACAGACCAAGAGTTATTGTATTTTATGTCCACTTTGGCAGACGAAGTTGTTACCTCATTTCGTAAAATTTCAGATACACTAGAACCTAAGGATGTGTCAGTTCATCGTGAGAATCTAGAAACAGGTGTATTTGTTCTTGCAGATGTCGATGCCTTTTACAAGCAACTGATCAAGCTGCGAGATGAGACTATCAGATTGCGGGACGAGCGGAAAAAGCTTAAGGAGTCCGGCTGGAATCCGACGGGCAGTCTAAGGAGTGTTCTCTCCGGGGTTCAGATAAGAGTTCTGCAATGCATGTTATGCCTATGCGTGAAGCTGCACCTTTGTATGTTCCACCGAAGGGGGAAGGTACAGATGATGATAGAAGGTCAAAAGATGCGAAGGGGTATTTTGTATATAATTGGGTGTATACGCCTTGGAATAGAGCGGATGTTATGGCGTTGAAGAATTCTCTACCTGATCTTCGTAAAAATCCGGCAGCATTCTTTGAAGGGGTGGAAGGGGCTATTTCATCTTGTGTGATGACTTTGGTTGATATAGATTTGTTTTTTGGGTTAATACTTCCGCCTGACATGTGGAGACAAATTCGTAAAAATAACGATGAGACAATACTAGGGGGTACATGCAAAGAGATTAATCAAGCTGACTTAGAGAGGAAACTGGCATGCAAGCCTTGCCAGCTGATTTTAGACCTTCCAACGGCCATTTGGTTAAATAAAAAACGCTCGTACCTTCTAAAAAGATAGATTGGACCATGTTAGCTTCGTGTAAACAAAAGCCAGATGAAACGGTTTCAGACTTTTTTACACGTTTTGAAGAGGCGTTTCACGATTACAGTGGTCAATCTTTAACAGATGATACAGGTCGGCATTTGTTTGTAGATAAGTATGTGGCTAATCTCCTGCCGGAGATTGCCAAACGATTAAAGTTGAGTGAAAGTTCCTGGGCCACGGCGACCCCTGCGTCTTTACTAACTATGGCTCAGTATTATGAGCGGCAGGAGTTGGAGGCTAAAGAAAGTGTTGATAAGAAAGCGAAAGAATTGAAAACGAAGGTGATGTTGGCACAGGTTCGTGGAACACAGGGTAGAGGGAACGACAGGGGTAGACGAGGTGGAGGAAACTCGTCGTATGGTCGTACGGATATTGTGGAGGATCAATGTGCTTATTGTAAGGAGTTTGGTCATTGGGCTGAGGATTGTCCGGTACTACGGGAACAACGTAGCCAGCGTGGTCGAGGAGGTGGTAGGTCGCGGGGCGGTTATACGGGGGCGAGAGGTGGTGGAGGTGATCGTGGAAGGGCTGAGCAAGGGGGCCGTGGCCAGGATGAACGAAATACTTTTGATAGACGGAACCAATATCAGATTTCAGAGGGTGAGATTGTGGAGCACCAGGATTATGTGCATGCATAGGACTGCGTAGGATGGGGTGCGGAGCCAATTGAAGTGCCGGTAGATCAGGAAGGTCCATATGTAACAGCGGGCTTTTTGGGTTCTACTGATCAATTCTTAGTCGACACCGGAGCTACTCGTAGCGCCTTGTCAAAGAAATTGGTTCCGAGGGCTCCCCTGTCTGGCGAAATGATAACATGTGTAGGGTTCGATGGCACACCCTCTCCAAGCCCTTTGTCTAAACCCCTTGCACTCTGTCTTGATAAATTTTTTAGTTTTGGCCAATTTTTGTTATCTCCCTATACCCCAGATAATATTTTGGGCCTTGACTTGCTTAAATATTTTCGAGCAACGATACGGTGCGCTCCTGAAGGAGTGAGGGTTATCCTGAATGACAATTACCCTGATCCGAATAGGTTCTATACCATATCGGACATTCCTGCTTTGGCCTCTCTCCCGCACACGTTATGGGCGACCTCTGACACGGATGTGGGGGAGATGCGTATTCCACCTATTCATATTACTGTTAAGGAGGGGGCCTCTTTGCCACGGGTGCCACAGTATAAGATTTCGAAGGAAGGTGAAATTGCCCTGACTCACATTGTCCAAGACCTGATTGCTGCTGGGGTGGTGGAAGAGGTTTCTTATAATGTTTGTAACAGCCCTATTCTCCCGATTCTTAAAAGAGACACTGACGACAAAGTCTATCGCTTTATTATTGACTTGAGAGAGATCAACAAAATTGTCATTCCCCTATATCCGGTGGTGTCCGACATTACGACCTTGCTCACATTGGTACCACCAACGGCCACGACCTTTAGTGTAATTGACTTAAAAAATGCGTTCTTTTCCATCCCTGTCCATCCTGATAGCAGATATCTGTTTGGCTTCACGTTAAATAATAAATCGTATAGATTTTGTCGTGTTCCTCAAGGTTACACTGAGAGCCCGAGTATCTACAGCCAGGCTTTGAAAAGACAGCTTGATTCCTTTGAGTTGCAGTCGGGGGTTGTCCTTATCCAATATGTGGATGACCTTCTGCTTGCTGCAGATTCTTACACGCAATGTGAAGAGAGTACAATTGCGTTGCTTTCTTTTCTGGCACAAAATAATCATAAGGTTTCCAAGAAAAAGCTTCAATACTGTAGACCCAAGGTGACCTACCTCGGTCATCTTTTGTCTAAGGAGGGGCGTGCATTAACATCAGATCGAATTCAGGCGATTTTAGATACACCAGTCCCCCGATCGAATTCAGGCGATTTTAGATACACCAGTCCCCCGCACACAGAGAGATGTACGCGCCTTCATAGGGTTAACGTCCTTTTGTAGGCAGTGGATTATGGGATTTTCGCACATTATAAAACCCTTGCTAGCGTTACTGTCCAAATCTACACCAATGCCCCTTGAATGGACAGATGAATGTCAAAATGCTTTTGAACAATTGAGACAAGCTCTTTGCTCTGCCCCCGTATTAGGTACACCTGATTATACGAAGATTTTTACATTGTACGTGCACGAGAAAGATGGGTGCGCGTTATCAGTGTTAGTGCAGACACACGGGAATAAGCAGAGGCCATGTGCGTATTTTTCTGCCATTCTTGATCCTGTAGCACGAGGGTTACCCGGGTGTTTTCGGGCAGTTGCAGCAACAGCAGTAGCTATATGACAGAGTGAGGGAATAGTGTTATCGCACAAATTGTTGGTGCTAGTTCCCCACGCAGTGGATGCACTGCTAAACCAGACAAAGACTCAATATCTCACAAGTGCACGTTTAACAGGATATGAGCTTACACTGTTGGCGCCACATATCACACTGAAAAGATGTGCTACTCTGAACCCTGCCACTTTATTGCCCTATCCGGTTGAGGAGGGTCAGGAAGAAAAACATCATGACTGCGTTTTCCTGACCGAGGAACAGAAAAAGGGTCGTGTCGACTTACAGGATATGCCACTTCCAGATGTGGATGGGGAACTGTGGGTTGATGGATCGTGTTTGAGGCTGCCAGATGGCACGACTTCCGCAGCCTATGCGATCACGACACTCAAGACAGTGGTGGAAACAGCTAGAATACCACAGAAATCGGCTCAAGCAGCGGAGCTGATAGCCTTAACAAGAGCTTGCGAATTGAGTGCTGGCCTATGTGTGAACATATACACAGACAGCCGGTACGCCTTCGGAGTAGCACATGACTTCGGGCTACTCTGGAGAGAACGTGGGTTTTTGACTTCTCATGGAGAACACATTATGCACGGAGAACTGGTGCGTGATCTCCTAAACACGTTGCTTTGTCCAAAGAAAGTAGCGATAATAAAATGTAGCGCCCATAAAAAGATCACTGATAAAGTGGGTCAGGGAAATGCCTTTGTGGATAGCATAGCGAGACAAACGGCTATGTCCCGAGCTGACTCCCCCATGTACGTGACAAAATCCCAAGCAGAGCGATGGAATGATGCTAGAGCAGAGATATTAGATATTCAGAAATCAGCTACTGAATCAGAACTTGCGGCATGGGCAACTGATGGGGTACTAGACAATGAAGGGTGTTGGAGATGCAAGGACATGGAGAAATGGAAGTTGCCTGTAGCTTACTTGCAAGCGATGGTCCAAATGACACATGGGTTGGCGCACGTGGGGGCTCTTGCAATTACTCGATTGTTAACGCGAGTTTGGGAGCATCCCGAGATTGCTAATACAGCCAAGAGAGTAGTGCAGACCTGTCTGATATGTTTGCAGCATATGGCTGAGATACCCGCCACCCCCTCTCAACACAAATCCCCAAGGATGGGAAGACGGAAACGGTTCTGAGCTTTTGGAAGGCGGGAGGGAGTTACCCTTCCCGTATTTATTAAAATATGAAACAAAATTAAAACATTAAAATAACAGTTTCATATCATGTACAATTTCAGTTATACAGTACGATGTTCTTGGCTGACCTTAACACATCTCTAATACAAAGGTTCTCCTAGCCGATACTAAACATCCTCCAAATGCATTTCTGAACATTGAAATTGTACATCCTAACGTTACGGGCCAACGGCAAGGTCGTAACCGGTGTCAGATCCCCACTACCAATTCCCCCCTCACTTGTGAGGGGCGGGCGCACAGAGGACTGTACCTCTGTGCCAACTTCCAATTTCCCTTGCCTTAGCGGGGGCCCCCTGTTAACTCGACGCCATCTTAGTGGTCGTCCGAGGACTCGTGTGAGGTGTCTAGAAGGTAGCGTAGACCCCCCACCCCACACAACTTACCACACCTGCCGTTGCAGATGTCCGGGCCCCGGGAAATTCCAAGGAGGGGTCCGTATCCCCTCCTACCCAGTGAAGGGGACTATGGCCGCCTTCCCTTTCGGCGTCCCATCCTTAGATGGGACCGCCTCCCGTTTGAGGGGCCAATGGCCGCCTCCCCCCGGGCGCTCCCATCCGTAATGGGTGACGCCCAAACCTCTAGGGATCTTCCAATTACTGCTCACCGATCATGACCTTACCGCCCGACCAGAAATAAATACGACATTTTAAACTAAGCTAATGAAAAGGAAATTACATTCAAACGATTTCACGTAGAATTCTACTGAGCATTACCATTAAACTTATTCGCAAACGTTTCAGCTAAGAAAACATGTTAAAACGAAAATCATCCTTTATTATACATACATTACTAACTTCATTCCAAGACAACCTGCAAGAGAAACCAACTCTACTGAGCATCCTCATTAAACTTATCCGCAAACATTTCTGCTAATGAAACATGTTGAAAACGAAAATCATCCTTTATTATACACACATTATCAACTTTATTCCAAGCAACCTGTAAACGAAACCAATTCACGTCAATCAATTTTATTCCAACAAATCGCTGTCAACAGGGGCTGGTGGGTGGGTCAAAATTGGCTCTTCGTTCCGTCTCGAGCTCACGTGCAACGCGGGGGTGCAGCTTCAGAGCACAGGAACAAGAGGATGCTTCCTTGGCTTGTCGCTCCTTTTATCCTTCGTCGGGTGGGCGTAGACCCTCCTCCAATCCGCCCCCCGGGCGTGGCTGGCAGTGTTGGTGTCTAGGACAACCCCTTCTTGGGCGGGAAAAGGCGCGCCCCAGCTACGCCGCTTCGGGCATACCAGCCGTGACACGCCTCCCGCCCAAAATGGTTTCCCGGGGAGATCGGGGTACTCCACCATACGTTCGGGGGGACCGAGTGGTCGCCCCTTTCCATATGGCTGAGATACCCGCCACCCCCTCTCAACACAAATCCCCAAGGATGGGAAGACGGAAACGGTTCTGAGCTTTTGGAAGGCGGGAGGGAGTTACCCTTCCCGGCCGTATTTATTAAAATATGAAACAAAATGAAAACATTAAAATAACAGTTTCATATCATGTACAATTTTAGTTATACAGTACGATGTTCTTGGCTGACCTTAACACATCTCTAATACAAAGGTTCTCCTAGCCGATACTAAACATCCTGCAAATGCATTTCTGAACATTGAAATTGTACATCCTAACGTTACGGGCCAACGGCAAGGTTGTAACCGGTGTCAGATCCCCACTACCAATTCCCCCCTCACTTGTGAGGGGCGGGCGCACAGAGGACTGTACCTCTGTGCCAACTTCCAATTTCCCTTGCCTTAGCGGGGGCCCCCTGTTAACTCGACGCCATCTTAGTGGTCGTCCGAGGACTCGTGTGAGGTGTCTAGAAGGTAGCGTAGACCCCCCTCCCACCCCACACAACTTACCACACCTGCCGTCGCAGATGTCCGGGCCCCGGGAAATTCCAAGGAGGGGTCCGTATCCCCTCCTACCCAGTGAAGGGGCCTATGGCCGCCTTCCCTTTCGGCGTCCCATCCTTAGATGGGACCGCCTCCCGTTTGAGGGGCCAATGGCCGCCTCCCCCCGGGCGCTCCCATCCGTAATGGGTGACGCCCAAACCTCTAGGGATCTTCCAATTACTGCTCACCGATCATGACCTTACCGCCACAGGCCCGGATAGTTGACCGGCTATCCGGACCCCCCCACAAAACTCCTACTTAAAGGTCATGGCTACAAATTCTTTAACCAAGCTATGAAGTCTCCTATGAGTAAATCATTCCCCACCCGGGACAAATGAACCCCGTCCTCCAAATACATCTGATCCCCCTGATACACCCATGTGGAATAGAATGCAATGTATTCGTACGAAACAATCTACCAAGTTTGTTATTTACTTTCTTCACGGAGTGATTTAAAGCAGACACAGAATTAGCCCCCCGCCACACCTTCCGTGGGATCATGTGGGACCATGCAATTGTGCACCCAGGGACCCTCTTTGCCAACCAACTTACAGTGGATAGTATTACCTCGAGAAGCACTCGTCGACCAATGGTCACCAAATCATTGCCCCCAAGATGCACTATGAGTATAGACGGCGGTGACCTCGTCCGCCCTAACAAACCCTCCATAAAAACCTGAAACTGGTCAATACAGAGCCCGCCCCTTCCGTAGAAGGTCACCCAGTACCCGTATTCCCCAGCCATGTGAATCATGTCACCTGCTTTGAATACGTCTGCGGCACGCCTCACGTATGAGTGGCCCACGACCCACACCACTCTGTCCACAGCCGGTGTCCTTTGACCGCTGGTTCCCAGGTGTCGGGTCGACTGCACAGTCTGCCCCGTCTCGTAAGCATGCGAAACTGTAAAACCAAACAAAAACAAGAAGCGTGAGTTCATGATATTAGCTTCATAACATGTGCAACCGCACGTACCGTTTATAACAATTCGAGGACCAACGCCCCAACTGTTTCACTTTATCAACACTCAGACCCCTGGCTGTGGCCTCTGTTGCAGCCCCTATCCTGAAGGAATGGGTCCCAAACTCACACGGGTTTAACCCTGCGGCTGTAATTGCCATCGCAAGCACCCGTTGGAACTGAAACCTCGTCAGCGGTGTGGCATCGGCGTGCCTCAGTAAGCTTCCCCCCCATGCTGCCACCCTCTGCGCCAAATATTCCTCCACGCAGGCTACCGGGCATATGGGCGATCCGGGAATACGGCGGACTATTACACACTCGCCGTTTGCTCCTTGATCGGTCTTGGACCTGGCAAAGGAGACTACCATTGTTTCCCCAGCAATGCGGATGTGCTCTCGGCACAGCCCCCCCCCCGTATCCGGCTTATTCCTTGCTACAAGCTCGCTTACCCTCATAGCCCCATGAAATGCTAATGAAAAAGCGGCTTTAAACAGTACTGTCTCATATTGTGATGAACATGTTGCAGGGAGGACTGACATCAACAGGGCCAACCTTTCCAGACCTATCGGGTGCCTATCATCCACTTTGCGACCCTCGAGGCGTTGCCACCCACGTAGCGCCTTCTGAACCACAAAAGACGCTGTGGGGTCCTGGAGACCATGAGCTCGAGCCATGAAAGAAATAGCGGCCCGGTGCCTATGCGCCGTGGCTACTGATTTGCCTGCCTGACGTAATGATAACAGAAACTTCAGGACATACTCCTCTTGGCCCCATAGCTCCCCCCCAGCAGAACCCAAAAAGGACCAATAGGAACGGAACGCCCCTTCGTATGCCTTCCTTGTTCTGGGAGCTAGGCTCTCTCCCACGAGGTCTTGTAGTCCGGGGCACCGAGAGACCAGAGAGCTTCGGGAAAAGGTGCCGCCACCGGGTCCGCTGAGGGTAGGAAACCCCAGAAGGCCTGCATACGGGAACGAGAAAGCGCATCAGCAGCCTGATTTAACACCCCTGGCACATGTCTTGCCCTAAAGTGGACGTTTAGTCTCATACAGAGCAAAACAATTTCCTTCAGCAATCTCAAGATCCATCTGCAGCGGGCAGCCTGACTATTGATACACTCAACAACGGTCATATTATCAGACCAGAACACCACAGTGCGGTCACGAAAACCCTCGGGCCATGTTTTTAAGGCCACCAGAATAGGAAAAAGCTCAAGAAAACCTATGTTACCTGTGAGCCCATTCTCATGCCACCACGCCGGCCAGGTTTGTGCTGACCAGTGGTTGCCAAAAATGGCGCCAAATCCCACACTCCCTGCCGAGTCTGTCCACAACCCTAACTCCTCCGAGGAGACCCCGGGTTTGCTCCACACGACCCGACCGTTGAAATCCGCCAGAAATGCCAACCATATGAGCATGTCCTGCCGGACCTCAGCCGAGAGCCTTGTGCGGTGGTGGCCTTCCTTAAGGCCAACCATGGCCTGCGCAATTGAGCGTGAAAATGGGCGCGCCATTGGGATCACCCTCAGGGCAAAATTCAGTTGACCCACGACCTGCTGTAACTGATGTAATCTCACTTTGGTCGCGCTAATACATGCTTTGAGCGATGACTCGAATTTCGCCACCTTTTCCCTGGGCAAGCGGAAGCACCCTTCTTCGGAATCGAGCTCTATTCCAAGAAACTCGAGTGAAGTAGACGGCCCCACTGTCTTACCGGGTGCCAATGGCACGCCAAAGCTCCTCATGAGATCACAAAATGCATTCAAAGCTCGCGTACACTCTATGTCCCCAGCTGCCCCCAGGAACAGAAAATCATCAAGATAATGCATCACATGAGTAAACCCTGTTATTCTTGTGAAGGCCCATTGCAAAAAACAACTAAAACCTTCAAAATAAGCACAAGAGATGGAGCAACCCATTGGCATACATTTATCCATGTAATAGCGACCCTGAAACATGAAACCAAGGAGACGCTGATCGTGTGGGTGTACCGGGAGCAACCGGAACGCTGACTCGATATCTGATTTAGCCATCAGCGCTCCGGGCCCTAGGCGATTCAAAATGGCGACGGCCTCATCGAATGATGCGTACCGTACTGAACAGACATCCGGGTCAATCGCATCGTTCACCGAAAGACCCCTTGGAGCTGACAAATTATGTATCAACCTGAATTCCCCCGGCTCTTTTTTGGGGACTACACCGAGGGGTGAACAAACAAAATTAGCAACTGGCGGGTTATCATATGGTCCAGCGACCCGACCTCGGGCCACCTCCTTACCAATCTTTGCTTGTACCACCGCCGCATTCTCTCGCACAGATAGCTGATTCTTACATTGAGCTTCACCCTGAAAATCCCCCGCCGGGATGCGGAAACCATATGAGAAACCATCTCGCAACACCCCAGCGGAGATATGATCTGGGTATTCGTTTAGCCAAGGGATCATTGCCATGATATCAACCGGGGTCGGTAGCGGTGCCCCCTGGACCATTTCAAACCTGTTTGGCGCTACCCCTACTCCCCGTATCACTAGTCTTGGCTCTGCACGTGGTCTCCGGATGGGAGGACTGACCACACCCTGAACATTCGTGCCTGAATTTACAAGAACCCTGAGGCCTAGTACATTTGCCCCGGTTAAAGCTCCAGCAGACCCCTTTCTTCCCTGTGCTGCCGCTAGTCTTTGAGTTCCGGTCATTGCCGGAACCTGCTCGAAAGGGCGTCCCTGACGAATGGCGGGAATACCCGGCCATCTCACTCCCCACTACTGGTGACTTCCCCACTTCCATATTTTGCCATGAAATGGAGTCAAAACAATCCCATGTCAAGGATGCATCATGTTCCTTGGATTTACGGAATATATTATCATAGGCAAACCATTGATTTCCTCCATACGTTTCATAAAAACCCATGATACGTGTCTGATACACAGCCAATTCTCCCAACAAATCGGGCCTACGTTCCCCCATAATTGCAATGAACATTCCGAACGCTCTGCCCCAATTGCCTATCGATTCATCAACTCGAAAACCAGCCATCTTGGCTCGCCATACACTTGGATGCAAGAACTCTTTCTGGTTTTTTACATGCTCAATTTCGTAGTGATCGGACAACAAGGAGAATATGTTTACATATTTATCAGCCCATATCCTCTCCTTCACCTCCTTCGGGATATGTTGTACAATTTTTTCCCTCCTTGAAGGTACCGATCCCTCCCCAACCATCGGCAATGGCTTACCTGAAACTGCCGCTGCAACTGCCGACCCTGCCGTACCAACGCCTGATCCTGGGTGACCCACGGGCGCCTGCGGGGAAACAAAAGGACAAGGTGCTTTTGCGGCCTCCCGTGCTTGCCGCATCTGCCTCATTAATTTCTTGGCATCCTCGGCCGTGTCCCTTGGAGCAGTGGAACCCACGCTGTTACTACCCAACCATGCCGCCAGCTGGGCGGCCAACTCCGGGGGCATGTCCCCCTCGTTCACCGGGGTAACCACCACAGGGATCGGTTGCCCCTCGACGGGAACCGGCGCCGGAGCCTCCACTGGTCTGGGAGGGCTCACCGGGGGAGCCTCCGGAACTGGGACCTCGTCCTCATTTGCCCCGTTCCTGGCCCTCTTCCTTCTCCCGGCAGGGACCTCCACTGGGATGGTTCTTTTTGGCCGTCCTGTACCATCCCTGGCCGCCATTTTCTTCTTCATCTCCGCCATGTCTTTCACCAGCATCCGGAGCATTTGGTCGGTGCTAACCTTCTTTGCGACCCTTTTGCCCGGCATTTTCCTCACGTAGGTGGAAGGTCCTGGACAAGACTTGCAGCGCTAGAAGAGAAAAAAGAGAAATTACAAATTTCAAAATTGGCTCTTCGTTCCGTCTCGAGCTCACGTGCAACGCGGGGGTGCAGCTTCAGAGCACAGGAACAAGAGGATGCTTCCTTGGCTTGTCGCTCCTTTTATCCTTCGTCGGGCGGGCGTAGACCCTCCTCCAATCCGCCCCCCGGGCGTGGCTGGTGGTGTTGGTGTCTAGGACAACCCCTTCTTGGGCGGGAAAAGGCGCGCCCCAGCTACGCCGCTTCGGGCATACCAGCCGTGACACGCCTCCCGCCCAAAATGGTTTCCCGGGGAGATCGGGGTACTCCACCATACGTTCGGGGGGACCGAGTGGTCGCCCCTTTCCACAATCCTGCTAAGGGGACCCATACTCCGAAAGGAGGGTTCGTTCCACCTTCTGCACCATTCGAGGTACTCCAAATGGATTATATCCAGCTTGAGCGCTGCAATAACCTGAAGTATGTCTTAGTGGTGGTATGTGCTTTTAGCAAATGGGTTGAGGCCTTCCCCACGAAAGATAATACAGCACTGACAACAGCTAAGGTGTTGCTTAAAGAGTACTTCCCTCGATTCGGAATTTGCAAATTTTTGTGGAGCGACAATGGGCCTCATTTTGTCGGGAAAATTGTGGAATACGTGCTGAAGGGGTTAGGGATCCAACAGAAGTTTCATGCTGTGTTCCACCCTCAGTCGGCAGGTCTTGTTGAGCGGTATAATGCCACGTTGAAACTAAAATTGGCTAAGATCGTGGCGCCCACGTCATTAAAATGGCCGGATGCCTTACCGCTAGCATTACTCTCTCTTAGATCAGTGCCCCACTCTCGAACAGGCCTCACACCATATGAAGTGGTGTTTGGAAGGCCTATGAATATCTGGGGGGTGCCCAAGCCGCGATTGATACATGATGTGCCTTGTATAATGATGAACGATTATTTGGCACGATTAACAAATGATTTGCTTTCTATTCATCAACAGGTTCGAGAAGCGCTCCCTGACAATTCTACTGGAGAGGGCCATGATCTTCGCCCTGGTGATCATGTAATGATCAGGTCGTTTGAGAGGACGAATAGCTTGGAACCGAGTGGCGTGGCCCCGAGCAGGTCCTCCTGGCTACTCGAACGGCTGTACGAGTGACCAACAGGAAGCGGTGGATACACTCAACCCACTGCCGTCGTGTCTCTCCTGACCTGGTAAATCCTGCTGTGTTGACCGACTACAAAGAGATTCTGGATAAAGAAAAGAGCCCAGCGGTGACATCGGCCGAAGCTGAGGGAGCCTTCCCGGACCACACTGTTTCTGGACGAGAGCACTACAATCTACGGCCACGATAAGAAGATTTTTGGGTTGTTTTTGAAACTGGTTGGTTACCGCTCCAGGTTTGTGAAACGGAAACCGGGAATCCCAAGGGGGGGGGATCAGTTCTGTCAAGTGTAGCGACACCCGTCTTGGCCCGGAGAAGAAAACAACGGCTACCTCGGAGCTCAGCACCGTATTTTTCTTTTTTAGGTATAATACACATATATGTACATTTGAGAACTTGTGAACTTTCTGAACTTTTTGAACATCTAAGACTTTTTTGAACAACAATTGAACTATGGCGTCGTCTGCATCACGGGATAAACGAATACTTGGTGCCATCCTTTTTGTCCTAACGATCGTGGTAATAGCAGTAATAGCCTGGGTAGTTGAACTTGTGGTACCCGCACGTGAACATTTGCTGCCGACTACCCCGGCTCCATCTGAACATTTTCACTTCACCTTGCCTTACCATGAAGAACGGCACCGACAAACTTATCTGAACAATAGCTTCATTCAGATCTTGCATCATACACATAATATGACAAATACTTCAAATTGTTGGGTGTGTGGGATGCTACCTGGGCACCAGAAGAAAGGGGGCACTCCACTCACTCCACTCCCGTTTTCACATAATGGATCCTGCAATGCCTGGTACACTCTGCTCTTCACTTTGAGATGGCCAACAAAAGGGGGGGTGCTTTTCCGTTTAAATAAAGTATGTTACCATGACCGAGATGGGTATCCGCGAGCTGAGGGTACTCGATTTGAATGGGAAGAATACCGGCCCGACAATATCTCTGCCCCACGTGTTTACAGCAATCAACGTAACATTAATGTCTCCAGCTCACATGTTATAAATGTCATTGCCACAAAAGCTGATTTGTGCATACGTAATAAAGGCACGATTTCGGTTGGGAAAAGCGAATGTAATACCACAATAACGTTTGACAGCCCGAATGGCATATCGTTTGTAGCATCACGAAATACGTATTTTATTTGTGGAACGAAAGGGTATCATCAACTCCCTTTGGGATGGTTAGGTACTTGCTATGTATCTTTTGTACTGCCTCCTGTGTTCATTGCCCCACCAATGTACCATAATGATTATATTTTGTACCATGATTTTATACTGAACCGTGTTAAACGTGCCGTTGTGTTAGATGACATTGACCAGACAGACACTGCTTTGCAACAGTATGTGGATTTTAATTTCGGACTGTTCTCCTTTGTTGGGGCTGCTCTGAATAGTCGGAAGATACGAAGACTGACTCGGGTAGTTGAGGCTGTGGTGAATGACACTGCTATCGCACTGGGGAACATTACTGAGGAACTTCAGATTTCTAGAATTGTTACGTTACAGAACAGGATGGTTTTAGACGTAGTTCTAGCCGATCGTGGGGGGGCATGTAGAATTATCGGAAGTAGCTGCTGTGTTTACGTACCTGACAACTCACCATCCGTTTATGATGCAATTTCGAAACTGCATAAGATAGCTGCGGAAATACATCCGGATAATGGAACTTGGACTCTTTCAGGGTGGTTCTGGTCAATGCTTACCACTTGGGGTTGGAAACTGCTAACGATTCTATGTATTCTTGTGGGGATACTGTTTGGTGTATGCTTATGTATTCAATGTGGTCCTGCTTTATGCTCTATGTGCCTATCAGCCTGCATACCATCAAGACGAGCTCTTGCTCATGACAAAATGATGCTTCATAAAGAAGTGGCTCAGATAATGTTGATCGATATCGAAGATGAACACCCAGATTATGTTCACTATGAGGTAGCTTCAGCTGAACGCTAAAAGGGTCGTCTGTCGTAATTTGACGATGGCCGAGTTAGCGCTTAGCTGTAGCTACACGTTTTCTGTTTAAATTGGCCGTACTCGGAAAACGCCATTTTGTGTGTTACGGCGGCCATCTTAGATCATGAGCGGCCTCGTGGCCAGCACGGCCTTTAGTCCGTTGTTCGTACCACTGACCACTTGAGTTTGCCCATCAACAGGCTATTTTTAGTAACGGTCAAGCCTGTACATGCGCAGACCCCATTGACCAGTCACCCCTTAGGAATGTGCCGCAAACTGACCAGTGGGTTTGAAACCCTCCAATGAGCTGGCAGTATTCCAAAACCTGACCATATATGTACATAATGTTCTGTAACTTTGTGCCGCCTGTCTTTTTTATTACCTGTAAAACGTATTAAAGAGGGGGTCACACCGATGTTCGGTGTGATACTTCTTGCATTACCGAAGGGTGCTGTAGGAATGTACCACCACCCCATGGGGTTTTAATAAACTTGTTCTTTGCATTTTTCAGTTTCCGTGCCAACAGTTCTTTCAAATGTAAGTGGGTTATCTTCGGAACATGTAGGCCTTGGGAACCCGATACTACAATTCGCGAGCTTCATTGGTTACCGATTAGAAGCCAGACAAAGTTTAAGGCCATGTGTATTATTTACAAGGCTTTGAACAATAATGGACCAGAATTCTTCAAAAAAGCAATTAATGTGTACAAGCCTAGTCGAACATTACGTTCATCTTCAGCCCAACAGCTCCAAATTCCACGTACAAAAAAGGCAACATGGGGAGACAAACGTTTTGTGGTGGCTGCCTCAAAACAATGGAATCAGCTCCCTTCCTACATTAAACTTAGCCCTTCACTATTAACATTCCGAAAACATCTCAAGACCTGGCTTTTCAATCAGTAAGTTATCAATGGAAATCCTCTGCAATCTGTGTACTCTAGCGCCGAGACACCGGAAGGTATTTGTGCGCTTTAGAAATTGTATAAATAAATAAATAAATAAAATAATATATATGACATACAGTGCAGTGCAGTGTGGCCAGCCGGGCCCTCTCCTCCAGTCCGGTGTATGCTACCCAGGAAGCTTTGTTAAGGCAGCACCAATGGAGGGAAACATCCTTTACAACGCAACTTTTACCACGCAGTATTTTTACATCGCAACTTTTACAATGCAAACCATTACAACGCATTGCGCTGGGGGGTGCTCTAGGATAGGGAATAGATTTAATTTACTATCCAACACCTTCCCTACTATCCATGGGGACTGGAGTTGGAATAGTAAATTAAACTATTCACTATCCAGCACCCCAAAGCGCTATGCGTTGTAATGGTATGCGTTGTAAAAACTGCGATGTAAAAGCATGCATGGTAAAAGCATGCGTTGTAATGTCATACATCCCCAATGGAAATCCCCGTACACCCAAGAGTTCCCTACCAGGGGGCAATGAAGGGCAGCACCTCCCAGTCGCCTTCTGTGATCTAACTGTGGTAACTAGATTCTGTGTTCCTCAGTGAGTGACGGACGATCAAGAGGCGCACACAAGGTCCTGAACCGACCCCCATACCACTTGCACCCGCCGCCACAAACAGCCGATATCAGCAACCAGAGCCAGTTAGTGAAGACCCCAACCAGTCTTGTGCAGTTCCCTCTGTGATATTGGTCAGCCGCAGTGCAGGGATTGCTCAGGGCACGATGTGCACCACTATTGGCCCAACATTCGCAATCTCCTCTGTGCACCCCGGTGTAGTGGTGTGACGTGTTATGCAATTAAGACCTCCCTACATCGGTACGCAAGAGCACCTCCACTGATCACAGCTCCAAGGGGCACCAGGTGGTCTTCTCATACAGGTCAGCAACGTGTCTCCATGCGACCTGCCAAACTTCGTCACCTGATAAGGGAGATCGCCTTAATGCGTAGCGCCACAGCCCACAGGCTTGGGCTCAACGTGGCCTGCCTCCACCGTCAGCAACTCCCAGCACCGCCACCTCCCACTCTGGGTCTCAGATGCAGGCCCAGCGAGGCATCCGGTCCCCGCACACTGGCCACGCTTCCAGGCATTGGCCGCCATGATGTCGAAAGAATGGCGCTAAGAAAAGTGCTGCACCACTTTTCATAAATGACGCCCTGATTCTGCATTTACTCTTTCTCTGGGATATTGGCTGGTCATCCTGGCTATTCGGGGTTTTGAGGGGTTGTAGACCTGTGCTGAACTTGACCTTGGCTTCTCCATTGTGCATTCCGTTGTTTTTCTTTTCTTTTTTTCTTTAGAGGCTATTTTGCCTCTTGAGGCTGAAAAGTGACGTTGGGCTGACTAACATGAATTTTGTTTGCAGCTAATTGGCCTTTCGCTACTTTTCTTTTGCTAACATCAATGTTTTTATCGCCTTGATGCTAGTGTTAGCTGCAGTTTTTGCCGCGGCTAGCTGATAATATAGCGCTGTAGCGACGTATCTATACTACTATTATAAAGAGAGAACTTGCACATTTTGGCCAGGTAAACTCGGGAACCACAGCACCAATCACAACACCCAATACAGCGTTGGAAAGGGCAGTTGCAGCAGAAGGACATAGGCTATGCAGACGCCCACCATATACATTTAAAATGTAAAAGAACCGTGCCAGCAAAGTAGTCCCTTGTGGGCGTGTCTGCATTGTGCTGTGGGTGTGTGCTGGGGGTGTGACAATCGCTGGGGGCATTCCGTCACAAGTGTTGTTTTTTCTTCCCAGGTTCTATACATTCCTGCTCCCTTTAAATAGTAATTCAGTGGAGGTCCAATTCTCTTAGAACCACCCCAAGCACAGTTATGGGCAAAAATACAACTAAAAGGCCCTGCAAAGCATTATGGGATAAGCTTAGCATAATGTTTAGCATTCATGAAATGGTTTCAATGTTTTGGAATTTTACTCATCAGGGACATCTTGGGACCACGAGGTGAACTGCAGCTTGATGTATAATATTTTAAATGCTATTGCATTTGCCTCATCAGGGACATCTAGGGACGGCGAGGTGTACTGCAGCTTGATCCATCCATACTAATATAATAAAGAGAGAGCCCAAACCTCTGAGGCGGGTAATCTCAGGAACCACAGCACCAATCACAACACCCAATACAGCGTTGGAAAGGGCAGTTGCAGCAGAAGGACATAGGCTATGCAGACGCCCACCATATTCATTTAAAAAGTAAAAGAATCGTGCCAGCAAAGTAGTCCCTTGTGGGCGTGTCTGAATTGTGCTGTGGGCTTGTGCTGGGGGGAGTGACAAATGCTGGGGGCGTGTGGTACGTTCCGCCCTTCGGGCTGAACTGTTCCCATGTGGCACAGGGTCAAGGCTGATTTGCATATGGCCATGTCTGAACTGGGGTGGTGTAGAGTGCAAAAAAACGATGGATTTAGACCCAGATCTCTGTACTGGGGTGAATGTATGACATTGTTCTGCATTCTGTCCATCAATTGTTGTTTTTGCATTTGTCACCCCGAGTGGGATGGGTATGCTCAGACGTGAGTCCCATGCTCTCCACACCACTGGAGTCAAGTTATCCTGGTTGAAAACAGCTGATAGCCAGAAATTGGTCTTAGAATGCTTGAGTCTGGTCCAGGAAAGACATGGCTTGGCAGTTCGGCCTGGAATGTTCCCATGAGGCACAGGGTCAAAGCTGAGATGATGTTTGTTTTTTCCCCAGGTTCTGTACATTACAGCTCCGGGTGTTCACCCTGCTCCCTTTAAATACCCCTGCACCCCATAATTAAACCCCGCCCTTATTCCTTAAAATACCCCAACACCCTTAAACACTAACCCATCTCAACCCTATAAATATACCCTGTACCCCAAAACCCAAACCTATACCTAAATCCTAAAAATACCTCTGTACCCCAAAAACCAAACCTACTCCTGAACCCTAAAATACCTCTGTAACCCAAAACCCAAACCTAACCCTGAACCCTTAAAATACCCCTGTACCCCAAAACCCAAACCTACCCCTTATCCCTAAACATACCCCTGCACCCCAAAACCCAAACCTAGCCCTGAACCATAAAAATAACCCTGTACCCTAAAATCCAAACTTACCCCTGAACCCTAAAATACCCCTGTACCCCAAAACCCAAACCTAGCCCTGAACCCTAAAAATACCCCTGCACCCCAAAACCCAAACCTAGCCCTGAACCCTTAAAATACCCCTGTACCCCAAAACTACCCCTGAACCCTAAAAATACCCCTATACCCCAAAACCCAAACCTAGCCCTGAACCCTAAAAATACGCCTGTGCCCCAAAACCCATACCTATCCCTAAACGCTAAAACTACCCCTGTACCCCATAACCCAAAACTATATCTGAACCCTTAAAATACCCAAACACCCCAAAACATATACCTCAGTACCCCAAAACATATACCCCTGTACCTATACTTACCTTATCCAAACATTTTAAAAAAACATGCTTTTACCATTCATGCATTTACAACGAATTTCGTTGTAAATGTATGGATGGTAAAAGCATATAAAATGTAATAATGGCACTGCGGAGTCATGGTACTTTCGTAATGAAAGTATGCAGAGTGATGGTCTGCGGAAAGAAAGTTGCGGAATAATGGGTGTTTACCCTCCCCCGGTAAGTACATTGGTGGCACGGCAGCCCACATCTCCAGCAACATACTCATATTTTTTCAGCACCGATTTGAAAAATGCCCAGGTCTCTCTCATTGATGGCCAGCACCGACATGCACTTTTAGACACACCTCCCGCCACAAGTTCTAGAATTTCGAACCTTAGAGCTGGGGAGCTACGTTCGAATCTCGGCATCAGGTCAACATCCTGTGATTCCAGACAAATCGCTTTGTCTCCCCGTGCCTACCACAAATGAATGTGTTCTTCTGTAATGTAAATTGTGCTCATGCCATGTTGTCGAGTTCACGCTATATAATATTGCAAGGAAAACTAAAGTAAGGAAACTCGAGTTCACACACTACTGAATGCGCACTCTTAAGTGCATCAGCAGTGCACTGTAAATCGGAGCGTTTCACAGGCCAGTCACAGATAAGAAATGCTATCAAAACGAAATCCTACAAAACAATATACTACTGGCCGGCAGCAATTCATACCCGGACAACGTCGGGACGGGCTGCTAGTTGTAAATATGTTGCTAACAATATTATATACCAAATCATGCCCCTTCAGTTCTTTTTTTTTTATATTTATTTTTATTAAACAATTTTGACTAAAGCACATCAATTGATTACTAGCAGGCGACTACATTATTTCTTTGTAATATAATATACAATGCAGAATACAATACAGTTGTCATATCAATTAGATCAAGGGATGTCATGAGTATCAGTGTCAATCTGTCGACAAGGTGGGGGGCAAATGTCACCTCTGTGGTGGTTCCATGCTCCCCATACCTTTCTCCATTTCCACGGGTATCCTCTAGCTATAAAAACGGACTTTTCCCTATACATGCACCAGTCTAGATCCTCCTTCCACCTCCCTAATAGGGGTGGGTGGCAAGTGCCCCGCAGCTGTGCGATGTTTCTTTTTGCTATCATAAACGCTAATGTTGCCCATTGCGTAGTGTATGTATTGAGATCTGTAGGCTCCCAGACATTTAATATGCATCTCAATGCCTCTGGCTGCATGTCGACCCCCAGGACTGCCTGCAGTGTGTGGTGGATGTCCCTCCAATACATTTGTATCTGTTGACAGTTCCACAGTATGTGGATGAATGTTCCTAATTCCCTACACCCCCTTCTACAATCTCCGCTTTTCCGCCCGTCCCATTCGAACCAGGCAGGGTCCCGTTACATTAGTCCTACGTAATATTTTAAGCTGTACTAATCTCAGTCTGGCCTAAATTGCTACTACTCATGGGGAAGAGATCGCCTCTTGCCAGTCCTCGTCATCAAGTTCTAAGCCCTCACTGTTCCACTTTCCCTTAAGGGTCTGTAGTGGATCTTCCCTGTTATTGATCAATTTCGTATAAATGAGGGAAATGATCTTCTCTGGGATGTGTCCGTCCAGCACTCTATCCTTCAGGGTGGAGGCTTCCGGGAGCGTTGTGTTACGAGGGATCTGAGTGAGTAATGCATGGCGAATTTGGAGATAACGGTAATACTCAGTGTCAGCCATTCTGTTCTGTGCTTTAAGTGATGTGAATGGCAGAACCGTTCCTTCCCCCAGACGTCTTTGATTCGCGAGATCCCTATAAGGTCCCATTTCCTTGGATTTCCAGAGGCTCCCCGGTTTCTCAGAGTTCCACAGCGGAGTGGCCAGCGTGAGTTTGCCATCCCACTTCAGGTGTTTATTGACTGTATGCCATATCTGGACGGCATGCGCTGTAGGTCCAGTTAGTGGGAATCTACGGGGTTTGGCATTTAATGCTCTAGCACAGTCTACCCCTGGGAGCAGCCCCCTATCCCTGGCATATCTGGGATCATCTGGGCTGCCATATATGGCCTCAAGCTGGGAAGCCTAATAATAATTTTTTAGGTTGCGAAGACTAACACCTCCATTGTACCAGATGAGAGTCAGCTTGGAGAACGCTATGCGGGGCCTGCCATCCCAGAGAAGTTTCCTTTGGAAACCCTCCAATTCCTTGAAGTAGGACATTGTGACCGGATCCATCGTATTTTGGAGTGCATACAAAAAACGAGGCAGGACCATCATCTTAAAAAGAACTGCCCTTCCTAGCATGTAAAGAGGAAGGGATCTCCAATGTGTGACATCGTTCTTAAGCCTCTGCATGGGTGGGTCCAGATTACGGCCAGAGCGGAGTCTCGAATCCAGCGTCACATAGATGCCTCGGTATCGGAAACCCTCCGACGCAATCTGGATAGAGCATTCGGCGGTATTACAGGCGGGTCACCCTGAAGGATGTATAATACTAACTTGGACCAGTTTACGGTGATGCCAGAGTACCTCCCGAATATTGGAAACACATCTAGGAAGTAGATCAATGATGCTCTTGGAGTAGTAATGTAAAGAAGAATGTCGTCTGCATATAGGGATATTTTGTCCTCCCAATCTAGGGCCCACCTCATTCCATGGATAGACCGGTCTTGCCTGATCCGGGCTGCCAGCGTCTCCAGTGCCAACGCAAAGAGGGATAGAGCCTGGGGGCAACCCTGGTGAGTGCCCCTACTCAGCTGGAAGTCTGGGGATTTGCTGTTATTTACCACCACTCTGGCCATCGGGACGGAGTATAAGAGACGGATCCAGCCCGTGAATTCTGGAATGAACCCTAATTTGCCTAAAACGGCAAATAGATAGGGTCACTCAACCATGTTAAATGCCATGGTGGAGTCTAATGATACTTGAGCTGCCGGGTTCCAGTATGGTGGGTCTTCTACTCAGTACTCCATGTAGTTGGCACAGGTTAAGGGCTATATTGGGTTGAGGCATAAAGCCTGACTCATCTGGGTGGACTAGGGTAGAAATGACTTTAATCAGACGTGTTGCAAGCAGTTTTGCAAGGACTTTGGGCTCCACATTCAGAAGCGATATTGGCCTATAGGATGCGCAGCAGGTTCTGGATTTGCCTTCCTTATATATGACAACTACGTTGGCCACAAGTTGGTCATATGGGAGCATTCCCTTATCTCTACTCCCCATCAACATAGAGCGGATATAGGGGATAAGTTCATGATATGATATGATATGATATGTTCAAAATTATTTATATAGTGCACGTACACCAACGGTTTCTTGGCGCTTACAAGGACGGCTGAAAATGCAGCAGCATGGTGAAGAAAGTTAATTGTATACTTGGGAGAAGAGCCAGGTCTTAAGCGCTCTCCTGAATTGGGGATAAGAGGAGATTAGAAGGAGATCTGGGGGAGTGAATTTCAAAGGAGTGGGGCTTGTGAGGAAAATCTCAGGCCACCATGCTTCTTACGTCTAAAGGCACAAGTAAAAAGAAGGTTTGAGCATGAAGATCGTATGACCCGGGAGGAAACATAGCGGTAAATACGAGAGGCAATAAAGGCCGGGCCTTGGAGGGAGAGGGCCTCGTGAGTCAAGCAGCCCAGTTTAAAAAGGCTGCTCTGAGCCACAGGAAGCCAATGAAGGCTCTTAAGGAGAGGTTTAGTATGACAAGACTTTGGCTGGCCATAAATGAGTCTAGCCGCTTGATTCTGTATAAGTTGGAGTTGATGAGATTGGTAAGCGGGTATTTCGTCGTACAATGCGTTCGCATAGTCAATCCGGGATATGACCAATCCCAGAGTGACTTGGACAAGGGCGTCATGAGAAAGAAATCTGCTAATTTTCCTAATGCGACGTAGGTGGAAAAAGCAAATCGAGGCCACAGATTTAATTTGGGCCCTCATAGAGAGGTTGTTGCTGATGGTAACTCCTAGGCTCTTTACAGAGTTGACAGGAGATGGTGGGCAGCCCAGGGAGCGTGGCCAGAAATTGGTGTTCCAAGGATTTCCTGGAGGCCCTGTGAGGACCAGCTCAGTCTTATCAGGATTAAGCTTGAGCTGGTTCGCGTTCATCCAACTACTGATGAAGGTCATAGTGGATTGAACGTTCTCTATGGAGGAGGGGGAGGAATCGATGTTAAAGATGAGCTGAAGGTCATCAGCATAATTAAAGATGACTACTGATCTTTTCTGGAGCTCTGAAATCAAAGGAAAAATGTACAGGTTAAATAATAAAGGGGAGAGGGAGGAGCCCTGAGGAACTCCACAGGTGAGACTTTTTTCCTCCGATGTAAAAGTGGAGAGACGTACCGCTTGATTTCTGTTTTGAAGAAATGATGTGAGCCACCTCAATGGTGGGCCCTGGATGCCGGTGCTCTCGACCCGATCGAGGAGGATAGTATGGTCAACAGAATCGAACGCCACCGACAAATCCAGGAGCACCAGGGCTTGTGAGGTATTCTGGTCGGCCCCCTTTCTAAGTTCATCATGAACCGCCAGGGCAATATACTCAGTGGATTGCTGAGGCCTAAACCCAGCTTGGTGGGGGTCTAGAAAGTGAGAATTTTCCACAAAGGTGCTAAGGCAGTTTGCTACAAAGGGCTCCAGGACTTTTCCCAAAAAGGGAAGCAGCGAAATGGGGCGAAAATTACTCACTGCCTCAGGGTCAGCTCCCATTGTTTTGGGATAGGAGAGACAACTGCTGATTTGAAGGAGATGGGGACCACCCCAGAGGTAAGGGAGTTGTTGAGAAGGGAGATTGGTGCATCAGGGAGGTTAAGAAAGATCTCCCGAGCAATGTGAGGGGGACAACTGTCCTGTGGACAGCCGGAACGAACTTTACTAGGAAGGGAAAAGAAAACCTCCTGAGTAATCAGGGGGAAGTTGGAGAAGAACAGGGAATTCCCTGGTACATTGCCAAAATTGGGGTTTAAAACAGTCTTAGGAATGCTAGTTTTGAATTTGGTTATCTTCTCAATAAAATAACTGTAAAGGGAGTTGCAGAGGGACTGTGATGACAGAGGTTTGATGGTCACACGGTCGGGTTTCGCTAATTCATTCACTATTGAAAAGATATCTTTAGCTTTACTAGAGGAGTTGAGGATTTTTGCGGAGAAGTTTTCGGTTTTTGCTACAAGGATAGCGGATTTTTTGTATTTTAGAGCGGTGTGAAAGTCAGATTTCTTAAGGGGACAATAGTCCAATCTCCACTTACACTCGGTTTGACGAAGAGCGAGTTTCCTATCTTTCAGGTCCTTGGCGAACCAGAGCTTGGCATCGTGCAGCCATTTATTTTTCAGTGTTTTCAATGGGGCAAAAATGTACCTTGCCTCGGCAAACCTAGTATTGATGTCTTCAGCCTGGGCATGGACTGAGAGTGGTGGTCCGGATCACTGACAGAATATCGACAGACAAAATTTCGACCTACCAAAATATCAAGGTAAAAATATAGAATGCAAGAATATCGAATGCCTATCTACAAACAGGTAAGTACAAAATATCGACTCCAAAATATCGATTGTAAAAAATATAGACTGTCAAAATATCGAATTTTTTAAATGTCTTAAAATTAATTTAGAACTAATATAATGATAAATATAATTAATTTAAACATACTTAAAATAATTGAATAAATGTAAAATTAATAAATAATTAATGTAACTTTAAAATAAAAAAATAAAAAATTCAATACATATATATATATATATATACTAGCAGCCCGTCCCGATTTTGTCCGGGTATGAATTGCTGCCGGCCAGTAGTATATTGTTTCGTAGGATTTCATTTTGATAGCATTTCTTATCTGTGACAGGCCTGTGAAACGTTCCGATTCACAGTGCACTGCTGATGCACTTAAGAGTGCGCGTTCAGTAGTGTGTGAACTCGAGTTTCCCTACTTTATTTTCCTTGCAATATTATATAGCGCGAACTCGACAACATGGCATGAGCACAATTTACATTACAGAAGAACACATTGATTTGTGGTAGGCACGGGGAGACAAAGCAATTTGCCTGGAATCACAGGATGTTGAGCTGATGCCGAGATTCTAACGTAGCTCCCCATCTCTAAAGTTTGCAATTCTAGAACTTGTGGTGGGAGGTTCGTCTAAAAGTGTATGTCGGTGCTGGGCATCAATGAGAGAGACCTGTGCATTTTTCCAATTGGTGGTGAAAAAATATGAGTATGTTGCTGGAGATGTGGGCCGCCGTGCCACCAATGTACTTACGGGGGAGAGTAAACACCCATTATTCTGAAAATTTCTTTCCGAATACCATCACTCTGCATACTTTCATTACGAAAGTACCATGACTCGGCAATGCCATTATAACGCATGGCATTACATTTTATATGCGTTTACCACGCATACATTTACAACGAAATTTTTTGTAAATGCATGAATGGTAAAAGCATGTTTTTTAAAAATGTTTGGATAAGGCAAGTATGGGTATAGGGGTATATGTTTTGGGGTACTGAGGTATATGTTTTGGGGTGTTTGGGTATTTTAATGGTTCAGATATAGTTTTGGGTTATGGGGTACAGGGGTATTTTTAGGGTTCAGGGCTAGGTTTGGGTTTTGGGGTATAGGGGTATTTTTAGGGTTCAGGGCTAGGTTTGGGTTTTGGGATACAGGGGTATTTTAAGGTTCTGGGCTAGGTTTGGGTTTTGGGGTACAGGGGTATTTTTATGTTTCAGGGGTAGGTTTGGGTTTTGGGGTACAGGGGTATTTTAAGGGTTATGGGCTAGGTTTGGGTTTTGGGGTACAGGGGTATTTTAGGGTAAGGGGTAGGTTTGGGTTTTGGGGTACAGGGGTATTTTTAGAGTTCAGGGGTATGTTTGGGTTTTGAGGTACAGGGGTATTTATAGGGTTCAGGGATAGGTTTTGGTTTTGGGGTACAGGGGCATTTTTAGGGTTTAGGGATAGGTTTGGTTTTTGGGGTACAGGGTATATTTATAGGGTTAAGATGGGTTAGTTTTTAAGGGTGTTGGGGTATTTTATAGAGTAAGGGTGGGTTATGATTATGGGGTGCAGGGGTATTTAAAGTAGGGGTGGGCGGAATTGGCGCGAACTTGGTACAATAAATCAGCAATATTTTGTTCCGTCAGATTTCCAATTATTAAAACCGAAACCTCATATATTCAGGGTAAAATACCAAGTATTTCTACATGCTAAAATGCATATAGTCATTTCACCAAAGTGAAATTAGCTTCCAGCAAGCAGTGAGAGAGGTGATGATTTTGAGATCAAGCCCCTGCAAACTATTATGGGACGAGATTAGCCGTGGGAAGTGAATATTATAGTATCCAAATAATTCTACAAAGAGCTGCAGTTCACCTCGTTCTCCCCAGTTGTCCCCAAGAGGCAAATGCAATAGCATTTAAAATATTATACATCACGATGCAGTTCACCTCATGGTCCCTAGATGTCCCTGATGAGGCAAATGCAATAGCATTTAAAATATTACACATCAAGCTGCAGTTCACCTCATGTCCCTAGATGTCCCTGATGATGCAAATGCAATAGCATTTAAAATATTATATATCATGCTGCAGTTCACCTCGCCGTCCCTAGATGTCCCTGATGAGGCACATGCAATCACATTTAAAATAATATACATCAAGCTGCAGTTCACCTCGCCGTCCCAAGATGTCCCTGATGAGTAAAATTAAAAAACATTGAAACCCTTTCATGAATGCTAAAAATTATGCTAAGCTTATCCCATAATGCTTTGCAGGGCCTTTTAGTTGTATTTTTGCCCATAACTGTGCTTGGGGTGGTTCAAAGAGAATGGGACCACCACTGAATTACTATTTAAAGGGAGCAGGATTGTATAGAACCTGGGAAGAAAAAACAACACTCGTGACGGAATGCCCCCAGCGATTGTCACGCCCCCAGCGCACACCCACAGCACAATGCAGACACGCCCACAAGGGACTACTTTGCTGGCACGGTTCTTTTACATTTTAAATGTATATGGCGGGCGTCTGCATAGCCTATGTCCTTCTGCTGCAACTGCCCTTTCCAACTCTGTATTGGGTGTTGTGATTGGTGCTGTGGTTCCCAAGTTTACCTGGCCAAAAGGTGCAAGTTCTCTCTTTATAATAGTAGTATAGACTAGCAGCCCGTCCCGACGTTGTCCGAGTATGAATTGCTGCCGGCCAGTAGTATATTGTTTTGGAGGATTTCGTTTTGATAGCATTTCTTATCTGTGACAGGCCTGTGAAACGCTCCGATTCACAGTGCACTGCTGATGCACTTAAGAGTGCACTTTCAGTAGTGTGTGAACTCGAGTTTCCTTACTTTATTTTTCCTTGCAATATTATATAGCGCGAACTCGACAACATGGCATGAGCACAATTTACATTACAGAAGAACACATTAATTTGTGGTAGGCACGGGGAGACAAAGCAATTTGCCTGGAATTACAGAATGTTGACCTGATGCCCAGATTCGAATGTAGCTCCCCAGCTCTAAAGTTCGCAATTCTAGAACTTGTGGTGGGAGGTGTGTCTAAAAGTGTATGCCGGTGCTGGCCATCACTGAGAGAGACCTGTGCATTTTTCAAATCGGTGGTGAAAAAATATGAGTATGTTGCTGGAGATGTGGGCCGCCGTGCCACCAATGTACTTACCGGGGGAGGGTAAACACCCATTATTCCGCAACTTTCTTTCCGCAGACCATCACTTTCATTATGTAAGTACCATGACTCCGCAATGCCATTATAACGCATGGCATTACATTTTATATGCTTTTACCACGCATACTTTTACAACGAAATTCGTTGTAAATGCATGAATGGTAAAAGCATGTTTTTTTTTAATGTTCGGATAAGATGAGTAAAGGTATAGGGGTATATGTTTTGGGGTACTGAGGTATATGTTTTGGGGTGTTTGGGTATTTTAAGGGTTCAGATATAGTTTTGGGTTATGGGGTACAGGGGTAGTTTTAGCGTTTAGGGATAGGTATGGGTTTTGGGGTACAGGCATATTTTTAGGGTTCAGGGCTAGCTTTTGGGTTTTGGGGTATTGGGGTATTTTTAGGGTTCAGGGGTAGTTTTGGGTTTTGAGGTACAGGGGTATTTTAAGGGTTCAAGGCTAGGTTTGGGGTTTGGGGTACAGGGGTATTTTTAGGGTTTAGGGAGAGGTTTGGGTTTTGGGGTACAGGGGTATTTTAGGGTTCAGGGGTAGGTTTGGGTTTTGGGGTACAGGGTTATTTTTATGGTTCAGGGCTAGGTTTGGGTTTTTGGGGTACAGAGGTATTTTTAGGGTTCAGGGGTAGGTTAGGGTTTTGGGGTACAGGGATATTTTAAGGGTTCAGGGCTAGGTTTGGGTTTTGGGGTACAGGGGTATTTTAGGGTTCAGGGGTAGGTTTGGTTTTTGGGGTACAGGGGTATTTTTAGGATTTAGGTATAGGTTTGGGTTTTGCGGTACAGGGTATATTTATAGGGTTAAGATGGGTTAGTGTTTAAGGGTGTTGGGGTATTTTAAGGAGTAAGGTTGGCTTTTAATTATGGGGTGCAGATGTATTTAAAGGGAGCAGGGTGAACACCCACAGCTGGACTGCACAGAACCTGGGCAGAAAAAACAATGAAATATTTGACACAACCGCCCACACCACCAGCACAGATATGAGACATGGCACGAAAGGCAATATGTAAAAACAACAGTTGATGGATAGAATGCAGAACAATATCATACAGAAATCGGGGGAAGTCCATCATTTTTTGCACTCCACTCCACACCACCTCATGGGAACATTCCAGGCCAAACTGCTAAACCAAGTCTTTCCTTGACCGGACTCAAGCATCCTAGGACCACTTTCTGCCTTATCTGTCATCATCAGCCAGAATTGCTTGACTCCAGTGGTGTGGAGAGCATGGGACTCACGTCTGACATTACCCATGACACTCGGGGTGACAAATGCAAAAACAACAGTTGATGGACAGAACGCAGAACAATGTCATACAATCACCCCAGTACAGAGATCTGGGCCTAAATCCATCGTTTTTTTGCACTCCACACCACCCCAGTTCAGACATGGCCATATGCAAATCAGCCTTGACCCTGTGCCTCATAGGAAAAGTCCAGCCCGAAGGGTGGAATGTACCACACGCCCCCAGCATTTGTCACTCCCCCCCAGCACAAGCCCACAGCACAACGCAGACACGCCCACAACTACTTTGCTGGTACGGTTCTTTTACTTTTTCAATGTATATGGTGGGCGTCTGCATAGCCTACGTCCTTCTGCTGCATCTGCCCTTTCCAACGCTGTATTGGGTGTTGTGATTGGTGCTGTTGTTCCTGAGATTTCCCGCCTCAAAGGTTTTTGGCTCTCTCTTAATTATATTAGTATGTATGTATATATATACATATTATTAACAAAACATATACAATATTTTTACCGTAGGATAGCGAGAGGGTTAAATTTAATACACCACTCCAGTAAGTGCAACAGTAGGGAAAAAATTGGATAGCGTAGAGGTAAAAATTACTATTCCCACTCCAGAGAGCGCAACAGTAGGGAAAGCGTTGGATAGAGTAGGGGTAAAAATTACCATTCCCACTCCAGAGAGTGCAACAGTAGGGAAAACGTTGGATAGCGTTGGGGTAAAAATTACTATAGCAATGCAAAAAAACAAAACCCTGAAACCTAGATAGAGGGGGAACAACCCGCCAGGGCAAGAAAATAATCAAACAACATGAAAGGGAGGTTCCCAATAACAAAAAGGAGAAAATTCCAAAAATACAGGAAACGCCCACAGAACAGCTAGATAGCATCAAATATTCATTTTTATTTTTATTCACATAGAAAAAATTATCACATATAAATAATTACAATCAATGCACAATACATTTCCTTATCACATTTGTGTATAACATTTTCTTATGAAGACACACATAAAGAATATTACATCAGCCTAGGAACACATGGAGTAGTAAAAACAATTTTGGCACACAATTCAATCACTCATCCAATCAAACACAAAATCATTCCTAAAACACTACACACATACAAACTCAAACAGAGACAGCAATTCATCAGACATCCATGAAAAGCGCCGACACGTCTTTCGGAACAGTGCCAATAAAAGCTTCCTTCATCAGGGCGCAGAATACAGATATAATGATTAGCACGGTCTCTCAAGATCCGAACACCTAATCTTAGACAAGTGTCCTAGTCATAATCGTGGCTGGCGAAGCATACCTGTGGGCGGAAAAGGATATGAATCAAAATATCAACAATAAAATAAAACAAACTGGGCATGGTAACTGGAAAAAGGAAGAATCCACATACACATTCACGAAGCAAACAATAACACCCTACATACTGATAAAAATATGTACAGATAAAGTGGTGACTTCAATTAATACCTTACATCCCGTGTGAAAACAGCTAGCACAACAATGTGCAAAGAACCATCACCAGAGTAGAAATAAGTGAATAGTATCCAAGATTCGCCCAAGGACAATCAGGGCCATTTATCAGGCAAAATCGGCAATACAAAGACCAAAGATAAAAGTGCTGCTCAGGGCATACCATAGGCCCGCATCAATTGTGCCTCCAACGATGCTATCGGGAGGATATTAGTGGGACAGTAGGACCCTCAATGGCACCGAGAGATGAGGCAAGGACCGATTTTGGGATCAAATAGTTGGTTGAATACTGTAAAAAATAGGCAAAAGGGCGATGCATGAATGGAAGCACTCTAACTGCAGGTAAGGACCTACTACGACGTCGAGTAAACCTGGGGCCTCATTTATGAAAAGTGACGCATCGCTGCGTGAAAACAGCGATGCGTCACTTTTCACTGCGTACTCCTTGCGACACCAATGATGCATCATATTTAATGTATGACGCATCATGTCGCAAGGACTTACAGATACGTCAGTATTTCTGACGCATCTGTAAGCGCAAAAGTGACGCATTGCTGGAGTGTGTCACAAAAGTGACGCAACTCCAGCAATGCGTCCTTTCACATGGGGAAAGCCCCATGTGAAAGGGCTTGCATCAGTCTTACGCCTGCTGTGAGGCAGGCGCAAGATTTTGACGCAACAGCATCCTAAAAGTGACGCAGTGAAATCTCATAGACTTCACTGCGTCACTATTACGAGGCTTTTTGCGGGGGAACACCCCCTCTGCATACATTATACCTGACGCAGGTAAAATGTGGGGCAGGGGTTTAAAAAGTGACGCATCTACATAGATGCGTCACTTTTTAAATATGGCGCAACAAGGCGCATTTTGTACGCCGCTGGTGCATCACAAAAAGTGACGCACCGTCGGCGCAAAACTGACGCAAGGCCTCATAAATAAGGGCCCTGGTGCGAGAAAATAACTCTCTTTGCTGCACTGTGGAGAAAACTATATGAGCAGCTAAACTCAGAGCCACACTAACACTTAATCCTCTGATCAACCGGCAATACGAAGGGACAGGAGCGCAAATTATGCTTACCTCAAACAATGTTCAGGGTAGATGACTCGATTGGGGTCCAGGGCACATCAACGTATGTGCTTCAAAGTCTGTGCTTCAGCGGGTGCAGGACTGTGGCTCGAGCACTCACACAGTTGACCAGAGTGTCTAGATAGAGATAGCGATACACATACGACTCGGTGCTGTTGAACATGCCCGTCATGCAAGAGATTACATCACAACGTGGCAAATAATAATAATCCGCTGTGGAGTATCGCCCTTAGTGTAAAACGGGTCTGGTGAGAGTGAAATTATAACGTCATAACATGGCAGATAATAATAACCCGCTAGGGAGTATCGCACTTAATGTAAAACAGGTCTAGTGAAGGTGAAATGATGGCCACTGTGACAGAAAAATAAATACAGAAAAGGCGGGGCATACCTGGAGTAGAAAGGAATGGACGGAACACTCGAAGGGAGTCTCACGGCAAGTAAATCAGTAAATATGCAGCGTAAAGATCTGTCCTGGCCTGAAACATAAATAGAAAAGCTACGACTCGGGAATATATTACAGGGGTAGTATGCCAGAGAGTCAGAACATAGGATCCCACTCCTTACCTGAAAATGGGTGCAGCTCATCTTCGAAAACGCAACACGTCGCAGGACCTGCCCTCGCCTCCACGGGCCGGATGCAGTATGAACAAGGACGGAAGAAAGATTTAAATACGGTGAGCAAAATGCTCAATCGGCGGCACCTGAGTGCGCGAAGTCACATGTCCACTAGTGTGCGAACTTGCGCACCATAAGGAGGAAAAATGGCGGTCGACCGATGGCTAACTGCCAACTATGGCACTGAAAAACATGAGTAGGGGTTCCCAGCCATAAAAGGAATCATCCACAAAATGTATTAACAAATAAAGTAGACAAAATAGAAAAATACCCGGGATAGCAATCGTGTTCCTGGTCGAAAGGATTTCATAGATAAAAAAATATACTAGCAAAGTGGATCGGTCTCAGCCGAGCACAGACAAATAAAAAAATATACTAGCAAAGTGGATCGGTCTCAGCCGAGCACAGACAGATACACGAGTAAAAAGATATTAAGAACGAAAATAGGAAGAAACTACTAAAGAAAGTGCCTACACCACCGACAAAGGTGTGATATACCTCAAACATATATATAAAATATGAAGGTTAGCCTGACAAGAAAATAACAGAAACGCACAGAAGATAAAGAAGTCACAGGATGGCAGTAAAAAGGGAAAATTCAAAAACAGACCATTAGGGCTCTACAGAATGGCATTTTCCCAAGGGACCTGCTCATTAAGTCCAGAGACAGCCGTCTCTAGAAGGAAAATCCAAAACACTTCCCTTTTGCCTCTAAGGGCATCAACGTTCCCATCTTTCGGGCACTGGACACATTCCAATATGAGCAATTGGAGGTCCTCCACTGAATGTTTCAAGGCCTTCCAATGAGCCACCAGAGGGGCCCCCATACGTAGGTTTCTGATACATGATTTATGTTCGGAACACCGTGTCCTGAATTCCCTGCCTGTCTCTCCTACATAGCCCTTGGAGCATGGACATAAGAGCAAATAAATGACCTTACTCGTCCAGCAGTTGGTCATCTCTTTGAATTGGATTTTTCTCTTACCCCAATTCAATTGAGGGATCGTAAGGACATTGTCACAGGCATGGCATCAGCCACATCTATGGCTATCGGTGTTAGGATTGGCGCCGGAAATGCTTTTCTGACTAGCGGCACGACAGTCTGCCTGAGACGCCCTTACTAACACATTCCTAAGATTTTTATTGCGACGAAACGCAAAGATAGGTTTTTCCAATTTCTCTGCGTTTTTGTCCATATTCAAGAGATACCATTGGGAATGAATAATGTATCTCAATTTCTCATTGAAATTAGAATGTGTCGTAACAACGACGAGTTTATGGTCCTCATTTTTTTCCTTAGGATTCAGAAGTGCCTCCCGATCAAAGTATTTGGCTCTTTTGTAGGAGTCCCTTATAAGTCTGGTAGGGTAACCCCTATCCAAGAACTTTGTTTTCAGTTGCGTGGCATGTAATTCAAAGTTGCTCATATCTGTACAGTTACGGCGGAGCCGCAGAAACTGACTGAATGGTATGCTATATCTCTGGCTCAGCGGATGGAAACTATCGTAGAGCAAAAGTGTGTTTTGAGCTGTGGGCTTGGTGTAGAGTGAAACCTCAATGTGGCTATTTTAACTTGAATCCATACATCAAGAAATTCTATCTTGGATGAGCTAGTGTTCGCACTGAATTTTAAGTGCGGGTCACACAAATTTATCCAAAGAATAAATTCATTTAGTAGTTCCTGTGGGCCTCGCCAAATAAAAAAGATGTCGTCAATGAAACAATTGTAATTGGTGACATTCTCATAGAATGGGGCAACCTCGTTATAAATAAACCTTTCCTCAAAGGCGCCCATGTAGGCAATAGCTACATTGGGGGCACAAGCAGCACCCATACTGATGCCCAATACTTGCTGGTAAATGACCTTATCAAACTCAAAGTTGTTCTCCTTGAGCACAATGGCTAGACATTCCAAAACAAATACTTTTTCCGATGGGCAATCTGAGTCATTAAGCATCTTTTTAACCGCCTCTAGTGCGCCTCCCTGAGGGATATTTGAATATAATGCCTCAATGTCCATTGACGGTACAAAAGGGGGTGGTGATGGATGGAGCATCTGAATCAATCAAACACTCACACCCAGTCAAAAGATCTGGGTTTAATCCATCACCGTTCTTTAGACCACTCTGCCACCCCAGTTCAGACATGGCTATATGCAAATCAGTCTGACCCTGTGCCTCATGGGAACAGTCCAGCCCGAACTGCCAAGCCATGTCTTCCCTGGACCGGAAAGAAGCTTCCGAGGACCGGTTTCTGGCAGTCCAGCCGTCTTCAGCCCGGCTTGCTTGAATCCAGTGGCAAAGTGAGCAAGGGACTCACGTCTGAGCATACCCCGCCACACTTATGGCGGCCAAAAGCGGTACAAAAGGGGGTGGTAATGGACGGAGCATCTGAATCAATCAAACACTCACACCCAGTCAAAAGATCTGGTTTTAATCCATCACCGTTTTTTAGCCCACTCTGCCACCCCAGTTCAGACATGGCTATATGCAAATCAGTCTGACCCTGTGCCTCATGGGAACAGTTCAGCCCGAACTGCCAAGCCATGTCTTCCCTGGACCGGAAACAAGCTTCTGAGGACTGGTTTCTGGCATTCCAGCCGTCTTCAGCCCGGCTTGCTTGAATCCAGTGGCAAAGTGAGCAAGGGACTCACGTCTGAGCATACCCTGCCACACTTATGGGGGCCAAAAGCGGTACAAAAGGGGGTGCTGATGGATGGAGCATCTGAATCAATCAAACACTCACACCCAGTCAAAAGATCTGGGTTTAATCCATCACCATTCTTTAACCCACTCTGCCACCTTAGTTCAGACATGGCTATATGCAAATCAGTCTGACCCTGTGCCTCATGGGAACAGTCCAGCCCGAACTGCCAAGCCATGTCTTCCCTGGACCGGAAACAAGATTCCGAGGACCGGTATCTGGCATTCCAGCCGTCTTCAGCCCGGCTTGCTTGAATCCAGTGGCAAAGTGAGCAAGGGACTCACGTCTGAGCATACCCTGCCACACTTATGGCGGCCAAAAGCGGTACAAAAGAGGGTGGCGATAGACCGAGCATCTGAATCAATTAAACACTCACACCCAGTCAAAAGATCTGGGTTTAACCCATCACCGTTTTTTAGCCCACTCTGCCACCCCAGTTCAGACATGGCTATATGCAAATCAGTCTGACCCTGTGCCTCATGGGAACAGCCCAGCCCGAACTGCCAAGCCATGTCTTCCCTGGACCGGAAACAAGCTTCCGAGGACCGGTTTCTGGCATTCCAGTCGTCTTCAGCCCGGCTTGCTTGAATCCAGTGGCAAAGTGAGCAAGGGACTCACGTCTGAGCATACCCTGCCACACTTATGGCGCCAAAAGAGGTACAAAAGGGGGTGGTGATGGACGGAACATCTGAATCAATCAAACACTCACACCCAGTCAAAAGATCTGGGTTTAATCCATCACCGTTCTTTAGCCCACTCTGCCACCCCAGTTCAGACATGGCTATATGCAAATCAGTCTGACCCTGTGCCTCATGGGAACAGTCCAGCCCGAACTGCCAAGCCATGTCTTCCCTGAACCGGAAACAAGCTTTCGAGGACCGGTTTCTGGCATTCCAGCCGTCGTCAGCCCGGCTTGCTTGAATCCAATGGCAAAGTGAGCAAGGGACTCACGTCTGAGCATACCCTGCCACACTTATGGTGGCCAAAAGCGGTACAAATGTCCATTGAAACAGGTATATCCATAATGGTATAAAAATCCAGACCCTCAATCTTACTGATCAGGTGACCTGAATCTCGGACATAAGCAGGAAGGCGACAGATGATAGGTGATAGGCAAGCGTCCACAAATTTAGACAGCGGTTCCGTAAGTGACCCAATCGTAGACACAATGGGTCTATAAGATGGAGTCAACAAGCTCTTGTGCATTTTAGGAAGTCCATATAGGGCCGGGACTTTGAAGAAGGTCTTATTGAGGAAATCAAATTCCTGGTCACAAATTGAACCACGCTGTAGAGCACTTTGAGTTACCTCAGTGATTTCAGTCATAATTCTCCTCGCGGGGTATGACAAGACCTTGCGGTAATGTTCAGGATTATTGAGCATAGAAAGAATTTGTTCCTTGTAGTCTAGACTATCCAGGACCGCAATTCCGCCCCCCTTATCACTAGGTTTCACAGTGAGGGTACGGTCAGCAGACAACTTTTTAAGTGCTTGATATTCATCACAGCTCAGATTATAAGGAGGTTTCGGAACAAATTTAGTTGTGCTTTGGATTTTAGCACAGACACTCTTTTCAAACATACCCACTTCCGGGCCAACCTGTTCAAGGGTTGGTGTGAAAACAGAAGAAGGTCGGAAACCAGATATGTTGTTGGTTGTTTCCATTTCTATATCAGAATTTTTTTTTTTAACCTTATCTTTCGGAAAAAGGCCTGTACATCTTTATTCAGTTCAAAGGCATTGAAGGGATTGCTAGGAACAAAAGAAAGTCAGCGCGATAAAAGATCAATGGTGTTTTTCTGCAAGGGTTTTTTGGACAGATTGAAGATAGGAATAAGGGAGGAGTTATTAGATGTTTTTACTCCTTCCAATACTGGTTTCGCCTTGTCTCCAGAAAACGAGGCGGATTCTCTGTCTGGTGGTAACTTGTCTGTTGATACCGTCCTTTCTCCTGAGGTCTGAACCTGACACAGGTCATGCCCCGGCAGTTCCCTAAAAAACGGTTTGGTCTTTGGGGGCCGTCATAATTGGTACGTCTGTTAGAGAAATTGTCATTGGAAGCTGAGCCCCCTTCATTTTCTGATTCTGAGGTATCAGAGAAGGTCCGTATTTGTCTGTTGGGCCAATATTGTTGGTTTCCTTGTTGATTCGCATCCCGGGCAGAATAGTATTGGGCATTAAGATATGGGTATACCCTTTCCTCTGAAAAATACCGGATATCTTTTTTTAATTTGTCGGTTTTCCTTCTTATAATATAGTCACTAAAGGAGTCAAGCTCCAGGTTAAGCTCCTCCAATTTCCGTTTCGCATCCCCAACCGCCTCAGTTTTAAGGAGAGATTCCTCAATATCAGTTATTTCCTTCAGAAGCTCTACAACCACCTCTCTAGCTGTCTAGATAATCAATAACATTAGGTCTCTGGAACATCGGTCAGCGATGAGGGACCATCTTTCAAGGAATCGACGGATCTCTAAATATAATCCCGGAATGTTTCTAATATGAAGACCATTAGGTATGATTCCTGCTTTCAAATATTGGATCATAAAATCCACATGTGGCTCCGTCCTTCTAGCTTTCTTTTTCAAATTGAGAAGGTTGAGCCATTCGTTATTGGATCCTTTATTCAGTGAGAAAGGTTGCTCTAAGGATGTGGATGGCCCTAGTAACCGGTTGAAATCCTCTTCACTAAATCCAAATGTTTTAATGGCATCCATAATGAAACAAAAGATGGAAGTATAACAAAAACACACAAACAGGGAACAACGATTAATAAGAAATAGAAAGTTTCCTAAAGATACAAATACAAAAAAAAACTTTTTGCACACCATGGGGCATATTATCAAGGACAGGCGATACATTATCGACGCTTTTATCGGCAGGAAACTGCTGATAAAGCAGCGATAATGGCCTTGATAATATGCTCTATGAATTCCAATCGAAGCCCATGTTAGATGTGTTTACATCTAACATGGGCTTCGATAATGTATCACCTGTCCTTGATAATATGCCCCCAAGTTTTTCCCATCAAGCACTAGTCATATGGGACCCTACTCACATTCAACTTTGCCTTACTCCAAAGCCCAGAACAGGAAGCTACAAAACCCTCACGGCAAAGTGCTGGGTAACAATGCAAAAAAACAAAAGAGGGACCCTGAAACCTAAACAAGATAGAGGGGGAACAACCCGCCAGGGCGAGAAAATTATCAAACAACATGAAAGGGAGAAAATTCCAAAAAATACAGTAAACGCCCACAGAACAGCTAGATAGTATCAAATATTCATTTTTATTTTAATTCACATGGAAAAATATATCAAATATAAATAATTACAATCAATACACAATACGTTTCCTTATCACATTTGTGTATAACATTTTCTTAGGAGGACACACATAAAGAACATACATCAGCCTAGGAACACATGGAGTAGTAAAAAAATGTTTGCCACACAATTCAATCACTCACCCAATCAAACACAAAATCATTCCTAAAACACTACACACATACAAACTCAAACAGAGACAGCAATTCATCAGACATCCAGGAAAAGCGCCGACGCGCGTTTCGGAACAGTGCCAATTAAAGCTTCCTTCATCAGGGCGCAGAATACAGAAATAATGATTAGCACGGTCTCTCAAGATCCGAAAACCCAATCTTAGACAAGTGTCCTAGTCATAATCGTGGCTGGCGAAGCATATCTGTGGGCGGAAAAGGATATGAATCAAAATATCAACAATAAAATAAAATAAACTGGGCATGGTAACGGGCAAGGCAGAATCCACATACACATATACGAAGAAAACAATACCACCCTACGTGCTGATAAAAATATGTATGGTAAAGTGGTGACTTCAATTAATACCTTACATCCCCTGTGAAAACAGCTAGCACAACAATGTGCGAAGAACCATCACCAGCGTAGAAATAAGTGAATAGTATCCAAGATTCGCCCAAGGACAATCAGGGCCATTTATCAGGCAAAATAGGCAATACAAAGAACAAAGATAAAAGTGCTGCTCGGGGCATACCATAGGCCCGCATCAATGGTGCCTCCAATAATGCTATCGGGAGGATATTAGTGGGACGGTAGGACCCTCAATGGCTCCGAGAGATGAGGCAAGGACCAATTTTGGGATCAAATAGTTGATCGAATACTGTAAAAAATAGGCAAAAGGGCGCTGCATGAATGGAAGCACTATAACTGCAGGTAAGGACCTACTACGACGTCGAGGAAACCTGGTGCGAGAAAATAACTCTCTTTACTGCACTGTGGAGAAAAACTATATGAGCAGATAAACTCAGAGCCACACTAACACTTAATCCTCTGATCAACCGGCATTACGAAGGGACGGGGGAGCAAATTATGCTTACCACAAGCAATGTTCAGGGTAGATGGCTCGATTGGGGTCCAGGGCACATCAGCGTAAGTGCTTCAAAGTCTGTGCTTCAACGGACGCAGGACTGTGGCTCGAGCACTCACACAGTTGACCAGAGTGTCTAGATAGAGATAGCGATACACATAAGACTTGGTGCTGTTGAATATGCCCGTCATGCAAGAGATTACATCACAACGTGGTAAATAATAATAATCCACTGAGGAGTATCACCCTTAGTGTAAAACGGGTCTGGTGAGAGTGAAATGATAACGTCATAACGTGGCAGATAACATTAACCCGCTAGGGAGTATCGCCCTTGGTGTAAAACAGGTCTAGTGAAGGCGAAATGATGGCCGCTGTGACAGAAAAAAAAATACAGAAAAGGCGGGGCATACCTGGAGTAGAAAGGAACGGACGGAACACTCGAAGGGAGTCTCACGGCAAGTAAATCAGTAAATATGCAGCGTAAAGATCTGTCCTGGCCTGAAACATAAATAGAAAAGCTACAACTCGGGAGTATATTACAGGGGTGGCAGGGGCGGCTCTAGGGTCATGGTGGCCCTGGACAGGGAACGTAGGTAGGGTGCCCCGGAAGAGGGGGTCCGGGTGAGGCAGAGCGCGGAGGCCAGTGAAGAGGGGGAGGGGTCAGGGTGTTTAGAAGTGGAACTGAGCCGGAGGTCGCCAAATCCCTGCCAGGGGGCCGCCACACAAATATGTATCCATCCTCAGAGGATAAATATATTAAGGATATATATTGGTGTGGTGGCCCCTAGGGTTTGGTGGCCATGTGCAGGTGCACAGCTTGCACATGCCTAAGGCCGGCCCTGGGGGTAGTATGCCAGAGAGTCAGAACAAAGGATCCCACTCCCTACCTGAAAATGGGCGCCGCTCATCTTCGAAAACGCAACACGTAGGAGGACCTCCCCTCGCCTCCATGGGCCGAATGCAGTATGAACAAGGACAGGAGATAGATTTAAATACGGTGAGCAAAATGCTCAATCCACGGCACCTGAGCGCGCAAAGTCACATGTCCACTAGTGCGCTAACTCGTGCGCCATAAGGAGGAAAAATGACTATTCCCACTCCAGTAAGTGCAACAGTAGGGAAAGCGTTGGATAGCATAGGGGTAAAAATTACTATTCCAACTCCAGAGAGTGTAACACTAGGGAAAGGGTTGGATAGTGGGAGGGTAAAAATTACTGTTCCCACTCCAGAGAGCGCAACAGTAGGGATTGCGTTGGATAGCGTAGGGGTAAAAATTACTATTCCCACTCCTGAGAGTGCAACTGTAGGGAAAGCGTTGGATAGTGGGAGGGTAAAAATTACTATTCCCACTCCAGAGAGTGCAACAGTAGGGAAAGCGTTGGATAGTGTAGGGGTAAAAATTACTATTCCCACTCCTGAGAGTGCAACAGTAGGAAAAACATTGGATAGCGTAGAGGTAAAAATTACTATTCCCACTCCAGTGAGAGCAACAGTAGGGAAAGCGTTGGATAGCGTAGGGGTAAAAATTACTATTCCAACTCCAGAGAGTGCAACAGTAGGGAAATCGTTGGATAGTGGGAGGGTAAAAATCACTATTCCCACTCCAAGGAGCGCAACAGTAGGGAAATTGTTGGATAGCGTAAGGGTATAAATTACTATTCCCACTCCGGAGAGCGCAACAGTAGGGAAAGCGTTGGATAGTGTAGGGGTAAAAATTATCATTCCCACTCCAGAGAGTGCGTGTGTGTTACAAAAACACGGGTTAACCCAAGAAGTCACTGGGAACTGGGCGAAGTATTAATACAGACAAAGTGGTCTAAGATAAACATGCAATAAGCTCAATCGTAACAAGAATAAGTACATACACAGGTAATTATAACGACATTGTTATTAATCACAACGTGTATTATATAAGAATCATTCGTAAAAATGAGTACATGTTAAATCACATATAATGCCCCTAAGAATGAAAATAGGGAAGGGTAGTGCTACGATAGTTAAAGGTAAGAACCAAAAAAGATGGTCATTAAGACCAAAATACAACAGAATTTGTAAAAAATTTACACAATGGAACAATTAATTAATCAGTTGCTTTAGGCAATCATACCTCAAAGGAAATCAATAATAATAAATGATGAAGGTGGCTGAACACAAGAAGGAGTGTCGACGTTTCGACCCAGGTGAAATGCAAGCGTGGTATAAGCCTTGCTAGAGGGTCTTCATCAGGACAGGGGTTGTGGGGGATGGGGCAATGAATCTGCATAAAAATTAAAAATTAATACATAATTCATGGGTCACAAAGGATCCCAAAAGACTTAAATGGATAAAAGGCCGGGAAGTGAACATGCTCATAAATAGAGAAAGGAATACATCATTGATAGTACAGGTAATCTCTCTAGAGGCTAGATGATGGGAAAGACCTCAGAGGCCAATCGATCATTTAGTCATGAGGACTTAATCGGATGATAATAGGTAGTTAATACGTGGTATACCTAGCAGGTCACAAGCTAAAATATGAGGCAATCAGGAATATTTATAAAAAAAGGAGTTATAGTTCACTGTGGACCCAATTACAAATAACTGATTTAGGCCCCATTGGTAACAATAGTTGAAATGACAAAAATAAATGCATACATCTGTGATCCAAGTTAGCAATTGCCGCTGTTTTAAGGGTTAAGAGCTATCACGCTTGATTGACACATGATCAAAGATCGAACCAGTAGACGGATAAAAGCTGACCTTTCATAGTAGACTGCTTAACAGTTGCATATCCTACGGGTGCTTGAAATATCGACACACAGCAAAGTTACCATCAATTATACGTAAAATAAGCATACCTGTCAATGAGATTGCTGACAGTAAAGGCTATCGAACTGTAGATAGTGAATCAGTGTGTAGATTCTGTAAGGCAGCAAGATGATATATTACGGCCCACACTATCAAACACAACAGGCTAGTATGGATACTTATGAATCAACATACCTGCCGAGGGCAGAGGGGGGTTCAACTGCAAATATACAGATAAGGGTATGCGAGGGGCACCGCTGAATCAAATGTAAGGGCAGTCCTCCTTGCTTCAAAAAAGCGAAAATCTGTGAGAATAACGGGACAGTATGTAAGTATTCTTGTCCCTACAATAATAGTACAAACATGTACACATGCCTGGGTAGATATAGTTAGTGTTAACGTACCTAACCAAGAAAATGCTGTTGCAGCACGTAAGAATTCAATCACAGGTGTGGTGCAGCCTTCAAAACGCCGGTAAATTGCGTGGTTCTAACTTCATATACAGTCAAAGGGACGTGATCTGCAAAAAAACAAATCATCGATGCCTCGTCAATAAAAACGCGAGAGCTACTCGAAAAACACGTGTGCTACTCGTAAAACATAAGGGAAGGAATCGAGCACGTACCTTGTAAATGGAAGTCATGTACTAAGGCAAGGTACGTTAACACTAACTATGTGTGAGCAGCCCGGTACCTTCATGTTGAACAGTATTAATATATTGTCCTGCTACCCTCATAGATTTTTCCCTGTGGGCGTGACTACGACCACCACTACATACAATCAAGCGGTGATCTCCACACGTCCACATTCAATTATAACAGTTGAACCATCCTCTCCCCCCCCCCCCTTTCTTCGGCTGCAGCTCTGCCATGGGCAGGTATGTCTATTTGTATGCACACCAGCGGTGTAATTATGCTGTTAGATCTACCCAGGCATGTGTACATGTTTGTACTATTATTGTAGGGACAAGAACACTTACATACGGTCCTGTTATTCCCACAGATTTTCGCTTTTTGAAGCAAGGAGGACTGCCCTTACATTTGATTCAGCGGTGCCCCTTGCATACCCTTATCTGTATATTTGCAGTTGAACCCCCCTCTGCCCTCGGCAGGTATGTTGATTCATTAGTATCCACACTAGCCTGTTGTGTTTGATAGTGTGGGCCGTAATATATCATCTTGCTGCCTTACAGAATCTACACACTGATTCACTATCTACAGTTCGATAGCAATCTCATTGACAGGTATGCTTATTTTACTATAATTGATGGTAACTTTGCTGTGTGTCGATATTTTAAGCACCCGTAGGATGTGCAATTGTTAAGCAGTCTACTATGAAAGGTCAGCTTTTTTCCGTCTACTGGTTCGATCTTTGATCATGTGTCAATCAAGCGTGATAGCTCTTAACCCTTAAAACAGCGGCAATTGCTAACTTGGATCACAGATGTATGCATTTATTTTTGTCATTTCAACTATTGTTACCAATGGGGCCTAAATCAGTTATTTGTAATTGGGTCCACAGTGAACTATAACTCCTTTTTTTATAAATATTCCTGATTGCCTCATATTTTAGCTTGTGACCTGCTAGGTATACCACGTATTAACTACCTATTATCATCCGATTAAGTCCTCATGACTAAATGATCGATTGGCCTCTGAGGTCTTTCCCATCATCTAGCCTCTAGAGAGATTACCTGTACTATCAATGATGTATTCCTTTCTCTATTTATGAGCATGTTCCCTTCCCGGCCTTTTATCTATTTAAGTCTTTTGGGATCCCCTGTGACCCATGAATTAATTATTAATTTTTAATTTTTACGCAGATTCATTGCCCCATCCCCCAGAACCCGTGTCCTGATGAAGACCCTCTAGCAAGGCTTATACCACGCTTGCATTTCACCTGGGTCGAAACGTCGACATTCCTTCTTGTGTTCGGCCTCCTTCATCATTTATTATTATTGATTTCCTTTGAGGCATGATTGTCTAAAGCAACTGATTAATTAATTGTTCCATTGAGTCCATTTTTTACAAATTCTGTTGTATTTTGGTCTTAATGACCATCTTTTTTAGTTCTTACCTTTCACTATCCCAGCACTACCCTTCCCTATTTTCATTCTTAGGGGCATTATATGTGATTTAACATGTACTCATTTTTATGAATGATTCTTATATAATACAGGTTGTGATTAAAAACAATGTCGTCATAATTACCTGTGTATGTACTTATTCTTGTTACGATTGAGCTTATTGCATGTTTATCTGGGACCACTTTGTCTGTATCACTCCAGAGAGTGCAACAGTAGGGAAAGCGTTGGATAGTGGGAGGGTAAAAATTACTATTCCCACTCCACAGAGTGCAACAGTAGGGAAAGCGTTGGATAGCGTAGGGGTAAAAATTACTATTCCCACTCCAGAGAGTGCAACAATAGGGAAAGCGTTGGATAGCGTAGGGGTAAAAATTACTATTCCCACTTCAGTCAGTGCAACAGTAGGGATGGCGTTGGATAGCGTAGGGGTAAAAATTACTATTCCCACTCCAGTGAGTGCAACAGTAGGGAAAACGTTGGATAGAGTAGGGGTAAAAATTACTATTCCAACTCCAGAGAGTGCAACAGTAGGGAAAGCGTTGGATAGTGGGAGGGTAAAAAATACTATTCCCACTCCAGAGAGTGCAACAGTAGGGAAAGCGGTGGATAGCGTAGGGGTAAAAATTACTATTCCCACTCCAGAGAGTGCAATAGTAGGGAAAGTAAATACTTCATATATAAATATAAATAACATAAATATTAATACCAATTACAAATTAATTAAAATATTTTACAATTGTGTAAAATATATGAATTAATTAATAAAAATTAAAAATTCTAATTAATTAATAATGAAGTAACCTACTAATACTAATATTTACCAATTAACCATAAATTAATTTACAATTTTAAAATATTTAAAAATTAGACACAAAATAAAATATTTAAAAAATGTAATTACTTACTATTAAATTACTTTCCAAGCTGTTCCCGTATAAACCCACAACCCACTACAGAAAATAATCTAAATAAAGTAACATAATTATCAATTAATCAATTACAATAAATTACCAATTATATTTTAATAAATTCCCAATTAATAATTAATTAACAATTATTTCTAAATACCAGTAAATAAAATAAAATATTTAATTAATTATAATTAAATTACTTCCCACCCTATTCCCCTATAAACCCACAACCCGCTACAGAAAATACATTTCTAAAATTAACGTATTTATCAATTAATCAATCAGAATTAATTACCAGTTATATTTTAATCAATTACCAATTAATAATTAACAATTAATTCTAAATAAATTCCAATAAATAAAATATTATATTTAATTAAATATAATTAAATTACTTCCCACCCTATTCCCCTATAAACCCACAACCCGCTACAGAAAATATATTACTAAAATTAACATATTTATTAATTAATCAATTAAAATAATTTCCAATTATATTTTAATTAATTAAAAATTAACAATCAATTCTTAATAAATACCAATAAATAAAATAACATATTTAATTAATTATAATTAAATTACTTCCCACCCTATTCCCCTACAAACCCACAACCCGCTACAGAATTGTATTACACAAAAATTAAAAACTAATATTAACTTACCTTAATTTCGATATTTTTGTTGTCTAAATTCTGTCTAGTCGATATTATGTCCATTCTATATTTTTTAATTGATATTATTGCTATTCTATTCGATATTACAATTTTCTAGTCGATATTTTGGTAGTCTATATTCTGTCTGGTCGATATTATTTGTATTCTATATTTTTTACTTGATATTCTGTCTAGTCGAAATAAAAAACTTGATATTTTGACTCTATACCGGTGGTCCAGAGGGCTGGGGGGACCTGGTATAAAAGCAGCAACGGAAAGACAAAGGGAAGAAATGTTTACCCGACCCCAATTCCTAATCGTAAGGGTGTCGGAGGTGCAGGATTTAGTGGTGAAAGTTTTAAGCAAATAAAAAGAAATAAAAACCTGATTCGACCAGGTGCAGGGGGAAATCTGAAGGTTCGAAATATCCAGGTTTAAAGACCAGACCTGGTCCAGGATATGACCCTTGATATGGGTGGCTGCGTTAATGTGCTGGGTGAAGTTGAGACCATTTAACAGATCCGTAAAATCTATCGAACAGGTGCTTTCGTGCTGATCGTGGGGCCAATAATTGAAATCCCCTATGATAAGGATTTTGGCATGGTTTAAAGCCAGCTCAGCAAACATACTACTGAATAGCTGGAGAAAATTCAGTAGATGGGCAGGTGCCCTATAAAAGAGGGCAAAGGTTAAGGGAAGACTGTAGGAGTCAACCGAGGGGATTATGGACATAGTAATGGAAGTGACTTTGTGAGTGTGAGAGATGATTGCAGCAACTCCGCCCCCTACTTTCCCCTGCGGCCTGTCTGCCTAAAGGATAAGTTTATTAGGTCTCAGTTTATACAGTTCAACGAGGATACCATTGGGCCCTGTAGCTTTCCCTGAATTCACTCCCCTACTAGCCTGCACCACCTCATCAACCATCAGCGAGGATTCCAGTTAGGCCCTATTCTCGTCTGTGAGTGTGGGAAGTCGTATGTCTCTAATCATCTCTCTATTTTCTTCTTCTGAGTACCTGCCGGTCACACTATATACCGTGCAGTAATAGTTTGCAAACGTGTCTGCTATGGCCTGCGGGTCTGGTATTGGGCTGGAGTCATCTCCCTGCACCTCGGGCACCAGTCGAGGCATCCAATCCCTTCTGTCTAGCCATGCTATCAGCTTTCCTGCCTTGTCCCCATGTTCATATACTCTGCCCTGGACCTCTCTACTCTGCGCCCTGGCTCTATCTCTGATACGCTGATGACACGCAGCTGGTCATCTCCCTATCGCGTGCTCCCGGCCTTGCAGCGGACATATTCAGGAATTGCATGCAAGACCTAGCAATCTGGATGTCCGCAAACTGTTTAAAGCTGAACGGTAGCAAGACTGAGGTGCTCGTGGTGGGGGGAGGTCCGTCTGCGTGGTCGTCGGCGTGGTGGCCACCCTGCCTGGGTGAGATCCCCGTTCCCTGCCATGAGGCCAGGAACCTCGGCGTGTGGCTGGATAAGGACCTTGCCTTTGGCCCCCAGATCAGCCGGGTGACGGGGGTGTGTTTCGGTGTCCTGAGAGCCTTAAGGAAAGTTTTAGACCTTCTTCCTATTTCTGCTCGAAGGACGCTGGTGCACGCCCTGGTCACATCGCGGCTCGATTACGGGAATCTGTTATATCTGGGGGCCGCGAAAAAGGTCCTGGGCCGCCTGCAAGTGCTCCAGAATGCCGCGGCACGGCTTGTACTCAGGCTCCCTCGGAGGTCACCCTCCAAACCAGCTTTACTAGCCCTCCACTGGCTCCCCGTGGAGAAGAGGATAGAGTTCAAAGCCCTCTCCACATGCCACCGCATCCTGAGCGGTAAAGCCCCCGCTCCGCTCCAGAATTTGGTGACCCACTATGAGCCCACACGTAGTCTACGGTCCTCACAAACGGGACTGCTAAAGATCCCCAGAGTCAGGAAGGCGCGTATGGGAGGAAGATCTTTTAGCCACCTTGCTCCCAGATGCTGGAATGCCCTACCGTCAGAACTGCGACTTGAACCATCTGAAGTCCTGTTCAGGAAAAAGCTTAAAACCCACCTTTTCAGCAAGTAGTCTTCGGTGGGAGGGGGGGATAGCCACCTCACTTACTACAGCGCGGGGACACGCCAGTGGCGTAACCAGGCGCTCTACAAATGCCCAAAACTAAACTAAACTCTGGCGATGCTATTGAACTCATCTTGCCTCAACTACAGGAGGTGGAGGTTTTCAGGGGTTATTTATTTATATAGCGCAAACGTGACCCACGAGGGTATCAGAGCGCTTTACAGTATAAGAATATTAAAGGATGATGTAGTCTACAGTCAACAGAAACAAATTTCCCAGTTTGTAAAGAAATAGAGAAGGAAAAATACATAGCAAACATAGAGGACCAAAATAGGATTCTGCAGAGCGTTGTACATTAGAAAGTTGGTGAACGTTAGGAAATTGGGCTACCGGACATACATTAAGATTTTGAGTGAATAATAGAAAATATATATATAAATATATATATAAATATATACATATATATATCTATACTACTATTATAAAGAGAGAACTTGCACCTTTTGGCCAGGTAAACTCGGGAACCACAGCACCAATCACAACTCCCAATACAGCGTTGGAAAGGGCAGTTGCAGCAGAAGGACATAGGCTATGCAGAGGCCAACCATATACATTTAAAATGTAAAAGAACCGTGCCAGCAAAGTAGTCCCTTGTAGGCGTGTCTGCATTGTGCTGTGGGTGTGTGCTGGGGGGAGTGACAATCGCTGGGGGCATTCCGTCACTTGAGTGTTGTTTTTTCTTCCCAGGTTCTATACATTCCTGCTCCCTTTAAATAGTAATTCAGTGGAGGTCACATTCTCTTAGAACCACCCCAAGCACAGTTATGGGCAAAAAATACAACTAAAAGGCCCTGCAAAGCATTATGGGAGAAGCTTAGCATAATTTTTAGCATTCATGAAAGGGTTTCAATGTTTTTGAAATTTCCTCATCAGGGACATCTTGGGACGACAAGGTGAACTGCAGCTTGATGTATAATATTTTTAATGCTATTGCATTTGCCTCATCAGGGACATCTAGGGACGGCGAGGTGAACTGCAGCTTGATATATAATATTTTAAATGCTATTGCATTTGCATCATCAGGGACATCTAGGGACATGTGGTGAACTGCAGCTTGATGTGTAATATTTTAAATGCTATTGCATTTGCCTCATCAGGGACATCTAGGGACCATGAGGTGAACTGCAGCTTGATGTATAATATTTTAAATGCTATTGCATTTGCCTCTTGGGGACAACTGGGGAGAACGAGGTGAACTGCAGCTCTTTGTAGAATTATTTGGATATTATAATATTCACTTCCCACTGCTAATCTCATTCCATAATGGTTTGCAGGGGCTTGATCTCAAAATCATCACCTCTCTCACTGCTTCCTGGAAGCTAATTTCACTTTTGTGAAATGACAATATGCATTTTAGCATGTAGAAATACTTGTTATTTTATCTTGAATATATGAGGTTTCTGTTTTAATAATTGGAAATCTGATGGAACGAAATATTGTGGATTTATTGTACCAAGTTTGCGCCAATTCCGCCCACACCTACTTTAAATACACCTGCACCCCATAATCATAACCCACCCTTACTCTATAAAATACCCCAACACTCTTAAACACTAACCCATCTTAACCCTATAAATCTACCCTGTACCCCAAAACCCAAACCTATCCCTAAACCCTAAAAATACCCCTGCACCCCAAAACCAAAACCTAGCCCTGAACCCTATTAATACCCCTGTACCTCAAAACCCAAACATACCTCTGAACCCTAAAAATACCCCTGTACCCCAAAACCCAATCCTACCCCTGAACCCTAAAATACCCCTGTACCCCAAAACCCAAACCTAGCCCATAACCCTTAAAATAGCTGTGTACCCCAAAACCCAAACCTACCCCTGAACCCTAAAAAATACCCCTGTACCCCAAAACCCAAACCTAGCCCAGAACTCTAAAATACCCCTGTATCCCAAAACCCAAACCTAGCCCTGAACCCTAAAAATACCCCTGTACCCCAAAACCCAAACCTAGCCCTGAACCCTTAAAATACTCCTGTACCCCAAAACCCAAACCTGCCCCTGAACCCTAAAAATACCCCTATACCCCAAAACCAAAACCTAGCCCTGAACCCTATTAATACCCCTGTACCTCAAAACCCAAACATACCTCTGAACCCTAAAAATACCCCTGTACCCCAAAACCCAATCCTAACCCTGAACCCTAAAATACCCCTGTACCCCAAAACCCAAACCTAGTTCATAACCCTTAAAATACCTGTGTACCTCAAACCCCAAACATACCCCTGAACCCTAAAAATACTCCTGTACCCCAAAACTCAAACCTAGCCCAGAACCCTAAAATACCCTGGTATCCCAAAACCCAAACCTAGCCCTGAACCCTTAAAATACCCCTGTACCCCAAAACCCAAACCTAGCCCTGAACCCTTAAAATACTCCTGTACCCCAAAACCCAAACCTACCTCTGAACCCTAAAAATAACCCTATACCCCAAAACCCAAACCTAGCCCTGAACCCTAAAAATACCCCTGTACCCCATAACCCAAAACTATATCTGAACCATTAAAATACCCAAACACTCGAAAACATATACCTCAGTACCCCAAAACATATACCCCATACCCATACTTGCCTTATCCAAACATTTTTAAAAAACATGCTTTTACAATTCATGCATTTACAACGAATTTCATTGTAAATGTATGCTTGGTAATAGCATATAAAATGTAATGCCATGCATTATAATGGCATTGCGGAGTCATGGTACTTTCGTAATGAAAGTATGCAGAGTGATGGTATGCAGAAAGAAATTTGTGGAATAATGGATGTTTACCCACCCCGTAAGTACATTGGTGGCACGGCGGCCCACATCTCGAGCAACAAACTCTTATTTTTTCACCACCAATTGGAAAAAAGCACAGGTCTCTCTCATTGATGCCCAGCACCGACATACACTTTTAGACACACCTCCTGCCACAAGTTCTAGAATTGTGACCTTTAGAGATGGGGAGCTATGTTAGAATCTCGGCATCAGCTCAACATCCTGTGATTCCAGGCAAATCGCTTTGTCTCCCCGTGCCTTCCACAAATCAATGTGTTCTTCTCTAATGTAAATTGTGCTCATGCCATGTTGTCGAGTTCGCGCTATATAATATTGCAAGGAAAATAAAGTAGGGAAACTCGAGTTCACACACTACTGAACGCGCACTCCTGAGTGCACCAGCAGTGCACTGTGAATCGGAACGTTTCACAGGCCTGTCACAGATAAAAAATGCTATCAAAATGAAATCCTACGAAACAATATACTACTGGCCGGCAGCAATTCATACACGGACAACATCGGGACGGGCTGCTAGTATATATATATATATACATATACATACATATATATACATACACATATATGTATATACATACACATATACACGTATATACATACATACATATACATACATACATATCTATGCACATATACATACAAGCAAACACACACATGGATGATTAAGCATATCAGTTATTGTAATCAAAAGGGTCCACCTCAAGGGTTTATTTTGTATGTATCCTGATGACTCTGGAATACACACATTTGTTTAAAATACCCCTCACACACCAAAAGGGCCCTTGGTGTCATGCTTCATCATCGGGGTCTTCCCGCCCGGCTGCCGGACGGGGCAGTGCTGCGACAAGCGACTACGCTGGAGCACCTTTTTAATGTGGGTGCTATGTGAGTGAATTGGAGTAAGTGTCAGTGGGGTCAGGAGTGATGTGAAGGTGATGTTAAAAAATACCTGGCCTAGTGATACAAAAACTATTTAATAAACACTGGCTGGTATTGTTAAAAACGTGAAGTTGGAAAGAGTAAGCTGGGTTATGAGCTTACTTTCCTGTGTGGGTCGACATGCTTCGGGGCGCTATGCCCCTTCGTCAGGACCGGGGTAAGAGATCCCCCTGTCACTCACTAGAGAGTCGCCACAGTGGGTGTATTTACAAAAAAAGTGAAAAAAAGGGGACTATGTGTATGGATATAAAATTAATATTCTAATACACTTCCCTTACTAAACAAGATACTCATGTAGTATGCCTGAAAGACAAGAGCACGGTGTTATTAATGCGCGGATCCCAAAGCGCTATTAACTAAGTACCTGTAAGAAAAAGTGGACAAAGATACATATAGCTGTTGTCCATACCTAGGAAACCCAGGGAGGGATCGGTAGTTTTACAATGATAGTCACACACACAAACAGAAATCACACATTATATACATGTATAGTGCAGAGGATGGCTGTTCTTAGTTTCAATACATACTTATTATGATGAGGAACAGTGCCTCATGGGCCAACACTAGATGGAAGGGTATTTAGGGGGTCCAACTGCAGGTGGGATAAAAAATGAAACAGAGATGCATATGTAGAAGGTTTCTAACAGTTATATCAATGGCACCCCATATGTCACTATTTTCTAGTCCTTCTATTCGGCTATGCCGTACTTACTCAACCCCCAGCCTCGTTGTGCTTCCTCCTCCGTCCGTGGCCTCCATGGTAATGAGGATGGAGGTGGGGGCGGGAGTTTAAGTAGCTATGATAATTGGTTAACTGGGGAGGGTCTGATTGCCGATGTCCGCAACCTGTACTAGAACAGGTGGAGTGCCGAGATCCGGTTATTGTGGTGGCCATTGTAAGCTAGTCACCTCCAGTGGTTTCACATGGAGAAAAAGGGGTGGGTTGAGAGATACCCGTAGTGTTTGCTACGTAAGGCATTGTTTATAAAATAAAGAGCGTCGGAAGAAGGCTTGGGAGCTTCATATTCAGAATGGGTGCGGCCGCCGTGGTGGGCGGTGCAGTGTTTCTGCAACGCGCATACGCTGCGACGCCCGGCAGAAACCGAGCATGCGCGAACATGTGCGGCGCAGACTGAGCATGCGTGGAGAAATGCGTTCCGACTCCGCGCATGCCCATTGTGTCCCGCAAGGCTGGAGCCTGACAATCAATGGATAGGGCACCCGGTCTCCCGATGCCAGTGTTGCTCGGGGTCTGCAGTGTCACCAGAGTATAGTGAAAGGGTCCTACATTAAAAGCGATCATTTGTGGTGGATTGGGAATACATAGAAAATGAAAGCAATAGTATTGCTATGAATAATGTATAGTGGCAGCAAAATGATACGATTCTTTATGCTGCAAGACTTTGTACCAGACACATGGGGAGGCAGCAGATTGGGCACAGGTCATATGGTTAGTAAAAACATTTTTCAGCAGCAATTCTGTGGGACACACAGATAACGACAACTGGTTGGGCAGCTATCATTTCTTAATACTGGTCAGGGATTTAGACTAGACCAGGGTATATAATCATTTAGTCCGGTACGATGTGTACCTAGACGATGCACCCAGCGTTGTTCCTTTTCTAGTAAGTTTTTGTCATTTTTGAAGACTTCGATGACTGTCCATTTCAGGTCATGAATGCTGTGGCCCTCTGTAACATAATTTGTCGCCATTTTTGTCGTGGTTTCTTTACAGCGCACATTGCTGCGGTGTTCGTTCATACGGACTTTCACAGGTCTGCTCGTCATCCCTACGTATTCTTTTCTACAGGGACAAGTGATTAGATAAACCACGTTGCGACTGTTACAATTTGTGAAGGCGCGTTGCTCCCATGTGGTTTGATTAGAGAACATAATGGTGCGGCTTTTCTGCGTGTACTGACAAGACGTACATGAACCACACGGGTGGTGGCCTCCTATTTCAGAAAGTCTGGCAGGGGCATTACACTCCGTGGTTCTAGGCCTTGTGTGGACCAATATATCTTTCAGATTTTTGCCTCTCCTGTGCGAGAACATTGGTTTTGGAAAATCGAGTTTGCCGCAATTTAGCATTCTCCAGTGTTTGTTAATAATTTTCGTGATGTGGTTTGAGTTAGTGTTATATGTTGTAACACAGATGGGTCTAGGATCAGGCTCTTTGATCTCTGTTTCTTCTAGCAGGGCCTCTCTGTTGTTATTGCAGGCTAGTTTCTGGCCCTTCTTGATGATAGCCTTTAGATGGTATACACCCGTTACAACGCATCTTTTACTCCGCACTACCATTACAACGCGACTTTTACAACGCATACCATTACAACGCATTGCGCTGGGGGGCGCTCTAGGATAGGGAATAAGTATAATTTACTATCCAACACCTTCCCTAGGGTCCACGGGGACTGGAGTTAGAATAGTAAATTATACTTACCACTATCCAGCACCTCAAAGCGCTATGCGTTGTAATGGTATGCGTTGTAAAAGTCGCGTTGTAATGGTATGCGGAGTAAAAGTATGCAGAGTAACATGGTACATCCCCTTTAGATAGTTTCTGTTGAGTAATTTGCACTCCAGATCTGCTGCTTGGTTCTTAAAATCACTGATGTTGCTGCAATTGCGTCGCAATCGGAGAAATTGCCCATATGGTAAGTTCTCGCGTAGGTGTCGAGTGTGGAAGCTGTCAAAAAGTAACAAGCTGTTCTTAGCTGTGGGTTTGAAATGTGTACTAGTTTGCAGTCTCCCATCACTCGGGTAGATGTTCAAATCAAGAAACACCAGGTTCTCTTTAGAGACCATGTGAGTAAATTTTAGGAACTGATCTTGTTGATTGAGCCTGACCATGAATAGGTTCACTGAGTCTTGATCACCCTTCCAGATTACCAGCACATCGTCGATGTACCTCTTCCACATTACTACATGGTCTCTGTAAGGATTCTGGTTACTCAGGATCTTGGACGTTTCAAGGTGGTGTACGTACAGGCCTGCCAGACTAGGTGCGCAAGTGCTGCCCATGCTCGTGCCATGTTTCTGTAGGTAGTAAGTGTTTTCGTACTGAAAGTAGTTCTTCATCAGTGTGAGAGATATGCACTCGAGTACCACCTGCCTTGGAGTGTGATATTGCCAGGCGGTGGAGAAGAGAACTTCTTCTATTATTTCCAAGGTTTCTTTGTGGGGGAGGCTCGTGTAGAGACTCTCTACAGTCAAACCTACTAAGAGGTGTTGTTCTGGGTCAAACTGTATCTCCTTCACCAGTTGCAAGACGGCTTTCGTGTCTTTTAAGTAGGTACTGGTAGTTTGTACGATGGGTCTAAGGAAAGCATCGGCGAACTTAGATAGTGGTTCTAAGATTGAGTTGATACCAGATACTATAGGGCGCCCAGGTGGATATGGGGCCACTTTATGATCAAGACTCAGTCAACCTATTCATGGTCTGGCTGAAAGATATATTGGTCCACACAAGGCCTAGAACCACGGAGTGTAATGCCCCTGCCAGACTTTCTGAAATAGGAGGCCACCACCCATGTGGTTACATGCAGAAAAGCCGCACCATTATGTTCTCTAATCAAACCACATGGGAACAACGCACCTTCACAAATTGTAACAGTCGCAACGTGTCTAATCACTTGTCCCTGTAGAAAAGAATACGTAGGAATGACGAGCAGACCTGTGAAAGTCCGTATGAACGAACACTGCAGCAATGTCCGCTGTAAAAAAACCACTACAAAAATGGTGACACATTATGTTACAGAGGGCCACAGCATTCATGACCTGAAATGGACAGTCATCGAAGTCTTCAAAAATGACAAAAACTTACTAGAAAAGGAACAACGCTGGGTGCATCGTCTAGGTACACATCGTACCGGACTAAATGATGATATACCCCGGTCTAGTCTAAATCCCTGACCAGTATTAAGAAATGATAGCTGCCCAACCAGTTGTCGTTATCTGTGTGTCCTACAGAATTGCTGCTGAAAAATGTTTTTACTAACCATATGACCTGTGCCCTATCTGCTGCCTCCCCATGTGTCTGGTACAAAGTCTTGCAGCATAAAGAATCGTATCATTTTGCTGCCACTATACATTATTCATAGCAATACTATTGCTTTCATTTTCTATGTATTCCCAATCCACCACAAATGATCGCTTTTAATGTAGGACCCTTTCACTATACTCTGGTGACACTGCAGACCCCGAGCAACACTGGCATCGGGAGACCGGGTGCCCTATCCATTGATTGTCAGGCTCCAGCCTTGCGGGACATACTGGGCATGCGCGGAGTCGGAACGCATTTCTCCACGCATGCTCAGTCTGCGCCGCACATGTTCCCGCATGCTCGGTTTCTGCCGGGCGTCGCGGCGCATGCGCGTTGCAGAAACACTGCACCGCCCACCACGGCGGCTGCACCCATTCGGAATATGACGCTCCCAAGCCTTCTTCCGACGCTCTTTATTTTATAAACAATGCCTTACGTAGCAAACACTACGGGGAATCTCTCAACCCACCCCTTTTTCTCCATATGAAACCACTGGAGGTGACTAGCTTACAATGGCCACCACAGTAACCGGATCTCAGCACTCCACCTGTTCTAGTACAGGTGTCAGACATCGGCAATCAGACCCACCCCAGTTAACCAATTATCATAGCTACTTAAACTCCCACCCCCACCTCCATCCTCATTACCTCGGAGGCCAAGGACGGAGGAGGAAGCACAACGAGGCTGGGGTTGAGTGAGTACGGCATAGCCGAATAGAAGGACTAGAAAATAGTGATATATGGGGTGCCATTGATATAACTGTTAGAAACCTTCTACATATGCATCTCTGTTTCATTTTGTATCCCACCTGCAGTTGGACCCCCTAAATACCCTTCCATCTAGTGTTGGCCCATGAGGCACTGTTCCTCATCATAATAAGTATGTATTGAAACTAAGAACAGCCAACCTCTCTGCACTATACATGTATATAATGTGTGATTTCTGTTTGTGTGTGTGACTATCATTGTAAAACTACAGACCCCTCCCAGGGTTTCCTAGGGATGGACAACAGCTATATGTATGTTTGTCCACTTTTTCTTACAGGTACTTAGTTAATAGCGCTTTGGGATCCGCGCATTAATAACACCGTGCTCTTGTCTTTTCAGGCATACTACATGAGTATCTTGTTTAGTAAGGGATGTGTATTAGAATATTAATTTTATATCCATACACATAGTCCCCTTTTTTTAACTTTTTTTGTAAATACATCCACTGTGGCGACTCTCTAGTGAGTGACAGGGGGATCTCTTACCCCGGTCCTGACGAAGGGGCATGGCGCCCCGAAACATGTCGACCCACACAGGAAAGTAAGCTCATAACCCAGCTAACTCTTTCCAACTTCACGTTTTTAACAATACCAGCCAGTGTTTATTAAATAGTTTTTGTATCACTAGGCCAGGTATTTTTTAACATCACCTTCACATCACTCCTGACCCCACTGACACTCACTCCAATTCACTCACATAGCACCCACATTAAAAAGGTGCCCCAGCGTAGTCGCTTGTCGCAGCACTGCCCCGTCCGGCAGCTGGGCGGGAAGACCCCGATGATGAAGCATGACACCAAGGGCCCTTTTGGTGTGTGAGGGGTATTTTAAACAAATGTGTGTATTCCAGAGTCATCAGGATACATACAAAATAAACCATTGAGGTGGACCCTTTTGATTACAATAACTGATATGCTTAATCATCCATGTGTGTGTTTGCTTGTATGTACATGTGCATGAGGAGGACGTGCCCACCTCGGTGCCACGCAGCACTACCTCTTCCTGCCCCCTTTTGATCTCCCTTCTGATTAAGCATATCAACATCCAGCTAGTCTTGAACTGCATTATTAAAAGGCAACAAGGGTTGTGATGAAAATCTTAAACTCAAATACATCCTGTACTTAAACTTAAACTTAGGACATAAATGTGTTCATTAGTAGTCTTTTTACTTCGTTTTCTGAAAATAGTGAAGGAGGTGATTCCACGCACAAGTGGTGGTAGAGAGTTCCAAAACTTTGGTGCAATCCCTGAGAAAGCTCTACAGCCTGTTCTCTTCTTCTGGAAGGATTGGGGTTTCAGAAGGAAAGTGCTCTCACTTCTTAGTTGTCTACAGCCTCCAGATTTTTCCAACTTTAGCGCCAGGTAACTAGGTGTACTGTTGTGAATTGCATTATGCGTCATGCAAGCCACTTTAAGGTGTATTCTTGCCTCATAAGGCAACCAATTCAGTACTTTCAAGGTTAGTGAAATGTGACTGTTTCTTTTAGTTCCTGAAACCAATCTAGCCGCAGCATTCAGGTCTGCTCTCAGCGGAGCAAGTCTGTATTTAGGGAGACCAGCGAGGGTGGACCTTCCGTAGTCTAGTCTTGGTAGGACTAGAGACTAGAGACTATCTCTTCTTCTGACTTCAACAAGTCCTCCTCTGTTCATTCAAGATCCGCCTGCCTTTCCCTCTTCTTCCCCGCAATCAGGGAGAGCGTTTCTCCCCGGATTACTGTTTTGTATGCCTCCCATAGGGTTTAGGAGGAATCAACTGTGCCATTATTCTCTTGGAAATAATTGTCAGTAGCTTTGACAATATTCTTCTAGATGGTCGGATCTTTAAAGTAACATGGATTGATGGGGGATACTCTGCTAACGCTCATGTAATCTAGTTCCATTCTCAACCGCACAGGGGAGTGATCTTAAATGCCCCGCGCCAGATGACAAATCTTTCGGATAGCATGGGCCTGTGCCGCAGGGACAAAGATGCAATCTATGCATGACATACTGCGGTGTGTGCCCGATACATGTGTGAATTGTGCCCTGTCTGGGTTGTGCGTCTGCCATCCATCTACCAGCCCTACAGTTTCTACAAATTCTGGCTGGTCTAATGTCACGTCCAGCTCCCAGGCCATCACTGCATTAAAGTCTCCTCCCATTACCAGGATACCCAGTGGAAATGTCAAATAAAATCGAGCCCAGGTCTTTGAATGTGTCTATTTGTAGGCCAGGCGGGACGTAGATAGAGATTAATGTAGATGTCTTTCCTTCCCATTGGCCCGAAACCCCTTTATATCTACCTCGTATGTCTGACCACGTGGCCTGTATTGTGAAAGGGAATGAGTTCTTGATTAGTATGCCCACCCCTCGTGACCCAGAGGTGAATCCCACGTGTGCCACCAGCTTACACCCTCCTCTATACAAGGCCATGCATTTGTTTCCGACTAGGTGTGTTTCCTGTAAAAGGATCACATCTGGGGCATGTCTCCTAATAAATTGGCTGGCCATACCGCACTTGATTTTATCCCTAAGTCCATTTATGAGGACTCTGACCACTGTTTACCGCTCATTATTGTTTCCCTGCAGAAGTCGCTCTAGCACTGCTTTTTTCTTTGATCGTGTCAGAAAATTCAATTCAATCAACAATAATTTTAAATAACATTACACATCCCCCTAACTCCTCCCTCCCTGCATCCCTGCTCACTGGGCCCACCCATCACAAACTGGCAGTGTGCCTGTCGCCCTATACACTAATCCTAACAAATAACTAAAGGTAGTAACGAGGAGGAAGCCAAAACTCTGTCCCCCCGCCCTCCAAACCCACACTTTAACAGCAAATTGTCCCCAGAATGTCCTATAGTGTTCTACTGGTGTGAGGCAATATGGCAAGAGTTTATGTCCAACCTCAGGGTTCCATGACCCCTGTACCTGACCATGTTCACGTAGTTCACAAATCTATTCTTCACCTCGGTCGTGCCCCCCAGGGCAAGTCTACTGTCCAGCCAGTCAGATGCCACTTCAGGATTGTCGAAGAACAACTCTCTCCCTTCAACCTCCACACGCAGACGCGCCGGGAACATCATGGCGTATCTAAGTCCCTTGTCTCTGAGTTTCTTCTAGACAGTGAGGAAGGTCCTGCGTTGTCTCTGCACCAACTGTGTGAAGTCAGGAAAGAAAGAGAGGGTGGCATTCTCATAACACAGGGGAGACGTCGTTCGGGCAGATTGCAGGATAGCGTCTCTGTCTCTGAAGTTTAGGACCCGTGCGATCAGCGGGCACGGGGGGTGAAGAATTTTTCTAGGACATTGGGCTTGAGGTGTTTCAAAATAAGGTGTTCCATAAGCAGGTCAGGTGCAGGCCCTTTTGATTTTTCGGGCACTCCCAGGATGCGGATGTTATTGGGTCTAGATCTCCCTTCATAATTGACTCACTTGCGTTCGGCCGTCTCGCAGAAAGTTTTAAGATCACGTACTTCCTGCTGAAGCTGTGTCACATCGTCTGTCAGGCTGGTCATCTTAATATCTTTTTCTTATTTTTTACTTTTTCGTTTACAGGGAATAAGGGGCCAGTGAAAACCGGGGGTCTACCGTGCCTGCTCCTCCCTGAAGTTGTAGACTGGCCCTCTTATGTCTCAGCTTCACTCTCTTGTCTCCACAGGCCCGATGCTCTGCCTAGGTGAGGCCACATCCGGGATAGGCCAGGCGGATTAATGCAGAAAAGGGTGCTGCCCAGTCTCGGTCCCAGCCTCACTCCTCAGCCTCTGCAATCGGAGGAGGAAGGGGAGCTGGAGCCATTCGCACCCCCTCTGTAAGCCGATCCCCAGGGACTCGGTTTCACTCAGCTGCAGCGGTGCTCATCGGCGCCGTGGCATTACTGCAAACTCTTCAGCGCACGGCACCAGGAGGAGCAGGGGCGCAGGGTGGTGGAGGGGGACGCCTTTCACCACCCCACTTACCTTCCATGCACTCCCACAGATGAAGATGTCGCTCTGGCCAGCGACTTCCATTCCGGGCCGCCAACCTCACCTCATGCTCCGGCGGTGGCACAATCACTCCAGTCCCCGGCTTGAAACTCGCAGTCAGGCCCAAGCGAGGGGAGCCCGTATCTCCAATCCCAGGCAATATGCGGAGTTCGGGTTTTCAGCCAATGGCTCCGCTTGCTCTGTTCTGGATGTAGGGTCTAGGGGACGGTAGCGGCGGACCCGGGATTTCAAGTGGCCATCTTGGTTCGATGCTTGGCTCCTCCCCCCGCCCCTTCAGTTTTTGATGCGATCTCCAAACTTCATAAAATTGTTGCTGCTGTGTTCCACCCTGATACTGGCACATGGACTTTTGCCAGTTGTTTTTGGACACTGTTCGTTACCTGGGGCTGGAAACTGTTGTATATATAACTGTGTATATTATTTGCAATTCTACTGACATGCTGCCCGTGTATACATTGTGGTCCAATGGTTTGCTCCATCTGTATTACTGCTTGTACACCTGCTAAACGTGATGTTGCACAAATAAATGCCCAGTATATATTAGACAAAGAAGTTGATCAATTGATGCAAATTGATGTACATAATGTATACGTAGACTCCTCTAGAATATGGATGTCTTCAGCTAATGCTAAAAGGGTCTTCTGTGGAAATTTGGAAAAGATCGCTGTTAGCATTTAGCTGAAGCCATCTTGTTTCCGGCAGCCATTTGGCAACCATGTGCTCGCCATGTGCTCTTTCCTTCTTCTTGGTCGTTTGCCCTTGTATTCTGCTCAAAGAACTAACTATACTTAGCTTCCGCTACTCTGCGCATGCCCAGAGGGGTCTGCAGCTGCCCATGCACCTGTTTAGATTTGTTACTGTGAGGATGTTTCTACTAAAGTTAGCAACTGTTAGCTCCTTCAACGTTGATGACTGTGCATTTCTCTATGACCATCTATGTATGTAATTCTCCTATGTGTGCTTGTACCACCTTTTGAGCCCCTGTGTGGGTATAAAAGGCCCATGGTTCTTCTACTCCGTGTGTTACTTCATTCTCTACCGAAGGGTGTTGTGTGAATGTACTTCCACCTCAGGAGGTTTAATAAACTATCTCTTTGACATTTCAGTTTCTGTGCCAACTTCTCTTTACTGGTCTGAGGACTTGTGTGCAGAGAAGGACGAACCCCTAGCACTGGTAGGCCTTGATAAGGCCCATCTCTACAGTAGCACTCCAAAATGAACAAGAAATTGGAAAAAGCTGGACATGGATCATTTTAACAAATCTCTTTGTAATAATGCCTCTATTTTTAAAAATACTTTGATATTGACTCAGGAAAACATTTCAAAACTGGATCCGGACAGCCACAGACACCTGCCTCCCTGCCTCCCATAAGAGGGTTAGCAATCACCACCCCCAGGGCCCTTGGTTTCAGACACATTAAAAGCTGAGAAAACAAAAAGCAAAAATATGGAAAGAAGGTGGAGAAGGGCCAATGAGCCTGACACCAAATTTTCTTACTTGCAAAACAAAACATTATTTAAAATGGTAAAAGAATTATCAGGCGCTGCAACTCAGCCCATTCCTCCCAACTTGAATGAAGCGCAATGCAAGAATCTTGCTCAATTCTTTACTAATAAAGTGGAAGCAATAAATTACACTTTGGCTGTGAATATGTCACCATCCGCTGCTTCACTACCGCCCACTCCACCCAACCAATTTTGCCACTTGTCGACAAAGATCTGCTTGCCATAAACACCATTACTAAAGTAGAAAACTGGTCTCCACATGACATGACTTCCCTTAAACAGCATCTGGGCCGTATTAAATCTGGTTCCCCTTGTGACCTCCTTCCGATTTTCGTGCTACAGCCGCTTGAACTGTCAGTAATTGCAACTATTATGGAACTTCTAAATACATCCTTAAAGGAATCTATCGTCCCCTTGGAATGGAAGCATGCAATGGTCATCCCACTACTGAAAAAGGCCAACTCTGACCCTACGGTGTCCTCGAACTATCGGCCAATCTCTTTGCATCTGTATTTTCAAAAATTTTGGAGAGGCAAATCAATGGCCAACTGTCACTGTCCCAGTTTATTGAAAGTAACAAGCTTCTGCATCCTTCACAATCTGGTTTTTGAACCAGTCACTCTACTGAGACTGCTCTTCTTGGCGTAACCGAAATATTGCGCAAGAACCTGGATACAGGCAATATGGTAGCACTTGTCTTACTGGATCTAAGTGCGACCTTTGACATGGTGTCCCATGCTGTTTTTATAAATGCCCTACATTCCATAGGGGTTACTGGTTCCGCACTTAGCTGGCTAACCTCTTTTCTCACTGGCCGTACGTTCCAGGTTTTTTCCTCTGCTGCAAACTCCAAGATCCACTCACCCCGTATGGAGTTCCCCAGGGGTCCATCCTTAGTCCTTTGTTGTTTAATATTTATGTTATACCCCTGGCAACGATCGTTGAAGAAGCTGGGCTGTCGTTGATTTCATATGCTGACAACATGCAGATCATTTTCTCACTTTCTGTGGAAAAAGATTCAGAGCAATCTGCTCTTCGGGCTGGGCTTAGCAAAGTGGCATCATGGATGCATGTCAATCTTCTCAAGTTGAATGGTGAAAAAACGGAGGTTCTAGTACTGGGGAAAGACGGATGTATGTCGTTACTACGCATGCCTTTACCACACAACTTTTACAACGCAAGTCGTTACATCGACTTGCGTTGAGGGGTGCTGGATAGCGAATAGTTTAATTTACTATTCCAACTCCAGTCTCCGTGGATAGTAGGGAAGGTTTTGGATTGTAAATTAAACTATTCCCTATCCTACAGCGCCCCCCAGCGCAAGTCGTTGTAACGACTTGCGTTGTAAATGTTGCGTGGTAAAGGTAGTGCGTGGTAAAAGTTGCGTTGTAAACGCTGTTCCCCGGAAAGACAAAGAGCTCTGGGGTTCGCAACATTGGCCCACAGAAATGGGTGCCTTACCGCAGCCTTCCCATCATGTTCGCAACCTCGGCTTCATTATTGACGATTCACTATCTATGCGTCAACAAGCCATGAAGGTTGCTGCAACATCTTTCACCATTCTGAAGTGGCTGAGAAAAATTGTGTGGATGCTACCTAGCCCCACTCAGAGAACCGTAGTCCAGGCTCTTGTTACATCTAGACTGGACTACGGTAACATCTCGATCTTGGAGCTAATAAAGATGTGATACGAAAGCTACAGAGAGCACACAACTCCATGGCCAGACTGCTCTGCGGCACTACTAGAGCAGCCTCTATTTCCGCTTCGTTGAGGGAACCTTCATTGTTTAATGGTTGAAAATCGGATCAAGTGTAAAGCTCTGAACTATATGTTCAAAATTAAGCATGGCATGTCTCCCATGTATGTGCAAAATCTGGTCCACCCCTATTTGCCTTCACATACCCTCAGATCTACCACTCAGGGTAAATTTCAGGTGCCAAAGATTAGTCTATCCCGCAAGGGCGGCCATTCTTTTTCCTATTTGGGCCCTGTATTGTGGAATGCCCTTCCGATGTCCCTTCGCACACAGACTAGCACCATACTTTTTAAAAAGGACTATTATGCTGTTCTTATTGATCAAGCTCAAAACAATTCAAAAGAAACATTTGCGATTGTTCAGAGCTTTATGTCACCTATAGCACAATCATGCCCTCTGCCAGCCACAGATGCTTGGTGTGATACGTTGGCTAATTTTTTATGGACAAAATCAGATTGATTCAAACAAGCTTTATACCATGTCCACCTAATTCTTTGTCATTCTCCTCTGCTCCCATCTCTCCTAGGCACTCTCTGTGTAATTTTTCCCCGGTCAATCTGCCTAGTACACTCAAAATTTTGAAGGGACTAAAATCTGGCTCACCAGCAGAGCCCTGTCCTACCAGATTGATGGCAGCTGTAGCGGAGGTTGTTAATCCTGAGGTTAACAGCATTATAAACTACTCTCTGCAAGAAGTCCGAGTCCCGGATGATTGGAAGATGGCTAAAATTCTTCCCTTATTAAAAAAAACGTCCGTCAATCCCTTGATTCCTGGGAATTATAGACCCATTTCTCTTCTTCCCAGTTTCGCCAAAGTCTGTGAGACGGTAGTGAATAGACAGTTGGCTGAGTTTGTGGAGAAAGCGGACATCCTGCACCCAGCTCAGTCAGGCTTTCGGTCGTCTTACAGTACTGAATTGGCGCTGGTGGAAGTATCTGAGGCCATTCGAGAGTGCCTTTATGCCGGAGTGAGAGTGCTGTTCGACCTGTTGGCTGCTTTTGATACGGTTCCTCATTCTTTGTTGCTTGACCGACTCACGGAAATCGATAGCTCAGGGTCGGTTTGGGGCTAGATTAGGTCCTTTTTCTAGGGCTGGGTACAACAAGTCTGGCTTCCTCCGGCTGCATCTGCCTCTCTGCCAGTTACTACTAGGGTCCCACCAGGGTCGTCCCTTAGCCCCCTCTTGTTTAACATCTATCTTACTCCTCTAGTCATATTGGCTGAGGATCTGGGGGCTAAGGTGATCGCCTATGCTGACGATACCCAGTTACTTTTCACTTGGAAAAAGGATGAGGAATCTGTGGCTCCTGTTCAATTCTGCTTGTCCTCTGTATTTAAGTGGCTTGCGGGCACCCAATTAAATTGCAATGAGGACAAGTCGGAGATACTCTTGTACGGCAAGTTTCCCCCTGGCTTTAGAGATCTGATCTGGCCGTCTGAGTATCTGCCACCACCTTCCAGCAGCAGTATTGCTAAGAACTTGGGAGTTTGGTTTGAGGATAACTTATCTTTTGCCACCCAGGTAAAGAGACTCTCTGGGTGCCGCTTTGACCTTCTCAAAATCTTGAGAAGATTTCTTCCACTTCTCCCACAGGCGGCGAAAGAGACAGTAGTCCGCCCGCTCATTCTTTCCTGCCTCGATTATGCCATTGCGCTTTATGTGGGGATTCCAGCATACTCTCTTAACAAACTGCAAGTGGTGCAAAATGCGGCGGCACGACTTCTGGGAGAGATTTCTTTAAGAAGTAGCGTGTGCGGCTATCTCCGCTCCCTTCATTGGCTCCCTGTGGCGGCCCGGGTGAAATTTAAATCTATTACTATTGCCCATTGTTACCTGCATGGCCTTGGGCCAACCTACTAGCAGAAACGGTTTTCCTTTTATGTTCCGGGGAAGCTGTTACGCGCCTCCGTTCTCCGCTTGGCAAAGGTTCCCCGCTTTCATCGGCATAGGCTGGGTGGCTGTTCTCTTGCTGTCTTGGCGGCCCAGGCATGGAACGCTTTGCCACTTGCGCTTCTTAATATTGAAGATCCTGTGGCTTTCAAAACATTCCTAAAAACTCATCTCTTTGTCTAGTTTGGTCGTGCTCTCAGTCCCCTGTGCTCGTGCTAGGACACTCCTTGGAGTAGCTGCGCGCGTTAGAAAATTAATTAACATAACATAACATACTTTTTCGCAAGTCACTTAAAACTTGGCTTTTTAATCAGTAAGTTCCATTCCTCTATTTTTGCCGTTTCTGACGGGCGCCGGGAAAACCCTTTCGAGTAGCTGTTGCGCCTAGATATACATTTAAATAACATAACATAACATTCAACTTTCCGAAATAAAATCAAACATTGAAAAGTTAGTCGCATCACCAAACTTACCATTAAAGGTTTTCAATTTTTGAATATTATTCCAATATAAAATAATCACATCTTTTGTAATTCAAGTATTTGTTTGTTGAATACTTGTTTGTGCATGTAAAAATTTGTTTGGTGGGACTACAGATTTCTGTAGTGATTCAGTGGGGTCCTCTTGAAGTCAAAAGGTTAGGAACCACTGATGTAAAGTGCTCTAATACCTTCAGATCAAGTAGGAGCTATACAAAGCTGCAAAAAAAATGGAATGGGTGCCATACCACAGGTCATCACTAGAGGTCCCTAATCAAGTCAGCCAGGCACCGATGTATATGATATAAATACATATATATATATATATATCCTGTACGGCGTGCTCTGGTCACTTGAATCCAAACATAATTGCTGATGATGGGTTTTGAGTCGCTGATCGGTCCTACCAAACAGCGCCTCAAACTCGGTTCCCGCTCCCTCACACAGCTTACACAAGTAAAGTAAAACTGTGACTCTGTGAGCATACTGCGCATTTTCTGAATGATGCATTTTCCTTATCTTTGAACTGCTTTGTAGATCTCTGTCTCGGCAGAAATCGCCCAAAAATTCTTCTCAAATTTGATTATCATTGCCACGCGAAGTGCGATGACCGTCAAACCTCCTATATAAAGTTTTAAACATGTTTTCAGGACTCCCATCCCTTTATCTGAAAAATAAAAACCGCTTACAAAAAGGATGGTAATTTTACAAACACAACTACATGTAAAAATGCAACGTTATCTTATCAAATGACATACACATGTAAACTACTTCTGATTCCCTAATCTAAAAAGACTCCTTTACCCAGGGCAATGGAACGGAAGAGTTTGTAGCTTTGCAATGGCTTCTGGGTATGCAAATTAACCCAAAATAGTTGGTTGCTGTCAGGCCGTCTGCCCTCTAGTAACAGCGGTTTGTACTGCACCTGCAGCTTGGTTCCATTTCCTCCCCATCCACTCCATGCACACACCCTCTCTCTCTCTCTCTCTGTCTCTCTCTTCTTCTCCCTTCTCACTCACACACACATCCACAAACTCTAAAAAAGAAACGGTGGTAAAGCCAATGGTTTGGAATTTTAGATGTCAGTTCTTAGTAATCCTTTGGTTGTTTTTGAGTCCTAAATAAATCTGTTGCAAAAGAAATACATGATGGACGGAGTTCTGAGCGAAGAAAACAGCAAAAAGAACAAAGGACAGAATACAGAACAATGTCATACAGTCACACCAGTACAGAGATCTGGGCCTAAATCCTTCGGGCCTCAATCATGAGATTTTGCCGTGGGGCAGCGCAGCAGGCCTTCCTGCTGCGCTTCTCTAGGGCAAAAGAAAAGGGCAGGAATGCGCCGTATCTATAAGATATGTCGCATTCCTGTCCTTTTCCCCTGCGCCGGCGTACAATGCGCTGCCTGCGCCAACGCAGGCACCTTTGCACCATGGTGCAAGGGTGCCTACGTTGCGGAGATGATGATTATTGTTCAGGAAGGGACACCTTTCTGTACAAAAATAATCACAAGAGGGTTTTCCTCTTTCCACGTGTGCTGCAGAATACAGCACACATAGTAAAATGAAACACGAGGAGAAATAAAGACACTTCTCCTCGTTGTGCCTCCCTTACGCCTCCACCTGGGGAGGTGTAAGATTTTGGCACTGCCTCAGATTTACGATTTCACGTAAATCTGGGGCAGTGTCAAAAAGCCATGGATGTTGCTGGGAACGACCCAAGCAAAACCCATTGCACGCCCCTTTAACTCACAACACTGCGTTAAAGGGACTGATATTTATCAGGCAGCATTAAGCCAAAAAAAGTGGCTTAGTGCTCCCTGATAAATATCACGCAGGAACACCATGGAACGTCACAAAAAGTTACGTTCCGGAGGCGCAAGACGCTCATAAATAAGCCCCTTAGTTTTTGTGCTCTGCATGCCATTCCAGTTTGAACCCAGCCATATGCAAATCAGTCTAGACCCTGCGCCTCATGGTAACTGTCCAGCTCTGCCCAAACTGACAGGCCAGGTCCTCCCTGGACTGGAAACAAGCATCCTAGACCGGTTTCAGGGTTTCATGCCTCATGAGCCAAGATAGCTCGACTCCAGTGGTATGGAGAGCCTGGGACCTTTTTGCTTACCATGGCATTCCAGTTTGGACCTAGCCATATGCAAATCAGTCTTGACTCTGCGCCCAATGGGAAGAGTCCAGCTCCAACTTCCAGGCCAGGTCCTCCCTGGACTGGAAACAAGCATCCTAGACTCGTTTCGGGGTTTCACCCCTCATCAGCCCAGATAGATTGACTCCAGTGGCATGAAGAGCACAGGGCCCACCTTTGGGCATACCCAGTGCTTATTTGTGCAGGTGCTTTCCGATGCTAAGCACCGGCACTTCTTTCTCAGGGCCGGGTCTATTGAATTTTTCTCCCAAGCACATAGTTGGTGCACTGGCCTGCACCGTGCACTGGCCTGCACTGTGCACGGGCCATTAAAAAACGCCCCTCGGAGCGAGGCTTGTGCAGAGGCATGTTCATATTTGGTGCATATTAGTGTGCTTGCTTTGGGGCGCGCAGATTTTTTTTTACAAACATATTTTATTGGGTTTTATACAATCTACATACAATATCACACCATCCTCCAATCAATGCAATAATCGAGCCCCCACAAAGGCGCCCACCCCCCCATCCCTTGTATGCTGTACCATACAAGTATCCTAATGCAGTGAACAGTCGTATGTCAAGGAACATATCTCAATAAAACTATAGGGTCCCAACTCCCTCCCAACTGGAAACTCCCGCCCCCTCCTCCCTTGTCACCGGTGTGTGCTTCGCTGTTGCGTTAGATCGTCTTGTGGGAACAGGAGTCACTTCTCTTTCAGTCATTCAGTGTACCTCATCTGGCTTTAGGATTTCTACTACCAATGCTAGTGCAGCCTCCTCTTGGTCATCCCCTGTCTGATAATCCCGTAGTACTTGCACTAATGTTTCCCATGCCGTCGCTGCCTCCAGTGCTCTCTCATTATTTAGCCGCCTTGCCTGCTGATATCTAAGTGTACTTTCGCTGCTCGCCCATTTCTCCAACTCAGCCCTCCACCTCCTGCTGCTAGGTCCTACCGTCGCCTTACAATGCCTCGTTATTTCTCGTTTTGCCAGTAATAGTCCCATATCCACGAATTTGCTTGATATTTTATTTTTTGATGTGTGGGGGAACCAGTCCAAAATACTAGTGGCTCTATCAAAGGTCAATTGTCGCTCCCTGATTGTGTTCCGTACCTCTCCTACCTCCTCCCAGTAAGCCCCCATCGCAGAGCAAGACCATAACATGTGAATCAAGTCTGCTCCCACCTGTGCACATCGGGGGCACGCGGCCTCCATCACCTGAAAATATTTCTGGATTTTCCCTGGTGTCAAATATGCTCTATGGAGTATGTAGAAGTGCACTAGTTGGAATCTCGCATTCCGCGTACTCTTCCAGGCTCAACGTATGATATGTGTCAAAGCCGTTTCCGGAATAGCTCTCCCTACGTCCATTTCCCATTTCTCCCTCAGCGTCTCCAGGGGCACTAATCTTTCATGAAGCATTCTAGAATAGAGGCATGTGACCGCCTTGAAGGTTCCGGCTGCCATCATGGTATATTGACACGCCATGTTCGTTTTAGGCTCCACCAGCCCTTCCTGCCAATGAGCTTGAAGTGCCCTAGTCAATGCCGCATGTAGGAGAAAATCCCCTCGCGGCAGGTCATATCTCTCCTGCAGCGCTTGATAAGGCAGCATTGCCCCATCCTCGTATAGATCTCCTAGGACCTGGATCCCTGCGTTTTCCCAGTCGTGTAATGGCGTCCAATCGCCGCCGTGTGGAAGTGCTGTTGCCATTCCCAACAGGATTTCGGGCGCATACTTATTGTAAGACTCCAGCCCTGCACTGGGAGTGATTCCAGCACAGCCTTAGTGTCTTTTCTTCAGTTAGGAGATCCTAAAAGTCTAGTTTTTGTTGCAGCACTATAAAACATAGCGAGGTATTCCCCTACCTCTTTGCTCTTCCGGGCCTCTAAATTCCTGCGCTATTGCTTGCGTCAATATCTGGAGTTGGGCCGCTAGGTAATACAACTCAACTCAAAATCTGGTACTGTCAACCCTCCCTCAGCTTTGGGCCTAACGAGCGTTGCCTGAGCGACCCGATGTCTCCCCGTACCCCAGAGGAAGCTCACTATGAGTGATTTCAATAATTTGAACACTGAGCACGGGATCCAGATCGGGAGAGTTCTAAAAAAATATAATAGTCGAGGAAGTGCTACCATTTTCAATAGAGCTGTCCATCGAGTCACCGATAACTCTTCAATGCTCTTACAGCTCGTCCCATGTTTCCTTCCAACATATCAGTGGCAGTGTGATAGATATGGACTCTCAGATATTTCAAACAAGAGGGTTCCCATCTAACGTCCCTATCCGTAGTGGGCTGGGGTTCTCCCTGCCTCACCGGGAACAGACATGTTTTCGACCAGTTCACTCTCAACCCGAGACGTCCCCAAAATCCGATAGTGAGATCCCAACTCTCGTTAATGCTCCGCCTGCGTCTTCAAGAAACAACAGCAGGTCATCAGCGTATAACGATATATATTGCCAAACTCTTTTAGACCCTCATAATGGTCCCCCAATCGGATCTTTGCCGCCAGAGGTTCCACCGCTAGGCCGAACAACAAAGGGGAAAGTGAACATCCCTGCCTAATACCCCGGGCCACTGGGTACTGTGAGGATATCAGCGTTCCCACTCGTACCCTAGCTACAACTGACGTGTATAACACTCTAGTCCACTGTACAAAATCGGCTCCCAGGCCAAATCTCCCCATTGTCTTTTATAGGTATATCCATTCTAAGCTATCAAAAGGTTTTCAATGTCTATCAATAGTATCATTGGTTGTCGGGCCTCTGGCTGATCCTTCTCCCGCACCCTCACTAGTCGTCTAATGTTCGTAGATGTGTTCCTCGTTGGTATGAAACCGGCTTCATCCTCGTGGATCAATGTGGTCATGTGTCCTAAAAGCCGGGCCGCCAAGATGCTGCTCAATATCTTATAGTCTGTAGTCAGCATTGATAACGGGCGGTAGGAGGACGGATTCGCCCCCTCCCGACCTGGCTTTAAAAGCGGAATCACCAGTGCTTCCCGCATAGAGGTGGGTAACCGACCCAGATCCTTTGCTTCCTGAAAGACCTCCAGGAGTCTTGGTGCCAGCAAATCTACAAATTTCCCATAGAACTCTATCGGCAATACGTCTACTCCTGGCGTCTTATTCCTGGCCATACGTTTAATAGCACTCCGGATTTCGCCTAACTCTGTAGCCTGACCTAAGCATTTTGCTTGTTGGTGCTCCAGTTCGGGAAGGGTGAGGTCCTCTAGAAATGAATCGTTTTCCAGTTCCCCGGCCACCAACGAGCTCCCATAGAGCTCCTCATAGTTGCCCATGAAACGGTGTAATATCTCGTTTTGGGTGTACACCAACTTCCCATCACCATTTTCCAGAGACAGTATAGGGAGCCTCTCGTCTCCGGGTTGGCCAGCCAAGCCAGCAGGGTCCCTGCTTTGTCTCCCTCCGCATGAACCCTCTTAGTGTAGGCCTTATAGTCAAAGCAGCGCAATCGTTCCACCTCTACTGCCACCTCTTCCTTCGCTGTCATGACTTCAGCCTGAAGCTCTGGATGACCAGGCCTAACGCCTAACGCAGCCCGTCCTCGGCGCGGTTCAGATCATGGAGGAGTACCTTCCTCACTCCCACATATTTACCTATGCAAATTCCCCTGATGACCACTTTAAAATCATCCCATTCTATTGCCCTTGTGGCGACCGAGCCAGCATTCTCCGCAAAATAGTGGGTGATCCCTTTGCTCACTTCCCTCTGAAAGGTCGGGTCCTCCAGTGTGTCAGGCCGCAGCCTTCAAGTGGGGATACTCGACACCCCGGTCATCCAGTGCATGGTGAATAGCAACGGATTATGATTGGAGATCGTCCTAGTTAGATATTCGGTCAGTACCACACCGCTGGTGAGCATAACACTGTATCTAGGTGGACATGCAAATCGTGCATCCCGGAGAAATAAGAATAGTCGCGATCGAGCGGGTGATGGAGACGCCATGCGTCCACCAGACCCCATCTAGTCTGCCATTCAAGTCTGCCTTTAGTCAACCTATGTATCGAGGAATTAGCTAGTGGGGGGTGGGATCTATCAAGCGATATATCTGTTATGGAGTTGAAGTCTTCTCCCATCACCAGTGAACTTACAAGATAGTATGCCAGCGAGTCAGAAAGCTGCGTCAGAAAACCCATCTGATCCACGTTGGGCGCATACACACTGCAAAAGGCTATGTCCTTGCGCCTTAGTCTACCCTCTATGGCCACGAACCTGCCTGCTGGGTCTACCTGTCTGGTAACCTGGAAGGGGACCCCCACTCTGATCCAGATCAGAGCATCGCATGCAAATGCCGAGTAGGTGGTATTGAATATTTGCCCCCTCCAACGTCTCTGCAGTGCTATCCCCTCCGCCTTAGTTAAATGGGTCTCCTGTAGTAGTGCTATGTGTATTCCCCTTCGAACTAAATAGGCATGCACCTTGTGTCGTCGCGTCATGGTATGTAAGCCCCTCACATTCCAGGTAATACATCGTAAATCAGCGGTATCTCCCATTCCCCCCAAGCAACACCTGCATTCCAAACCGTGCTCCCGCTGGCACACCGGTGAAACTTCCCACCCCAAACCCCCCCCCCCCAACCAATCCTGCTGCCCACCCCCCCAAGAACAGGACCTAGTGATGAACCGCTAGTTCCCATCCAAACCATCACAAACTCTAACATACGTCTACGCCCAACAGTAGTCACTGAGGGCACGCCTTAAGGGCGATGAGGGGGACTGGGTGCCGCCGGGCCGCTGCCCAACCTCTGCATGCATCGCGCCCCAAACTGAGCCCTGGAGAAATAAATAAAATAAAAATAACAAGTTCCAAGGGTCCCTTCTCCCCCCCCCCCCGCTCTCCGTCCAAAACCTGTGATAGGGAGTCCACTGAAGTGGCAAGTTCTCATCCTGTTCAATGTGGCAGCTGCCTTAGCTCTCATCCAGCATCTCTTCTGCCGTTGCCGGTGTAACCCTCGGCAGGCGCACACTGTCCGCCTTTGATTGCTCTGTATCAGAGCGATTTTTTTCTTTTTCCGACTCCGTTCCTCCGGGAGATAGGCCTCCCTGCGCACCCGACAGCGTTGCCACCGCATCCAACACCTCCTGCCGTTCCGCTTCCGTCTGTAGCGACGAAGGTCTCCTCAGTCCCCTCTGTCCGTGCCGAAGCTCCTCGACTTCCTCTGAGGCAAGCGCTCTGTGGGAAGCCATGTCCGTTGCTCTGTGCCATCCTTCCCAGCTCTGTATAACTCCAACTAAGCACAGGCGTCTTCCGGGGTATCATAAAAGCACGATGTGCCATCCACAATTACCCGTAACTTGGCCTGAAATAGCAGGGAGTACTGGAGCCAAAAATGAGGTCCGGCGTCGCTGGGTTTCGTATGTATAATCGGGAATAGGTTGACCTTGTTGTTCCCCACTTGGTAGGGGCCATCCACACGTGCTTTCTGGAGCAGCAGATCTCTGTCACGATAGTGCAACAGCCGCGCCACCACCGGTCACGGGGGTCGTCCCTGCTGAAGTGGTCTGGCGGGCACTCTGTGCGCTCTTTCCAAGGTGTAACAGGTAGAGAGGCCTTCCGGTGCCACCACTGTTCTGAGCCACGTCTCAAGATACTGCACCATGTCGGTCCCTTCCGTTTTTTCTGGCAGTCCCACCATACGGATGTTGTTCTGGCGATTCTTTCCTTCTGCCTCCTTGGCCCTTTTCTCCAGTGTCCCAATGCGATCTAGAACATTAGATATTGTGGCCTTGAGGTCGTTCTGTAGTGGTTCAATGCTCTGGAGCGCTCCCTCCACCGTTCTAACTCTATCAACCAGTTTACTGTGGTCAGCTCGCAATAGGCCCAACCCCGTGGCTACCTGCGCTATGTCCTGCTGTAGCGCTGTCAGGGAGTCCGCTATCGCTGCCAGGATTTTGTCAAGTTGGAGTTGTAGGTGGGGATCCCACGGCTGCTTGGGTCCTTCCTGTTCCTCCCGGCCAGGTAGTTCAGTGTCAGACAGCGGCTGAGCCCTGTACTTCTTCCCCTTTAACTTTCCCATGGTGTGGCGTCACCAGGAAGAGAGCCCCTCCCGTCTCTCCGGGCAGATGGTCCCCCGAAATCTCGCTCCAGGGGAGGGGGTCTCCACCACCGTCCCCCACGCGTCGAGTCCTGTCACTCGGCTCCGCTACCAGAAGGCAGGGGTTAAACTCAGTCCAGGTAGGGCATCCGTGTGGTCCGTTCACTGGCAGAGTGTGCTCGGCCCTTGAATGTCACGGTTGGCACGTCGAGCCCTGCGATGCTCTTCCCCAGGCGTTCTTCTGTGCCCCCCAGACAAATTCCTCTTGGGCCTGCAATCTATGCCTCCGTCCAGGCCGCCTCGTTTTCTGTGCCTAGGTAAGAAAGGGGCCCTCTCACCTCTGATCAGAAGGGCGCCCCTCCTGCCGATCTCCACACATATTGCAGTTCTAAACGTGGTCTGCCACCTCCGGGAGGGCCATCTGCAACAACCCACAGGTGCCCCCGCGGTTCCATCTGTCCAGGGGAGGTAACAGCCCCACCCCCCCTCGCCACAGACTCTAGTAGATATTGACGTCCCCAGCAGCAGCCGACCGGCGCTCCCTGATGGTCTGTTCAGAGCTGGGGAGCTCAGTACACCTGCCTCGGGTCCGTAGTCGCCCCCGCTGTTTTCCTCAGGTCGCAGCGCTCCGCGATCTCGGGGTCCCGTCACTCGTGGTCCCCAGCCTCTCCCCACTTGTCATGGCAGTTCTGGGTTCGGGGTCCCCTGCCACATTCCACCCTCGCGGGGAGTCCTCGAGAGCTCCTCCGCAGCGCCACGTAGTACCTGTCTGCTCAGGTATTGCCTCTTGGTGCAGCCGCTGGTCGTTCGCGCCACAGGGGGGCCCGCTCCACCCGTCCGCCCTTTTCTGAGAACTCGACGGCCCATCGGGGGTCACCCCCTCTCAGCCCGCCGTCGTGTAGTGGTCTTAATAGGGCACAAGCACCACTTTCAATTGCACCACACTGGGTTCCAGCCCCATTGGCCAGCCGCCATCCAGGGTTGCGCGTCCCATCCCGCATTGGCCAGATCACCAGCGATCTTTATTAGTGTCCCGGAGCAGGCATAAGTCTCAGATCACGGCCCCCAGCCTCTCCGCATCTTTCCTGGCAATGCTGGGTTCAGGGCCCCCCTTCACAGCGTCGCTCACAGGGGTTCTTCAATTGCTCCTCCGCAGCACCACTTAGCTGCCGGCTGCTCCGTTGTCATCTCCTGGAGCAGCCACAGGTTGTCTGCACTCCGGGGGGTCTCGCTCCGCTTGTCCACTGCGCAGTAGGAGTTCATCGGCTCCTCGGGACTCGCCACCTCTCAGCTCATCTTCGTTCCGCGTCCTCTATAGGCGCAGTCACCATCACTATCAGTGCCGTGCTGGGTCCCAGTTCTATTTTTCCTTCGCCATCTTGGGTCGCACTTCTCTGTACGCACCGGCCAGACCTCCGGCGGTCGTCCCCAGCGTCCCGGGACAGGCTCGAGTCCCACATCACGACCGAGCAGGCACAGTCCCCACACCTTTCATCTTAGCGGGGGAGGGGGCTCAGAACACCGTCCTAACAGGATTTTCAGGGGCTCAGGCACGGAGCTCGCTTCCATCATCAGCCCCAAGCCACGCCCCTTGGCGCACGCTGATACATGGTCTTAAGGGTCGATCAGGGCTTATGTGCTGTGTCATGCACAGTTTAAACTGCACGTATGATGAGCAGGGAACTTAATTTATGTAGCGCCAGCCAGAAGTCTTTGTTTGCCAGTGCCAACGTAGCTGCAAGGTTAGGTGAGTAGAGCGTGCGCAGTGCGGTATATAACACACAACTGTTATCCAATAGGCAACAGAATGAAAAAATTGTCCTTGGCTGTGGGACACTGTACATAAATTCTGTCGCAGCAGCGCCCTAAGGAAACTGCCCAGTACTAGAGGTCCCTAATCAAGCCAGCCAGGCACCACTGTATATATATATATATATATATATATATATATATATATATATATATATATATATATATATATATATATATATATATATATATATATATATATATATATATATTCACTGAAAAAACCATAGGTTTCACACCAGTTATAGTTAGGAATTAGCATTTAAAAAACCTATTAAATCGACTGAAAAAACCATAGGTTTCACACCAGTTATAGTTAGCTGGAAATTTTACTGACATAAAACCATTGAAATTCCACGTTATAGTTAGTTGGACTCACTATAACTTGCGCGTGTAATGCACTGCTGATGACTTCACATATTACATCACTCTTGACATGGTCAGTGACATCACTCATGACATCACTGATGACACCATCTTTGTGACAGAGTGACAGACCTCCTTTCAGTGTAATGTAACCCTTAAAACACATATTCGAAAATAAAAATTAACATTTTCAAAAAAATTGAGAGATCCATACCAGTTACAACAACCAATTCAGTAATACCACCATCTATATACACATCCACTCATTCACCAACAGTTCTATATAGTCACTCATACATATACTCACTCATCATATGTAGTGATACACCTATACATCTTGTTACACACCGACAGTCATCCAACAGTTACTCACACACATACTCACACATGCAAATAAACTATTGAACATCCATTTACTTGCATATACAACTATACACACACTACCACCTTACTTCTAAGGAAACTTACACATACTTACTCTCTTAAACAATCACTTATAGAAACACATACTTATTTAAACAGGAACTCTTACAATCTCACATATACTCACTTATAAACATCAATACTCACATATACTAGAATAAAACATATGTCGTTACTGATAAAGACACTAGTGAGACAGTCATTCACTCAGTAACACACACATATACACACTCATCCACCCATACAGTCCTGCACATATGCTGTCTTCAAAACACATACAAACAGTGAGTCAGTCATTGATGCATCTATGTGCTAAGTAATACCCCCACTAAACCATACAGAGACTCATACTGATACTAAGAAAACATCTAATAACCCATATACACACACATGTAGCTACTCACCAACCCATGCAGCCAAATATACACAAAGTGAAACACTAATACATATATTTAAATATTTAAACATTACTCGCTAATATATGTATTCACTAAGATACACTTAATAAGCCAGTTAACCAATCAATTAAAAAAAAAAACATTAATTAAAACACTTATTTAAACATGTATTCTTCCATCGACCTTTACATATACATATATAAAACATATTTATTTTTCAGAAAGACACACATTCACTGGATGGTGTCATCAGTGATGTCATGAGTGATGTCACTGACCATGTCATGAGTGATGTAATATGTGACGTCATCAGCAGTGCATTACACGCGCAAGTTATAGTGAGTTCAACTAACTATAACGTGGAATTTCAATGGTTTTATGTCAGTAAAATTTCCTGCTAACTATAACTGGTTTGAAACCTATGGTTTTTTCAGTGAATTTAATAGGTTTTTTAAATGCTAATTCCTAACTATAACTGGTGTGAAACCCATGTTTTTTTCAGTGAATATATATATATATATATATATATATATATATATATATATATATATATATATATATATATATATATATATATATATATATATATATATATATATATATATATATATATTCACTGAAAAAACCATAGGTTTCACACCAGTTATAGTTAGGTGGAAATGTTACTGATATAAAACCATTGAAATTCCCACGTTATAGTAAGTCGGACTCACTATAACTTGCGCGTGCAATGCACTGCTGATGACATCACATATTACATCACTCATGACATGGTCAGTGACATCACTCATGACATCACTGATGACACCGTCCTTGTGACACAGTGACAGACCTCCTTTCACTGTAAAGTAACCCTTGAAACACATATTCAAAAATAGAAACTAACATTTTCAAAAAAGTGGAGATACCTATACCAGTTACAACAACCAATTCAGTAATTCCACCATTTATATACACATCCACTCATTCATCAACAGTTCTATATAGTCAGTCATACATATACTCACTCATCATATGTAGTGAGACACCTATACATCCGTTAACACACCGACAGTCTTCCAAAAGTTGCTCACACACATAGTCACACATGCAAATAAACTATTGAACATCCATTTTTTTGCATATACAACTATACACACACTACCACCTTACTTCTAAAGAAACTTACACATACTTACTCTCTTAAAAAATCACTTATAGAAACACATACTTATTAAAACAAGAATTCTTTCAATCTCTCACTCTCATATATACTCACTTATATACATCAATACTCACATATACTAGATTAAAACATATGTAGTTACTGATAAAGACACTAGTAAGACAGTCATTCACTTACTAACACATACATATACACACTCATTCACCCATACAGTCCGGCACATATGCTGTCTTCAAAACACATACAAACAGTGAGTCAGTCATTTATGCATCTATGTGCTAAGTAACACTCCCACCAAATCATACAGACACTTATACTGATACTAAAAAAAACATCTAATAACCCATATACACACATATGTAGCTACTCACCAACCCATGCAGCCACTTATACACAAAGTGAAACACTGATACATATATTTAAATATTTAAACATTACTCACTAATATATGTATTCACTAAGATACACTTAACAAGCCAGTTATTCAATATTTTTTTTTTTTTAAAACCATCCATTTAGACACTTATTTAAACATTTATTCTCCCATCGACCTTTACATATACATATATAAAACATATTTATTTTTCGGAAAGACACACATTCACTGGATGGTGTCATCAGTGATGTCATGAGTGATGTCACTGACCATGTCATGAGTGATGTAATATGTGATGTCATCAGCAGTGCATTGCACGCGCAAGTTATAGTGAGTCCGACTAACTATAACGTGGGAATTTCAATGGTTTTATATCAGTAAAATTTCCAGCTAACTATAACTGGTGTGAAACCTATGGTTTTTTCAGTGAATTTAATAGGTTTTTTAAATGCTAATTCCTAACTATAACCGGTGTGAAACCTATGGTTTTTTCAGTGAATTTCATAGGTTTTTTAAATGCTAATTCCTAACTATAACTGGTGTGAAACCTATGGTTTTTTCAGTGAATTTCATAGGTTTTTTTAATGCTAATTCCTAACTATAAGTCTCACTTTATAAATAAGACTGTTAGCACTCTAGTTGTTCTTTAGAACACTCTGGTACATTCTGTCATTGGGCTACAGTTGGGCTACATCTAGTTGAAATTTGGGCTACATTTACATTTTTTGGTCTCTGGTGGCCATCTTTGGGCTACATTGGGCTACATTGGACTACATTTGGGTTACATTTTGGCATTTTGGCATATATATATAGCCCAATGTAGCACAATATATATTTTATCAAAGTTAATTTTCGTAAAAACCACTTAAGAATAGGGCTACCAGTCCCTAAAATTTTTCCCTTTTTTTTTTTTTTTTTTTTTGCTTTGGAGCGCTCCCGGTGCGCTTCCCGGGGAGCGCCCCGAAAAGCGTACTTTTATAAAGCGCCCCCGGGCGCGCTCCGAGGAGCGTCCCGTAAGCGCCAATATCGCGAACGAAAACATGATCATGACGTATCGCGTAGCCGCGTCCGCGTGATACGCACGGCGTAAGCGCACCCGGAAGTACTCGAGCGAATACGATTGCGCAACGTAAACATCCGACGCGCTTACGCTACGCGACCCGAAGCGCCCCCGGGCGCGCCCGGGGCGCGTAGCGTAAGCGCGTCGGGTCATGTGACCTGAAAATAACACTTTTCATTGGTTCATAACAGTTTTAGTTTCATAATGATGAAGCCCCTGGTCTTGTGACCTGAAAATAACACTTCTCATTGGTTCAGGACAGTTTTTTTTCCAAATGATGAAAGACCCCACCTTTTTTCCTTATTCTGACTTTGTCCTTTGACTGAGGAAGACCTGTTTGTACATCTCTGTACCTTTTTGATATTAATAATGGCTTCAGTAGCAGCAGCAGCTGGTGCATCTGCCCCACCGCCACCACCACAACCACCAAGAGGACCACCTCAAGATTATATTGGTGGTCAAGAACAGGAGGAGGAGGAAGAGGAAGAGGAGGAGGGGAGGAGAAGATGGCTGCCTGAAGAAAATACTCCATACAAACCCAAGCCACACAGTATATGGGAGTTTTTTTCAATCCCAGAGGGCAAGAAAAAAGTTAATGCACCCAAGGTAACTTGCCTAATCTGCAATGATGAACTTTCACGGGGCAACCCAAACAAAAAATATTCATTTGGTAACTATACCATGATTCGTCATATGACCAGAAAGCACCCAAACAACTACTCTCGTGCTGAGTTCAGGGAACTGGCCAGTAACCTCCCCAAGTCGTCAAGGACCACCTCCCAAACAAACCAACCGACTTCATCGGGACCAGAAACATCCGAGATGATGCCTTGCATTCAGCCAAGATTTGCTGATTTTAAAATCACTTGTTCTGCATGTGGCAAGCTTATCGCCTATGGTGAAAAAAGCGTTAAGCTCATCGTCCTTGCAGGTGATAATCACAAGTGCCCCAAAAAGAAGTAATTTTTTGGGTTTTTTATTTTTTTGCTCCAGTTGAGCCAGTTTCAATTCCCTTTTTTTGTTTCTCCCCCTAAAAAAATACAAAAAAAATATAAAACTGTTTTGAAAAGCCAAAAAAAGTTCAAAAAGTTCAAAAAACAAAAAAAAAAATATAAAACAACAAAAAGAAGAAAAAAAAAGTTCTTTTTAGAACTACCTCCAATTTCTAAATAAAAACTTCATTTTTTAAAAACTCTGTCATCTCTTTTCCTCATATTACGCTCCCCGGGCCGCTCCCCGGTGCGCGTACCGGGCGCTTCCCCCGCGCAAAACGAAAAAAAAAAATATTTTAAATGCCCCGCGGGGCCCTTTTATAGCCCCCACATCAAACCTAGGGGGTCAAGGGGGGGTCTACCCTGCCCACCTATGGTCATTTCCCTCTTTGTTTTGCCCACCTCTCGTGTCTCGATCCTACCGAGACACAAGATGGCGGCCGCTCCGGACTGTTTAGAATGTTTACAGACAACTGAGAGCCAATCAGCTTTCTGTGCGCAAGTCGCGTGTCGCGCCTGGAGCGCACTCCGGTGCGCGCACCGGAGAGCGCCTATAGATATATATATTTTTTTGAACCTAAATTACTCAAAATCCACTGGAGCACATATCTTGAGACATAGCAAAGGCACATCGGGCTACCAGTCCCTACAATTTTGCCAAGTTTGGTGGAAATCCATTTAGCCGTTCGGGCTAAAAGTGAAATCGACCGCCCTATGGAAATTAACATGGGGAAAACGCGTTTTGGGACCCCCCTTTTATATCGGCCCCCGCTTGACGTATCCCCCCCAAACTTTCAAGGGAGAACCGGAGCTCGACGAGGCCATTTTCAGGAAATTTTCAGGCAGATTCGTCAACCGGTGCCAGTTATTCCAAATAGAATTTTGAGATTTAACATTGAAAAAAATCCTAACTATAACTACCTACTGGCGACCGCCAGTAGGTAATATATATTCACTGAAAAAAACATAGGTTATAGACCATATATAGTTAGGAATTCGCATTTACAAAATCTTATTTTACTCACACAAAACCATTGAAATTCCATATATAGTTAGTTGCACTAACTATATATCGCGCACCCGCAATCCACTGCTGATGATGTCACATATTACATCATTCATGACATGGTCAGTGACATCACTGATGACATCACTGATGACATCTCAAATGACATCACTGATGACATCTCAAATGACATCACTGATGACATCACTGATGACATCTCATTTGACATTACTGATCACATCACTGATGATATCATTCATGTGATAATACGATGAACCTCTTCAGACTCTAATATAACCTTAGATACAATCAGTGTAAACAGACCCTCACAGACTGTCACTCATCCATGGAGTTACTCACACACCTAGTCAGTCATGCAAAGAATCAATCACACCTCCATTTCCTCAACTATACAGTTATACAAACTTTACTTATTCAAACATATACTAACACATATTTACTCTCATATACAATCTCTGATACAAGTTCACAATGATCCATACAGCCACTCACACATTCACTGGCTCTTATGCACAGTTATTTATATATGTCAACTCTCACATGTACTGTGTTTTTTTACATATGTACTTACTTTGACATGTAGCACTGAGATATCCATTCACTCACCAATACACTCATGCACATAGTCAACCACCCATACAGCTGTTTCCACATGCAGTTTTGAACCCATACATCTACTGAATCAACTGCTCACACATCTATGCACAGAGTCATACACCTCCCAGCCACCCACACACACACTCAGTCTCCCATACAAATACTTGGGCAACCAATCAATAACCCATATAGTTACTCATATAGCTACTTATCAACACATGCAACAGTTTACAGAACAACAGACATAATGATGCACAAATTAAGACAGTTTAGTCACTAACCCATGCACTCAGTGAGACACATTTAATCACTCACTCATACAGTCAGTCATGCACCTACTAAATCCTTCATCCAGACACTTATACATCCACTCATTCTTCAATATGTAAGACATATTTTAACTTTACAGAAACATACAGTCACTGGATGTTGTCATCAGTGATGTCATCAGTGATGTCATTTGAGATGTCATCAGTGATTTTCAAGGTTTTGTAAATGCTAATTCCTAACTATATATGGTCTATAACCTATGTTTTTTTCATTGAATTTCAATGGTTTTTTAAAAGCTAATATCTGTAGCTGTAAAATGTATTCTTCTTTAAATCTTAAAATATATTTTACATGTTTTTTAGACAATTTTTTTTAAAAAGTTTTTTTGTTTCGCTCCCAGTCCGCGAACCGGTCAGCTTCCCGTTAGCTCAATTTAAAGCCGCGGCTCGGTCCGCGAACCGGTAAACGTTCCTTTAGCGTAACTGTTACGTTAGCATGACGCTTTGCGTTGTCGCGTAATACGTCATTGGACGCGCCAAGTTAGCGGACCCGGAAGCGGACCGGAAAGCGGAGCAAAGCGCGAAACGTAAACACAGCAGGTCATGTGACTCGGTAATAACACTTTTCATTGGTTCATTTCACTTTTGGTTTCCTAATGATGTAATACTAGGTCATGTGATCTAAAATTAACACTTTTCATTGGTTTAGAACTTTTGCTTTTCCCAAATGATGAAAACCCCTCCTTCTTTCCTCACTCTGACTTTCATCTTGGTGAGAGAAAGACCCTTTTTCATTGTTGAGCAATGGCTTCAATAGTTGCTTCAGCCAGTGTACCCCCACCACCACCTTCACCTCCTCATGGGAAGAAAGGACCACCTGCTCAAGCAATCATAGAAGAAGAGGAAGATCAAGAAGAGGAGGAAGAACAGGAAGAGCCTGAGTTTTTGCCAGAGGAGCCCAGGAGATACAATAGAAAAGAAAACTACATCTGGCAATTTTTTTAATTTCCAGAAGGGCAAAAAAAAGTCAATGCCAGATATGTGTTTTGCCGTATTTGCGACGATCGACTTTCAAGGGGGACTGACAAGAAATACAGCTTCGGAAATTACACGATGCACAGGCATATGAGTAGGTGGCACCCAAACAATTATAGTAATGCCCAGCTTCGTGACGAACAGCAAAATCCCCCGGCAATGGCGAGAAGATCTGTTGTCCAAGAAGTATCGGGACCAGAGGCGAGGGAGGTGGTCCCGAACATTCAAATGGACATGGGGGAAGTAAAGCAAGTGTGCGTGCGGTGTAACCAATTAATATGCTACCGAGAAAGTAGCATTACTCTTATAGTGAAAGCTATCAATAATCATGTTTGCCCGAAACGCCCCAAAAAATAAATTCTTCTTTTTTTCGTTGCTCCTGTTGAGCCCTTTTCAATGAATCATTTTTGTTTCCCCCCTCCCCCCAAAAAACAAAAAAATTACAAAATGTTCCGAAAAAACAAAAAAAATATAAAAAATGTTCAGAAAAATAATAAAAAAAATTTAAAACAACAAAAACCAAAAAAAAAGTTCTTTTCAGAACTACCTCCCCATTATAAAAAAAATTAGTAGAATTTTTGAAACTCTGCCAACCTCTATTTCTTTTAGTTCGCTCCCAGTTCGCACTCCGGTGCGCGAGCCAGGAGCGAACCCAAAAATTTTTTTTTAAAAAAGAACAGTAAGTATAAGGGAAGTAAACAGACAGTTTAATGAAATGTTAGAAAGTTTAATGAATTATGAAACACAATCAAAAAAAAAAAAAAAATACTTTAAAAATAAAGAAAACAAAAAAAAATCAACAAAAACAACAAACAATTAACATACAGTATTAGAAAAGTCTATCTTTCTTTTATCCTTAAAGTACGCTGCCCAGAACGCTTTCCGGTTCGCGTACTAGGCGCTCACCACGCAAAAAAAAAAAAATCTTTTTTTTTTTGCCCTGCTGGGACCTTTTAAAACCTCCACATAAAACCTAGGGGGGTCAACGAGGATCTACTATGCCCCCTTATGGTAATTTCCCCCTTTGTTTTGGCCTCCTCTTGTCTCTCGATCCTACCGAGAGACAAGATGGCGGCCGCTCCGGACTGTTTAGAATGTTGACAGACACCGGAAAGCCAATCAGCTTCGCATCGCAAAGTTCCGTTACGCGAAAAGTACGCGAACCGGAGCGCTACCCGGAGCGCTGTTACAGATATATATCTTATTTTGAACGTTAACTTCTCAAAATCCACTGGAGCACATATATTGAGACCTAGCAAAGGCACATCGGGCTAACAGTCCCTACAATTTTGCAAAGTTTCGTGCAAATCCATTCAGCCGTTCGGGCTAAAAGTGAGGCCAACCGCCCTATGGAAATTAACATGGGAAAAACGCGTTTTGGGACCCCCCTTTTTTCTCGGCCCCCCCTTGCCGAACACCCCCCAAATTTTCAGGGGCTGCTCAGAAACAAAATGTGCCATTTTCCTGAACATTTCAGCCAATTCCGTCCACAAACGCCAAAGTTATTAGACATAGAATTTTCAGAAATCCCATAGGGAAAAAATCCTAACTATATATACCTACTGGCGACCGCCAGTAGGTAATATATAAATATATATATATATATATATATATATGTCACAGGTCCAGGGTCAGAGACTCCCTGGAGCCAGTGGAGTCCTGTACAGCGTGCTCTGTTCATTTTAACTCATACATAATTGCTGATGATGCCTTTTGAGTCGCTAGTCAGTCCTTTCAAACAGCGCCTCAAACTCGGTTCCCGCTCCATCACATGACCACTGTTTACACAAGTATAGTAGGATTGTGATTAAGCTTCTGCGCAATTATTATATATTTGTACTCCTATATCGACATTTGCCTCGGAAAAATCGCCCGAAAATTCCTTTGAAATTGAATATCATCGATGACAGCCTATCCCCAAATAAAACAAGCATTTACAATGCAATGGTCTCGGCATTATTAAAGCTAGAGCTATTGGCATTGCTCATGATTTTTTTTTATTTGTTTTAAAATCATAAATAAATGGCATTGTCATTTACATTGCCAATAGCTTAATCGTTAAATAAATGGCATTGTCATTTACAATTCCAATAGGTTAATCGCTCTCAAATGCATGACCTATTGCATTTACACCTACATCATTTCTTCATCTCCTTTTCTCTCAAACTCTCACTACCTACCCGTCCCCCATCAGTGTCAAACTTTTCGGCACGCAACTGGAAGCATGCCGACATTTCCCTTTTTCACTCGACTCTTGCTACTACACTTCCCTATGACTACTCAGATCTGAACTTTCAAACCGCCACTCTGGACCAATGGCTGTCCCAAGCCAGTGATGTGGTTGCCCCTGTGAAAATTATCAAATCTAAACGCCCACACGACGCCCAGCGTTGGTTTACTGATCAACTAAAGGCGGACAAACTACTTCTCAGACAAGCTGAGCGCCGTTGGAGGCGAAATTAGGACCCCTCACTAAAGCCCATCTTCACTGATCTACTAAAATCATACAAAAAATCTATTATCTTGGCCAAATCCTCCTACTACTCCCAGAAGATCATTAGCGCAGCATCAAAAACAAAAGAAATTTTTTCCATTGTGGCTGAACTTTCCCTCCCTGACCGTGTCACGCCTCAGCCTCAACCCTCGCAGGCCTTGTGTGACTCTCTAAATTCTTTTTTTATCGATAAAATCTCTACCATCAAAAGTAATATTCCCCCCACTACCGTGCTCCAGGTCAGTGCCCTCCCTCCTTCGAATCCCTGTTCTCTGCATGAATTCCCTCCTATGTCTCTAGATGTATTTTTCTCGATACTTTAGGCTGTTGGCTCCGGTTCCCCCCACGACTGCTGCCCCCCCCCAAATTTTAAGGGACGCCATTTGGCCTGTCCTGGTCCTCCTCTTGACCTACTGAACCATTCACTCGCCACAGGCTCTGTCCCCGATGCTTTCAAAAGAGCAGTGGTTGTACCCATTTTGAAAAAACCTGGATCTGACCCTACTGTTTTAGGTAATTATCGACCTATCTCCCTTCTCCCCTATTTGGGGAAGGTATTGGAAACTTATGTCACCCGTTGCCTGAGCGCTTTCATCGAGGAAACTCATTTCCTTGACGATCAGCAGGCAGGCTTCAGACCGGCCCATTCTACGGAGGCAGTGGTGGTGGCAGTCATGGATGCGCTGAGACAGGGGGCCGACAAGAACCTGGCTCAGGCCCTGGTGTTATTAGATCTCTCGGCCGCTTTTGACACGGTCGATCATGTCATCCTGATCGACCGTGTCAGAAATGCGGGCACCCAGGGCCTGGCCCAGTCATGGATTGGGTCCTTCCTCCAACACCGCTCCCAATCGGTACAGCTGTCTACCTTCTCTGCTTCCCAAATTTCACTTTCCTGTGGTGTTCCCCAGGGTTCTGCCTTGTCCCCTCTTTTGTTCAACCTATATATGCAGCCCCTCCTTGTCTCTCTTCGCTACTCCTCTGTCACTATCTTCAACTATGCAGATGATCTGCAACTAATCTTTCCCATTGACTCTTCCCCTCTCTCTTGCGCCAACTTTCAATCAGTAATGCTCACCATCTACGAGTGGATGTACTTCAGCCAGCTGAAGCTCAACCCCAGCAAGACAGCTGGTTTTGATCGGTGGGCCTACGCACCTTGGACTCCTAATTGTTGGCCCCCAGCCCTTGGTTCTCCCCCCTGCCCAGTTAACTCTGTGAAGAGCCTTGGAGTCATCATTTCTAGTGACCTATCGATGCGGCCCCAAATCAACGCTGTCACCACGGCCTGCTTTTATCACCTTCGCAGAATCGGGAACATCCGAAGGTTCTTATCATCAGAGGCTCTCATCCTTGTCATCATGGCCCTGGTCACCTCACGTATTGACTATGCCAACTGTCTGTACGTGGGGATTCCCGCATACCACCTTCACCGGCTCCAACTGGTGCAAAACCAGGCAGCCAGACTGGTTTTTCAACAGCCCAAATACCAACATATCACGCCTATGTTGAAAAAACTACACTGGCTCCCGGTTGCGCACCGCTGCATCTTCAAAATGGGATGCATTGTTTTTAAACCTTTATCTGCTTCTGCCCCTGCCTTTATTTCTCTTAGCCTCCACCCCCACGTTCCCTCACGACACCTTAGGTCCTCCGCCCACAATCTATTAATCACTCCCAGGTTTAAACGTAAGAAACACGGTGGTGCTTGCTTTTCTTTTCTCGCCCCGTTCACCTGGAACTCTTTTCCCCTTTCAATTCGGCTCACTCCTGATTACATCGCTTTCCGTAAACACTTGAAAACCTACCTGTTTCATCTTGCTCACGATTAGCCGCTCTTACTCTCCTGCGCCCTCCTCCCACTTGTCTCTGAGCGCCAAGAAACCAATTGGTGAACGTGCGCGGTAACAAGAATTTTTAACATAACATAACACAGAGCCACACACACAAAGCCACCCACACACACACATACAGAGCCACCCACGCAGTCATTCACATAGAGCCACCTACACAGAGCCACTCGCACACAGAGCAACCCACACATAGAGCCACCAACAAAAGCTATCCACACAGAGCCACACACACAGACAGAGCCACACACACACAGACAGAGCCACACACACACAGAGCCACACACACACACACAGAGCCACACACACACACAGCCACACACACACACACACACGCAGCCACACACACACACACACAGAGCCACACACACACAGAGCTACACACACACAGAGCCACGCACACACACAGAGCCACACACACACACAGAGCCACACACAGACAGAGCCACACACAGACAGAGCTGCACACACAGGCAGAGCCACACACAGAGACAGAGCCACACACACAGAGAGAGCCACACACACAGAGAGCCACACCCACAGGTGCTTTATGCGTTCACAGCCTCCCCTGGGGTGGGACTTCCGCCTTCTTCGGGAAGCCCGCGCCCACAAAGTCACTGGAGGAGAAGGGCAGAAGGCGGAAGTCCCGTCCCAGGGGAGGCTGTGAAATGGTGTAGGCACGTAGGAGGAGCAGAGGCCGCCGATGCAAGTGAGGGAAGCCCCGCGTGAAGGAGCCTGTAGCCCGGTGAGTGGGGCGGTGGGGCTTAGTTGTAGGGGGGCGCTACAGGTGATACCAGCAAGGAACCGGCTCACAGATGAAATGCATCATGGGGCGACTACTGCTTTCCTTTTCAGGAAGTCCTCTGGACTATGTCAGCGCAGGAAAGTAAAGTCTAAATGCATTAAGGGGTGGGTTTAATGCTTAAACGCCTGCAATGAGAGACCTGATCACGGGGGGAGGAGGGCCTAACTTTTTGCCTTGAACTTTCTAAATATACATAACCTTCAGAAAAGCGGTAAAAATGGTGATTTTGCTCCATCCGATTGTATGCAAAATTTAAACCGCTTTTCTCCACTGTAACATGCAAACATGAAAGTGTACAAAATTGATTTGCTCCATGTTTTCTGTCCTGAAGCTAAACTGTGTGCAATACGCCACGGCCTACATCTACCATCAGAGTATGTAAACTTCTTTAGTAAACACATTTCTTTGATGGGCTTGTAACAGGTAGACGGTACGAGCTCCTTTTTTCAGACCGCAAACGTCATTTCCACCTGTCAGATATGCGAAGTTGGTACATCTCGACTAACCTGGGTTTTTTCTTAAGGTTTGTCAAGGAATGAATGGCAATTGTTATAGGTAACAAAAGCTACAAGTAGCAGTACAATGAACAAGCAAACATACAAATGATAATAAATAAGTACACACCCTGGCAATGATAACGAGGGATTGTCTACCTGAACATTCTACTGAAGTTTACTTTTGTTTTCTCTGACACAGGGTAACTTTTCAATGCAGTATTGCCCCCACCACTACTATTAGCTATTATTATCATATTATCATGATTCTTCGTATTAATAAAAGTAACAAAAATAGTTATTTGTGTAAATTATTTAAAAAAATAATGACGGTAACAACATTATAATATTAGGTATAATACTTAGTAACTATATGTGAATAATAATAGTAACACCACTGCAGTTTAACGTTTGAGTGCTCCTCCTCACTAGCAACACGGCCTTTTGTTGTAATCATTATCTGGCACGTTCCTGGGGCATCTTGTGTGGCACCCTAAGGCAGCAGCCTAGAGTAGCTTGGATGTAGTGCGCTGCTTAGGCGCCTTTAAATGGGGAGGCATCATGTTACTCTTAAAAGCATCCGAGGAGGTCCCATCGCTCCCAATCTTGCAGGTAAAAAGACCCGGTCATATCGCCAACCATCCAGATATTTACAAGCCATATTTGGAAGATCTGATGTGACAGTCTTTGAAAGAGGTGTGCACGGACATTATTCAGGTGGACTGATGTACACTTAGTTGAAAAGAAATGAGTCTGCACATTAGTGCTGTCGGTTACCAAATTTACAGCTCACTAGGCGTTTGAAAGTTCGTGAGACTATCGGTTAATGCCTAGTACAAAATTCGGTATGCTTTAATGGGTGGACGTGTTTAGTTTTTACCTATGCATACCTGTCCACCCCAGCTGGTATAAAAATGCATTTTTTATTTCTACTCCAAATGAGGAACACTGACTTTTATATGATAACTGCTTTCACGAACACGGGGGCACCAGCTACTGCAGTCAGATGGAACTGTTAGCTGAAGATGACACGTGCGGGAATGGGAAGTAGCTGAAGATGACGGGGCGGGCACGGGAAGGAGCTGTGATGGGGGCGGGCACGGGAAGGAGCTGTGACGGGGAGGGCATGGGAAGGAGCTGAAGATGACGCGGGCGGGCTCGGGAAGGAGCTGTGACGGGGCGGGCACGGGAAGGAGCTGTGACGTGGGCGGGCACGGGAAGGAGCTGAAGATGACTGGGCGGGCACTGGAAGGAGCTGTGATGGGGGCAGGCACAGGAAGGAGCTGTGACGGGGGAGGGCACGAGTAGGAGCTGAAGATGACGTGGGCGGGCTCGGGAAGGAGCTAAAGATGACTGGGGCGGGCATGGGAAGGAGCTGAAGATGACGTGGGCGGGCACAGGAAGGAGCTGAAGATGACGGGAGTGGGCACAGGAAGGAGCTGAAGATGACACAAGCGGGCCCGGGAAGGAGCTGAAGATGACGTGGGCGGGCACAGGAAGGAGCTGAAGATGACGGGAGTGGGCACAGGAAGGAGCTGAAGATGACACAAGCGGGCCCGGGAAGGAGCTGAAGATGACGGGGCGGGCACGGGAAGGAGCTGAAGATGATGGGGCGGGCATAGGAAGGAGCTGTGACGGGCGGGCACGGGAAGGGGCTGAAGAGGACGCGGGCGGGCACGGGAAGGAGCTGTGACGGGGGCGGGCACGGGAAGGAGCTATGACAGGGAAGGGCAAGGGAAGGAGCTGAAGATGACGCGGTCGGGCACGGGAAGGAGCTGTGACGGGGGGCGGGCACGGGAAGGAGCTGTGACGGGGGCGGGCACGGGAAGGAGCTGAAGATGACGGGGCGGGCACAGGAAGGAGATGAAGATGACAGGGGCTGGCACAGGAAGGAGCTGAAGATGACGCGGGCGGGCACGGGAAGGAGCTGAAGATGACCCCGTACACTGTATTTCCCCAATTGTGCAGCTCTGGAGTGTAAGGGCAGTTGGACTTTCTAGTCCGATGTGGCACAGTACCTGCTGATGCGCGGGGGCCCCACGGGGTGCGGGACGGACTCGGGACGCTGGTCTGGCAGAGCCGGTCCGGCTGGGGGGTAGACGTCCTTTGGTGGCAGGCAGGCAGCTTCCCCTAGAGGCGTCAGCGGCACGGGGCGACCTGTACTCAAGTACAGTGCGGCCCTTGGGTGTGGCGCGGCCTCGGGAAAAGGTGTGGGCAAGATGGTATGCTTCCGGCGTACGGGAGCAAGAGGGTACGCTTCGAGCATAAGGCAGCAAGTTGGTACGCTTCAGCGTACGAGGCGAACTTCACCCGAGAAAGCTAGTGCGAGTCGTACCCGGCAGAGACCCACAGGCCGGTACGGCTCGCAAGATCAGCTGTGCTTGTTCTCCAACGATTGCAGGCAGATGCGAGGCATGCGGCCCGCAAGGCAAGGCGGCACGTCTCGTGGGGGGTCACAATTGAAATGCAGGCAGATGCGAGGCGTACGGCCCTAGGGCAAGGCGTTATGTCTCGTGAGGGGCAATGAAGGCTGTTGTTGTACTCCACGGGCGTACGCTACAAACAAGACAGGGGTGCCGGGCACAAAGCGGGGAAAAGGCGCTTCACTGGCGGGGCTCGACGTCCGGAAGAGGGTGCGCTTCAGCGTACCAGGAGTCTCCGGAGGTTGCGCTTCTCGGCCAGGGTTCTCCCCCCAGTGGGGATGCGGCAGGCAGTGCGGGGGCCCTTAAGAGGAGGGCGAAGCGGGTGTGGGCAGCCCAGCGACACTGTGTGATGACGGCTCAAGGGCAGAGCAGGTCACACGGGGCGGGCAGGCACAGGATGGCTTCACGGTGCTCCAGGGGCCCAGGACGCACTTGTAGCGGCTCCAGCGGCAGGGGGAGAGACAAGCAATCTCTTCACGGCTTTAACACTGAAAACGGCACCAAAAAAATATGGCAGCCGCAAACATCCGAAAATTTTCGGATTCAGAGGCGTGTTTTTGGCTTCTGATTGACGGATGACGTCACATGTGGAAAGAACGCCAAAAGCACGCCCCCGAATCCAAAAGAGACAGGGCTTGTTTGGAGTGACACCTCTCTCCTCCAATGGCTGGCCTCCGTTTATGAAGCCAGCCAATGGTGGAGAGATGGAGGAGAGAGGCGAGTTCAAGCCCCATACTCAAAAACATAAAACATAAAACATAAAATCTCCTCCCGAAGACTTCGCAAGGGAAGCCTTTCGGTCCTCGACCTAAAAAGTTTCCATATACCTCAATTGTGAAAAACGCTTACAAAAAGTAGGGTAAATATACAAACACAACTACAAGTACAAATGCAGCGTTATCTCAGCAAAACACGTACACATGAAAACTACTTCTGATTTTCAAAGCTAAAAATACTCCATTACCCATGGCAAAGAAACGGAAGCGTTTGTGGCTTTACAGTGGCTTTACAGTGGCTTCTGGGTATGCAAATTTCCCTCTAGTAACAGCGGTTGGTACTGCACCTGCTGCTTGGACGAAGCGTTCCATTTCCTCCCCATCCACTCCATGCACACACCCTCTCTCTCTCTCTCCTCTCTCACACGCCTACTCGCTCTCTCTCTCCTCTTCTCTCATCTCTTCTCACTTACACACACACATCCACACATGTCACTTTTTCCTCCTGTAATGTAGCGTTTTCTTGTATCTTGTTTGCTCACAATTGTCACATTTACCTCATGTAACTTAACGTTTGCTTTTGTAATTTGTTCACTTGTAATTTTCTCCTCATGTATCATTACTGTTCCTATTGTGAAGTGCTCTGACACCTTCGGGTAAAGTCTGCGCTATATAAAAATGCATACATAAATAAACACAGTCTAAAAAAGAAACAGTGGTAAAGCCAATGGTTTGGAATTTTAGATGTCAGTTCTTAGTAATCCTTTGGTTGTTTTTGAGTCCTAAATAAATCTGTTGTAAAAGAAATAAATGATGGACGGAGTTCTGAGCGATGAAAAGAGCAAAAAGATCAAAGGACAGAATACAAAACAATGTCATACAGTCACCCCAGTACAGAGATCTGGGCCTAAATCCTTCGGGCCTCAATCATGAGATTTTGCCGTGGGGCAGCGCAGCAGGCCTTCCTGCTGCGTTGCCCGATGGCAAAAGAAAAGAGCAGGAATGCGTCGTATCTATAAGATATGGCGCATTCCTGTCCTTTTTCCCTGCGCCGGCGCTCAATGCGCTGCCTGCGCCAACGCAGGCACCTTTGCACCATGGTGCAAGGGTGCCTACTTTGCGGAGATGATGATTATTGTTCAGAAGGGACACCTTTCTGTACAAAAATAATCACAAGAGGGTTTTCCTCTTTCTATGTGTGCTGCAGAATACAGCACACATAGTAAAATGAAACACGAGGAGAAATAAAGACATTTCTCCTCATTGCGCCTCCCTTACTCCTCCCCCTGGGGAGGTGTAAGATTTTGGCACTGCCTCAGATTTACTATTTCTCGTAAATCTGGGAACGCCCCCAGCAACACCCATTTCACACCCCTTTAACGCACAACACTGCGTTAAAGGGAATGATATTCATCAGGCATCATTAAACAAAAAAATGTGGCTTAGTGCTCTCTGATAAATATCACGCAGGCTTCTGCGCCACGGAACGTCACAAAAAGTTACGTCCCGGAGGCGCAAGGGGCTCATAAATAAGCCCCTTAGTTTTTGTGCTCCGCATGCCATTCCAGTTTGAACCCAGCCATATGCAAATCAGTCTAGACCCTGCGCCTCATGGTAACTGTCCAGCTCTGCCCAAACTGACAGGCCAGGTCCTCCATGGACTGGAAACAAGCATCCTAGTCCGGTTTCAGGGTTTCATGCCTCATGAGCTAGGATAGCTCGACTCCAGTGGTATGGAGAGCCTGGGACCTTTTTGCTCACCATGCCATTCCAGCTTTGACCTAGCCATATGCAAATCAGTCTTGACCCTGCGCCCAATGAGAAGAGTCCAGCTCGAACTTCCAGGCCAGGTCCTCCCTGGACTGGAAACAAGCATCCTAGGACTCGTTTTGGGGTTTCACCTCTCATCAGCCCAGATAGGTTGACTCCAATGGTATGAAGAGCACGGGGCCCACGTTTGGGCATACGCCCAGTGCTTAATTTGTGCAGGTGCTTTCCGGTGATAAGCACCGGCACTTCTTTCTCAGGGCCGGGTCTATTGCATTTTTCTCCCATGCACATAGTTGGTGCACTGGCCTGCACTGTGCACGGGCCATTAAAACGCCCCTCGGAGCGAGGCTTGTGCAGAGGCATGTTCATATTTGGTGCATACTAGTGTGCTTGCTTTGGCGCGTGCTGATGCATGGTCTTCAGGGTCGGTCAGGGCTTATGTGCTGTGTCATGCACAGTTTAAACTGCACGTACGATGAGCAGGGAACTTAATTTATGTAGCGCCAGCCAGAAGTCTTTGCTTGCCAGTGCCAACGAAACTGCAAGGTTAGGTGAGTAGTGCGTGCGCTGTGCGGTATATAACACACAACTGTTATCCAATAGGCAACAGAGTGAAAAAATAGTCCTTGGCTGTGGGACCCTGTAGATAAATTCTGCAGCGGCAGCACCCAAAGGACACTGCCCAGTAACTGCATGCCTCAGGAGCTCAGGCAAGGCTTTGCAGAATTATAGCAAAATACGGGAAACAGCTGAGGGTGGTCCGAAACCGAAAGAGAACAAATGCCCTCCTGCCATTCAGCGTATTAGTACCTCACTTATATTTGTCCCAGTACTCTCTCGTCCGTATCACTTATGTCCTCTCCTTTCCGCAATGGTCACTGTTGCAGCCACCAGCATCTTAAAGAACACCTCCCATCCCTGCCACTGTGACTGTGCCCCATCGCTACCTCCGACTGTGCCCGTCTCTGCACAGAGCCTTTCTCACCTGTATCCTAGTGCCCCTCTGTCCACAGTCCCCTTCCCCTCCATATCATAATGCCCCTCCCTGCCACAGCACTCGCCCATTCCTGTTACAGTGCCCCTCAGGTCCCTGCCCTCTCATAGCACCCCTCCCGACCATAGCTTGGTATTAAAGCCTTCACTGGGCCCTTAGTACCGATACTTTAAGAAATCTCACTTGAGACCGAAGGCCTTCTCAATCTTAGCCACTCGAACCAGGGGGCTTTCCCCTCACCAGAGAAGGATACACAGGGAATATCTCAGCTCATTCGACCTGAGGAAATACTGCATTAACTCAAAACGTGCTATCAGAGGAGCTAGGCTGTGCTGGGCGCTCTGTACCTCCCCCTACCCCTTCTAGTCTGCTGCTCTGCTAGCCTGCTGAGATATATGCCACACAACATCTTTTCACCTCCAATGCCCATGTCCTGTAAATCCCTGCTGCATACTTACAGCCAGGGGGCCTTATTTATGGGAAAAAGTGACGCACCGGTGGTGCAAGGCTTTCATAAATGAGGCCCCGGATGTTTAGAGAGGTGCACTACCTTTCACCCGATACATACGTGTGTTTTAGCAGTCTGTTTTCATGTGCATTGTACGACTATCTGCCTACCTGTTCAATTCTGAGTGGTACAGTGCATAAAAGTCAGCAGTGAGTGTCTTCTTGTGCGCAAGGTCAGTCTGGCCTATAGGGCAACTTCGCTGTTGCCAGAAAAGCTGGTGTGATAGGTTAGGTTGTGTGGCGATTTTTGGCTGTTTGTGGCCCTGTTTTATGGTGTAGTGGGCCAGTTTTCACTGTTAATTTCCATGATATCACAACATATAGTGACTGCAGCAAACACAAGTGCATGCAGTCCCCCAGAACACATATATAGTATCTATACAAGTTTAAAACAGTCCCAACTTGCAAGTGTGAGCCACTTTTTTTTTTGCTGGAATTAGTCATGTTTAATCTAGTTATACACATACTCTTGCAAACAGCAGTATATTTTATAGAATGGACGTGCTATTTTTCAGGCCAATAACAAGACAGTGTGTAGCTTAGTGTCTCTGTCTTTGTTCTACTGGTAATATCATGTACAATGTCTTCACTTTTTTGTTAATTATTTTTTTTCAAGCATTCTAAAGTAGAGGATTTTCCTATCTTAAATGATCTCTTGGATAAGCTTTAAAGACACACCGGATATACCTGTCATTGCCTGTTCAATGTGACGTCCAGCTGTAATTTCCACATCACTGCAGCATTTAACTAACAACTTCCCATGGACAGACTAAAGGGAGTCATGAACTGCAATTAGAGAGAGGCTCTGTCCTTACTTTCACTAAACATGACTGTTTCACAGCTTGAAGCACTACCATAACGCTTTGCAGGGCACAGGTTGGTGCGCAGCATGGCTGTATCTTTTTTTTTATTTCAAATGTTTTTATTAAAATATAAGTTTCATATCAGAAGTTACATACAGTACATTATAATGCAGAAAGAAGAGAGAAAGAAAGAGAAAGAGGGGGGGGGGTTTGTCGTTAAGTCCTTCGTGACTCCAGGTATGTGTCGAGGAGCTCCCACATTCCATCTTTGGCATTGTGCTCCTTTGTGAACTTGCTGGTGATGTTGTCTGTGCCTCTGAGGAAAGTGACCCAGTTTATCCATGTTTTGAAGTTTGCTTTGGCTGTGTTCTTCCAGTTTGTTAGGATAATTTTTAGTGCTGCCGTTAGTAGGATGTATACCAGGTCTCTCTCCTCTTTGCTGTCCAGGCATTCCGTCATGAAGCCTGTGGCAAGGCTCACGAAGGTTAGCTTTATATTCTTGTTGGTGATGTCGTTGATAAAGTTGTTTACTTTCGCCCAGAACTTCTTGACTTTGTGGCATTCGAAGGTTAGGTGTTCCAGGGTCCCTTCCTCTTTATCACAGTTCCAGCAGATCGTGTCCTTTATGCCTACTTTGTGGAGTCTTGTCGGGGTCCAGTATGCTCTGTGGAGGAGCCAGAACTTAGTTTGTGCCAGTTGTGGTGTGACCTTGTTTGTTGTTGCCGACCGGCAAAGTTTGCCCTTTTCTTCCTCGTTTAGCTGCCTTCCAAGGAGTGATTCCCATGTGTTCGTTACTTTCTTGTTTAGCGAGGATGTTTGAGGGTTGAGAAGCTTGTATATTTTTGCTGTGTGGTGGCCAGTCGCGTTGAGGGCTTCCATGTATTTGATGATGGTTGGCGGGATTTTGCTTAGGTTTGCCTTTGTAATGGCCGTTTTGATTTTCAGGAATGTGTATAGTTCCTTTGCCGGGAGGTCGTGTAGTTGTTGCAGGTTTTGAAATGTGATTGGCGACTTTTTGGTTTCCAGTTGGTTGGGTGTGGTTATGCCTTTTTCCATCCACGTTCCACTGCTTAGTGTCTTACCCTGGAACATTATTTTTGTGTTTAGCCAGATCGACTCCCAGGTTGAACCCTTCAGTTTCTGTTCCATTCGTTTGTCTATTTTCATTAGTGCCTCTTTGGTGTGTCTGAGGATTGGGTTGAATCGGTGAGGGTGTTTGTTCGCTGTGAGTAGCGCTACGGGGTTGAGCCCCCCCAAGATGTTCTTTTCTACCTTCAGCCACTCTGGTTCGTATTCCTGCAAGCTGGTCAGCCAAAAGGTGCCCTGTTTCGCTAAGCAAGCCGTCTGGAAGTTTTTGAAGTTCATTAGGTTGAGGCCTCCCACATTTTTTGTTAGCCTCAGCTTTTGTAGACTTATTCCCGGTCTTTTGTCTCTCCAGATGAAGCTGTTGATTAGTTTATCAAGTTTCTTGTGGAAGTTGTCTGTCATAGCCAGGGGCAGCATGCTGAGCGTGTAGTTGATAGCTGGTGTAACCATCATCTTGATCGTTTCAATCCTGCCCCACCAGCTTATGTATTTGGGCGACCAGGTGTCCAGTCTCTCCTTTATCTTTTTCAGGATGGCCTCTTTGTTGTGTTCCAGTGTTGTCTTTAGGTCCCTGCCGAAGAGTAGGCCTAGGTATTTGAGCGGTGTGTTTTGCCAGGCTAAGCCCATCTTTAGTGGTGTGCACGTTCATTGGCTTACACTCTGACTTGTCCTTATTGAGCTTGTATCCCGAGGCTGCTGCGTATTCCCCTATGCTCTCCATTAGGGCTGTGATGAGGTGGGCTCTGTGGTGGTGATGAGGATATCGTCTGCGTAGGCAGCGAGTTTCACCATCTTGTTTTTGATTTTGACACCGGTTATGTCGTTGTTGTTTCTTATTCTGGCTAGTAGTGGTTCTAGTGCCAGGAGGAAGAGACCGGGTGATAGGGGGCAGCCCTGCCTTGTGCCTCTTTCCAGCGTTAGTGTCTCCGATGTGCACCCGTTTACCACCACCTTTGCTCTTGGTTTGTTGTAGAGGGCCATTACCATTGTTCTGTATTTTGTACCTAGTCCGAATTTATCCATGCATGCGTTGAGGAAGGGCCACGATACTCTGTCGAAGGCTTTCTCAGCATCTAGAGCTATCAATACTGCCTGGTCCTTGCTCTGTGTTGTGTGGTTGATGAGGTGGCATAGTAGCGTGTTATCATGGGAAAGTCTGTTCTTGATGTAGCCCACTTGCGAGTTGTGGATGAGTAGTGGTCGGACACTGTTCAGTCTGTTTGCCAGGATTTTTGCGTATATTTTGCAATCTACATTGATTAAGGATATAGGTCTGTAGTTTTGTGGAAGCTGCGGATCTTTCCCTTCTTTGGGTACCACAATGATGTTGGCTTCGGCCATGGAGTCTGTCACTCTGCCCCTGTGAATGCATTGCGTGAAGGTTGCAGCCATGATGGGTCTCAGTTGGTCGATGAATGTCTTGTAGAAGTCTGCCGTGTACCCATCAGGTCCGGGAGCTTTGTTGGGTTTGAGTTGGGAGATTGCTGCGTCGATTTCCGCATCTATTATGTCTTCCTCAAGTGTATCCCTTTGAGCCGCTGTGAGGGCTGGCAGGTTGGTCTTGCTAAGTAGGCTTGAGCCTCCATCGGTGTCTAGGTTTTTGTCAGCGCAGTATAGTTCTTGGTTAAATTGTCTGAAGACCTCTAGGATACCCTTGTTTGTTGTTTGTGATTTGTTTGATTTGTCAGTTATGGCCGCGATTGTGTGCTGCCTCTGTTTTGCCTTCAGGTAAGATGCCAGTTGTTTCCCCGCCTTGTTGGCTGCGCATAGGTTTATTGCCCTGAATGTATTTATCCACGTACCTGCCCTCTTGCTGAGGATCTTGTTTAGTTCATAATTCCTTTTGGTTAGGGCCGTTAGGGTGCTCCTGTCTGTCAGGTTCGCGCAGTGCCCCTTTTCCAGAAGGGTAATCTCGTCTTCTAGTTCCTTGATTTTCTTGTTCCTGCCGTGGTTCATTCTGGCCTTGATGTTTATCAGTTTCCCTCTCAATGTCGCTTTTAGGGCGTCCCAGATAGTGCTCTTCTCCACCTCATCATTGTTGTTGTGGTCCAGGTACTCTCGTATGGTGTCTTTGATTTCTTTCACATTGCTGGTGTTCTGCAGGATGTCGCTGTTCAATCTCCATCTGCTCGTTGGTTTCTCATTGTGTCTTCCGCTCAGTGACAGTGTGATGTGTGCGTGGTCTGATATGTTTAAACCAGCTGATATGTCAGTGGGATTCCTGGCCCCAATTTCTGTGTCTGACCGACTCTTATTTTGAATATCACAGAGGACACTGCTACCCCATTTGGGATAATCCGTGCTTCTGATCTTAGTTGAGGGAAGGGTGTGTGGGTCCCATCTTTTGCGCCATTATATGCATGGTTAGGACATTCTGCATCTTTCTGAAAGGCATTTAAAATTTCTTTGAATCCGTCAGAATCCTCTGTGTTCTGCACTGCCCATGAGGGGGCAAACTGGAGCAGGAGATTCCATGACACGGGCATGCTGAATAGTGCTCAAAATATGGTATTATGGCTTTGCAGGCCACGGTTTGCAGCTTTTTTGCCAATTAACACAAAGGACAACATCTTAACTTTATATTTTTTACAGCTTGATAAATACCAAGGAACCAGCATTTAGCTGGAATTGTTTGTGTTTGTCTTCGGAAATATCATAAAATATACATTTCACTACACGAGCAATACAAATTAGGGAGCTTAATGCCTTTTTTGTGCATTTGTGCAAGGCTTAATTAGAGTTCAATTTAAAGCCACCAGAAATTTAGAACTATGTGGATTTTCATTTCTGAATAAAAAAAACATGTATAAACATGTGTCACATCACTAGAAGGACTTCAAGTCAAAGTCACACTTAAAATCCCTGGGTTGAGTTCCCTAGGTTGAGGTTCCGTTTCAATATGGATTAGTAATTAGAGACTGGGCTAAAATGAATGCCGGTATGACTGCCCGTGTGCAGAATTCATCTGGACTTCACTTCATCAGAGGGGATGACGCTAAAATGACTATATATAAGAAAGCTCCAGGGGAACCCCTCAGCAGCACACAATCATGCACCGCGCACTGCCCAGCACTGTGCCCAGGCGGCAGGCCTCTGGCCTGAGATCTCCTGCCAGCCCAAGGGCAATAGGGGCACCTCCATGTACTTTTCAGGGGGGGCCCTCTCAAGATTTTTTTTACAGCACTGAGGGCTGTGCTTGCTCATGAGAAGGCAAGGGGACTAGGCTGGCCGCGGAGTCTAACGCTCTTCAGGTCTGCATTTTTTAAATTTTTGTCTATCACAATGGGGAGAGGAGTTGGCCTCATGGCTAGGGCGGTCGACCTCAAATCTGGGGAACTGGACGATACATTATCGCCGCTTTTATTGGCAGGAAACTGCAGTTCAAGCGGCGATAATGGGCTTGATAATATGCCCTTGAGAATTCCAATAGAAGACCTGGGGACATATTACCAAGCAATAGCGATAATTATCACTATTGCTTGGTTAGAAACAAAAATGTATCGCCGTTCTGCAGCGATTTTTATCGCAGATAACCCTTGGTATTACCAAGGTTTATCGCAAATGCGATAAAAATCGGCCGCAATGCATGAATATCGCTGAAAAGTCCGCGATATTCATGCATTACTGAGCTAATGCTCTTAGCCATGTTATCCACCTCCCATTGGATAACATGGCTAAGAACTGCTCAGGGCAGGTGTTAGCTATTGGAGATATTCGCGCTTAGCGCGAATATCTTCAAAAGTTGGTAATAGGAGATAGCGATGTTAGCGACTGTTTCCAGTCGCTAACATCTTGGCACGCCCACTTTGCATGTCATTAGTGATAAATTTCTCTGACATGCAAAGTGGGGCCCAAGATGGTCGCTATCTCCTACTAGCTGTCGCTAACTGGTGTTAGCGACAGCTAGGTAATAGGGAGATAATTTTATCTCTGCTTTCTTGACTTTTAAAGCCAAAAAAGCGGAGATAAACCCCCTTGATAATATGCCCCCAGGTTCTAGTGTTAACCTGGGCTTCTATGGGAATTCACAAGGGCATATTATGAAGCCCATTATCAGCGCTTTAGCAGTAGTTTCCTGCCGATAAAAGTGGCGATAACGTATCGCACTTTCTTGATAATATGGCCCTGGGTTCGAGTCTCGGCAACAACGCTGTACATCCTGTGATTCTGGGAAAATCACTCCGTGCCTAAAAAAAATGAATGTGTCCTCATGTAACGCAACTGGTGCTATGTAAAGCGATCTGATACCCGATACCTTCGGGTCAAGTTTGCGGTATATAAAACTCTGTAAAATAAAAAATAAAATAAAAATACCACAGGCCCCATGTGCACCTGCATGTTTATGTACTCAACTTGTTTGGAAACTCTGATGCACGAGTTTCATGTACGTATGTATTGTCCTGAGCTTTGAAAGCAATTTCCAGTTATCAGCAGCAGTGTAAGAAAGTCAGCCAATAAAAAGTTAATTCTTACATGATTCTGGAAATGTGCGTTTGTATTATTAAACTTTATCATGAGCACCTGGGCCCAGATGTATCAAGTGTTTTGCATGTCGCAAAAGCTGCGAATCGCAATTTCGCAGCGTTTGCGACATGCAAAAAAGTAATTGGCATGTATCACAGAAATCGCATCGCATAATAAGTATTCGCATTTTAGCGAATACCAAAAGTGCGAGAAGTGAATATTTGCAGAATAAATTGCGATTCTCAAATTTGCATTGGCGCTTTTTTGCGATAATCGCAATTATGCGATTCGCAATACAAGAAATCGCATCGAGATGTAAGAAAAAATCGCAAATAGCGATTTTCCCAAAATCGCAAATCAAGAAATCGCTATTAACACCAAGTAGAAGCAGGTGGTAAAAAAATGGATTTTCAAATAAGCTCCCAGAATGCATTTCCACCCTCTCCAAAATGGTGGGACTGTACCTGATTGCCAAGAGGCTGCGCATCCAAGCTCTTGCCCAGAGAAGACAACGGCAGGATAGGATATTCCGAATACGCATTACGCTGTTCCAGCAGACTCAGGAGGAGATATATGAAAAATACAGGCTACATCCTCAAACCATTCTTGACCTCATCACTGAATTGAAACCATTTTTGACACACCCAACTGCCAGAACACAATCAATACCAACACATGTGCAGGTATTGTGCTCACTGCACCTTTTGGATTCTGACTCCTTTCAAATAGTAATTGCAGAGGTTGGTGGAGTGTCACAGAGTGCCCTATCACGTTTTTTCCATGTCTTCCTGGATGCAATGATCAGTAGACTCCAACATCATATATATTTTTCTAATACACAGCAAGCCATACAGGAAACCAAGTTGGATTTCTATCAAATTGCAAGATTTCCACATGTGATTGGATGCATAGATGGAACCCATATTGCCATCACCCCACCAGCAGCCATAGAATATGTATTCCGGAATAGGAAAAGCTACCACTCGCTGAACATCCAGATCATATGCAATGCAAAATACATTATCAATGACATTGTCGCAAAGTTTCCAGGGAGTACACATGACTCTTACATCTTTAGACATAGCGCAATACATAGACGTCTCAGTGCTGGTCAGTTTGGAGATGGATACCTGCTAGGTAAGTAATACACATGCAAACATCCATCCATCCATCCATCAAAATGGAATGGAACATACAGTAACTCTTACCACTCTAACTTGCAGGTGATAGTGCCTACGCAGTGCGTGATTTCATACTCACCCCATACTTGAATCCTGCAAATGCAAGTGAAAGGCGGTACAACAGGGCACACCGGTCTACACGTGGGGTAATAGAACGTACATTTGGAATCCTGAAAAGCCGTTTCAGACGCATACACAAAAGTGGAGGTGCATTGCAATACAACCCAGAGACATGTTGCAAAATAGTGACAGCATGTGCAATGCTGCATAACATGGCAATCCGCAAAGGCACAGAAATTGAAGTGGGTGACTCAGACACATCTGATGATGATGGTAACCCTCCACCAAGAATGGCAGTGGCAGGAGTAGGAGCCATGACTGGTCGTCAAAGAAGGGCAAAGATTACACGTAACTATTTCTAGGTGAGAAAAAAGAACTAAACACAAATTTCACTTTGCTATTGTTCTTTAATTCAGAACATGCAAACAGTACTATTTGTTTGACACATTATTTGAAATGTTTGTGAATAAACATATCCATACGTGTAAAAGTAAAGAAAATTTGTATCAATGCATTACTGCTGCATAGGTACTTCAACATTGTAAGTCATTTTTTACGTTGGCGGCTGGAAGCATGTTGCTCAAGTGGAGGCATGGCCTCTTGCTCTGCTCCAGTAGTGGAACGCCTTCCACTCCTGCGTTGCACCATGATGTTAGTTGGGGTGGGGTTATTACTACTCCTACTGGAGTTGTCCTCGCTTTCTCCCGAGCAGAGGAGAGCCCTTGCACCTGAGTGGGTTGTTTGCATGCTTTCCAATACCAATGTCATATTGTCCACACTCTTTGCAACTGAACGTGTGCATTCACTCAATTCACGCTGCATGGTCACACTGCGCCGTGTGAAGTTGCTGGTGACTGCACATAGCCTGTTGATGGCTTTGGTGTATGTGTGCATTCTATCCTGCGCAGCCTGTGCAGCCCTGTTCCGTGCCTTTTCTGTGTTAACAAGTGTCAGGCAGAGTTTGTCTATAGAATCAGTCATGCGTTCCTGGTTTTTGTTGGATTTTAGTAGCTGCCTATTGATAGATCTCAGTGCCTTATGTTGTAGGCGCTGCACCTGAAGCATGTTCTGCTCAAGGCCTGCAAACACTGACCCTACTTGACTTTGTCCTGTGTTACTTCCAGATGGCTCCAGACGGAATGCGCGTGCCCTCCTTGGACTTTGGGATTGCTGTTGTGCGTCATGGGAGGACACAGTAACTGTCTCATTAGGGACTGGTTCTGCATCTGAATATTCATCCTGTCCCATTGGTTCTATGGGTGGAACTCGTCGGCGCCTCCTTTGTATGTTCACTGGGGCATTAGTGACTTCATTTTCAATTTCTGACATCACATGGGGAGGTGAAAATTCCTCATCATTCTCAGTCCTGTCCTCACTTGTATGTTCTGTGAATGTAGAGTGCAAAATATCAATTTGTGTACATGACAAAATACATTTTTTCATGGCAGAGTTATACTTGTACTGCACTGTTTAAGCATACTGAAGTACATCTTTTAAATATCACATGAGTGACTATGATTGAGAGTGTTACTATGTCAATAGGACTACCACTCCCATAATGCATTGCTTAGTTTTTGTTTCACTGTGCAAATGGACTAATAATAATCTGACATGCTGTGCACACACACACACATTCTTTGTACACACACATGGATGCACTTTCCAGTACTCTTACCTTGTGCTGTTGCTGTGGGTTCAGAGCTGTCAATGGTAGCCACTCCACTCACACTTTCATGTAACAGTGTGGATTCAATCAGTTCCTCATGGAGTGTGGGTTTGTCCACAACAGAAGTTCCACCACCTGTTAGGTTAGCATCTTTGATCCTCTCAGCAAGTCTTTCTTTGGATCTGAGTCTCATGTCATACCACCTTTTTTTTATTTCCTCAATGGAGCAAGTGGTGACTCCTACAGAGTTAACTTTCTCCTGGATCTCCAGCCAGATTTTTCTTTTCCTGGAGTCAGGTACCTTCAATGATTTTTTACCAAACAGGTCCTCATGGTTGCACACCATTTCTTCTATGAGCATTTCCTGCTCCTTTTCAGAAAACTTCTGCTTTCTTTTCCTCTTTTCCATTGCCTGTTCCTCCTGTGCCTTCTGTGACTCCATTGCTCACCAAACAGGTCTGCTCTGCCTCAGCACACTCTTCCAACTGCCACTGGGCGTGGCTCTGGGTAGCAGGTGCAAGCAATCACTGGAACTTCCTGGTTGTGATGTTATCAGCCTGTTCCTGCATTGCATGATTCCCGTTTTTGCGATTCTTTACATTGCGATTATCGCAATTATGCGAATCGCAAATTTATCGCTAATACTTCTGTGATTATTAAGGAATCGCTATTTTCTCGCATAATTATTGTTACATACCATTTTGCGATTCAGAAATTGCGATTCACAATAAATCGCAATTTCGGACTCGCAAAATTGTTTTTTGATACATCTGCCCCCTGGTATTTAGTTTGGGGGCACTGAGTTGTGGCCAGGGGCACTGTGTTAAGAAATAACTTGGATTGAAAGCACCTGCTACAGTGTTCCTTGTGTGTTCCAGCAAGATTCAGGCTACAATAGAAATGTGAAGATAATGCTGCACACTGGTGATTAGATGTTATGTCCCGGCTGGAGAAAGATCAGTGTTTTGTCTAGTGGTAGTTTTAACTGCAGCACAGAGAGTTATCGTGCCTTCTGCAAAGAACATGTACCATGCAGATGACAGAACTGGATTTATGCGATAGCTCAGTGGGTTTCTGTTTTTATCATAGAGATCCTTTTGTTACTTGCTCTTCATAAATTACGATCCTAATATAGCACAGACGGCAGACTCAGTTGAATTAGTTCAAAAGTGCTTGCGGAAGCCTCTCTGAATGGAGTTGAATGTCTGACTTCATTTTAAAATAGGTAGAAGCGGGATTTTGTGACTCGTAGCCTGATCATGTAATAGAACTATTTGTTTGAAGCATGAGAGCCTGATTCTCCATCAAAGCTTAATCCCAATGATATAACTGACACTTTATTATCTTTTATTAGAACTACTTAATGTGATGCCACAAAACATCTTTTGTTGGCATAAAAGCTTAACACAGTTTAAGAATCCCTATTCTGTGTCTTGGACAGCACAGCTGCGCATTGGTGAGACAGGCCATGAATGATACTGCCCTGTCACCTTTCAACTTTACGGGCCCGATTCACAGAATGAATTTAAGACTCAATCCTAAACTTACTACTATTTTGGTATTCACAGAATGCACTTACTACTTTTGGCATTCATAGAATGAATTTACTACTTTTGGTATTCACAGAAGTTAGGATTTTGTCTTAAGTTTGTCTTAAGACAAACTTAAGAAGACAAACTTAAGACAGAACAGACTTAAGACCGACTTAAGACAGACTTAAGACAACAATCATTATACTGGCCCGATACACAGAATGAACTTAAGGCTCAATCTTAAACATACTACTATTTTGGTATTCACAGAATGCACTTACTACTTTTGGCATTCACAGAATGCACTTACTCCTTTTGGTATTCACAGAATGAACTTACTACTTTTGGTATTCACGGAAGTTAGGATTGTGTCTTAAGTTTGTCTTAAGACAAACTTAAGACAGACTTAAGACAGACTTAAGACAAACTTAGGGGAAAACGGGCAAGATGGCCGTGGATGGGTTGAGGTGAACGGTCGCACTCGTCCTCTCTCCCACTCGCGTAGACATGCAGTAAGAGATTAATATGCTGAATACCCCCCGATGGCCTCAGAGTGTTGGGTGTATACAGGACTGAAAGGCTATGCTTCGGTTCGGATACAACTTGCTCAGTTCAAGTGGAAGTTGCGCTAGGACCCGCTTTGGTTTAAGGGAAAGTTTGGTATCCTGATGAGTGCGTTTGGACTCAAAAAGAAACAACAGCAAGTGGCTAAAATGCCCCTACGGCCTGTCAGGATGGAGAAGGGGCAATAAAAGACAAAAGACAAAGCGGATCCAGCAAAAGCTGCCGTAGTACTCACAGCAGCCGAGCAGACAGCTACGACAGGATGGTTGGCAAGAAACCTCAGGGCAATTCGGAAAACGGTTGCCCCGCTCTCGAAAAAGAAAGCAGACCTGCGGGGAAGGCAAGCATGAACATGGGTGTTGATCTGGACAGCCCAGCAGAGCTTCGGAGCAAGTCTTTGGATAAGGCAGGAAGAGCTGGGGATAAACCAAAAAGTAAAGAGACTGCCCTGCGTCAGCCTACCTTAACAGAGGTGTTTACTCCGAGGAGTTCAGGGCAGACAGAAGGAAGCGCAGGAGGGTCAGGATTGATCGATGGAGGCGCAGGTATCAGTGGAGAACTGGATGTCGGCAAAAACGTCCTCGAGGACGCTGAGGACGCGGTGAACGCCGAGCCCAAGGTTGCTAGGCAACGACCCGACTCCGTCTCAGGCCTCGGCAGCAACTCCGGTGCACTCGTGGAGGCTCCAGCAGCAGAACGGTTCCATGGCAGGAAGGGCTCTATGCCAGACATGGTGAGCACAGGTGGAGGAGGGAGCAGGGGGGGTCGCTCGAGCTAGAGCTTTGGAAAGCGGACATGTTGGGGGCCATAATGTTGTTGGAAGCCGAACTGAAAGCCCCACAGAAAGCTGGGAACACTTGGGGGAGTACTGTGAGCCTGCCTAACAAAGACACTACAGGGAATGGCAATGTATTTGGGAATGGCAGGATTCAGGACACGGTTGAAAAGGGTGATGGAGGTTCAATTGAGGGGGAGTGCTTTTTCTCCCTCAATGAGGATTCGGAATCAGTACAAACCAGTGAGGGGAGCTCAGATGAGATTTCTAATTCAGGATCCAGTACCTCAGGCAATGACTCAGGTAAAGACACTACACAGAAGAAAAAATTGTTGAAGTTAAGCAGGCCCCTGGTCGGCTCACCAGGGGGCACTGAAAAGCGCTTAGTATGGGATTACTCCGCAACTTCACAGACGTATCAGGATGAGGATAATGCCGTGGAAGTCTTGCCTGGGTCTTCAAAGCAACATGCTCCTTTTGACCTATTGTTTAACATTCTTAAGCAAATGCAAGCAGAGGCTAGGTCGGAAAGCCGGAGAGCAAGACAGGACTCAAAGAAGATCCAGCTTACAATGAGGAAAATG